>NC_135716.1:124981870-125581870 GCF_964656455.1 Halichoerus grypus | reverse complement strand
TATGCAGCCACGTATAAGATACAAAAACAGGTATTTTCTTCTTTTAAGAAATATGCACAGAAATGAAAATTTTCATACTCTCCTTGCTTTGATTTCAGATTTTCAACAAACTAAACTCCCAGTTTTGAAACTCCTACTGGGAGTGCCAAGGCTTAGTGGGAGGGTTTGACCAGGTGTGTTAACCCGTCTGTCTGTATACGTATGAGATACTGAACCTGATTCTGTTCTATACAACTGGCTGAAAAAATATGGAAGCTTCCTTTCAGATAAGGGTTAAAAAGGAAATAATCTCTTTTGCTGCAAACTTTTTCTCAGCAGGTGCAAAATAGCTGCAATCAGGTAGGCTTTGGTAAGTGGCAGATGCTATCTACCAAGTTGAAAGATCACAAATTCTCACCCCATTCCTATTTCAATTACATAGACACTGGGTGCAATTTGCGCATCTCTGAAGGCATGCCTAACTCTGTGATAAGAAATGGGCCTTGACCAAGCGTGGGGCCATGTACACAGCCACGCTGTAAGCCTCACTCATAGTGACACCAGCTCTGGCCAGTCAGGGTCCCTGGGTCATCATTACAGTGTCATTAGATATGAGAGCCAGCTAGGATCCTGAAGACATTCCATCATACAGATGAAGAAATCAAGGCCTAGAGAGGATAACACCCTTACCTGTGGTCACGTTAGTTACAGACTTACCAAGGCATAATTCTGGCCTCAAGCTGCTACTTGTCTTGTGCTACAGAGGTAAATATACCTGGTCGAATTGATGAATACCACTACTGCCTGGAGCATTGTGCTGATAGGATTCTGAAGTTGCATCCTGACCCGCGGAAATGGTGCTGGGGTTGATTAGCAATGTGTCTGCGGAGAATGTGGGGAGGCCATGTGTTTTCTGAATTCAGTTGAATGATGGAGGGGGATGGGTAATCAAATAATTACCATATGATCTGAAGCATGCTTCAGAACAAAGTGCTCTAAAATCTTCCTGGAGGGTCAGGACCATTTCACAGGAGATGACGCTTACATTTGGTCTTGAAGAATACTTAGCAGATTTCCTCACAGAGAAAGGAAAGAAGAAGACATTCCATGAACGCAGAATAGCTTGGGCAGGGGACCTAATACATGGAGAAACAAAGGAAATAATGTTCATTGATTGCTTGCTATGTGCTGGGCACTAAGCTAGGTCCTTATTTAATTTTCATAATGACTTGAAGATTTTACAGATGAGGAACATGGGCAAAGAAAATTAAGATGCTCAAAGTCATATAGCTAAGTAGGTTGAGATTTTAGTTATTGGGACTCCAAAGCTTTCTAGAGGGACAGGGTGGATGAGGAAGAGTGGATTGGGGAGGGAGGATATCATCAGTTTGGATTTGGACTATTAAATTTGAGTTGCCTCTGGGACATCTAAATAGAGAAGGCTTGTGTGCTGTTGGAAATATGGCATTGACTGATCTGTTTATGATAAAAATGTAGATAAAAGACTCGCTGATAACAGACGACTTTGTGCATGTATTTCCAGGCTTCTGCTTAACAGTGGAGACCTTTCTGCCTTTGCTATCCTAGCGCAGGAGACTATAAGTAATAAACTAATATGCTTTATGTTGCATGAGCGATTCAAATTACTGCCAATGCAATATTAAACCCAGAATTGATAGGACAACTGTCTCACTTAGAAATTCAAGTGTTCTTGGCACAGTACAATTTATTATCACCATGAGACCTGTGCTCTGGCAAAACTCTACTTGTGTTCAGCAAAGACTTTTGAATATGTGTGTTCCTCTGCCAGGGTTCAACTTTGACCTACAAGAGGACAGTGTCTATTCCTTAGAGAGATGCCGGGAGGTGCCACAGTTGACAGCTGTGCATGGAGATGGGATATGACAGGCATATGTGCCCAGGGTCTTCGAACCATGTTCCAAAAAAGGAGGCTTTAAAAAAATATGTTTTAACTTGTGCAATTTCAAAAAGAAGAAAAAACAAAAAACAAAAAAGCTTTTATGTTGGTGAATTCCAATGTCCAGGGCAACTCCAAGACTCTTTGTTATTCTTTTTGTGGACTTGTGGTTACGGCTCCTTTAGAGTACAGGGTAAGGGATAGGTGTTTAGAATAATCCAGGCTCCATTCCTGATTCTCTTTGTTCTCTAGGATGATGATGATGATGATGATCAGAGTGATGACAATGACTTTGATACCACCATACTTCATTGATTTTAAAATGTTTTTTTCCACACATCTGAGAGTGAGGTGCATTGTATTCTCAATACTATCTTGCAGTCACCACCAACCTGCAACAAAGTTAAATTCCCCCAGATAGGATTTGCGTTGTTTCAAATGGTCACCTGGGGATACTACCAACCTGAGACCACTTTAAATTGAATTATTTACTGAGATTTTTCTTGAATCACACCAGTAGTGTGAACTTGTATCAAAAACCTGCATGAGTACCTGCTTGTGGTTCAAATTCTCAGGGGAGATTATTTTTCATTTCTCTTCCTTGCTGTGCCTTTCTGAATGGCAGCTTTATTTCTGGGATAGTCTAACTTTAAGGAAATAGCATTTGGGTGTCTTAGCTTTTCGCAGAGGTCTATTATTAGACTCCCCATCTTGCTTTTCTTTCCTACCATATTTAGAGTAACCGTGTATCTAACAATAACAATGATGGTATCTCAGAGTTGATGAAATACCGTTAACAATGAGAGCTAACATTTCCTGAGCACTATTCCTTTGCCAGTCAGTGCTTTTAGGGTTCTTCATATGTAGTAAATCATTTCAGCTGTTCGCAGTCATATTAGGTAGGTACTATTGTTTCTCCAATTTCAGGTAAGAAAACAGAGGCACAAAAACGTTAAGAGCAACATGCTCAAGGTGACACACATTGACTTGTTTAGTGTTACTTGACCACCCCGAGTCTGCAGATAGGCTGCTGGTGAGAATCTGTTTCATCCCTGTAAAGTACTTGCTGAGTACACAACAAGGCTCTTACGAGTCCCTCCCCTCAGAAAATGTGCCATTGTCCTTATTACTAGGACTGGGTATCCTTTTGTTATCCATTTCTCATTCCCTGATGTGGGATTCATGTTTTAAGCGTTATCCTCAGACAAGAGTTGGTTTTCTAAAAAACGTGAATTTGTTAAATCTTTCCATTATGTACCATATAAAGGATGTTGTTCCAACCAGGTCTACTACCATTCAGATCTGCAAGTTCTACCAGGAACCTCAAGGCAATTCTCAGAATAGTCAAATTCTTTCTACTTCACTTTATATTCCCCCATCCTAACCCTTTTGCCCCACTGCCCCACCATACCCACATCAAATCTACACAGAAATATCCAAGTGAGGTAAATTAAGAGGAAAAAAGAAAAGAATGATTTGATACATAAAAAACGTATTTCCCCTAATGATCCAAAACTTTTCAGATAATTTACCACTTGAATTTAGAAGAGAATAATTTTTAATCTTCTATCCTTCCTTGTCTCCTTCATTCTTTTATTTCTTCCACACATATTTACTGAATATCTTCCAAATTCAAGATGTTGTGCTTTATGCTGCCTGAAATGTTTCTCAGACTTTGTTCACATTCTCAAAGAATTCTTTTTTTTTTTTTGAGAGAGAGAAAGAGAGCGAGCAGGGCAGGGAGGGGCAGAGGGAGAGAGGGAATCCTAAGCAGGTTCCACACCCAGCATGGAGCCCAACATGGGACTTGATCTCATGACTCTGAGATCATGACCTGAGCCAAAATCAAGAGTCAGACACTTAACTGACTGAGCCACCCAGGTGCCCTTCAAGGAATTATTACAATCAAAATTCTAGGGGAACCTTTCCCTCCCCGCCCCTCCTCTCCCTCCCTCCCTCCTCCTCCTGTCCTCTTTCCTTGGTCTTCCTTCTCCATCCACCCCATCTCACCTCACCCTCATTCACCACCTGGAAGCCAGGGAGGGATACAGGCTTTAAGGAGGATATGCCATTTGAGCTGAGTTGTATTTGCACTTGTAAAGATGAGGATGGTAGAAAATAGCAGGGTACAGTGAGGAGCAGTCTGGACAAAGTCATAGGAACTGGGTAGCAAAGGGGCTTTAGAGAATGTTGAGATGCCAGCCTGAAACAGGGAAGGATGAAACGACAGATGGGACATGAGACCTCCAAGCATCCACACTTCCCTTCCTACTTCACTGGTTATAGGGAGAATCATGTGGGGTGACAGGTCTGAAAGTGTTTTTAGAGATATATGCTGTGCAATATCAACATCGTGTAGATTCACAGAAAAATAAAGGGTCCCGTCATCATCTTCATGGTTGTCATTCTCATCATTATCATGATGCCTCTGGGGATGACTCCCTCACTAATGACACCAGGATCATCCGAATTTATCCTTATGTTCCACTTCTGTGTCCTGAACACCTTGAAAGTAAGAATTGGATTCTAAGAGACAAACTCATCTCTGTAAGAGTGAAAGATGCTAAGTAGGTGTTTGCAGAAACCAAAAAAAGGCCACTGTTCTATAAGGTGGCAGAGAATAAAACAAAATCACCCGGTCTGGTTACCTAAGTATCTTCATCATCTCTGGTTAGTTAGTAACTCTCTTCCCTCTACAGAATGCCAGGGGTAGAGAGAGACAAAAACAGGCGGACTGGAAGATATTTGTTCCCCTAAGCTCAAGAATTTAATGAAAAAAAGAGGTAACTTCAGGGCTATCTGTCTCGATCTCTGATGTTCTTATCATGGGAACTGGCCCTTTGGATTAAATTTCTCTGTGTCTATCTGCACTACCACACTGAGAGACTTCGCTTTCTGGCCCCCTTCATTCTACATACTCAGTACCTATCTTCAGCTCTATCTTGTGTTTCTGGAGAATTTTGATTCCTTTCTGCCACATGAAGGGACATACGCTGAAGCAGTATGATAAAGATGAAAGGCAAAATGAGATAAACTGGTTTTATATAATTTTTCAAAATGAAACAAACTCAGTCAAGGTAGCCATGATTGTTTTCATTTGATATTGTAGCCGTCTGAAAATCAAATCAGGACAGGAAAACCTAAGTCTCCTCCTCAAATAAAATAAGAAAAATGTGTAGGCGTATAAAATATCCATTGACAGTTTTCACTATGGTTTTAATATAGGTGTTAGAAAGTTCAGTGTGACCTCTTATCATGTCATCTGACAGACTCATAGTGCCCATGTGAACTTGAAATTCTCTATAGTGTTTGCAACTATAGGGAGTCTCCTTTGGGCAATAAAATCCCTGAAGAAATTTTGGCCACCTATGATTTCTCCCTATGACCATGGTGCCCCTGAGAACTCTATTGCCTTGGTTTTTCTTTGTTGGATCTGTAATTCTTACTGGACTGTACCTGTGTCTGATGGTGACATGTTGACATGGGTTCCAAATTCTTAAAGCAGGTCACCGTATTGAAGGTTGTCTACTACTTAATTTTTTTTTTTTTTAATGAAAGATCAGCATTATGCTGTTTAGCTGCATCTTCATTGAATAGAAGGACTGCAGAAAAGTGGAGCTAAGAAAGGAAGACTTGTCCATTTGATCGTGTTGGTTCCTGCAAACTGCTAGTAATAGGACTCCATACTGTTGATTGACAAAGGGCACCTAATATTCTCTAGCAGAAGTGGAAGAATAATTGCTTTATTTTCCCTGAGTGCTAACCAGTGGTACCCTGAAGTTGTCTTTTTAGTACTGGGAATAAAGCCAGAATTAAATTTGCCCACAAATTACTGATTTTGAGGTAAATATAATTATCATGCTTCAGATCAGCCTACTTAATTTTCCATATTAATTATTTTGTTTATTGACAAAATGTATTACAAAATCTACTTAGGGTTATTACCAGTTTTTAAAATTTCTGAACCAGTCCTCTAAGAGTGTTCCCTTTGGTATGAGTAAAAATTAACAACTTAGTTAATTCATACACTAGATCACAGGCTTTGGAGTCAGAATAGCTGAGTTAAATGCCTGTGTTTATTATTTTCTTGCTTTGTGACCTTGGACAGGTCACTCAAACTCTCTACATCTCTCTTTGTCTGGAAAATGAGGATTACAGAAGCATTTCTCCAACTAATAACACTCACTAAATATTATCTTCTATTATGACTATGATGATTGTTCATTCGTATACACTATATCTGGACTTTAATCCTAGTGCCCCTACTAGGAGAAGAAAAGCCAATCACTAAAAGTAACAATTGCAGTTTTCTTGCTGAGAATTGAATGTGTATTAGTGATGAAGTGGTCCATGTTGCTCTTGTCACTGTCTTTCCCAAAAGGGTCTTTCCCACGTCCTCATCCATTGACCACACCATGTCCAGGGTGAGTTTCCCAAAATCAAATCTGATCCTGTCTATCTCACACTTAGACCTCTTCTTTGGATTCTAGAGTATAAGTCCAGACTCCTTGGCATGATATACAAGACCTTCCCTAGTCAGATCCCTTTCTGCCTCTCTAGCTCCACTCCTTCTGCCCTCCTCAAAGCCTACTCCCAAAATATATTTCTTTTAGGTCATCACATTTTCTTCAGCAGTTTTGTGGATTCTGAAATGCTGCTTATTCTCTTATGTTGACCTTGTTTGACATTCACTACTCTCTTCTTGATGACCTCAATGATTCTATCACCAGCTATGCTGCCTAAGTATGGACTCTACCGATTTAGGTCTGGCCCCCTGTTATTACCTCCCTTTCTTCACCCCCTCCCAACAAATGGGTGATGTTTTCCCCAGAGTTCATTATAGTTTAATAAGCAGGATACAGTTTGTTGATTCAGTAGATAAATAAAACAAATGAAGATTTTATCTGTATACTCTGAGCTTTGCTAATTCATCCTTGTACAAATGAGAAAAAGATTCATTGTATTTTGGGAGAACCACACCTAGAGCTTGGCCAATGACACAAGGTAGAATTAAATTGATGATACAATTTTCTATATGGGAGAAGAATTTGTATTTGATAAGGTCACACATATGTAATGGGTAGACACTTGTCAAGGTGTGAGGGGGTTTGTGCACTGATATAAATAGTCAACACAAATATTTATTATTGATAAATGACAGCATATGGACAAAATATATACAGTTTTACCCTGGAAAGCAACTACTTTGGTAATTAAATAATACTATTTAAATGGAAAAATACAGCTTTATACTATTGCTAATCATTTATGAAAAAGAAACAAAAAATCTAGCAGCTGACTAAATTAAAAGGTAAAGACTTTATCCTGAGGTTAAAGACTAATTCTGTGGTGGAAAGAATAAAAACATACAAACATTAATATAGCTTGCAAATTTGCTAGGTACAAATATTTGCAATTGTTTTCTCCCTAAATCATGAATTCTCTTTGGGTTTTATTTTGAAATAGGTATTTCTGCTATAAGTCTGATAAATGATATTCCAACTCTAAAGAGCAAGCAACTGGAATGCCACATTTTTGATGCATATTTTTGCAGCACAGAGGGGATTAAATTCTAAATGTCTCAGCTGTTAAAGGCCCCTTCAGACTTGCCCAAAATGAGGAACAAAGAAGGAGAAAGCTTTCCCTAAAGCAATTCATCAGATCTATTTGGGCACAGTGACATTCTCTCAGAGCTCGGGTGGACTGAATAGTTCAAGGGTGTGCAGCTGCTTGGAATATTTGAGAAAAGATATCTCCAAGTTTTTATCATGCATTCACATGGGCTGGCCAATTCTTACCAACTGGCTAACAGCCAACAAGGCTCTGACAATTAGTAGTTATAATGATAACATTTCCCATTTTTGAGTACTCACTGTGTGCCAGAATGGTGCATTTTCATATTAAGATCATACTTTTTTTTTTTTTTTAAGTAGGCTTCATGCCCAACATGGGGTTTGAACTATGACTCTGAGATTGAGAGTCACATGCTCTACTGACTGAGCCAGCCAGATGCCCCTAAGTTCATACTTCTGATCTTAGAGGAATGGCCTATTAAATTTAATGCCTATTTTTGCAGTATGGAAATTTTGTCAGATTGAGTCTTATACATCATAAACTTGATGAGTACTTAATTGTTGTTTTTTCTTACCTAGTTGCTGGTTGTTGGATCTAGGAGATGCCCCGATTACTTCAGTAAAGGCAGCAGCAATTGCTTCCATAAACAGATCGTTAGACATAGAGCAGAGAAATAGGTAGAGTCTTCTAATTTGCTGAGTGTTGATGGACTTAGAACAATTGCTTGAACAAGTCACTGATGGAATAAACTTAAGTAACTGGAAACAAGGCATTGTGGTGTGTTAGAAGGCAATTTCAAATAAGATGACGTGATTGATACACTTTCACTTGATTGGAAAGTGAAGAACGTTTTAGAACTATAAAGCATAGCACTTGTATGCATTTATCCTTTCATTATCCTAACGTAAGATGGATGGGACAGATAATTGCATCTGACTGAATGTGTTTGGCTTACTATTTTTTGTGTTTGGATTTGAACCCCATCTACTTCCCTACCATCATCTCCCACCACATAGTCTATGTGCTCTTTACCAAAGGCCTTAGTCTATGCTGTTCCCTCTGCCTGGAATGCCCTTTCCATCTTCCCTTGTCTAACTCCTCCTCATTCTTCAGGACTCCTTTTGCATGCTGCCTCCCCAAACAAGCATTCCCGGAACTGCCCCCGCACAACCCTCCCCACTCCCTCTCAGCTGGTACAGCGCCCTGTGCATAACCCCCGTTACCTCATTTGACATGTGGCATTCTACCCTTCTGTTTACTTGCCAGTTGCAATAAGGTGTGACTGTCTGGAGGCATCATTTCATGTCTTTTAGGGTTTTATTTCTGCTTTTTCAGCACCTCACCAAGTCTGTACAGAGCATGGGCTCAATGAGTGGCTTAGAGGAGTAAATACATTCATATATATCATATGTATTAGTATTTTGTTACTTCCCCATCTCCCACATCCCTCCCACAAACACACACACACATTCTCACTGCGTTCTGGTATGGTAGACTTCCAAAAGCCTCATCCACAGGCTTTATTGTAATTGCTGAAACTCAAGGTCATGATTTGGCAGGAATGACTGCTGGAAGGATGTGTGTCAATGTGGCGTCCTGTGTCCTTGCTGTCTGAAGTACAGAATGTGCTTGAAATTATACCTTTTCTAGTGAAATTTCAGGGTGGTTTTATATCAGCACTCTGAGAATGCTTTCATGTTAAAGAAGAATATTGAAACGTAAAAAAAGGCAAAGAGTCTGGTCCAGGCAAAGCCTGAGTTATGAAAGGAACACCTCTGCCCACTGCAGAATATGATTCCAGGTCAAGCACAGAGGAGTCTGTCTGGCTTCTACTCTCCATTTGCTCCCCTCATCCTCTCTGTGCTCATTACTTGGTTCCCTTTGATAAAACATGGGAGGCAGACATGGATTACTAGGGAGCAGACTCTTACAACTGTGATTTCATTCCATTTTGAAGTTTCTCTCCAAATGGTTGATTTATTTTCCTCTCATGTATGCATTATGTATGTGTGGCTACGCGAGATCAACGAATTCAGAAAGGCCCTCTGTGCCTTTGTCCCTAAACCCCCAGCCATGCAATGCAGTGCAGCAAGCAGGAGAACCAGAGAGCCATGCTGAGCTCTGGAGTAGACAAAAGGCACAAATCCCATCTGGGTCTCCTTCAAAGAAAACTGTTGTTTTGCAACAAGCTACTGGATGGCGATAAAAAAGGTTCTTACCTGTTTACTTAATGGGTGACTGGCCTCTTTGCTTTTATTTAGCCAACTGTTCTGGTCTGTGTCCCTTTAAACTTGTAAGATCCATCACCTCATTTAAGCTGTTACCTTGACACATTGCAATGTTGTGGACATAATGATTCCACAGAGTAGCAAATTAAAACAGTTTTTCATAATTAGAAGGTTAAATGAAGTAAGGCGGTGGTAGTTAGTGGTGAGATAAGGGGTTTTGAGGAGGCAGAACTCAAGGGACTTTCAGGTGATTGGAAAATTAGGCTGGCTAGACAGAGGGATGGGGCTTTTATAAATTATGGGAGCTGAGCAAGAGCGAAGACTTCTTTTGGGGTCTCTGGCTTTTCCTTGCAGAGATGGTGACCGTGACCCAGTGAGGAACAGGGGCTGGCTTTGGGTTTCTTTTCTCCTTTGGGATGTTCTGTGAAGAGCAGAAAGAAGCTTATTTCACCAGGAAAGTGGTAAGCTGGAAACACAGCAACACATATCCAGTCATTCCTGGAAAGTTATTTGGCTTCCCTTAAGTTTGAAGAAGAATCAAGGGCCAAGCCCAGCTTCGTGGAGCAATATCTCATTGTGTCTTCACCCCGGACTTCAAGGCAGAGTTATTCCTGACATCTGCCCTCCACTCTGTTCTTTCTTCTTGCTCTAGACTTGACCTTCCACTTGACTCCTGGGTGGCTCCATTCAGATGACCCACCATCTGGATGAAAACTAGGACTTTGGAAGCCAAGGGCTTTATCCTCTTATTCTTTTAAATCAGTTCTTGCTCTGACCACCCTGGTTTCTCCTGATAGGACCAGGATTCATACAGTTACCTAGACTCAAACTCTAGGCATCTCTGAATTTCCCATCTGCACCTCTATCCAATCAGGAGGCACGGTCTCTGCCTACCACCTACATTGAGTTTCTCATATCTTTTTCTGCCTTTGTATTCCCCTTGCCACTCCTCTAGTTTCCATCCCTCATTACTTTTGTCTGAGCCAGTTGGAGTAGCCTCCTAACGAGTTGCTGCCTAGCTTTAGTGTCTCCCTGCTCCAAAACATCTTAAGCACTGATGTTATGTTAACTTATAACAGTCACCTTTAAGAAATTAAGCAAGCAAACAAACAAAACCTCCTTTGGTGTTCCATCCCCTAGCCAACTCAGTAGGCTTCTCAGCTTGGTATTTCAGGCAGTCCATCAAGTTATCATTTGTGTTTCCAGCTTTTTCTCCTCCTCTGTGCCCCAGGAAGACAAAGTGCTATGTATCTATGAATAACCCCATATTTTCTTGCCTCCTTGCTCTGTTCCCTCTACCTGGAAAGCTTCACTCACACATCTCTACTGAATGAAACTCATGCATTTTATCTGGCTCAATCTCAACCACATCTCTACTTTCCTGGACCCCAGTCAGATGCTGTTGTTCCTGCTCTTGCTCCACATTTACAGGGATGTTCTTATGCTGCTTGGCATGGATTTTGTCCTACTCATATTCTTAGCTTTTTGAGTCTTACTTTTGTATATCCTATGGCACAGGCAAAGTTTCCTGCCTGTTGTAGGTGCTAGATAAAGAAAACAAAGTCATTGTTTCTTTGTTGATAAAGTGTCTACAAGGATGTGAAAAATCCATCCATTCATTCGTTCATTCATTGATTCACTTAAATGTTTCTTGGACCCCTACAGTATGTAAGGTACTGTGTTAAGGACCTGGCATACAAAGGTCAGAATGACAGTACCTTCTCGTTCTCCAGGATGTCACAGTTAGATGGAGGAAAAGTCATTTAAATAATTATACAATGAAACACATGCAACAATAGAAGTGCCTTCAAGGTATGGGAGTGGCAAGACTGCTTGTTTCTATTAGGGTAGATAGGTTGGGGTGAAGGGATGATGGTCTGAGGGAACTGAGCAGTTAGGAAGGGCTTCCTATATATAGTTGGGAATGTCTGATTTGCATTTTGAAAATTGAATAGAAGTTGTTGAGGAATATAGAGAAGTAAGGAAGGGTAGGGATGGAAGGAAGGATAATCTAAGAAAGCTGCTCTGCTTGCTCTCAGAGGCTCACGAAAGCAACCTGGTCACCAAATGATTATATTCTGTCTCCAAGTGAAATATCCTAAATGGAACAGTCCTTTGATCCCTTTGGAAGAAAAAGAGAGAGAAACAAAGGACCCTCCCTCTGTGACGACTTTTGGTTGAAAGTCATTCATTTGTTCATTCATTCATTCATTCATTCATTTTTTTTTTTTTAATGTTTTGTAGAGAAAGTCTATGATCGCAGTGAGCTTCATAGCAGCGTTCCTCTTCCTGCTGGTTGTGCGCCTTGTAAATGAAGTGAATTTCCCACTGCTGCTAAACTGCTTTGGACAGCCTGGCACAAAATGGATACCATTCTCCTACACATATAGGCGGCCCCTTCGAACTCACTATGGATACATAAATGTGAGGACACAAGAGGTAAGACCTCAGAGGGTTTCCTAGGATTCATGGGTATCCAAGGTAACAGGCTCCCAATCACTGAACATACTCTCTCTGCCCCTACAAGCTTCTTTGGGTCCCTGGCATTTTCTGTTTTCTCATTCTTAGACATTTACTGACACATGTCTGAAGTCTGCTGGCCCCTGCTACATCGAATCTTCGGATTCACTAGCTTCATGTGGTGTTGAGGAGGCAATTACTTGTTTTCCTGGTGGTTTGTGGCATAACATACATATCTTTCTATTTTGAAACTCTGATCAGCAGTTACCAGCTGGAGAATGGGCTGGCTTTATTTCCTGGAGGTCAACTGGTTGGGGACAGCTCTTTGTAGAACTGCAGAGAAGCATTTATATTCTTTAAAACTCTGTAATCCTTAGACCCGGAGCCAGAAAGGCAAAGCTGATTTTAAAATTCTCTGTGGCTGTAGAGATAATGGGATTTAAAGAGTTTCCAAATTTAAA
The DNA here is from genome assembly GCF_964656455.1 of Halichoerus grypus. NCBI lineage: Eukaryota > Metazoa > Chordata > Mammalia > Carnivora > Phocidae > Halichoerus > Halichoerus grypus. Next base: position 125,569,250 of record NC_135716.1, on the reverse strand, counting down.
GGGGTTAAAATCATTAAGTCCTATAATCACTGAACCTCTAAATCTTCATAGTCATTTGGTCATACAGGAGAGAATGGGGGTATATGGACAACTAGAAAATATGCTACACTGTGCTAGTAGTACTTTTATAAGCAAGAATTTGTATCTTGGAGGGAAGTAAAGAGTAATGAACCTCCCAAAATGTGTGAAGTGTATAGAAGTAGTTAATACAATCGTTTTCACTATTTGTTTCTATAGAGTGGGATAAATGTGAGGTTAATATTCATAAATGCGAAGTCCAAGCCTGTTTGAAGTTGTTGGCGACAAGGGTACAGGTCACCAGAGTGTCTACATCACTGGGAAGAGTTTTAGATCAGATCCCATTGACAGGTCATTTCGTAGAGATACTAGAGAGGAGACTTACATGCAGAAAGCTAGCTGTTCCTGTCCTGAGAGCTTTCTTAGCATCCAGGGAGGGATACTGAAAGCTAGCTTGGTCCATCCCCTTTTGTAGGCAATATCATACCCGAGTCACTGCTTCTGGTTAATTGGATTCCTTGAAAATTGTTTCTGTATCTGCAGGATTTACAGGCTTTTTATTAGACCTGTATAGTAAAAAGAAAAAGGCACCATTAATAACATAAATTCTTAGGAGCCTTGTTTGATGTTTATTCTTTCATTAGTTTTAAATTCCTTTTTCAAAAAGTGCCCATTGCTTGCATTTGTTGAGTGTCCTAATAAATTGATTGCCTATATAAAAATGTGTCTCTTAGAGAATAGTTTATATCACTCTCATCTTCTGTTACTTTCATTTTCGGCTGTCACTGAATATTCTATAACTGCGGGATCGTGTAGATCATCTCACAAGTGCCTGTCACAGGTAGAAAATGAAACATGTGACTAAAGTGTCTCATGAACTACTCTCATGAGGGAAATCCCACCAAATGTTAATGACCCTTTCATTTATCTAAATATTAATGGATTAGATCTTGGAGCGGTACTGAAAAACTGACCTGAAATGCAGTTATTTAAATAGTCACATCAACCAGGCTACCTTTAAAATTCTGTTGGTATGGTTTCTATTTATACTTTTCTTTTTTATTTTCTTTGAATGTTGGTATAGTTTTTAATACAATGACTTTACCAGATGATATTGATCATGATTTTGCTTCCGCGGAGGGTCCATCTTGGGGAGGAAGCATGATTCCTGGAAAGAGTTTTTAAGTTTTGAGGGACACAGGCATGGTTTGCATGCCAGTTCTGTAAGGACAACAACATCAAAGTTATTATAATACCAGAGGGGCTGGGGGCAGAGGGAGAGAGACATGTTCCACGCTCAGCTCAGAGTCTGACCAAAGCGCGGCTCAATCTCACAACCCTGAGATCATGACCTGAGCTAAAATCAAGAGTCCGACACTCAACTGACTGAGTCACCCAGTGCCCCTAGAACAACAGGAATTCTTATATACTAGGATGGGCAATATAAATTGGAAGAAGCACTTTGGAAAAAACAGCTTCCTGTTATCGAGTGGAGTTGAAGATCTGCATATACCATGCCCCAGCGTGTCCGGTCATTGATGTACTCGCTGGAGGCACTCAGGAGCACACACACCAGGGGCAGGGACACCAGGTGTGGCGGCATTATTCATAACAGCTAGAACCTGGCAGCAACCCAACTGTCTGTGAGGAGGATAATGGATTAAAATAGCACTACGTACACTGGAATACGTTACAGCCATGAAAATGAAGAAACTGCAGCTCTGTGTGACATGAAGGATGAATGATTTTGAGTCAAAGATGCGAGAATAATAGAATACAGAGTGTGATTCCATTTGTAGATCACAGGAAAAGGCAAAACTAAATGATGTTGCTTGGGGACATAAATAGTAGGTAAAACTACAAAGAAAAAAAGAGGAAGAAAATCATCACCATAAAAGTGAGAAGAGAGAAATGTGCAGTTTGTGATCAGGGTGGCTCTCTGGGATATTTGCAATATCCTACCTTTTGATCCAGTTGGAAGTTACATGGGTGTTCATATCCTATTTATTAAGTACACATTCACATTGTTTCACTTTTATGCATGTCTACTTCACAATAAAAAATTAAAAGTATATTCTGAGCCCAGGGAGGGTATTTACTGACCAGGAATCACACAAAGCATTTCACCTAATTTAACAGCAGGAAGTAACTAAAAAGAAGCAATGGGGCATTAAGCTATCTAAAAAAACTAGAAATATTTGAAATAGGCAATTTCATCTTATGCAAAGACTAACAGATATACGGGTAACTTATTCCTCTGGTCTATACAGGACAGACAGATTCCATATTGTAACATGAGTGTTAGGTGATGAGCAGAAATTTTGCATGGAAGTTGAAAAACAATAAAATCACATCCAAAAGGAAGGACAGATTTTCCTCAATTTTAGGCTAACAGTTTTAGGCTAAATTGAGAGGAAAGCAAAATTTGGTGGCCCTCTACCTCCTTTTTCATTGATTTAGTCTTTCCTTCTCATAGTTCCACCCCACCCCCACCTCCATGTCCACGCTTCACTCTTCCTCCCAAATGCTCTGTGTGCTGGTCCTCACCAGATAATCGTTTCAGATGTAATCCTTCCCAGAGATGGTTGCATTATTAAATAAGGCTTGCATTAAATAAGGGAAGAAAAAGCCCTCAAGAACCAAAGTCACATAGCTTAAATGATAGGTGGTAGACTTGATGTTATGAGGCAAACAGCTTCTATGGTGACCCTCGAACCTTGCCTCAAAGGTAGCCACCCACTCCCATGTTTCTATTCACCCTATTTTAATCTGGAGAAGGGTCAATAGCCATGGCTTAGCTGAGTCACGTGGTCACCAAGCTGATGTGTTTATTTTAATATCTTGGTCCTTGAGGTTTTCTCAGAAGTTTCTCAGAAGAAAGCACAAGCTTTCTAGAAACCACCAGACTTCCAAGAATTTTTTGAGCATGTAGACATGCCAGCAATGATTTCTAGACCTAGAACATCTGCAAACACTATCATTGCTGATGATGGCTTTATCGCCCAATGCCTTAGCTGGACCAGACACTAAAGAAAGGTTTTATGAACAAAAATCTTTACAAGAAAGAATATCTCTCCACTACTGTCTAAAACAAAGTGGGAGTGGGGGTGGCAGAATTAGGTTGAAGATTTAGTGGACGTTGGGGTGAGCTGGATTTCTTGGGAACAAAAAACTGATTCTCTGGTTATCTTTATTTTTTATTTTTTTAAAGATTTTATTTTTTATTTGACACAGAGAGAGGGAGAAAGAGCACAAGCAGGGGGAGCGGCAGGCAGAGGGAGAAGCAGGCTCCCTGCTGAGCAAGGAGCCCGATGAGGGACTCGATCCCAGGACCCGGGGATCATGACCTGAGCCGAAGGCAGATGCTTAGCTCTGGTTATCTTTAAAAGTAGGATGAACTCTGGTCCCTTTGGCTCGGCACAGGTGGAAGTATAGGCAGTGTTATGAATCTGTGACTGTCTGTCCTGAAGGCATCACAGATAGTAAATTATACCCCGTTCAAGCTTGCGTTAATTTTATCAATCACCTAGTTCCTGAACAACCTATTCTCAAGGGAAGTGCGATAGGTAAAAAGTATGAGGAATACGAGAAAGATAAACAGGTGGACTTGCTTATATTTTAAATTGCTGGAGTATTTTTTTTTTCTCGTTCAGACCCATAAAAAGGAATATGTTTTGAAAACTATGAAGACTATTCTAGAGGAGTTAAATTGAAAGGATTAAAATACCCTTCCCACCAAAATGGTAACAATTTAAATATAATGCAGTTGGTGATTGGCTCCCATTCTTTGCCCTGTGGCCCTTCTCTTTCTTAACCTGTACAGGCTCAAGTTCTTATCTTTGGGGGAGGAGCAGTCTTGAGAGGCAGGGAAGTAAAATGAGTTCCTATGAACTAGGTGAGTGCTGAAATGCTGAAAGTCTCTGCTGGCCACAGAACCCAGAATTCCTCGTCAGTACTTACGTTTGATCTGACATCAACCATGGTGTAGTGCCAAACTGAGGCTTGGACCCAGGGAGATTTAGGTTTTGCAGTAAGCCCTGTACTCCCCCTGTGCTCCACCCCACTTTAATTCCTGACCCACTAGCTGCTCAGATGGGACCTCCCATGTCATTACTGTGTTAATAATGCAACTCTCCATTTTAATAGGACTGCGTGCAGGGGACCCCACCTATAGCATTATGGCAGAGTTGCTGTATTGTCATTTGACCTTGGACATGGTAAAAAACATACGACACTCAGTGCATTTCCAAAAAATCCGTATCAGTACTTGGCAGTAACCTATGAACTCTGCTTTCTCCTTGATGCAAATGTTAATGATTTGTTTTAAATTAATTGTGGCAGAGAGAGAAGGTGTATAAAAGACTAAGATACTGTAGGGCTTGGTTCAGGTAGCCATTGTTTCTCCCTGTTTGAAATCATGGCAGATTTTGAGGAAAGAGAAGGAAATGAACTTCAGGCTAGATTCTGTTTGGTTTCTAGACCATGGAATTAGTGATTGTGTTGTCTTTTGTGTTGGGTGACCTGGTGTGAAGACATTGCTCAGAGCAAGGAACCTGCAACCTATTTGCATTTACTACTAGATAAGAGAGTCAAGCTCTGGCGATCAATAGGATGCCTGGCCAGATCTTCCTGGTGATCAGTGGGGTGACAGATGTCTCCCTCACATCTGATAAGAGAATGTAACATCTAGAGCTGCAAAGGGTTTCTGGTATTTGTGGAAGAGTGCCCTTTCAGCTGGTACCTAAAGATGTGCTAAGTGAAGAAACACAGGATTTCTGGAACATAGCAATCAAGTTGTAGGGCTGCATATTGATTTGCCTAACAATTTAATGAGGCCGAAATATGCCTCTTTTAAAAATGAGAACATTTTAAAGCCTCAAGTAGACTAAATAAGAATACTTAGGATCAGTTGCTGTGACAGACAGGCCGTACTAGCCTAATTAAAGATGTGCATAACATATTGATGTTGCAATAGAATTTCCTGAATTGTGGTTATAGCAACAATTAAGGAACAGAGCTGACTTTCTTGGCAATAAAAGCACAACTCCACGAATTCAAATAAATGTACACGTGTAACCAAAGCTGACATGAATAGGTTTTCTATATTTGGGAATATAGGCTTTGGGTTTTTCATAAGTATATTGAGAGCAATTATATGCAAATAAATGTTCCAAAAGTTTAAATCTGATCGATCTAATTGTTAATTAAATTCTGAATATTCACATTTGTGTAATCGTAAAGCAAAAGAAAATTTTAACTATTAAATTGTTATAGAAAAGGAAACAACTAAATTAATGTATCATAAAGATTACTTATTTGGCATGTGCATATTGGAGTCATCATTTTTAAGATAATTTGTCTTTTTCCTAAGTACAAGGGCATATATTTATTGAGTGGAGAAGAGATGATGTTTCTCAGTGTGGTCATGAGATAGCAACTTCCCAGCAATGGCTGCATCTCAAGGCAGTCCCTGATCCAGTGCCGCATGGGAGGGACAGACGTAACTGGGCTGGAAAAACTCCAGGAAGCTTTTGTGAGAGAGCTGAGACATGTGCGTTGGAGAAGGATTTAGAGGGGATGGAGAGAGGAGAAAAAGTTGAGTTGGGGAAAAGAGCAGGAGCCAAGGTTCTGAATAGACACTGTTCATTATCCTCTAGCTCCTACCACTCCCAACAGGCCAAGTGCAATACACCAAAAGTCAAGGTGAACTCCTACTGTCTGTGCTGGACATCACCACTGCCTCACACTCCCTGGATCCATTTCTTACCTCTTTCTCGTTCTACCAGCCTTGTTGCTAGTCTCTTGCCTCATTTTGTTTGGCTAGTGACCCCAAGTCTTGGAGTACTCCTACTTTGGTCCTGCTGCCCCCAAAACTACATGGGGTCACTTCTAATAATGCTTCCCTCTGTGTACCCCCACCATAGACATGGCATCCCATGCCCAAGGGGCCCCTGAGGTACTGCTGTAGGCCTGCATGATCCTCTGACTTGCCAGAGAAGGAAATCAGACACATGTGGGGGCAATTAGTAGGCCAATCTGCCTGGAATGCAACTTACTTTAGGGAATAGAAGATAAACAATGCATTCATTGGAGAATGATGATGTAGGATGTGAATGGGATCCCTGAAAAGGGAAAAACCACACTCATACTTGGCGAAACAGTAATGTATACATGCATAGACACACATTCATGAACCAATATATACAAATATACAGAAAAGACATACATATATATATATACTTACATGCATGTGATCTATACATAACACATGCTCATAGAACAATTTATACTTTCTTAAATACACACAGACTATATGCATATATACCACATTACATAATAAAATGGTTAAAATATTTGATTAGCCAGTTAGGTGTATGTGGTGTCTCTTATGCTTGTCTCCTCTCCACCGCCTCTTTATTACAGAGATAGTCCCTCACTTCTGATGACAGGGGTGAGCAGAAAATTCAGGCTAGTGATAGGCCCAATCAAGTGATTGGTCAAGAGATGGACACATGGCTCAAGATGAGCCTTTTTGAACTCTTCCCAGAGTTTATTGTTTTCCTGGGTAATGCTGTGCTCTTTTCTTTGGTTGTAGAGCTGCTGAGATGTGATTCTCTGGGTGGTAGTGGCTGTGTTCCCTGGAGGGAACAAGACCAAGACACTGAGAGAAGCAGAAATCAGTTGCAGAGCTAAAGTAAGGGCCTGAACAAATGCTCTAGTGTAGAGACCAGCCATTCTTGAAACCAGTCTACCCTCCTCTGTGGTTTGGGCATATAAGATAATAAATCCCTCCTTTTATTGTGTGCTACCTTGAACTATGTTTTGGTCATTCGCAACCAGAGTCCTAGCTGATACATACATTATATAAGTATTTTATAAGAACAACAACCAAACATTCTGAAACTCATCTTTATTTTTTTTTTTAAAGAATTTATTTATTTATTTGACAGAGAGAGAGAGAGACAGCAAGAGAGAGAACACAAGCAGGGGAAGTGGGAGAAGGAGAAGCAGGCTTCCCGCTGAGCAGGGAGCCAGACGCGGGGCTCGATCCCAGGACCCTGGGATCATGACCTGAGCTGAAGGCAGACACTTAAGGACTGAGCCACCCAGGCGCCCCTGAAACTCATCTTTAAGCAAGGTGCTGCCTGCAGGATGAGAGGAGCTATCTTTCCAAGTCCATGTGGCTGTGCACGAGGAGACACGTTTGTCAGTCCATCAGTCAGCTCAGGTGTCCACAGAGATGCACGCTGTCTATCTTCCTGCTCGGGGACATATGTTTAGGAAACTAGCTTATTCTTTTGAGAGGGAAGTGAAGGTCACAATTTCCCAAGGTCATCAAGCCAGAAAAGGGCCAGACAAGACTGATTACTTACTGACTTTCTAATCTTACTCAACTGATAAATCATATAGTTTTATTATTCAGATGAAATATTCCCTATTGCTATGAGGCATCATCAGTCAAAATAGATTGATTTTCACTTTACAAATCACATTTGTTATTGATGAAAGATCCATTATTATCACAGTTTTCAACATAGTAATTGGTTCCTCAGGAAGATACAGGGAATTTTATTCATTACAGAACCTTAGGTAGATAAATGCCCATTTGCCAACTGCCATGTTAACACGCTTGAAAGGGGCCTATGAGAAATTGAAATTCATTTGTGACAAGCAAAGAAAGACAAAACAGAGCACCCACAAAGGAGCACCCTGATTTGAGAGGTGAAAAAGATGATAGAATTAGGGCCTCAATGGTAAGAGTTTTGATTCAGCTTTTCTCGACTTCCAGCTAACAGCCTGACAGAATGACTAGCACAAAAACCATTCATCAAGTGGCAGTTAGTATTAACCATGAATAGTAGTCAATCCCCAAATATTTAATAAGTGCTTGCTCAGTTCTAGACTGTGTGCTAAGAATCAGCAAGAAACCCCACTTTCCAAAAAACTAAAATTGGGGTTCACCAAGGAAGAGAATGAGAAAGACCCAGTTTCAAGTGTCCTGGAGCAATACCACCTAAAGGGCATTGACATTTCAGCACAACAGATTTATTCCAGTGCTATTAAGAATAGAGAATGTTCAAGAAATTTTCATTAAACAAATGTACTCAATGTCTGGAGGATAATTTGTCACTATGTAGATGGCATCAAGTTATGATTTCTCCAGCCTAGTGATTTTCCAGAGTAGTCTTACAAAGGCTTACTTACAAAAGAAAAATGTTTATTAAAGAATTTTCATTTCAAAGTAACTCTACAGCTCCTATATTAAATAGTATCCCACAAGGCTTGGGAAATGGTCTATCTGGTTCATTGAGCCATCTGGCTAATGGAAAAATGTTAAGTAGTCAATAAATAGATGATTGATTTAAAAGGAAAAGGAAAGGAAGTGTTCTGGTCTGGCAATATGGGTGGTGTAAGAGAACCTGACCACTCTCTTGCTGTAAAATAGGATACCTTATTTAATGCCCAGCTGGTCTTGCCGAAAAAAAGGGAAATCTTTAGGCACCAGGAACTATGAAGGAATGGAAATAGAGGTAAGCATGAACGTGGATGGTGTGGTTTCCTGGGGTTTTATTAGTATCAACAGCTGAGGGAATACGTAATAGTCGACCCTACAAGAACAGACAACAAGGCCTGGGTCCACCAAGCAGAGAGTGAGAACCCTCGCCTCCCTACTCCGCCTTCCACACACAGCCCTAAATCTAGACCCTTACCAGCTCTGCCCTAGTGAAAGGAGAGGCTAGGGAAGAAACCTGAAAACGGGCCCAGAGCGCACATAAGGAGGCTTATTTATATCTTTGGTCTTTGCGTGACAAAAAATTATCCCTGGAAATTCAAAACGCTAGACCTCTACCCTAGTGGTCTTTCAGTTTGAATTTTACTACTTGCACTTCGAGGAAACCTGCAAGATGAGAAATCAACCCCAAATTTGGTCTCCAGCTAGTGATAAACTGGAGCTAAAGGGACTGGAACTCCTCGGGAGGGTGTTCCCACAATTCGGACACAAGGGAGTCTTAAAATGCACCATTAAAAATTATAAAACACAAGGAAACAGTCTGTTGACTGTGATGATTTGCATGCTTTGCTATGGACGATATCTCTGTTGATTACAATGTGTTTCCCTGTGCTTAGTTGTGGTGTTCCATCATATCCTGCACATTTGCTCTCTTGTCCTCCTCAGTGGAAGAATGCTTAGTTCCAAAATGTACCTGGCTCAAGGCATTTGGGATAAGGGATCATGGACCTGTGTAGTTAAGCACTTCACATGCCATTATTTCTTTTAGCCCTCATAGACTACATACTAGTTTACTGATTTAATTAATTTTGCAAGGCCTCAAATTGGTGATTCTATGCCCGTGACTTTAGTTGTCCTGTGAGGGGAAAAGGCAGAGCCTGAGATTGCACTGGTCAGCAAATTTCATTAAATGGTTTCATGAGGGTTGGTCAGTTCATCAAGTCAGAAGGTAACTGGCTCACACTTGCTGAATGCAGTACATGCCGCACCCCATGGTAGGCTCTGGAATTGTAAAGTAAAACACTTTTTATTGAAAAGTACAGAGCAATTTTTTATAATGTTGAATGGTGATAAGCGAGATAGAGTAGTATATGTGGAGGACTATTGCAGCTCTTGAAATGTAGACCTCGAAAGAAGGTTTGGAGACAGGAGCTCCAAATATTCAGTGTAATGGTCTCTGTCTGGATGGTAAATTTTAGGTGACCTTTTGCTTAATCATGTTTCCCATTTTTTCTACAATGAGCAGGTATTGTATTGGTTATTAGAAAAATAGAATTAAGTACTTTATTTTTAAAGCAATATCTATCTGTAAAATGTTTCAGAGCTGTTTCCATCATTGAAAGAAATAGAATTTAAAATATCTAGATTAATATATTGCTTGGAATACTTTAAAAGTGAGTACTCTCCCACTTTTTTTTTTTTTTTTTAAGATTCTATTTATTTATTTGAGAGAGAGAGGCACAGCGAGAGAGGGAACACAAGCAGGGGGAGTGGGAGAGGGAGAAGCAGGCTTCCCGCGGAGGAGGGAGCCCGACGTGGGGCTCGATCCCAGGACCCTGGGATCGTGACCTGAGCCAAAGGCAGATGCTTAACGACTGAACCACCCAGGCGCCCCACTCTCCCACTTCTTAAGTGTGGTTTGCTTATAGTGACTTCCTTCCAAAGAGTACAATATGCAAAAGGGAAAAAAGTAGTAATTTTATAGTGGAGAAACCCGACAAATACTACCTCGGCCAGGTGAACAAAGTCAACATCAATAGTGATAAATCATGTGGGTAGTATATACCCCTTGTGTGATGCCATGAAATGACCCTTTGCCTCTCTGGTCTTCTCCCCTACCTATAATTCCTGTGTTATCATGAGAAAAACCCCAGACAAATATAAATTGAAGACCATTCTGACCAGTACTACTCAAAATTGTCAGGGTCATCAAAAACAAGGGAAATTTGAGAAACTGCCAAAGGCAGGAGGATCCTAAGGAGACATGACTACTACCTGTAATGTGGTATCCTGGATGCGTTCTTGGAAAAGAATAAGGATATTAGGTTAAAACTAAGGAAATCTCAATAAAGTATGGACCTTAGTTAATAATAATTTACCAATATTGGTTCATTAATTATAGCAAATGTATTGTACTAATACAAGATTTTGATAATAGGGGAAACTGGATGTGAGGTATTTGGGAACTCTCTGTATTGTCTTCTCAATTTTTATGTGACTCTATAACTGTTCTAAAACAAGAAGTTTATTTTTAAAAATGACATTAGACTTTCGATCTGTGTATCTGGAAGGTTGGAATTGCCATTAACTGAGATGAGGAAGATCACAGAAAGAGGGGCTTCAAAATAATTTGAAATTTATACTAGTCCAGCTCCACAGCAAGGGATGCATAAGACAAATGCATTGTGAATACACCATTGTCTTAATTTTCTATACTAATACAATAAATACTTTTGGGAAAAAGTGAGTATTCTAGAAATAATTCCTATAGTCCTCAAAAATCTTACAAAATTCAAATTCTTCAAAGATTCCTCCAAGAACACATTGGAAATCAATCTAAGCTTTTAAATTCCTATTAGTTGTCCCCATGCACTTAAGCAGTTTCCTCTATTGTTAATGCAACCCACTTTTTAGCAATGCAAATGATTTGTAGAATTCCTAGAAGGAAAGATACAAGCAAATAACTTCTTGGTGGTTCTGTATGGTATTGTATTTTGCCAATAACTTTCTTTTTTCCCCCCATTTTTTAAAAAGATTTTATTTATTTATTATTTATTTCAGAGAGAGAGGGTGTGTGCAACCTGGGAGGGAGAGGAGAGGGAGGGGGAAGGAATCTTGAGCGGACTCCACACTGAGCACGGAGTCCCACGTGGGGCTGGATGTCACTAACCTGAGATCCTGACCTGCGCTGAAACCAAGAGTTGGATGCTTAACCGACTGAGCTGCCCGGGCGCCCCTTGCCAATAACTTTCTAATAAGGCTCAATAATGTCTATTGGATTGAGGACACTTAAATATCATTCAGTTATCATTCCGAAAGCTCACAAGATGATGTTTTCAAAAGCATGTCCCCAGAAGATGTGAGCAATAACATAACAGTGGTAATAATAAAAATAATGATAATAAGGAACACATACAGTACTTGCCATGTGCCAGACACCATTCTAAATGCTTTACATATACTAATCTATTTAAACCTCGTAATTCTAATAGTTGGGTGTTATTATCATCCCATTTTGTGAATGAGGAACCAGAGGCTCAGAAAGGATAAGTAACTTGCCGAAGGTTACATTATCTTTGAGGGGAGTTGCTGAGATTTGTACCCTGGCTCCAGAGCCTCTGCTCTTCACCACCACACTATTGCCTCTTATAATGAGCTAACATTTATATAGAGTAATCACATCTCTGCTCCAGAAAAGATGGAAAACTTGAGGATGAGCAGAGGGACTACTTTCTTCCTCAAAAAATGCCTCTTTCACATTTCTTATATATGCCAGAGATACGGTTAATGCTATTGAAGCATTGTGATAACTACAAATGTCCTATATAGGTAATTTCCCCCTAGTTTTAGTATGCAGAAGTACTATGCACCTGTGTTATATTTTTTCTGGTCTTTGTTGTTTCTCCCAAAACCCTTGAGACAGAAGTAGTTTCATTTTAATATCCTGTCATGTCTTAGTTTTCTATTTAGTCTTGCTCTGTATGCAAACATGGTTATGGAGTTATAATTGTGGTATATATAAAAGTTGTGTATATTTTTTACATCATTAACGATTTATCACTACATTATTCTATAATCCTTTTTCCCTTTGTTTTGGGAAGTCCATTTTATATTTATCTTGCATTTGTTTATTATACTGAACTCTTCTGTGAGTTCCAGTTAAGTTTTAGAAGTTTCCTTTGGATTGTTTCCATGTGCAACCTCACTGTTTTTACATGATCTTTTTCTCCCTTCTTTTCAATATTTTATTGCATTAACTAGAGCTTATCAAGCAATTGTAAGCAATAGCTTCTAAAGAAATTTTTTAAAAGAGTGCTTCCAATGTTTGATCACTCAGTATAAAATTGACCTGACTTAATTTTCTTAACTATATTAAGGAAGAATCCAATTGCTTTTAAAATTAATTTCTAAAATCCTATCTATATGTGTTGAATTTTGTCAAATGACTTTTTGGGCATCTATTGAAATGACTGTATGATTTTTCTCTTGAAACTTATCAAGATGGTACTTTCTTGTTTTGAACCACCTTTACCAATTGATTTCTTTTTTTTCATAGTGTGTGCATTAGTCAGAATTCAGAGAAACAGCCAACAGGAGTTGTGTATATATATAGAGAGATTTGTTTTAAGGAATTGGCTCATGTGATTGTGGAGGCCTGGTGAGTCCAAAATATGATGGGGTAGGCTAGCATTCTTGAGTCGCAGTTTGAGTCCCAAGACAGTCTGTTTACAGAATTCCTTTTCTCTGGGGGAGGTCAGCCTTTGTTCTAGTAGGCCTTCGACTGATTGGATAAGGCCCACCCACATTATGGAGGGTATTCTGCTATACTCAAAGTCCAATTTAAATGTTAATCTCATCCAAAAAACAATTTCACAGACACATCCAGAATAATGTTTCACCAAACATCTAGTGATCATGGCTCAGTAAGTTAACATGTAAAATTAAGTAGAATAGTATATAAGGCTTTTAATGAATCAATGAATTTAAAAATATCTCCCAATATGAGTTATGTAACGTTATTCTCCCATATTGTGGATGAGGAAATTGAGACTAAGAAAGTTTATAGAACTTGTTCCAAGTCATACTTGCTCATGGTGGCAGGGCTGTCTTGAACTCTGGACTCCAGAAGTCCAGGGTTAGTCATATGATCAAGAGCATCCAATGTGTTGACATGTTATTCTCCATCCTGGCCCCCTACTTCCTTTGCTCAGGGTTCAGCTATCTGCATCTCTCGTATGTGATTTGGTCTTGCTTGCTTTTGTTGGTTGGATGATGAGTATAAGAGTTGAGACTTTTACTTACTGCTATGAGCTGATGTAAGTTGATTATCTTGTTACAGTCCACATCTGGACTGAGTACAAAACTGAAGCTCTCCTCCTGACTTTTTACTCTATTGTACTGGTAGGCATAACAACCATAACACCACCATTCTTGCTATCTTGCTGATGAGTTGACCTCATACTTCTCTCCTTACATTTTTCAAAAGACACAGTGCTGTTTTGTAAGTTATTTAAGCCCTGTTTCAAAAGCAGTATGGTTGATAACTGTGTTTCATTCCTGGCTGCACTGAGCCTTTTAACCCTGTATTGTTGCAGTAATATGAGCTTTCAGGCAGGATGTGTTCAGGACAGCCTTTCAGAGCGAAGATGTTGATGTTCCCAAATTAAAGAGTTCATGGTCTATGGTAATATATTCTCTTGATTTAAAATTAGGTGGAAATTGGTACAGTTTGTCAGAAATCCACTGAGGATGAAAATGAGACACAGTTTTAGGTGCTGAGCTATATGCCAAATAGCCCTTGTGTTTCTTTCTTGAACATCTACTTCAAAGAAGCAGATCTGTTTTTGATATCCATGGGAGCATGTGTATGAACGGATTCCAGTGCCCTTATCATCTCCAGAATTATTTGTTTGTTTGCTTATTTATTTATTTATTTTGTGCACGGGTCTGTGGTCAGTTTGCTTCTTTGTTTTTGAAACCAGCACGATCATTATAATTCTCCTTTTCATTAAATAACCCACTCTCAGCCCGTTGTTGTTATCCCCGCTTAGAGGTTGGGAATGGAATCACCTAACATGAGGTCATTCATCTCTTCAGCGAGTGCTATGCCTGAGTTACAAATTCTTATGCTGACAAAAACACAGGAATCATGGCAACAGAATAATATTCACCACCTGAGCCACCTTGACATTTTCCTGCTAGTAGGAAGCTTTTTCTTTTTTCTCTTTTGCTTTTAACTCAGAAGAATGCATCCTAAATTCTGTAGGCTACATAATCATGCCCATGAGCCTTTTCTTTTCATTGCAGCCTGCCCCCATAACTAGTTTTTTCTGTAAGTGATACTAAGTATGCAGAAAGCCAATTAAGAGATTTCACTTAAGATTCCTTTGCTTAACTGTTTCTCAAAGCTTATGTGGCATAACTGCTAGAAAAAGATGTTAGAAGGATAACATTCTATATTGGCCCTTTGAGTTCTCACCTTCATGCCTTAGTTCAAACTGGAAAGCTTCTACCTGCCATCTCTATATGTAGAAAACCTACCCATCCCTCAAAGCCCTGTCCAAAGGCTATTTCCTCCATGGTGGTTTGCCTGAGTCTCCTTGGAAGTCACAGTTCCTTCCTATGAACCCCTCAGCACTTTCTATTGTCACTAATATTGATAAACATTTGCATAACTCTTCTTGCCTTGTGAAGTTTATAAACATATTACCCCATTTAATAAATAATCTTGTGAACTTGATATTGTCTCCGTTTGAAATAGAAACATTAAATAAATGAAGCACAGAGAGACTAAGTAATTTGTTAAAATGCCACATGGCTGTCCTCTGTCTTCTGATATTCAGTCTCTTCCTTTACCGGCTATATCCTTTTGGTCTCAAATTATTGTCATCATCTTAGCTAACCCTTACAGAGCACGTCTTTTTGCCAGGCATTCTTCTAGGTGGTTATATGCAGCAGAAATAATACCTAACACCTTCTTGCAGAAATAATACGTAAGCTTCTTGCCAGATGCTTAGTCTTCAAAGCAACCCTATGCCATAGATATAATTATCATCCCACTGTTTGCAGGTGACGACTCCAAGAGACAGAGAGCTGAAGTAACTTACTCAAGAGCAGATAACTGCAGGAAGTTACTGGGAGCATCATAGTCTTTCCACATCACAAATATGGTGTCTAGTTAGTGACAAAGCTGTGAAAACTCACAAATGTCAGAGGCCACACTTCAGCCACCGAAGAAAGATTGTCCATCTCTGCATTTCAGATCTTGCGGGAATGCATTCCATAGGCAGAATATAAATGCCATCAAGGACCATAGTGACTGGGAAGTCTGTTTGTTTTTCAGCCTTCTCTCTGCAGGATAGGGGAAGAGCACAGAAGAAGGTAAAAATAGATCCTGAGCACTAACAGATGATACCTAGCATAGCTATGATGATGATGTGAGGCTCTTGGCCGTTCCTTCTGTATAAGACCCTGTTAAGATGGTCGTCGAATGTTGTCCCTCAGATTTGTAGTGGTTTCACCCGACCAGTGCAGGGGAGATGAACAACCACATGGTTTGATGTAGAGAAAGATTGCTTGTTAACGAGTAGTGGAATACAGGACTGAGAAAGGAGTGGATGTTTTCTACAGCTTATGAGGAGAAGCTTATTCTATCTTTAACAGAAAATTAATTGGGCAAATGAATGCCCGAGGGCTATTTCCAGATGTGTTCTCATTTGCAGTCACTTGGTGGATGTGCAACCATCCACAGGCTTCTTAAATCTTTCAGCTAAGTAATGATTGAATAGAACCTTTGTTCCCCCTTTCCCGCTCAAATGCTGCTTCATTAACATTACTTCTTATTCATAACCATCATCTGCTAAGTGTTCTGCAACTTACTACTTTAAAAGCTGGATGGATTGCTAACAATTCCTTATCTAACCAGTTATTTCACCAGGTGCTTGCAGGTTCCTACTCCAGTAAATCTTAGCATGAAAATGTCCCATCACCGAAATTCCCCACTACCGCCGACTGATTAGGGCAGGCTTTGTGCTGATGAGTATGTGTCTCAGGGCGGCCTTTGTTTGAAAAAGTGTCAGAGACTCCTTTTATGGGGGAATGAGTATAAATGTAAATGTAGACATGTGTTTACCAAAAAGAGTGGTAACTGAAGAAGTACTAGCTAATAATCACCCCACTCGTCAGTGTACTGTGTCTTTCCCAATTAGTCCTCTCTTTTTATGAAGAAACCTGCCTAGAGTATCTCATGGATTTTTCTCCCACAAGTGTGCTTTTGGGAAGTTTCCTGGAAGATTGATTGGAACACAAGGATTTCAGTTCATGGCGTCCTGTTAATCAGCTCAGATTTGTTAAGGTCATTAGTGTTATAAATTTCCCTGTACTCACCATTTTCCTTACCTGGAGTTAATTCTGTGTCGGCGCATTAGTGTGGGCAGAGTACTTTCCACCAACTCAGTGTTTTTAATGGCGCTTCCTCTGTTTAATAACAATGGAGATCCCCAAAGGGAAAACAAGGCATTTGGTTCGGATGTCTTTTGGGAGCTGAACCCACCAGAATGTTCTGCTGGGGGACTCATCACTAACCTGCCAACAACTGGCGTCTGTATCCTATCAATTCCTCTTCACTGAAGCCGCGAGGTGGGGTGCACTTTCTTTATCCAGTCATTTCTTTTTTCTTGTTTTTAATGCATGAAGGAGACACAGGAACATTTGGAAAAGTTGGGACTCGGCAAATGTAAGATTGCTTTTCCAGTGTTGGTCCCCATAATATTCAGATTGAGATAAGGTACTTAGCTTCACTGGGCTCTAAGTTGCCTTCTATAGAACAGAGTCGATAATGATTCTTGGAAAGAAACAAGGCCACGAGGAGTCAAGTTTTCACCATGTGTAGGCTCTGCTAAGTGTTTCAGGGCTAATGGCATTCCTTGAGCTAGTGGAGAAGGTGGTTACAAAGTTAGAGCCTGCGTTGTGAATCCATATAGAGTCCTTAAGACTGTTTAGTCTACAGACTCTGACAGCTGCCCAGCTCTCGGCTTCTCTCTCACTGCACCCCTTCTCGTGGTGCTCAGTGCTTTGACCGTGCTGAATCACTTTGAATTCCAGAATACACAGTATATTTTATACCTTTCCATATTTTCAAATGCCTGCCCTTCCCCTCGTTTACCTGGTGAACTACTCAGCTTCCAGGCCTTTTCTGATAACCTCCTCTTTCTTGGTGTGCTTGTGTTCCTTGTGTGGCCCAACATATTTCTATCAGAGCCTCTTTAACCATATATTACCAGTACTTGTGTGCAGAGCTGATTTCCGCTCCATAACCGTGCGCCACTTAAAGGTAGGATCCTCTTTATATCTCAAGTCCCTTTCATTTTCTTCCTGCCAGGATTAGTGCCTCCACTCAGAAGCACATCCAAAAATATTTTATAATGTGTGAATTTCAGTGTAGTGTTTATTTCAACCCTAAGAGAAAAACAGATTGATTTTATCCAGAGATGTGACTCTCCTCACACATAGTATATTCAATGGGTGGAGATGCTTAGCAAGATTTGTATTTTATAAAAATCACAGGAAGGAGGATCAGCGATCAGAAAGTATGAAGGCAGATTTGAGCTCAATATAAGTAATAACTTTCTGGGCATCCAAACTGTTCAAAGTTGGAATGTGCTATCTTGTCAAATAATGGGGTCTCATGACTGGAAGTATTCATACCAAGACTCACAGGGATGCTGGCAAATATATAGTCTTATGTTGTTTTGGAAATAGGTGCTTGCCAACATCCTTTCTAATCTTAAGAGTCCATTTTTATCTCTATAATTCAGTTCAAATATCATTAAGTTCTCATAATTTCCAGTTATGGAGTTGATATCCATTAATTTATCTCAACCTTCATTAAAATTTTTTTTATTAATCTAAGTCAATGAAACAATTATCTTCCGCCTCACTCCCCAATGAATCTCGCTGTCCTTGTTTATCCATGTTTTGTTTCACTCCTCGTCTATAAATACATGGTAAAATTCCTAAGACTTTTAAAAGATCTATCAATTTAAGTTGACCAATTCTTGAATGATGGGCCAGATGCAATAGGACAGACAGAGAATTTATGAAGATGACTATGGTAGCTAACATTGATCAAGTGCTTACCGGCATTTTACGTATATCAACACATTTGTTATTCACAACAATGCTATGTGGTGGGTAGTATTTTCCCATTTTATAGATTAGAGTACTGGGACACAGGGAAGTTAATTAATTTGCCCAAGATCTTAGAGCTACTAGGTGGAAAAACCCCGGTAATCTGATCTAAAATCTGAACCTGTGACTTTAAGCATTACTGACTCTTGATGAATAAATTTAGTAAGACACTATTTCTTACCTTCAAAGACGATTTCACCTGGTAGAATTACATGTGTTTATTATATAATGGACAAGGCAGTCCTTGCTTTTACTTATTCTGAAGATTTCTGCTTCCGAGTTTCTCTTTGTTGTTACTGCTTCCTAGTATTCTGGCCTTGGCCAACCAAATCCCTGCTTATTTGATCTATACCATTTATGATGTTCTACACTTGCTATCTAACTTTATATATCTTTAGTCTGAACTCAGAGGAATGGGATCCTGTCTCCATGATTATGTTAATTGTCCTCCCCTGAGACTTCTCCCTTTATATTTTGCTTTTGTGGGAACCACAAGAGTATGCAATGATCCACCGACAGACCGGTTTCTTCTATAAGCACACCTTAGGCCTTGTAAAGTATAATTTAGAGAAGCAATTTTCAAATTTTAACATTCACCTGAAGGATTAGGTAACACACCAGTTGCTGGGCCCCAACCCCAGGGTCTCAGATTCAGGTGATGTGAGGTCAATTTCAAGGTCTGCATTTGGAATGTGTTCTCAGGTAGTGCTGATGTTTCTGGTGCTGGGACCATGCTTTGAGAGGTTGGCTTTTCAGAGGTTAGGCTGGGTCACAGATAGCATGGGTATGTTTAGAAAGCTTCACAGGTGATTCTAATGCACACTCAGGAGTTACACATATTCAAGTATTACTCTAACTCTTTCAAAATGCTTGAGTTGATGCCATTCAGTCCTGTACTGACTTTGTTAGTTTGGTCCAAGCACTCTACATTTTTCACTCCTTGGTAACGTGTCTGCACCTACCTTCTTCAAAAGATCATTTAGGAGCAGAACTCTGGCTGATGCCTATCTCAATAAAGACCAAGCAAGTAATTAATTGAGGACTTAAAACACCTCATTTTCCCAGTAATGTGTTCCAGTTACCACACATGGCACAGTACATGGTAGATGCTCAGGGAATGTGTGTTAGATGAATGAGCATCTCTTACAATAATAGCCTTATTTCACCGGGCTAGGTTGACTGACCATATATCTCTAGCAATGCTAGAAAAATAACTTACTTCTGATAAAATTATTGATTTTATTAATCCAAAAGGGCCATGTAAAATTATTTTCCTCTTTTTTACTTGCTATTTTCAGTTTTCCCAACTTGGGCTCAGCCAGCAGGGCCACAGCTGGATGGGCTACACAGATTTTAATAAGGACTCCTATTTCAGCAAAGGATAATAAACAGGTCTGGAGGGCAGGGTCACACTCCCGAAGCCTGCCTGACATGACACGAGGCAAAGACGAAAGTGCTAGAGCAGGCTGAGCAGGCTGGAAGGAAGCTGCAGTTCCTCACTGTGGATTTCCTTGGAGTGCCATTAGCTTGCCAGGAAGAACACGGGGTAGATTGCATTTACATGAGGGAGGCAAGGCTGAGCTCAGTTATCTTAAATTTTTTTTGGCATCGTTTCAATTATTTGTTGGCGTAATGGAACTTTGATCTAAAACATGTTCCTTAGTGTCATATTTCTTAGCATGACCGGGCATAGAATATTTCGTGTTTTCAGTAATGATTGTCATGGAGTGCCCTTAAATTTACTATATAAGTAGAGAGCTCCAATTCTAAACAGTAGTGTCTCTTTGTGGTCTAAACAAGGCCCTTGTATCCCATCTGCCATCAATGATGGAATCTCAGCACGTTGGGCAGTTTACAACAGTCATGTTTTTTTTTTATCTCCATTAGAAATTTATGAGATAATCATTGGGATCTTAACCTCATTATACAGGTGAGGAAACTAAGTCACTCCAAGTTGAACTGATTTGTCCCAAATGAAACAGCTGTGAGTGGCGAGGTCTGTGAGGGCATCTCGGGTTCCCCCCCACCCCCCCACCCCTCCACCCTACCCCCCGCTCAATGCCTGATTTGCGACACTGCACTGCCCAGCACCTCTGTGAAGAGGAGCTCTTTTTATTCTCATTTGTCTGATGCGAGAAAATATGAGGAAGGAGAAAGGTTGGTGACTTGGCGAAGGTCAAAGGGCAAGGCTGATTCAGTGGCATGGGCAAGGGTGAGAGCTGTGGGAATCTCGCGTCCTGAATCTAAACAGAAATGCACCCCCCCACCCCCCGCCATACCGAAGGGATCCCTTGGCTATTCTCCCTCCTCTCCCTGTTTGGTCTGCTCTGCTGCATGTTTGTGAACAGCAGCTGCATTATCAAGTAGCCAGGGCTTCCTCCAGATGAGCTAATGCACCGCCAGAGTGAAAAAATAGCAGGGTTCACTTCACAGGCCAAAGAAGGCAACTGCATTTGCCTCACAGCCCCAGTTATTCAAATCTGCCCACAGCTGGAGAAATGATGTCCTGGGCAGAGGCCAGCCTCTGATCTCCGGACTCTGCTTTCACCCAGATCGGTCCCCTCCTGTTGCTTAAGCGGAGGCCGGGCTGGGCCCCCTTGGACACCGTGCACAGTCATTCTGCAGTCCCCAAGCACCCTCTGGCTGCTGTGTCAGCAACTGGATGTTCGCCCAGGCTCTGCAGGACTCGGGAGTCTGGAGCCTGCTGGCCTGCAGGCAAGAGAGCTGCCAGATGTGCGTGCTAATAAATGGCAAGAGCTACTGTGCAATTATCATGGTACAGAAATAAGTCGTGAGATTCTCTCTCCCACTGGGTTTGGAATCTAGAGTAACCGAGGCAGGAAACTTCTCTTTGTGTGTGAAGTAGAACTAGTTACCAGTGGCTTCCATTCAGGGATGTGCTCCTCTTGGAATGAGGCCTTTTTCAGCAGTCTAAAGGCTGAGGGGCTTAAGAGCAGGTTGTCTGGCACTTGATACCTAAAGTGTGGCCTGCAGGCCACCATCACTTGGGTGCTGGTTAGAAATGTGGAATCAGGGGCACCTGGGGGGCTCAGTCCGTTGAGCATCTGACTCTTGATTTGGGCTCAGGGCCGTGGGATCGAGCCCCTCATGGGGCTCCATGCTTAGCCCGGAGTCTGCTGGAGATTCTCTCTCTCCCTCTCCCTCTACCCCTCTCCCTGCCTACACGCACATGCTCTCTCTCTCTCTCTCTCTAAAATAAATAAATAAATACATCTTAAAAAAAAAAAAAGAAAGAAAGAAATGTGGATCAGGGCCCATCCCAGACCTACTGAATCAAAATCTGAATTTTACTAAGATCTCCAGAGCGTTTGCTTGCATGTTTGAGAAGCTCTGACCTCAACACGAGAACCTGAGGGGCTTGTGAGACCTGTGGGGGCTGTGACACTTCCTCTGTAGTTCTGTAGCATGACTTGGTCACACTGAATGGGGTCTTACCTCCAGCACTGAGGGTGCAGTGATATTAACCCTGCTGTCCTTTCTGGGCCATAGGGACATTTCCAGAGGGCTGTGTGAAGTGGGACATGTCCAGACAAGGACTTACCGGTTGCATGAGCTTTCTCCCAGAAGTCGTTGAGCTCCGTGGCCCGCGCAGACCAGCCTCTTACTACAGTGTCCCTTATCTTCAGAAAAGCCCCAGCTGTGCTGTGTGGGGGAGCCGCATAGCTAATGGAGAAGCATCATCCTGAAAATGATGTTGTGGCTATTAACGTTTTTATGGGTGGACTGCTTTGCAAAGCTGAGGGAAAGTATTATTCTTCTAGGATTAATATATTTAACAAAAAGTCTGCCAGGAGAGGAGGCTTTTGCTGATAAATATAATTCTGCTGTTGATTTATCTAGTAATGGAGACTTGAAATTACAGGAATCAATGTGTATGTGAAAGCCATTGTCATTTGGTTAATTATGTTTTGCCAGCAGTATGGGGAAGCACTTTATACTCGGCACAGCCAAATGTATTTCAGCCAGAATCCTGCATTATAAGTGATGGGCCTAAGTGTAGATGAAGACAAAGACACCTCTAATTCCTGACTCCTGGACATTTGATGCATCCCTCCCCCCGAGCACTGGGGCTGTGGCATTTAGGTCTGTTTCCTCTAGGGCAGCAGTTCTCAACTAAGGTGATTATTTACTCCATCTCCCACCCATGGGACATTTATGAATATCTGGAGACATTTTGGTTGTCATAATTGGGAGAGGAATGATCTGACCCAAACTATCAGTAGTGCTGTGAGAAACTCTACTCCAGAGCACCCTTGTCTCTGATTCTGACCCAAAGAATTGGGACCAACTCCATATCCTGTTTATCAACAGATAAAGAAATTAAGTCTGTGGGCATCACAGTCATCTAGGATTATCTACCAGGCTATCTACCTAGGATGGAATCAAGAGGAGCATACAGTAAAAGAGGCTGGAATTGTTCCGAGGCCACCACCAGCTATCTATCTGTCATTGGTAGTGATGCTGTTATCAGGGACTTTCTCAACTTTCCTTTTCCTTCTTTTTGATGAGTCAGCCATTGGTTTGGAAAGCCTAACCTACACTGTAGTCTCAGCATTGCTATTTACTACTGAGTGACCTTGAGCGTGGTAGGCAGAGTCATGGCCCCCAAAGATGTCCCCATCCTAATTCCTGTGAATAGGTTAGTTTCCCTGGCAGAGAGGACTTGCAGATGTGATGAAGTCAAGGATCTTGAGATGAGGAGATTATCCTGGTTGACCTGAGTGAACCTAGGTGAAAGACAAGAGACAAGAGAGTCAGAGTCAGAGATGAAAGGTTCTGTGCTGCTACTTTGAAGATGAAGTGAAGTCGGAAGAAGGGGCATGAGGCAAGGAATGCAGGCCACCCACAGAAGCTGGAAAGGCAAGGAAAGGGATTCTCTCCTAGAGCCTCCAGAAGGAGCATAGCCCAGTGGATACTTCGATTTTAGCCCAGGAAGGCCCAGGTTTGGACTTCTGACCTCCATGACTGAGAGATAATGAATTTGTGTTGTTTTAAGCCACTAAGTTTGTGGTAATCTGTTATAACAGCGATAGTATATCGTATGTTGAGTCAAACATTTTCCTCTTGATATCCTGCTGTAAAACAAGGCTCGATCCACTGTAAAATGGGTCTCATTCTTCAATGGTCACTTACTGATTACGTGTTATGTGTCAGGCACTGTTCTAAGCACTTGGAGTAGAGCAGTGAACAACACGGACCAACCACTGCTCCAGTCTAGTGACAGGAGACCAATAAACAATAAAAAATGTGTGCATGTGTAAGTGATATGTAAGTGCTATGTTCTATGAAGGAAAATTGAAGCAGATAAGGAAGCTGGAGTCCATGGCTATTTCTTAGGAGGCATTCAGGGAAGGATTCAGCAGAAATCTCAAGGAAGTGAGGGAGAAAGCCATGCAGGTATCTGAAGGGAGACTGTTCTCAGCAGAGGAAAAGGCAAGAACATGTGCCCTGAACACATGCTCCTAGCTTGCTTCAGAGATTCAAAGGACAGGGAAGGAGCCAGTGTGGATAATGGTAATAATTACCTCACAGGGCTGTTGTGAGAATTCCTGGCAAAATATATGAAACCCCTTAGTGAACTTCAAAGCACTTGGCAAATATCAGTTATTATCATTGCGATGGCCCCTCAGAATGGATTTGTGGGGCTGCCAAGTGACCCAGAGGGTGACCTTCATTTTCTGTCTGAACGAAAGTGAGGAGGAAACAGCCGATGGCCCCAGGCTCTGGGAATTGTGCACAGAGGCCCAGAAAGAGAAGCATTTTCCCAACATGGAGATGCTGGTTAGTGTATGTGTGCCCTTTAGATGGGCAAACCTTTGGGGGGGTGGTGAGGAAAGGGTAGGATGGATGGGAGATCATTGCCACAGTCTCAGCTCTTACACCTTTCAGTCAGGAGAGCACTCCCCATAAGCCAACTGGGGCTTAGAAGCAGTGTATTTGTCCCTCATGAAGGCTCACAGCCACTCTGGGAAAGAAATCATTGAGGAATTTAGAGACCTTGAACCCTCCCTGGCCGGGGACTGGCGAGAAGCACTTAGGATAGCTTCTGACAGCCCAGCCTTGCTGGCAACTAATCCCCCAGGAGGAATCAAGCTCTGCCAAAGGATGAAATTGAAATATTTGAAATATAATCCACACAGTTCTTTTTCTAAGGCAGGTGGTGAAATGGTTTAGTTTTTATAAAAAGCTGAGAACATTAAAATACTGACATGCTGCGCAAGGCTTTGTGTTTGGAAATAAGACTTTCTTCCACAACTATGGGGGGATTGGAGGAGGCTCAGGGCGTGAAGCACCCAGAAAGGTCACAGAGTCTAGAGCCTACCTGTGTGCCTACCCATTAACATCTTAGGTTTAAGGGACGTTTTCGGTGCATTTTGTATCTCTAATCTCATAATGACCACGGCAAGGTCATAGATGATGTGTATTTCATCCTTCTTTATGCTGAATAATCCACTTGTAGCTGAAAGGCATTTCAGTCATTATTTGATTATCCCATTAGATTTTTTTTCCCTAAATGAGTTTCTCTAAGCTGTCTTTCCCTACTTCTTGATAGATAAATGGAATATCTTCAGAATTGAAAGATTAATGTGAGTGCTTTATCATCGGAGTAGGGAAGCTTTCTCTTTTGAGACACATAGTAACAAAAGTAAAATGGACATCTTCACCCTTACCGCCCTTTCTGTGAAAAACCTCATTTATAAAACTTAGGCTTTGATATCAGTTTGCTCTGCAGTCTGGAGGGACCATAAGAGGAAAGGGAAGGGAAGGCTAAGCAAGATGAGCAACTCCAAATCAGGTGGGGGAGATTTGTGTGTGCTCTGATTTCTGTGGGAGCCAAATCCAGATCCTAGAATGCCTGGGAAGATAGTCCAAACCAGACAGAAACCAGGCATGCAGCCAGGATGAACAGCGAGAGCAACTCTGAGGATCCGTAGCCTGCCAACTGCTGGTATATAGGCAGCTTCCCCTGTCCTCAAGGTCAGAACAAATACCTATCTTCCTTCCCCTTTCTTCTCTTCAACATCTAAAGCAAAACCCTGTGGACTACAGAGAAGCGAGGACCAAACACGTCCCTCTCGCTTTGAAGTGCTTTGATATTCTTTGCCTTTTATTTTCTTAAAAACTCAATAGCGTGTTAATGCCATGGAATAGCAGGATTCCCTTGCATTATAGGATAAGTATGCTAGCGAAAAGTAATTGCAAAGCAAATTTTTACAGAGGAATTAAGGCAGTGTGAGAATTGCTTTGAGTGGCATATTCATTTACTTATCAAAGGTCTGTGGTACCTCCTAGATGATGGGCACTGAGTTAAGCACTGGTCATGGGATGGGTGTGGGACAAGACCTTATCCTGGGCCTCCTGGCACTCAGAATATAAATGGCCATGGAGACAACAAGCAGTGAACAAATAGGAAACTGAATTCTAGATTGTTGAAAGTGGTATGAAAGGACAGGCATGATATTATGCTAGATGGAAGGAACTGCGGGTATAGGATGAGGGAAGCAATTTCCAGGAGCCAAGGATGGCCTTCCTGAGATGGAATCTAAGAAGAAGCCAAGTACACTGTTAGAGACCAGGAATGGGAACTGTTCAGTCTGGCTACTCTGGGAGGACGGGAAAGCCTGTATTTACAAAAGGGGCTTTTCATACCATAGGATTTCACGTGCGGAATTAAAGAGACAAAGCAAATGAACAACAACAACAAAAGAGACAACAAAAAACCAGACTTAACCATAGAGAACAAGCTGGTGATTACCAGAGGGGAGGTGGGGGGAGGGTGGGTGAAATAGGTGTGGGGATTAAAAGCACACTTGCTGTGATGGGCACTGAGTCATGTATAGAATGGCTGCATTACTATATTGTACCTTGAAACTAATACAACACCATATGTTAATCACACTTGAATTAAAAATAGATTTTTTTTTAAAAAGGGGATTTTGATTTACAGAGTCACATGGTCTAAAAGGAACCTTTCACCATATGCTTCTAAGGAGACTACTGGGTCCCCCCTTCCAAACCATCCCACTTTCTGCTCTCTTTTTCCCTTCCTACTCTTTCCCAGCATTATTTTTTCTCCCTCGCTATTACTAACATCTGACATACTTTCTAATTTATTTACCTGGTTTATTGTCTGTCTTCCCCACTAGAATGTGAGCTCTATAAGGACCTGCATTTTGTCTGTTTTATTCATGATGACTGTGTCTCTGATGCCTAGAAGAATAACTAGGTGTTCAGAGAATACCATTTCCACTACACTGAGCTATTTCTTTTTGCCCCTAGAAAGGAGTATGGCATAGAAGAAAGATCAACAATTTTGAAAACTGCCAGATCTGGAATAATCTGCTATACGTCACGGGGTTGTTATATGAGATTTGCATAAGAGAATGTACATAAAGAATGAGTGCCATGCTGGTGTGGATGGGTGAACAAATATTGTTCTCTCGTGGTTCCCCATCTCTCTTTCTCTCAGCATACTCACAGAGGGCGAGAGCTACCAACCTGATGAAGTAGGAGAAGGTGATACCTGGTGTTTCTCCACTCCCTTGTTGGGGTCCTCCTAGCTCTTCCGGCCTTCCTCCAGCCTCCCTCTGTCACGCATTGCTCCCAGGTCTAGCCTTCCATCGTGTCCCATCCAGCCCCACCTGTCCGTCGTGCTAGACCCTCAGGATCCTTGGCTCTGATGTACAAGGAACAGAGGATTACTCGCAGCCAGTGTGTGCTGAGCCCCTAGTGACTGCTGCTGGGCCAGGAGCAGGCCAGCCCTCCTTGCCACGGATGGGTCAGGCGTCAGCAGACACCATCGCCCTGCGTGGGCTCAGCCTCCCTCTCCTGGGCAGAGAGGAGCAGACACTGCTGCTCTTGGCCCCTACCTATCTCACTAACCAACCTCAAGAAAAGCCTTCTTGAATCCCATTTCCTCAGGAAAAGCAGGAGGATGAAATAGTGCTGAAGAAGGAAGACAGCAAGGCGGGGGAGCAGAGCCATAAAGAGAGGACAGAGTGTAAAGAGGAAAGGGGCAAGGGAGAAGAAAGGGGATAAGAGAATGAATGAAAGAGCAAAGGAGAAAACAGGCAGGTAACCAAGCCTGTTAGATGCTGCCATATCTCACACCCACAGAAGAGACGTTAACAGCAAAGTCTGTGAAAATCCGAGCAGGGAAGTATCTCTACCTTGGACTACGATTTCTAATGATAAATAAGTAATAACACAATAATATTTATTAAACACAATGCTAAGAGTTTACATACATTATCTCCTCTGCATGGTCCTTTTAATTGAAGGCAGATCCTGCCATTCCTATGTTCAGAATTCTTCAGTCACGTCCCGTCTTACTCATAGTAAAACCAATATCCTTACAGGACCACTCCTCAACCCCACCTCTTAGTAGGATCTACTTCCCATCCCCGTCTCTGCAAGTCTTTCCTCCCACTCTCTCCCTTGCTCCCTCCATTTCATCCACATTGGCCTCCTTGCTCTTCTCGATCAAACTAATTATCCTGCCTCAGGCTCTTTGCACTGGTTCTTATTTTGCCTAGAACAATCTTCTCCCAGATGACCTCATGACTTTCTCCCTTGCTTCCTTTGGGGTTCTTCCTTTACTTGCTAAGCAAATTTTCCCCTGACAACTCTATTGCCATCACTTCCTTCTGCTCCCCATCCTCCTCATCTTGCTTTAATTTTCTCTATGCTACTTATCCTCACCTGGCATATAATAGGATTTTACGTTAATTGTTTATCTTTTGACTCTAGACTATGAGTACAGGAACTATGTTAGTGTTCTTCTTGATTCAAGGTAGATTCGTGATTATTATGTTCTCACAGTAACCCTAGAAGATGGATACTGCTTTTTATCCTCCATAGCGCAAAACAGAAGAAGTAAGTTTACATCAGGTAGGTAAATTTTCCAACATCATAGATAGAAGGTGGTAAAGCCAGGCTTCAAATAGACATCTGCCAGGGTATGGGGCCAATACTCTTAACGGCTATGCTAGCTGGTTCCCCAGGGGCTTCCTACACTGTAAGGACTCCTGTCCCGAAGGGTAATTTAGCATACTACCCAGCTCATGGTAAGAGTTCAGTAAGCATTCAAGATATTAATATTAGCATAATCATTATAGAATTAACTTACTGTATATATAAGAGAAAGCTTTGGTTGAAATGTTCTCTCTTCATACATTATTTTTTTAAAAAAGAGCATCTAAAATTTGGAAATGAGGCAAAAAGATGACTGCATATCCCTTCACTGTCCTACCAGAGCATTATCTAACCTGTTTTCCTAAAGGTTATCCGACTTCATTGGACTATATAATTTTGTTTGGCTTATTATTTACCATTGATTACAGTCCGGACTCTATAAAGTTGATGTTAATGTATATAAAACTAGTAAGATGCAAATCATTACTGTCCAATAGAGAAGTAAATGACTTCTAAACAGTAGAGATGATAACTCCAAATGTTCAGGTTTTATTGCTTTCTAAACCATTAGGCAGTTTGGGATATATATCTTAGAAATGTTATTCCAGCAACCTTTTCCTCCACCCATCCCTCCATCTGTCTGTCTGCCTGCCTACCTACCTGTCTACCTGCCTGTCTACCTATTTACTTACCTGTCAGTTTCTTGTATTCTCTTTCAAATCAGCTTTGTTGTCTTGCTGGTTCCTTCATTAATGACTTTAATATATTTTTGATACATGCTTCTTATGTATTTGTATGACAATAATTATGTTTTTAATTTTGTCATATATATTACAATAGAACAACTAGAATAGAATAGAATGATGATAAGATAGATGATATGATATGATATGATATGATTTCCTAGTAAGGAATTGGTGTACCTAAGATATTGAAATCCGGGTGTACCCTAACAACTATCTAGTTCCTATACTGCTACCCCTGATGAAATTGACTACTTATGATAGGGTTTACCTTACTTTTGCTTACTGGATGCAAGAAGGGTATATCATAGTGGTTTGGAACCAGGACTCTGGAGTCAGACTACCTGGGTTCAAGTTCTTGCTCTGCCACTTATTAGATCTGTGATTGTGATGGTTAATTTTATGTCAACTTGACTGGACCATGGGATGTCCAGATGTTTGGTTAAATATTATTTCTTTTGTATCTGTAGGATGTTTCCGGATGAGATTAACATTTGAATCAGTATACTGAGTAAAGCAAATTGCCCTCGCCAGGGCGGGTGGGCTTCATCCAATCTGTTGAAGGCCTGAATAGAATAAAAGCCTGAATAAGGAAGAATTTTTTTTCTCTCTGTCTGACTGTCCTCAAGCTAGAACACTGGTCTTCTCCTGCCTTTGGACTTGGTCTTGGACTGGAATCCCTTGTGCACCAAGTCCAGCTCTCCAGCTTATTAAATGTAGATTTTGGACTTCTCAATCTCCATAATCATGTGAGCCAATTCCTTATAATAAATCTATCTCTCTATATATATCTATATATAATAACCCAACTGAAACTCTCTGTCCGTCTGTCCATCCATCCATCCATCCATCTTCTGTTTTTCTGGAAAACCCACACTAAAACAGTGATCTTAGACAAGTTGCTTAACCATACCAACAAAATGTGGCCGTATGAGTACGTCTTATCTCAGAAGGTACTTTTAAGAGTAAATGCAGTAATATGTCAGGTGCTTAGCTTGGTGTCTGGTACTTGGTGTTTAACAAATATTAGTTATTATGACTTCTGTTTGTTTTTCATCTTAGGAACTTAGGTAAAGAAAATGAAACTTTACAAATCTATTGACAGATTTTAATTGTAATACTCTCTCTGCAGACTATAGCAGTATTTGTATAATAAGACAACTTTTTCCTGTTCTTCCTAGAAGCTTACCAACTAGAAGCTCTGAAAACAAGTGTTTACCATGAAGGATATTGTATTCTTAGAGAGCCCTACAAATTAAAATAGCCCATTCTGAATGTGTTTGAAAAATGGCCTCTGTTATTTATTTTCTAAATTTCTACACTGTGTTACAGACAGAGATAACTTATTATTTGGCACTGACTATCTAGTCTGTAGTTTTATTGACTTATGCACTTTTTGACCCTATTGATTTACCCTGAAAGTCTAATTTAGTGTGAGAGACCACTTGTGATTTTTGTGCAATTCAGAATGTGGAAGTATCTTTCCCGGCAACCTGTACATTCTGATTTCCTTTGCACATGAGAGTTGATATGGAAAAGGCAGCTGAGCAGAGGTTGACAATCTTTCAGAAGTGCTATGCCAAGTGTCCATTTATTCACTCTAATTTAGGGTTTCCATGCCAGGAAGAACCTCCTCTCCTCCAAACCACGGGAGACTGAGAACTTCCAAGGCAGAGTGAGGCTACGGAAATTGAAATTTCATTCTATGATAGATTTTCCCATTTTTTTTTCTTTCCCAAAGAACAAGAACTTTGAAAAAGCAGATGCCAACTTTATGCAATCCAGGCAGAAATGATCATATATGTGATGACGTGGTTGGTGGACAAGACTGGAGTTCTGAAATTGTTTGAAGTGTATGCAAGCACCGTGATAGACATGCACTGTGCATTCATTTAATAATCCATTCATTAAATCCATGAGTCCCCTAACTTTACATAAACAATACTTAATTTTTTTTTTTTTGCAGAATAAATAAAAGAATGTATTTAAAGTACCCAACACAGTGCCTGGCTCATAGTAGGTATTTAGTAATGAAAACCATTAGTTTTAGGGCGCCTGGGTGGCTCAGTTGGTTAAGCGACTGCCTTCGGCTCAGGTCATGATCCTGGAGTCCCAGGATCGAGCCCCGTGTCAGGCTCCCTGCTCAGCAGGGAGTCTGCTTCTCCCTCTGACCCTTCCCCCTCTCATGTGCTCTCTCTCTCTCTCTCAAATAAATAAATAAAATCTTTAAAACAAAACCATTAGTTTTAATCTCTTTAAATATTTTACAAAAGTAATGTACATAATAAAGAATCTAATAGTGCAGAAGTGCTGACATAAAAAGCAGCAATTCCTCATGCTGCTTCTGTTCTTTCCCAGTCATAGTCTCCGGAGCCTTGATTTTTAAAACAATTCAGTTTTTCCAGTAATTGTCTATATAGCATTAAATAATCCCGGTACCAGGGGTGATGCATCCTCCTTGTACTCTCATAGGGACAGTTCCTGCTGGGTCAGTCTAGATTCGCTTTCATCAGGCCAAAGTTCCCTCTTACCCTGTTTCAGGTGGAGGTCTTACAAGTGTCCCTAGTTTTGAATGCCAGACCTGTCATCCAGGGGGATGAATTGGAGTGGGGGAGTCCACGGTTGGGGAGCTTATCTTCTGAATCCCTTGTGCACCGCTGTCCAGACCTTGATGGGAGCAGCTTCTCTTTCTGTCCTGCCATGATGCATTCCTTTCCCTTTCACTGGGTTGGCCCTTCCCTTCTCTCATACTTTCTTCAAGTCCCATCTCATTCAGTCTCTGCAAGAGGAAAAACTCTGTAAACCTCTTAGTCTGCTCTTTGAATCTCTGTTTTCCCCTGTGGTACAGCCTAGGGGTAAGTGTGGAAGGAGGAAGTAGCTCTTGGGGGTACAAAGGAGACAACTAATTGGAGGGAAATGCACAGAGAACAACTAGATTAACATTTTGAGATAGAACCATCCTGCCTTATTCCCTTATTTTACTGTTCCTTGATTTATCAACGTTAGACATGATTTATTAGTCCCATCCATAAAGAGGGAGAATTTAGTCCATCCGTTTTCTCTACCTTTTTTTTTCTTTCCCTTCCCAAAGTCTGAGGGTTATGTTAGTGTTTTGCTTCTTCCGTTTTCTTTTTAATTTTAAATGCTACATGATTTTTTGTCACATCATCTTCAGGCAGCCTCTCTTGTCTAGCCGCCAAGATAAGTGCGCATGCGCTATTCTTCCTTCCTCCATGACATTGTCGAGGCCGCTCATGTTCTGTTCTAGAACCACATTTAAAGTTTCCAAGTTTTATAGTTAGATTATAAAAGTTGAAAACCAATAAATAGGATTTATATTCTAATGTTGATTAGCATAATTTGAAAATGGACTGTATATTGGAAAATATTGCTTCCCTATGAAATTTCCTCAATTTGGTAATTCTATTTTGCTTACATAGAGACTATCATTATACTTACAACATACATGCCGAGGGACCACAACATGCTCCCACAGAGGTCTGCAAAGCAGCGCACAGGGTATTTGGAAGACCTTGAGGTCTGCAATGTATTTTCAAAGAGTTTAGCAAAAAATAGATTTATATAGAAATAGAGTAAGATGGATGGAGAGCGAGAGAAGGTAAATGTGGCAGGATGTTAACAACTGGTTGTTCTAAATGCAGGGGATGTACATGTTTCAGCCCCTTAGTCATGTAATTTTTCTGTTGGTTTAAATGTTTTCCAAAAAAAAAAAAATAATAATAAGGAAAAAAAGTCCATTTCAAAGTCCAGAATTTTCAACAAGTTTAAAATAGATGACTGTAATCATGCCTCTATCTCCCTCCCAAGATTTACCAAGGACTGAATTCAAAAAGGACTATTTAAGCTTCAGTTAATATAAGGTAGAACTACTGAGAGTTAGTAATTTTAAGAAAAAAACCATGAAAATGTCCATTGAGTGACACATTTTAGAAGCATTAATTTGAGTCAGATTTCTTCAGCTCAAGTGCAATTAGTAGTCTAACAAAAGAATCATCCGTAAGATGGGTAAACGTGTGAATCATGTCTTAGATTTTTAAACTAAGGTTGAAAATAAACACATTTTCCAGCTTCTTAGATAAGATTTCTATTATACCAACTCTGTGACATGGATTAAAATTATGATAATGGATTAAAAGTATTGTTTCATCTCATCTAAAACACAAAATATTAGTGTTGTGAACCTTTTTAGTGCTTATGCTAATACAGGGCTGGCAGTTGTGAGGCAAACTCTAAGCTGCTGGGGCTTTCCTAAGCATTATTATTCTGATATATGATCACACTGTTTTAAACACCACATCTCAATTTTCTGACACATTTTCCACTTTTATAGTTCTAAGGACTTGCAGCATCCTATTCTTCTCTAACTCCTTGCTCATGTGACTAAGAAAAGTGTTAAATTAAGTATGAAATTTCAGAATGTAATGTAGTGTTGAGAAGTAAGACTGATTTTGTCCTGGGTCATGCATACTAATCAGCTTGTGATAATAGATTAATTTGCTATAATTTGTTTTGCATGTGCACGCTCATATTCTTATGTGAGATTGAGTTATAGTTTTCTTTTTCATGTTTTAATTTTGTCAAGTTTTGGTCATTAGGCTTATGTTAACTTTATAAAATGAATTAGAAAACTTTCTTTTTGTTCTGCTTGAGAACAGATTATGTAGCATATTCTTATGTGTTTTTTGAAGACTTCAAATAATTGCTTCCTAAAGAAGTGTATGTCCTAAGTTTCTTTCTGGACATACTTCATTGTTAACATTTTTAATTTCTTTCCTGATTATAACTGTTTTTTTAAGTTTTTATTTTAATTCCAGGTGGTTAACACACCATGTGATATTAGTTTCAGGTGTACAATATAGGGATTCAACACTTCCATACAACATCTGGTGCTCATCACAAGTGCTCTCCATAACCCCCATCATCTATTTCACCCATCCCCCCATGAGCCTCCCCTCTGGTAACCATCAGTTTGTTTGCTATAGTTAAGAGTCTGTTTCTTGGTTTGTCTCTCTTTCTCTCGTTTTTTCCTTTTGCTCATTTGTTTGATTTCTTAAATTCCACATATGAGTGAAATCATATAGTATTTGTCTTTGTCTGACTTATTTTGCTTAGCATAATACTCTCTAGCTCCATCCATGTCATTGCAAATGGCATGATTTCATTTTTTTGAGGGCTGAGTGATATTCCATTGTGTGGGCATATATACCACGTCTTCTTTATCCATTCATCAATTGATGGACACTTGGTCTGTTTCTATAATTTGGCTATTGTAGATAATGCTGCTATAAACATCAGCGTGCATGTATCCCTTTGGATTCATATTTTTGAATTCTTGGGGTAAATACCCAGCAATGTGTTTGCTGGATCAGAGGGTAGTTCTATTTTTAACTTTTTAAGGAAACCCCATACTGTTTCCCACAGTGGCTGCACCAGTTTGCATTCCTTCCAACAGTGCACGAATGTTTCTTTTTCTCCACATCCTTGCCAACACCTGCTGTTTCTTATGTTTTTGATTTTAACCATTCTGACAGGTATGAGGTGATACCTCATCGTAATTTTGATATCTCATTGCATTTCCCTGATGGTAAGTGATGATGAGCATTTTTGTTTGTGTCTGTTCGCCATCTAGATGCCCTCTTTGGAGAAATATCTGTTCATGTTTTCTGCCCATTTTTAAATTGGATTGTTTTTTGCGGTGTTAGATTTGTAAGTTCTTTATATATTTTGGAGACTAGCCCTTTATTGGTTATGTCATTTGCAAATATCTTCTCCCATTCCATAAGTTGCCTTTTAGTTTTGTTGATTGTTTCCTTTGTTGTGAAGAAGCTTTTTATTTTGATGTAGTCCTAATAGAAAACCCAGAAATGAACCCACAACTATATTGTCAATTAATCTTCGACAAAGCAGGAAAGAATATCCAATGGGAAAAAGACAGTCTCTTCAACAAATGGTGTTGGAAAAACTGGACAGCTACAAACAAAAGAAAGAAACTGGACCACTTTCTTACACCATACACAAAAATAAATTCAAAATGGATTAAAGACCTAAATATGAGACCTGAAACCATAAAAACCCTAGAAGAGAGCACAGCCAGTAACCTCTTTGACATTGGCCGTAGCAACTTTTTTCTAGATATGCCTCCTGAGGCAAGGGAAACAAAAGCAAAAATATAACTGTTTTTAAATCCTCAGTCCATTTAAAAAATTTATACTCTCCCAGAAAATTCTCTTTTTACCTAGATTTTCAAATTTCTTAGTATAAAGTATATACAGTGTTCTGTGATACATTTTAAATCATTTTATCTATGTGTTTATATTCCTTTTATAACTTCTAATTTGCTTTGTATTTTCTCATTTTCCTAGATTTTCAACGTTTGACCACTTTGTTCATTTTTCTGAC
This sequence comes from Halichoerus grypus, assembly GCF_964656455.1. NCBI lineage: Eukaryota > Metazoa > Chordata > Mammalia > Carnivora > Phocidae > Halichoerus > Halichoerus grypus. Next base: position 125,533,712 of record NC_135716.1, on the reverse strand, counting down.
AAACCAGCTCTTAGGTTTATTTATTTGTCCATTTTAGAGTTAGTTTATTGCCAATTTTATCTTTATATTTTTTTTCAGAGTTTTGTAATGAGGAGGTGGGTCACACATCCCAGTTTATCTGGGACATTTTGGTGTGTGCCTACTGTCTCGATATAATTACCAATAGCACCCTCTTTCCTCTCAAAAACGTATGGGTTGGATAATAAATCATAATGATAAATCATGATGAATGAATTATACAGTTTCTCCTAAATGCAACTTTAACTGCAGCCTATAATCATAATTGATTTGAGGGCAGGGCAGAAGTTCTTTGATATTTGAATGGTTTGTGGCCATTTAAAGTGTTACACTAAAATAGATATACAGTCTATCTGTGGTGTTAACATTTCATAGGAGTGGCGGTGCGATTAGGAAACAAGGCTCCTTGAAGGGGCAGTAATGAAATAAAGGTGGAGAGACACTGTCGTAATGCTGTTTGAATATTGCCATTCATTATTTTGCTACTTTTTTTTTTTTTTTTGCTTAATAGTTATTCAGGTGTTTTATAATTTGAAAATAATGGTAGTTCTGTTTAAACAAATAGGTTAGTGTTTCCACACGGAAATGCCCTTGTTGACATTTGTGACATCAGTGTTGTCAACAGGGTTGTCTCGTTCGTGTCCTTGGCTGACTTCACCTCTCAACCACCTCTGACCCTGCTGACAACTCTCTTCTTACAGCATGAACATCACTGGTCTCATTGGAGTCAGTGAACTGACAGTGACTTGCTCAGACTGGGTGTGTCTCTTGGTTTCCCCTCTACCTCCCTGGCCATTTTCAGACTTGTTAGATTGCTTTGTCACCTCCGGCCGACTTCTAATTGTTGGAGTAGGAAGAGCTTGAGCCTGGGTCCTCTTCTCCGACCCCATTGCTTTAAATCCTCTTCTATAAATTTATACCTCCAGCCTGGATGACTCCCATGAGTTTCTAACTTAAATAACCCATTGCCTGGTTGACACTTCCAAGTGGTTGTGTAAGAGTTATCCCAATTACGTACATGTTCAAAATAGAGTTTTCTCTTCACACTTATGCTTTATTCCTCCTCATCTCTGTAAGTGACAATGACATCCACTCAGTCTCTCAAGCCAAAAACCCAAGAGGCATCCTAGAGATTTAACTGCTTGCCTTCCTCCACATTCCATCCATCAGCAGTTGTATCTCCAAACCTGTCCACTTCTCTTGGATTTCCCTGTTATACCAAGACACCACCGACTTTCACCTAGATTGGTCTCCTGCCTCCACTCTCCTCTTCCAGCCTCCATCCCACCCACCCATTCTCCAGAGCTGCCACGGGGACCTTTTAAAAATATAAATCAGACTGCTTAGCTCCTCTCCTTAAAATCTCTATTGGCTTTTCATTGCAGTCAGAATAAATGCCAAGCTCCTTCTCATGGCCAGTAAGGAAGCTTGCCCACATCTTCCCCCCAGCCACGCTGGCCTCGCTCTAATCCCAGAACATACCTCACAGGTTTCAGCCATGGGAATGCTTGCTGTTTCCTCTACCTGGCTACTCTTTAGTCTCTGGTCTTCATGTAGCTGGTCAATGTTTTCTGAAAAAGCTCAGCTCACTTGGCACTTCCTCAGAGAGGCCTTCCCTTCTGGCATCATAATTTACACTGGCCCCTCTCCAGTGACTATGAAATTACCATGTCCAGTTTTGTTTTGTTTTTGTTTTTGCTTTGAACCAGACTGACTATTGCAGAAATTTGGCCAAGGTTCCAGCAGGATGGCCCCATCTGAGTTTAAGCTGGGATTTCCTGCTCAGGGCTGGGCAGGTGAGGCAGTAAAGGTTTGAAGGAGGGCTTCTGGGTGTAGGCTTCAGAGCTGTGAGATGATAGGGGAGGCCAGACGAGACTGCAGGTGAGGCCTGTCCCTTCAGGCTCTGCATTCAGCACCTTCAGCATACCTTCCTCTGTTACCATGGAGAAACCCTTAAGCCAAGCAATTCCAAAGAGTGGCAAACAAAGAATCATCTCGTAATAAATTTGTCCCCTCCCCAAAGGCCCCAGTGGGGTCAGCCAGGAGATGAACTTTGCCTTCCACATTGTGGGCTCAAACCCCCTCGCCAGTCACAATGACATTGACACTCAGACAAAGACTTGGACCCCTTTGGATGTCAGAGCCCCAGCCTACTGCACAAACCCTAGCAAGTGGGTCTTGGGACAGCCCACGGTCGAGGCACCCTTCTTGCCCTCGCACAGCTCTTCCAGGTTCATCTTTCCTTACATAGCACCCACACCAGATGGCATCTCCCATCCTGACAGGGGTGATGACTGCAAAGGCACTGCGGAGACTGCTCTACCCTTCTCTCTCTTCCAGTAGCCATCCTGCTTCTGCGGCTGCCACTGCCACAAACTTGCAGTAGCTGCCCCAGTGATTACCATCCTGTCCCAGGCTGCTCAGTTTTGCCACCTCCCTGGGCCTCCGTGGCCTGGCACTGAGGCTTCGACTGGCCCACCTTCCCCCCTGGGCTATCACCTGCCCTGCACAGGGGTCCTAGAGTTGATCTTAATTTGGGGTATGGCTCTTTCTTTCTTGTTGGCCCTCTACTGCTATCTTGTCAGCTCCAGGGAAGAAGGGACCGTGTTGCTCCATTTACAATGCATCCTCAATAACTAGAACCATAAGCTGTCCTACTGTAGGTATTTGAGTGTGTATCTTACATGATGGACTTTTGGTTGAATTCTTATAGATCCAAATGATGACTCTTAAATCACTGAATGCTGAGGGTATGCTGTATTCAGAAGTTTTTGTTGATTGGTTGGTTGGTTTTAAAATCAAATCAGCCTTTATATTTTGAAAATGTTATGGGGGGACGCCTGGGTGGCTCAGTCAGTTAAGCGTCCTACTCCTGGTTTCAGCTCAGGTCATGATCTCTGGACGGAGTCTGCTTCAGATTCTCTCTCCCTCCTCCTCTGCTCCTCCCCAAAGCACGGGCGTGCATGCTCTCTCTCTCTCTCTCTCTCAAATAAATAAGTAAATAAAATCTTAAAAAACATTTTTTTAAAAAGAAAATGTTATGGAATATGATAAGGTATGTGCCTGTGCAAATGAGTATATAGAGAAGAGGTTCCTATTTTATTTCCTTTCAAAAGGCTTGTTATGCTTTGCCACTATTGCTCTGGGAAGTCTATGAATATTGGTTTGAGGAATGCAACCAGTATTGAGAATTTTACATTTATCTGTATTTGGCTATCAAATTGGTTATTTACGCCTTGCATTCTGCTATTTTTCTTTTCTATTATGGTCCCTTAAAACAAAGCAAAGAAAGAAAAAACAAAACTGTTTTGGTAGGCTCTTACTGAGATAGGAAGGGAAATTTTAAGAGGTAGAAAATACTGAATTTCTTGAAATAATTTTTGGATACTGGGGTTGATTTCATTGATTAAAACAGAATTTAAGGAGTATCTATGAATTCAGTTTAATTTAATATACTTAGCATCTCATCAGAGAGATTAGAATTGCCTAAGCTTTTGTTGTTTCTTTTTTTTTCTTAGGCTCCAAATGATTTGGATTGATATAAAATCTCCCCCGTTAATTTATTCTCTCAGTAGAGATGCCATACTGCCAAAATTTCTTTAAAAAATGACCCATGAGCTTATTGCCAAGCAGCTTAGATCAGTGATAATTTTTTTTAAAGAAACCTTTTATTTATTTTCTCTAGTTGGAGAATAATATACATGGCAAAGAAATAAAATAGAAATTAAATGTATTCCAAAGAAAATTTCCATTTTAGTAGATTTCCCTTCAGTCCTTTTTCTGATACATAAGCTTTTTCTCTTCCACTTTGAGATATGCATTGTGATCTCCCTTTGTGATACAGAGGATAAATCTGCTGGCTCATTTCCCTTTATAGACTGCCACCTTCTCCACAAACCGAGAAAAAGCGTATCCTGGATTTCACTTGGTTTGCAGCAATTTATGCTAGAAGAATTATAAAATGTAGAATCTGTAATCTGAATTTGGCCCACTCTGTATCAGAAAAAATAACTTCCAGCACAGCCAGACAGGAACTTCACGTATCACTCAGAGAGTCCATTGCTTTTGATACATATTTTATGATCACAGCTGAGGCTTTTCCAAGCTCAGAGTGCCATATCATTCATTCACTCTTTAAAACTACAAGATTATTTTTGGCTCTTTGTGTTGGCACGTAAGACTTCCCATTACTGATCTGCATGAACCATTTATCAAGTCAAGGGTTTAATCTATCAAAGTCAGAATTCCTTTGTTCTGTTTCTCTCTGCCTCGCCTTCCCATATGGTATTATCTTATACGTGTATACTGTTGGCTTAAAGAAGGTTATTTGAATGCAAGGACTTACCATGTTTCTCTGCTTTTTCAAAATAATATATTACAGTGCAAAGTGATGTTTTATAGGGAATTATAATTATACTGTTAATCAGTTTTTAGAACATTAATCTCCAAACCTGTTTCTTCACTCGTATTCCTGGTTCTGTCCTTGCCAGTAACTCTTACTTTTCCTACTTACTCAGCCTGAAAATCTGAATTATCTTTGATTTCTTTCTCTCCTCTTTTCTAAGCATTTACGGAATTGTCAAATCCTTTAGATTCTACCTCCCGGATATTTCTTGAGTCTACCCTTCATCACCTTTGTTTACTGGACTCTTGATGCTGCCTCTTGTCTTCTAAGAAACATGACAATTTGTTTAGAATGCTTTTGATAGGATCCAGATATAGAGACCAAAATAAAGTAATTCATTCAATAACACTGAGTGCCTGCCCTGTGCCAAACCCTGTTTGTAGCTCCAGAGATACAGCAGTGAACAATAGAACAAGTAAGGCTTTTTGGCCTTGTGGAGCTTACATTCTAGTGGCAGAATGGAAGAGAGTGACAATAAATAAATAAATTCATAAAAAAATAAATAACATAAGTAAAATAACAAGTACATTGGATGATGTTAAGTGCTATGAAGAAAAATAAAGCAATGAAGGGACATAGGGAGAGCTGAGGTGGACAGGGAAGGTATAGATATAAAGCAGGTGATAGAGATAGATGATAATGAAAGTTAATTAAAACTTAAGCAAGTATCATGAACAAAAAGAATACAGCAAAAATCATCCTAATTCTATAAACTGTTAATTGAATCTCCTGGCACTGATGCCAAATCATAGTGATAATCTATGCCGAAGCATAATGCAACAAGAGCTATTATAATAGCTACCAAGCTATTCTCCCTCTCTCTGAGCTATCCCTGTCCTAGGTCAGTATATTCGGTGAAATCTTATGGAGATCTAAATATAATTGTATGGAAGGAAGAAAGGAAAGAAGGAAGGAAGGAAGCAAGGAAGGAAGGAAGGAAGGAATGGAGGGAGGGAGGAAGGAAAGAATTGTGCTTAGAGAAATGACTAAGATCAATCCAAAGAGGCATGCTCAAGTAGGTAGCTCAAGGTACACCAGATGGGACTTCCAGGAGCCAGAGTGAGACGTAAGTGGGAATCATGAATAATATTTAGCAAATTCTTACTGCCAATAGGAAAAAAGTCTAAAATCTTAAGCGGCCCTCCACCATCTAGTTTTCCTTCACACTCCCCAACACCAGTCTTCTGATTTCTTTCCTTGCTGCCTTTATTTTATTTTATTTTATTTATTTCTAGTTGGAAGATTTTTCTCTGCTGTCTCTTTGATGCCTAAATTCTATCCACTCTACTGGACTCAGCTCAAATATTTCCTTTTTTATAAAAACTTAATGGAAATAATCACCTCCTCTGAATCTTAATAATAAACTCCTTTTGGCACTTTGCACAGTATTTATGAGTGTACCTCCACATTTCTGTTCTAGTTAAAGCTCTTTGAGAGTAAGCTTCTGGGGAGAAGGACAGTTCCAAGAGATAAACATGAGAGAAACTAGGGGCCAGATTATAAAGAGTTTAGTAAACCATGTTAAGACATTTTAGACTTCATCCTGGGGGCAGTACAGAGCCATTAGATCATTTGAAAAGGAAATGACAGGATAATATTTCTATTTTATAAGTGTTATGGGTTGAATTGCGTCCCTCCCCCCATTCATACACTGAAATCCTAACCCTGGTACTTTAGAATGATACCTTATATGGCTATAGGGTCATAGTAATAAGTTAAGATGAGGTCATACTGCAGTATGATGGGTCCCTGCTCCAATATGACTAGTGTCCTTATTCTAAAAAGTGCCACGTAAAGAGATAAACATGCTTACAGAGAGAATGTCATGTGAAGATTGGAGTTATGTTGCCACAAGCCAAGGAACTATCAGAAATTAGGAGAGAGGCCTGGAGCAGATCCTCCCCTAGTATCGCAGAGGGAGCGTGGCTTGATACCACCTTGAGATCAACACCTTGATCTCAGACTTCTAGGCTCCAGAACTATAAGACGGTACATTTCTGTTGTTTAAGCCACTCGGTGTGTGGTGCTTTGTTATAGCAGACTGTGCAAATTCACGTAGTAAGGCCAAGTCTGGCTGCAGTGTGGAGAATGGTTTGGAAATGCACAAAACTGGGTACGGGGGGACAATTCAGGGCTATTAAATAAGAGAGGATAGTGACTGTGGGAAAGAGGAGAGAGCTAAACCAACAGTAGAATCAACAAGGATGGGTGAATGGTTAGACTTGGAGAGTTGCGGGAAGAAAGAAGAAAGGCCTGAGAAATGATGGAAGAGTTCAAGTCTGATTCATCGGTTGGTGATTCCCAGATATACATCTTTAGCTGAAACTTTCCACCGACCTTCCAGAATCTCCTATCCAAATGGCAAGACAGCTCCTTTTGGATTTTCCACCCACACTTTGACGAATGTTTAAATAAGTGAATTAATTAATTACTAATAATTAATAAGACTTGCCATGTAGATGCAAGAGGAGAGAATGAATGAATGTGTTAGTCTTCCAAATAAGGAGACATACTTTCATTTTACCTAAGAAAGAAGTTTTAGTCAACCAGAACTCCCCAAAATTGAATGTACATGGGAGGTAGATTTTTTTCTCATGTTATTAAGCAGAGTCTCAATGACCCTAAGTCTGTGGCTTTAGTCTAATTTTTCCTCTCTTTTGTATTCCTACAGCACCACCACCCCCCTTTTTATAGCTCTTAAATTCTCTTTACATTCTAATTTTATAAAGGTCTAGCTATCTTCCTCATTTTGTGGTAAGATCTCTAGAGCAAACACTATGCTTTCTTCATTCTGCCAGTACCTGGAGCCTAATGCTAAGCTATATAACTTAATAACTAGTGCTCTGTTGAGAATGAACAGCTTTGGGCCCCGATTTCACATATTCTCTACTCCAGCTATTTCTTTCAATAGTTTAGTAATAAATATACCTGTCTGTTTCCTTGCTTAGTAATGAAAATACAAAATGTTGAGATGAAGTATTTCTGGTGGCTAATCAATATTCCTGTTATCAATTATCCATGCTAGATTATACTATGCATTAATTTCATTGCATGCTCCATGGTATATGGTATTTGTGTTGTGCAAAGGCATAATTGGCTTGTGTTCATACATAATAAGTAGGTTGGGGAATTGGTCTGATGGTATATCTTAGTTATTAATAGTGATTGTCAAGTGTACATTTCAAGTTTAGAACCTCATTGGCCTTCTGGGAGTCAGCATCTCAATTTCAAGGAAAATTTAAACCTTTCCTTTCATGTACTCCTGTTCATTTAATCCTGTCAAAATAGGAGATTTTGTGTCTAAGAAAAAGAGCTAGAGGCTAATTAAAGGACTCATGGCAAGGGTTCCATGGCCCTCTGATTTCTCTGCAAATGAGCAATGAACTAAATGTAAATGAGTCAGAAACATAACTTACTTTTTTTTAAATTATGGTAAAAAATATATAACATAAAGTTTACTATTTAACCATTTTTGAGTGTACAGTTCAGTAGTATTAAGTATATTCATGTTATTATGCAACAGATCTCCAGAACTTTTGCATCTTGCAAAACTGAAAGTCTGTACCTATTAAACAACTCCCCATTCTCCCCTGCCCCTGGTAGCCACCATTCTAACTTTCTGTCTCTATGAATTTGACTACTTTTAGATACTACTTAGATACTTCATACAGGTGGAATCATAGACAATGTGCTTTTTGTAACTGGCTTATTTGACTTAACATAGTGTTTTCAACATTCATCCACGTTGTAGCATATGACAGGATTTTCTTCCTTTTTAAGACTGAATAATATCACAGTGTATGTGCATACCACATTTTGTTTATCCATTCATCTGTCAATGGATACTTAGGTTGCTTCCACTTCTTGGCTCCTGTGATTTTTTTTAAACTAAATATATTTGGAAATATAAAGTTCTTAGATCAGATCTGTCTTTAATTTCCTCCTACAAAGTGAAGGAAGAATATTTTAATATGCTAAAAAGTTCTCAAAACTCTTTGTCACCTAAGCCTTCTTATTCTACGTTGTTATTCTCTGACAAAAATTACACCAAATATTTCTTTCAGCAGAGTGATGTTGTGAAACTTGGCACGAGGAACATTTAAAACCGCCTGGGTGGCTCAGTCATTAAGCGTCTGCCTTCGGCTCAGGTCATGATCCCGGGGTCCTGGGATCAAGCCCCGCATCCGGCTCCCCGCTCAGTGGGAAGCCTGCCTCTCCCTCTCCCACTCCCCCTGCTTGTGTTCCCTCTCTGGCTGTGTCTCTCTCTGTCAAATAAATAAATAAAATCTTTAAAAAAAAATAACTCTAAAAACAGATATTAGATGTTCGGGCACTTAGGTGGATAGACTGTGGAAATGAGTGACTTTTGACCTTCTGAAGGATCAAGGAAACTGTGGACAGAATTATTAAGACAAATCCATCTTTTTACAAAATTCTTTAAAAATTAGATTCCTTTCCATACTTACTGAAGTTGAAGCTATTATTTTTGCTTTAGCACTATAGTGAGTCGACTTTTTTTGTGCTATCTTAAATAATTCCAAGACCTAAGAGTCTCAGAGGTCTGTGCCAGTGAAAATCAATGTGTCATCCACATAATTAAGATCTTTTCAAGAAAGAATTCACGAGAGCTTTGAGTAGTATGTATGTAAAAATAGTTCCTAGAATTCTTTTAAAATAATGACAAGCATAGCCTTTCCATTTTTCCCCATTCTGAAAACTGATAAACTAACAGAGCCATTTACACTCTCTTTAATTTTCCTAAAGATCAGGTTCATTAGTCTAATTCATGGTTATCACTCTTGTGTCAACAGCATAGATGTGTATACCTGTAAATGTAATCTTTTACTTTTCCTCACTTTGTCTCTCTTCTTTACTCTCTCCTTCAAGTCCTTATCTTATCCACAATACCTGACAAAACATATGTGGTAGGTGTGAAATTAGAGAACTGCCAGCATCAGAAAAAGCTATTGCTTTACTACCTCAGACTGAGTCCCTCCCTTTTCACATTGGAAGGTTTCCTTATTTTCAGAATTAACTTCTTGAATTCATTTTCTCTAAGCTGATTCATAATCCATTTCAGAATTCCTTTCCCCTATGCCCTGTTTTCCCTTTAAGTCAATCTGTGCATGAAATTAGTTTTTAACCCAGCTTAGTTGTGTCCAGCGCCCCTTTTTTGGCTTTCAAAGCAGGCCAGAAATGTGTGAATTCAAGTCCATGATCTTTTAAAAACCTGATCTGATTGACCCCTCCAAAATTCTTTTCCTTTGATTTTTAATTTAGCTTCTAAAATGGAGTGTCTATTATTTATATTTTTAGACATTTGACAGTAGATCCTAAGTGCAAGAAAGTGTGTGTGGTCAGTTCTAGTTGATTCATGCATTTGTTGAAACATCACCTATGCGGTTTTTTCCCCCATGGATTATCTACTTACCGAAATAGTTAAGTGATAAGAATAAGAATAAATATAAGGATACAAGGTTGCAACATGACTGCCATGTACCATGACCTTTCTCCCATTTTGGACACCTTACTTTGTTGAGAACATTTAGGTCTTTCCCTGTTTGGTTTGATTTCTTCTATGTAGTCGTGGATATAAAACGATTAAATGGAAAGTTCCCATCCAGCAAGTATCAAGGTGCCCCTGGTGTCATCATTTGAAATCAATGAAGAAATCACCTTTTCTTCCAGATAAAAACCCCCTCCCATCTCTCTGGTCTGGCAGAAAATACAACTGCTGAAAACAGAAAACTATAGCAGATAAATAGGACCATGGCTAGGCATAAGATTTGGAAGCCAGCACTTTGCAGGGAAAATTAGAATAAACAAAACTCCACAGAAATACAGCTAGTTAAATCTCTTTTATAGAAGAGAGATTGAGAAGTATTTACAGTAAGTATTAACAACTGTGATGTAAGGAAGTGACCTTTCTAGCAGGGCAGTATTCGAAAATGACAGTGTAGGTCTCTGAGGCAGAGAATCAGGGGGCCTGCATAATCTGAACCAAGAAACCAGAACAAGACATAAACTACACCAGAAAAGAGAAAGTTATCTGAGCGACCCCTGGCTATTTCTTTAGTTTGAAGAAAATGGGGGTTGATACCAGAAACATAGGGCTCATTATTCATGTAATTATGCTTATGAACTGAAGAGTAAACTATATGTAAACCATAGTATTAATTCCATCATTATTAGTTTTTCCTTTTCATTTATCCATTAAGTAACTATATACTGAGGACCCACAAATATTTCAGGCACTTTGCTAAAGAAGGGCTAAAACTATTGATTACCCCAGCCCTCTGACCTAAAATGGTGAAAAGGACACAGCTTTGCCTTCAAGGATCTGACAGGAATGGGGCAGATGGCAAGAAAGAAACACTGTGGAACTCACAGTGTATTATGGGAACAGGACGTGGAGACATTTATCTGAATCCTTGTGGGCAAAGGAAATAAATATAACTAAGAACGAAGGAGAGTAGGATTACAGAAGGGGAGGGGAGAAGGCTGCAAGAGAAGCAGGTACTGAATTTTGAATAGGGCAAAAGTTCAGTAAAGCCTTTGTTATTATAAAACCCCAAAATAAAGGTCCTTTGCTTATATAGTATAGATAGCTCTCTGAACTGGATGCCAGGAACAGACAGTGTGGCCACACTGGGTGTGCCGTCCGCCTTCTGCATGTCACCTCAAGAGGGCTTGCCATGTAACTTGTCAGACTGTGTTTATTCTTCATGTTGCTGGAAGTTTGAGGCCATAATCTAGAAAGTTTTTGGTCTCAGCAGCATGCAGTGAGTTAGTTGCCTTCCAGTAACTTGGATACAAATCTCTCTTCTAAAAAGGTTCCATGAGGAGCGCCTGGGTGGCTCAGTCGGTTAAGCATCTGCCTTCGGCTCAGGTCAGGATCCCAGGGTTCTGGGACCAAGTCCTGCTTCGGGCTCCTTGCTCAGTGGGAAACCTGCTTCTCCCTCTGCCTGCCATTCCCCCTGCTTGTGTGCTCTCTCTCTCTCTCTCTCACACACACACACACACACAAACAAATAAATAAAATCCTTAAAAAAAAATGTTCCATGAAGCTTAAATGTAAAAACATGCCACAAAGGCACCTTTCCTGGTGCCACAGGGGCTGTTGCTGTGAATTTAACTTGTAAAGTGCACAGAAGAGTGTACCATCAACTCATTCCATTCTGCTTATACTGCTGTCCAGTCCCAAACTAGGATCATACTGGAGGAAGTTACCCGGGAGAATGCTGCCTGCTTTGCCAGTTGCCCTCTCTGCTCTAGTCCACGGCTCAGCACATTTTTTTTCTGTAAGGGCCCAGATAGTAACTATTTTAAGCTTTGCCAACCAGAAGTGAGGACTGTCATTGCGGCATGAGACCAGCTATAGACAGTATGCAAACAAATGGCCATGTTCCAACAAAACTTGATTTGCAAAAGTAGGCAGTGGCCCGAGGCCACCATTTGCTGACCCCTGCTTACAGAAGTTCTCTAAAGCGAGCATCTGGACCCTTGCACATACTGTGGCCATGGCTCGGAATGCTCCTCCTCCCTCTCTCTGCCCGGCTAGATTTTAGTTCTTCTTCAGCTCTCAGTATAGAGGTCACTCCTCAGGGAAGAAGCCCTCACCAGTGCCCCAAATTCAGGTTGTATGGCCCTCACGTACTCCCACAGCACCGTGTACCTTCCCCTCCAGAGCACTGACTGCTTTCCAGTAGCCTGGGGACTGGTGGTGTCTCTCAGCGCTCCCGACTGTCCGCTCTGCCAGGGCGGACTCCTGCTTGCTTTTTCTCTCCCTCGTATCCCTCACGCCTAACACACAGTGCCTGGGACACAGGAGGGACTTAAGAAGTATTTGTTTAATGCTTAGTGAATGAAATTATTTATCCTTTCCCTGACGTTTTAGGATTGTAAGCTTAGCGGGTAAAATTTATTTAGGACTTTGTAGTTTATGAGCCATGTTGCCATTATCATATTGTAACAAAGCAAAAGGTTCCAGCAGCATTCAGAGGGCTGGGGTAATCAATAGTTTTATTTATTTTTTTTTTAAAAGATTTTATTTATTTATTTGAGAGAGAGAGAATGAGAGACAGAGAGCATGAGAGGGAGGAGGGTCAGAGGGAGAAGCAGACTCCCTGCCGAGCAGGGAGCCCGATGTGGGACTCAATCCCGGGACTCCAGGATCGTGACCTGAGCTGAAGGCAGTCGCTTAACCAACTGAGCCACCCAGGCGCCCTAATCAATAGTTTTAGCCTTTCTTTGGCAAAGCGCCATTTGGGCTGTCTTTGACCACCGAGAGGTTTGTGCCCTCTCCCCCTGCTCTCCCCCCCCACTCCTTTGCTGAAGTGGAAGATAGTGCCTCTCCGTTCCCCTCAGTGTCTTACACTTTTTTTCAGAGACAGACCCAGCACCACATTGTCTGTTCTCCAGTGTTATACAGAATTTTTAGTAAAATATCTCTTTCCTTTTTTTTTTTTAAAGATTTTATTTATTTGACAGAGAGAGACACAGCGAGAGAGGGAACACAAGCAGGGGGAGTGGGAGAGGGAGAAGCAGGCGTCCCGCTGAGCAGGGAGCCTGATGTGGGGCCCGATCCCAGGACCCTGGGATCATGACCTGAGCTGAAGGCAGGCGCTTAACGACTGAGCCACCCAGGCACCCCTATCTCTTTCCTTTTTAATATAACTCATTATCTCCCTAGAACCATATAGGTCTATTTGACTTAGGAGACTAGTCTGGAGTCAGATCAGATGTAATCAGAATAACTCTTCCCTCCACTAAGACCAAGGCTTTGTTGCTGGGTCCAAATTGTGGGGCTCAGCATTTGGGAAGAATTATTTCCTGGGAAGCCCCTCTATCCCTTCCAGGCACGCACTTCAAGAGGCCTGCCTCCCAATCTGTCAATGCGCCTAGACATCGCTTTGAATCCTAGCCAGAGAAAGCTGGGACCGTGGCCACAGAAGAATCCCTTTTTTTCTTCTTCTACTTGCAGGAAGAACGACTAATAACAAATACTTACGTGGAGCTCACCATGCACCAGGCATTTACTATCTGTAAGCTATTTATAGATAGTAACTTATTGAACCTGCATGGCAACTTTATTGCAGTATCTTTATTTTACCAAAGGAAAAACAGTAGCACAGAGGAACTGAGCTACCTTGCCCAAAGTCACACAGATAGCAATTGCAATTGTGGAGCTAGGAGATGAACTTGGACAATCTGATTCTGAGTCGTTGCATTAAAGCATTTCACTGATGCTGTGATCACTGACCTCCCCAGCCCTGCTTCTGTAGCGTTCTATCCACTTCTCTCTTAGGATCTCAGAAAATAGGAATGAAGAGGGGAAGGAAACAAGTAAGAGTGCATGGCTAACCGTGGAGCCTGAAACTGGAGTGAAATGTTCAGAGGCCACATTAGACATGAAGCAACACTATCTCTGCAAAAGGCAGAAAATTCCCAACCCAGGATATCGTGAGCCTTGAAAATCATGATGGAAATGAAAATGCCCTTGAATGGCTATGGTGCTTTCTCCTTTCAAAGAGCTAGCTTGGAACACTGAAAAGATGTTCTTATTCACTGAGTGGTTTTACACTGAGTCTGAAGTAGAGTTTTAGCTATAAAGACATATTTTCCCTACGATTGAAATCAATTTGTGAAATAACGTAGAGAATGTAATGCCTGTTGCTATTTTTCCAGTGACAATGCAACAGAAACCAAGCATGAGAAATGTGGTCATCCTTTTGGACTATATACTCATTTGTCTCTAGAATGGTGACACATGAAATGATGCTCACATTCCATGTTGCAAATAAAAATTAGTAAATTAGTAATAATAAACCTAATGAACTCCTTTGTGATATAGAAACTGGCCACTGTGGGTCTGAAGATAGGAAATCCCAAATGCTTTGTGAAAACTGTCTTTATTCTAGACTTGATTAAATTAGCATAAACAGATAACACATCCACATTTCAGTGTAAAAATCTTCCTTCTCATATTTCCATCTTCAATGGTTAATTCTCATTTGAAAAGATCCTTCGTTTTATGGGAGTATTGCCAGATTAAAACATGCTTTTTCAGGCCCAAAGAAACTGTTTCTTCATAAAGTCATAGGCATTAAGTTTTTTTTTTACAAGGTTACCTAAAGTGACTTGTTCAGGAGTACCTGAAGTCAATATAGCAATAAATTGAGAAATCAGATTCTCTGTCCTCCTCTATTTTTCTAAAATTATTGTGGATGAGATGAGCATTACTTTTTTGGCTCCAGAAACTAATTTATATAGAGAATAGACAGAGTTTGGGGCAAGTCTTCCCCCCCCCACCCCCGCCACTGATAAGTCAGTTTTTTAACCATGTAATGACTCCATTCACCTAAACATCCATCCATCTATCTATCCATCCATCCATGCAATCTAAAATTTCAACTACTCTGATCTATTTTATTTTCCTTCTCTGCTTTATTTTACCTCGTTGTACTTGTAATCATCTGCTATTCTACACAGCTTACTTATTTCGTTTATTGTCTGTCCCATACTTTAGAATATAAATTATATTATGTCAGAAAGGCCAGCCAAATTTGTTCATAGCATATCCCCAGCTCTTAGAATAGTACCTGGCAATAAGTGATAATAAATGTGAGGACTGTTGAGTGAATTTTTATTAGACAAATCTTTATTTAGCATCTACTGCTCTTCAAAGTACTGGACTGAGAGCCAAAAAAGATCTAAGATGAAACAGATATGGATCTCACTCTCAAGGAGATTCCAGGCTAATAAAGTCATTACCAAAATATGTCCTTTAAACAGCATCATTATACAGGGAAAATTACTTGTTTCCATATGAGAAATGAATCAGAGGTGCTATTTATACTTCTCCCTGAGAGAAAGGCTTCCCTGAGGAAGTGACATATGAAATAGAAATTGAACAAGGGAAAAGATTTGGAAATGGGGCGTTGGAGTGAAAAGGCAACCCAGGAAAAAAGTGATACTTGGAATTCAGAAGTGAAGGTGGGAAATAAAAGATTTATGGGAGACAGAAAGGCAAGTGGTTCAAGTTAGAGGAAGCTTGGAGACCAAAAAGGGAGTACTGGAGCATCTATCTGGGAAGAATGATAGAACCAAGTTACAGAGAATTTTGCTGGCACTTGCTGGCAGTAGTAAGTTCAAAACGATTCTCTTTCTCTGGTATCTGAACCCTTCCATCTTCCCTACATTATAACTCCTGAGAGACAATACATTCTGCTTTATGTTTTGGGTTTCAAATCAGCAACTTGGCTAACTTTGTTTGTAGAACCTGGAAGGAATCTTGTGTGAAATGCAGATTTGGTCTTTGATCTACATTTTGTAGGTCAACAAGCTCAGTGACTTGACAGGAATCACAGGGCTCACAAGGATGTTGTTCTTAAAAAAATTGTCTAATAGATTAGCCACAAACAAGCTTTCACCACTGAGCATCTCACTATCCCTGTTCCTGCTTTTCAGCAGGGAGCTATGAATTGTGCCCAGTTGCAAGAGATTTTTCTAAGCTGATCTGGAGAATGGATTTCCACCTTCACAAGTATTTCAGCCCTAGAGCGGTGTAATAACAGATAGTATTTTCTACTCCTAGTGTCACTTAGGGAGGACACCAAAACGTGTTTTTGTCTTGGCATGGGAGCCTGTCGAGTGTGTCCTGGTTCCATAAGTGTGCTTTGGCACCGGGAAGCAGAGACAGCAGCTTTCGAGTGATAGGAGAAGCAGGCTGATTAAGAGCTCTGCGTGGGCAGACGGTACTAAAGCTGCTTGCATAGCCCTTGCCTAACAGTTGGGGGTTTTAATGGAAAATTTTCCAGTTTAGGATCTTTTGGTAGAATCTGTTATTTCCCTTGTCCCCAATTCCTTTTCCCCTAAGTCCAGAAGGGACTTTCAGTTAATGTCACCACTGTCGTATCTTCCCAGGTACTCAGATGTGAAACTTCAGCACCATTGGGAAAAACTGGTAATAGCACAGTTTATTTTTTTCAGTGAATTTAGGTATAATTTATTTATCTTTAAAAATAAAAAAAATAATTTATTTAAATTAGCACCAAAGAACAGAGCTCATTTCACGACACGGGTATTGTTCTTTCCATTCATTTCCATTATTTTTGCCTTCTCTCCCTTGAGTAAATTCTGAAATGGGAATAGCAGCAAATGTGAGTCCACGAGCTGGTGATCTGAGCGTGTCAGTTCTCACACTGCCGCATGTAGGAAAGCCGTCTCCTCACAAGGTGATCATTTTCCCGATGACTTCCCTGATCGTACCAGCCAGAATGCTCCTGGCCTCCGCTACATTTCTGCAAGAATACAAAACCATAGCAGGAATGACACCGTACTTACTTTGTACCACGCTTGCGTCTCTAATGACAATGACACTGAAGTGTGATCATTTGTTGAAGGAGCTCAGTTTGGTGGCCAGGAAAACCTGGGTTCAAGTTATGCCTCCATGACGTACTTAGTAGCCTGGGGCATGTCATTTGAACTGCCTGGCCTGTTTGCTCCCCTGTAAGATGGAGATGCTAATAACAAATACCTTTCTGGGTTGTTGTGGGGAGTAAATAATATACGTAGGGCACAGAGCATGAGACCTAGTAAATAGGTGCCCATGGAAGTTACCATTGTCGTTTTGTTTTTTTAATTTTTTAAAAGATTTATTTATTTGTTTATTTAAGAGAGGGAGGGGAGGGAGAGAAAGACTGAGAGAGAGCAAGCAGGGGGAGAGGCAGAGGAAGAATGAGAGGAGAGAACCCCCAAGCAGACTGTACTGAGCCTGGAGCTCAATGCAGGGCTCCATCTCACGACCCTGAGATCATGACCTGAGCTGAAACCAAGAGTCAGCTGCTTAACTGACTGAGCCACACAGGCATCCCTGTTACTGTTTTATTAATAGTAAAATGGGAAATTCTCCAGGACAGAAGCTGCATCTTCTACATCCTTGAAGGGTAATGTTCTGGATAAGCAAAGATGTGTGTGGGGTGGGGGTAAGGTGTGAGCATTGAACTGCAGAGGCTTTCTTTGCCTTTTCCCATCATCTTAGTAGATTTTCTTTAGTATCCTGCCTCCTGGTAATGAGGAAGGGGTGAAGGCAACTTGTACATTTATGTTTCATGAAAATCATTTTTCATCTCTAGGCCATGGGTATTCCTTTGCAAGGATGCAATCTGCGATAGCTCAACATTTGCTTTGTTTTCCAAAATCAAGCCAAGAGAAACAAATGTAAGTTTAATGTGTGAAGAGCTCTTGCAAGAAAGAGGGTCCTGTTTTCCATTCCCCTCAAAGCTTTCTAGAGCCTGAAAATGTGTTTCCTTGCCCAGCAAAGATTACATTAAGACGCGAAGGAACACTCCAGGGTGCCCGAGCGTCTGCATTCAGGGACCACAGCTAAATCTCTGAGTTCTTTCTCCTGTGATTTATGTAGCCTGTGGTTTGACTAGGGCTAGTTAGAGAGAAGGAAAGCTCACACATTTTGCAGTGAGCCAAGGTAAAAGAGAACTCTTTTGTCAAGGTAATAATAACACTTAGCACTTACATAGGGCTTTTTATCTTCAAAGGGCTTTCCAAACATTAGCTAATTAAGAAATCTGTGCAATGCACAGCAGCTGTTGAAAAAATAAATGTGATGCTTGGGTGTATTAAAAAAGGGAGCAAAAACATGAGGACATCCTATATCAAGCAGCTGTGGTGCTCTGTCTAAATTGTTTGCTTCACCTGGTGGAATAGATCAGGCGTTAAAATAGTCCTGCTGCGCAGAGTAATAATGGTTAGGGAGAAGGCAGAGCTTACACATAATGGAATATTGCAAGGGCTACAGAATATTTGCCTGAAGAGGGAAAGCCAAAGAAAATCTTCGTCACCTAACTTGTATTAAACTTTCATAATCACAGGCAATTGCAACACTAATAAAACAGACATCTGACGTGTAGACACAGATGATCTAAGAAAAACCATTGACAAGGACAGGCATTCTCACTGATTCATTCATTCAATAGTTTACTCAATGGATATATAGATAGCACTTACTAAACGTTAGAGACATACGTTTTAACATTACATGGAATAATTTAAAAATGATTATATATGTGTCACGGTATGTCATTTATGTATAGTACCTTAATTTTACACTAACCTGACACGCACACACATTTAGTTCACTCAGCACTTTTTTTGTTGTTGACCTACTGGCAGAAATGAGCTCACATACCAGTGTATGAGCTGAGCTATGACTGGTTGCGGAAACAAAATAACCAAAAATGCTCTTTTGTTGTGGCTTTCTGCAATAGGCATTGGGAAGTGGCCAGGTTTTCTTTTTCTCTTTATTTTTTTAATAGCAAAATTCATTAATTTGTACCTGCCATTCTGTCTAAAGTGCCTCTTCGGGAGTCCGCAAATTGCACAGAGATGAGGGGAGGTGCTCCATGAAGAACAAAGGGGGAGGGAGCATACAGTGTCAAAATATGAGTGCCTGCTCCTCGTTATTGTAAACACCACACTATTTATAAATGTTTATACACCTGCAAGGCATATTAGAACACCTTACTTCCGTTGTATTCAAGGAGAAAGGGTAATTATAGTTTTGATTGAGTTGCTTGCCAAAATGGGGTTGCAAGAAAAATTATTTCATTCATTCAAGGAGGACAAGTCATGGCAGAGATGGCAGGGAGGTCAATAAATAAGAAAAGAGGGAGTTCTAGGTAATTGGGAGAGAACTGGGAAGGAACGTCCTCATAAAGTGGAGGAAAATATCTTCAGAAAACTATGAACAGGTTCACTTTTGCTAAAGAAAACTTATAAGCCTAAAAATAGAGTTAACTAACAATGAGAAGCTGAGTGATGCCAAGCCAGGGACATGGGCATGGAAATAAATAAGCCTCTGGTCAGCATCTCCTAAGTCCAGAGCCCAGCACACCATCACGTGACTGGTGGGTGTAGGCCTGGCTCCCAGAAGTCCAGGACCAAGGGTTGTTTTTTGAGGGTGTATGTATGGGATCATGGTTAGATATGGTTAGAAAAAAAAACCGAGTCAGTGATCACTGGCCCACCCTAGAGCATTGTCTATTATAGGCACTATTTGGAAATAAACTATGTGTCTATTTTTTGTTGGATATGTTTTTCTGTGAAGAAAGGATTAATTAGGTAAGTCAGGATTCATTCATGGGTTGGAATACTGTGCAGCTTTAAAACAAGGAGCTCTATCACTGCTGAAAACTCACAGATAAATTGATAAACAGACTCTTAACTATAGAGAACAACTGATGGTTACAAGAAGGGAGGTTGGTGGGGTGATGGGCGAGATGGGGAATGGGGACTAAGGAGGGCACCTCTTGTGATGGACACAGGGTGATGTATGGAAGTGTTGAATCACTATATTGTACACCTGAAACTGATATTACACTGTCCGTTAACTGGAATTTAAATAAGAACTTAAAAAAAGAAAAAAAAAGGACTTAGAAAAAGATAAATTAACAAAGTAATGTTGGGGGAAAGTGGGTATGGTGTTAAAATTTGTGTAAAAACTGTAAACCTATATGTGTGCATGCATTCACCTATATTTATATGTGGAGAGACTGTAGATTATCTCTGACAGGATGTGTAAGAAAATAGCCTCCATGGTTATTCCTGGGGAAGAGAATGGAGAGATGCAGAGACAGAAGTAGATGAGACTTCCCTCTATGTGTGTACTTCCTTCTTCAGTTTATTTTTATTTTTAGATAATTGTAGATTCACATCAGTTGTAAGAAATAATACAGATAGGCCCTGTATACCTTCAATGGTATACATCTTGCAGAAATATAGATTAACCTCACAACCAGAAAGTTGACATTGATTTCATCCACCAAGCTATTCAGATTTACATGAAATTGTGTGTGTGTGTGTGTGTTCAGTTCTATGCAATTTTATCACATGTGTAAGTTTGCATGACTAATAACACAGTCATGATGTAGAACAGTCCCACCCTAAGGATTTCGTGCTACTGTTTTATGACAATACCCAACTCCCTCCCTTTCTCTACTAATCTGTTCTCTGTATCTATCATCTTGTCACTTCAAGAATATTGCATAAATGGAATCAAGTATCCTTTTGATATTGGCTTTTTAAACTCAGCATAATTTCCTTGAGATTCATCTAAGTTGTTGCATGTATCTATTCCTACAGACAGCATGTTGTTGGATTGTTGTTTTTATCCACTCTGCAGAAATCTCTCACTTAACTGGTGTTTTTTGACCATTTACATGCAAGGAAATTACTGGTATGTTAGAGCTTAAGTCTGCCATATTATTATTTGTTTTCTGTTTGTTTCTTCCATTTCCCATCCTTATGTTTCTCTTTTCTTATCCTCCTGAGAGTTACTTGAACATTTTTGAGGATTCTATATTTATTTATTTACAGGGTTTGTGAGTATATCACTTTGTATAGTATTTTTAGTGGTTGCTCTGGGTATTACAATATACATATATAAACTAGCCAAATCTACTAGCATTATGTTCTTTTTTCACCTGTTGGGTTACTTTTTGTTATCTGTAAATTCATTTTAAAAATAAATAAAACTAGCAAAACAAAATGTCCTCCCCTAATCACACTCAAAGCAAATGAAACAAAAACTCATCTGTGTATAGTCAGATTGTAGATGGGAAAAATGAAGATCAAAGCACTTCAGAAGAAATAGCCCAAAGAAATCTTGAAGAGGGAGAAAGCACTAAATTAAATGTTTCCAGGGCATGCTTCGGAAATTGAAAACTGGGAGCCTGTCCAGGACCTCTGAAGTATATAGTAGAGAAAGCCACATTGTTGAGTATCCAGGCCTTGGGTTTTTATAAACTTGCCACTCACATGTATCACCTGGGGAAACTCATTCCATTCCTTAAACTGTCTAAGTCCCAACTATAGGGGATGTCAATAATGGAACTAGCTTCCTAGAATTGTTGTGAGAATTTGCTGAGGGAGTGTATATAAAGTTCTTAGTGTTGTGTCTGGCACATGGCAAAAACTCAAACAAATACTTGCTATTATATAACTGAAATTTCTCCTGAGTGCCTGCCTGGGTCCACGGGTTGCAGATGTACAATGTCATGGTGCCATTCCTCAGGATGAGAAGATAGTGTCCCTAGCCATGCCCCTTTGCTGGTACTGCTCACTCCTTTGACTACATGGATGGCACCATCTTTCCACTTTTTTTCATGAAGGCCAGATTTTACATATAACCATGTTTGGGGTAAAGAGAGCTTATTCTAGGTCTTTGGGCTCATTTCCCTACCCTTACTTAGAGTGATGGTCTTAGTATTTGGTAGTAGCTGTGTATGAAAAACAGTAAGAAATAATAAAAAGTTGGATATAGATTCAGAGGTTCTTACCTTTGGAGGATGAGAGAAAGATGTCAGAATTGGTAGCATTGTCCCTAGCAATAATATACATGATCAGTCTCTTCTAGCTTTCATGCTTCCTTGTTGATAGATCTTTGGATAGAAATGCGTGCACTGTATGATGTTTACTTATTTTATATAAGACCCAGAATATATGTAGATGACTCTTATAGTTGCTTTTTTAGTGTTTTTTGTAGTACAAGAAATCATCCAGGTCTGTTGGATGGCACTTCACACAATCAGAATGGTCACTTAGGCTATTCTAACCACACAGAGAGCACTTCCTTGGAATGGTCTTTCATTTTATTTTTTTCATTCCTTTTTTGATACATAACTTTCATGATGCAAAGACCTGGCTCTATTTTCAAACCAGCAGAAAGATTATCATCAGACCTAAGAATATCTTCCTCTCCTTGTCCCTCTTCCCTGATCTTTTGTTTAAACAATTTCACATTCACTCGACTATCCATACATTTTCTTTCAGGGCTTTTTTCCCCATGCATCTTGCCAATATCCCTAACCCCATCTCACCCTTCAGCAGACCCTGCTAAATCTCTCCTCGTAAATTTTATTTCCAGATTAGAAGTTTGGCCCCATCTCCCACTCTACCGAGCAAACTGCAAAGAGATTAAGACTAAGGGCAGTTTAGAGTCAACAAGAGCTCAAAAAACTTGCAGCGGGTGGTACCATCTGTGCCTGTCGGACTGTGGCCAAGTGGTTTTCCATGGTGGGGAAGGGCAGGGAATCTGATAATGGCTTTGGTTGGAGGTTCCTGAGACATGAGTCTGCCCTAGAGGAAGATGAGGAGAGCTGGTAGGCAACTTGTGCTCTTTGTAATGTGTGGCTCATCTCCCAGAAAAACAGGCTTCTTCTGGGAAAGGGTCAAATTTGACATCCAAGACCTTAGAGTGGCCTTCTGCATGTGTCCTTTCTTTCCTAGCTCATCTTCAGAATTCATTCTGTGCCAAGTGGCCGACACAGCATAAGGGAGCGGTAGAGTCATGAGAGAGAATTAGAACAATTCAGGGAACTTACAGAAGACTTCTATGTGAAAGAGAAGTTTCACAGACTTTTGGTGATGCAGAAACAGGAAGATGGTAGAGACTAGCAGCAGGGGAGGAAGGGGGAGGATTCCTGCTGGCTGCATCCCAGACTCTCCTTTGTTGGGGAGAATCTGAGTATTAGAAGAAGCAGAGAGATAAGAAAAAAACTATGGCAGGTAGGCCACATCAATCTGTGTTAAGAGAAATGAATGAGAGGAGGTGAGGGAGCAAGGAGTGTGTCAAATTAGCCACATGGGCTGGGATGAGGGAGAGGCTCCTGAGAGAAGAGGAGAAGGGAAGAAGGAGACTTTCAAAAAGCGTTCTTAAATAGGCAAGACCCTTGAACAGGCACTTCACAAAAAAATATTGTGAAATGGACAACAAATAAGTGAAAGAATGCTCAACTGCATTATTAATCAGGGTAATGCAAATTAAAACCACAATGAGATAAAAATAGTACCAGAATGGCTAAACCGAAAATGACAACAAAACCAAGCGTTGGCAAGGATAGGCAGGAAATGGATCTCTTTTATGCTGCTGATGTGAGTACAATTAGTACAACTTCCATGGCAAACTGTTTATTACTATCTATTAAAATTGAACAAATGCATATCCTATAACCTGGCCATTCTACTTCTAGGTATATGCTCAAATAAAATGAGTATATGTGAGCACTGAACCTCATGCACATAGATATTTATAGCAGCTTTATTCATAATAGCCACGTGTGGAAATAATAAAAATGTCCATCAATATAGAATGGATAAGTAGTCTATTTATATTGTGGAGCACTATATAGCACTGAAAAAAGAATGAGGTGTGGGCGAGTCTCACAAAATAATAACAAAAGACATCAGATGTTAAAAGCTACATACTGTAGGATTTCATTTATATGAAATTCAAAAACAGACCAGGTTAGTCTATATTTGGGATAGTGTTTACCTCTTGGGCACAGAGAGAGGGTAGTATTGGGAAAGGACATGAGGGGTTTCTGAGGTTTCTGTAGCATTCTATTTCATGACTTTCGGGGGTGGTTACACACTCATGATCAACTTGAAATAATCCATTAAGCTGTAAATTTATTATTTCTACCTCTTTAAATTGTATACTTCAATTTAAAAGTTTATTAAAAAGAGGGAGGAGAATTAGATTATGAATTAGATATCCATCTATCATCTATCTATCATCTATCTATTTTGATAAACCAAAGTAAGATTGGAATTGTTTTAAAATTGTTGTATTTGTTCAACCCTATTCCTTCTAATGTGACATTGTGCCTAAGCGATAACACATGGGACCAGGAGGTTAACCTTTCTGTTTAGTTGCTTGCCTTTTCTCTTTCCTTCTTCCTTTCTAGTCCTGTGTAGTTCTCTTCTAGCAACAAATAATCTAAAATTGACATTTAGACCATCTTGAGTCAGACTTATCTTTGATTGTCTGCTGCTTCATCTGATGCTTGTTTATTCTGGATTATAAACAGGCCTGGTACCTTGGCTCTGATGTATATTCAGGTTGTTATGGAGGGAATATAATGATAATTTGGATTCTGGTGAGCACAGAAGAGTGGAGTGATGTGTAAACATCACCAGAAATTTGGTTGAGCCATGCCAAACTTTTGTCTAGTGGGACCTAAAAAGGGTAAAATACCCAATGTTTTCCAAATTATGGTATTAATGTTTAAGTATTATTTTGTTCTAAGAGATGCAGTGTCCAGAAATTATCCCTATGGTAGTAGTTTTTAAGCTGGATTTCTCAGAGCTTTTGGGCTCCAAGACATGTAACTCAGGAGTATCTCTCTATCCATCTATCTATCTGGAGGGTTGAGATAATTGTGGGTAAAATAGGTAGCTTTGGATACATTTACTTGAGGTCTACACAAGATTTGGTTTGAAAATAGCTTGGGCTGTTAAAAAAAAAAAAAAAAAGACAATCACTTCTTTAGAGGACTGTTAGTACGGTGATAAAAGATTACCAGACACATGGAAAGTCTGGTGCATAAGACCATGTAACCTAAAGGCAATATCTGTGTACTTACAACGTCAGGGACAAGTATTAGAATAAAGAGCAGTTGGAACTGGGAGTTTGAAGTAAGGACTCCCAGGAACATTACACTAAAAGATGCCCCTGAACTAAAAGTTAGCTAGTATGTAGGAATAATAATTATTTAGTAGGAATAATTATTTAGTAATGCTAGCTATTTTTTATACATTATTTAATCCTCACAAGATCACACTACTTGCAGACATAATGGAGTAGCTGCTATCAGACTAACTCTCCCACTAAGAAGCTGGATAAATTACTGCTTGAAGGCATCAGAATGCACCTAAAGAGATTAGAATTTGAGAAGTCAAGACAGCTGAGAAAAGGAAATGCATTGAGGTGAGCATGACCCTCTCTGCAGTCTTTTCTCTTTAATACTTTTGCAATACAAAAAAGGAGCCCAGAGGCCAAACTGAAAGTAGTGGCCTAGATCTTACAGGAATTTCAGTGTAATTGGAAGACAAAAATTCATATACAGGAATACTAAGAGAGTCATGATATGAAGGACCAAGATCCTAGAGAAAAGGGAACCAGAGATATCGGAGCCAGCATTCTGCATGCAACAATCTTTGAAGAATCTGTGGAGTTTACACTGTGCACAGAGAAGCCAAGAAGAATCCAGCAGTTAAGAGGCCAAAAGTCTAAGCAGGGATTTAAGCAATCCCATATAACTGAAGAGGCAGAAACTGTGGTTCAGAGCCTCCCAAGGAGGAAGGGTCCTGATAAAAATAACAAAATCTCAGTTGAGACTCAGAAGAGCTAGACTGTAATAGTAAGGGCAAACTGGAAATAGACCATTCCCTATTGGATCAAGATGATGAGTCTATGTTCTATCTTTCAGAAGAAAACAATATCCTCCATGTAGGAAGAACTTAAATAATTGATTCAATTAAAATGTATAAACAACCAATAGAAAATTACCAGGCATGTCAAGAAACAGGACCAAATATCTGCATTTCAAGAGAAAATACAAATAGACTATAGGTAATTGATATACTGAGATCATCAGACAGATTTTTAAATAACTATAATGAATATGTTTAAGAAAATAGATGTACAAATTTATTATTTTCCCACAGGAATCTATAAACAAGGATCAAATAGAAATCCAAGAACTGAAAAATAAAAATTAAGAATGCAAGAGATGGGACGCCTGGGTGGCTCAGTCAGTTAAGCATCTACCTTTGGCTCAGGTCATGATCCCAGGGTCCTGGGATTGAGTTCCATGTCTGGCTCCCTGCTCTGCAGGGAATCTGCTTCTCCCTCTGCCCCTCCCCCTACTAGCTTGTTCTCTCTCTCTCTCAAATAAATAAATAAAATGTTTAAAAAAGAAAGAATGCAAGAGATGTGTTTAGTAGCTCATTACACTTGGTAGAAGAGAAGATTAATAAAGCTGAGAATGTTAGTAAAACATAACAGACTGAAGCATAGAGAATAAAAGGATGAAAGACCAAAAAAAAAAAAAAAAAAAAAAGAGCGTAACAGACATATGAGACCAGTGAAAAAAATCTAACATGGTGCTTCTCAAAGTATGATTCTGAGACCACTTCTCGTACTGGTCCCTGACAAGATAAGTAAAGAAAGATAGAGTATTTACAAATATTTATAGCGACTGATTTAGTCACAAAATCTTTATTTTATGACAGAATTGGGATTGCAATAAGGGATTGGGAATTGGGATTGCAATAATCCCCTGCAAGGGATTATAAATAAAAGGAGAACATATTCATCATAAATAGTTGGAGAAATACTGGTATGACATACGTATACTTGGAGTTCCAGAAGTCAGGGAGAGAAAGAATGTGGCAGAAGTAACATTTGAAACTGTGTTGGCTGAGGATTTTTCAAAACTGATGAAGACCTCAAGGAACAACTTCATGAAGCTCCGTGAACCCTAAGCATCACAAATACAAATAAAACCATACCTAAGCACATCAGAATGAACCTACTGAACCTAAGATAAAATGAAAAATCTCGAAGTCTATCAGGAAAGAAAACCTTCAAAGGAGCAATAGTAAGACTGAAAATGCCTTTTCAACAGAAATGATGGATTCAGAAGTCAGTGGAATGGCATCTTCAAGGTATTGAAAGCAAATAATAATAATCAGGCTGCAAACCTAATTTCTTCAAAGTATAGATGAAATAGATATTTGTGGACAAACAAGAACTGAGAATTTGTTGATAGCAGGCTCACACTAAATATTAGAGGGAATTGTTTAGGTAAAAGGAAATGAACTTATATATGGAAGTACAGAAATGAAAGAAGGAATGAAGAACAAGAAAAAAGTTTAAAGTGAAGGTAAATATAGATGAACCTTGGGCAAAATAAAAATAATAATGTCTAGCAAAATTAAAATACATGGCAATAGGGGCGCCTGGGTGGCTCAGTCGTTAAGCGTCTGCCTTCGGCTCAGGTCATGATCCCAGGGTCCTGGGATCGAGCCCCACATCGGGCTCCCTGCTCTTTGGGAAACCTGCTCTCCCTCTCCCACTCCCCCTGCTTGAGTTCCCTCTCTCGCTGTGTCTCTCTCTCTGTCAAATAAATAAATAAAATAAATAAAATAAAATAAAATAAAATACATGGCAATAATAGTCAAAATGCAGAAGCAGGATTAAGTATTAAGGTGTTGTAAGAGCCTTGCAATGTTTGGAAATTGGTGAAAATATTAAATTATATTATACTTTAATAAGTCAAGGAAAAAGTAATGTAATTTACAGGATAACAACTAAAATGAACGATGCAAGAATGTAGAAGTAACAGACTAATACAGAAAAAATGGAAAAATAAAAAAATTTCTTGATTTTTAAAAAGACAAAATAATATATAAGAACAAAGAACAAATGGAAATGAGAAATGAACAAGAATTTGGTGGATTTAAATCCAGATACATCATAGTTATATTAAATATAAAGGTTCTAAATATTCCCATTAAAAGACATACTATATAAAAATACTATTATGCTACCTGAATATACACATTCTTAAATATCAGAACAGAAAAGTTGAAAAAGAAAAGAATGGAAAAGGATATATCCTGCAGAAATCAAAAGGATGCTGATATAGCTATACTGATATGAGATATTTTAGATATTAAGGAAAGAAGTCATGCTAAAAATGAAAAAAGTCATGTCAATAGTAAACAAATGGGCAATTTGACAGCAATATCCAATAATCATTTTTTTTAAAGATTTAATTTATTTATTTGACAGAGAGCACAAGCAGGGGGAGCGGCAGAGGGAGAGGGAGAAGCAGACTTCCTGCTGAGCAGGTAGCCTGATGCAGGGCTCTATCCCAGAACCCTGTGATCATGACCTGAGCTAAAGGCAGATGCGTAACTGACTGAGCCCAGGCGCCCAGCAATATCCACTAATCTAAAAAGATATGCACTTAACTCAAAACAGTTAAAGCAAAAACTGGCAAAACTAAGAACAACGGACAATCCAACAATCATAGTTGGAGATTTTAATAGCTATCTCTCTCTTTAATTGTTAGCATTAACAGACCAAAATATGAGTAAGGATAGAGTAGATTTAAACAACATAGTTAAAAAACTGGACCTAAATGACATGTATATACAACTCTGCATCCAAAAGCTGCAGAATACACATTCTTTTCAAATAAACATGAAACATTTAACAAAACTGATTGCATACTAGTCACTAAAGTAAGCCTTTAAAAAAATTAAAGTGGATTAAAATCACATGTAGTATTTCCTCTGATCACAATGGAATTAGGCTGTAGATCAATAACAAAAAGATAATGAGAACATACACTTATCCTATGACCCAGTAATTCTGTTCCTGGAAACTTGACACAGAGGGTACATTTGACAGAAAAGGAAATATACAATAATGATAATAAAATTGAAAATATAACCTTTTGTTCATCCACAATAGAATGGAAAAATTATGTTATATATTCATAATGGAATAATTAATGAATTACTGCTACGCACAACATGAATGAGTCTTACAGGTATGATGTGAGCAAACAAAGACAGACACAAACGTTTACATACTGTATAATTCCCTTTGTAAATTTCAAAACAGGTAAAATTAAGCTATAATGATACAGGTCAGAATAGTGTTTTGTTTTCTTACTATATACATGTTATACCTGACTAAAAATAAGTTTTTTAAAAAATAACAAAACCCAAAAAACCTCAAAATGAAATGTAGAAGTGCTTTTTGGGTGAAGAAAGATGGGCAAACATTACAAACAGGGAAATTTCTTGGGTTCAAGTTTTATATTCTCCATGAACTTTCCTTCACCTAGTAAACTTACTTTTAAACTCCATTAGCATTCTCATTGATTATTTATTATGGAAATAAATATGCTAGCTAATTGTATTATTTAATTGTCTCAGATCTGTTTTCTCCCGCATCGTGAGGGGCATGTAGGGTGGCGTGATGTAAAACAGCCCTGGAGATGGACTACTAAATTTAAATTCCTGTCCCCAACAGTTGGACAAGTCATTTAAACTCTCTGTGTCTTGGTTTCTTCACTGTGATGAGAGGTAATGGCAATACCTACGTCATAGTGTTGTTTTGAGAATTCAGTGAGTCAATAATTACCTAAAACAATGTCTGGTACAAAAGTGAGCACTCTGTAAATGTTTGTGATTATTATTGTAACTACCTTGGGGGATTGGGCCACTCCTTATATTTGTTTTAAATCCCTCTAATACCTGGAACTATACTGAGCAATCAAGAAGATGGGATTTCTGGAAAGCGGGAGGCAAAGATATTTTGAGAACTGACTCTGTTTTCTCTCCATGGATGAGCTTACACTGATGAGAATTTTGGCTCATGAACCAGAAGCTTAAATAGAGCTGCATAAATTAGTGTGTTAAGAATAAGATGGGGGAAAAAAAATTGTTTTCTCAACACTGGTGGTACCCTACCACCCTGGTGTCAAGAGCAGCTTTGTGCTCTGCTAGTGAACTAAGTGATGAGTGCCAAGACATGTGAACTCGGTCCCTTCCCTGGGCAGTCACCTTGCTTCCGCTGCAGTCTCCATTCATGGCTCAGTAGGCTGGGAACTTCTAGCAAGGTTACGTGTGTGTCTGTTTTTGGCAAATGTGTAAACAACCTGAACTCTGAAAGCCTATATGCTAACGTCCTCCTACTGCCAATAATGTTTGTAGGTTGAATCAAATCAAATTGTACTGATTTGAAATGAAGTGAATCTTGAGAGATGACTAAGAACCAGAATAGCTTAGTTGTTTAACTCATAGGCTTTGGAATCAGATGGATTTGAGTTCCATTTACCAGATGTGTGTCTTTTCACAAAACATTTAACTTCTCGGGGCCTCAGCTTCTCCGTTTGTAACATGTGGTCAATAATTATAAGAACCTCATAGGATTGATATAAAGATTAAATGAGATATGTGCCTGATACATGTGTTAAGCACTCAGTAAATCATAGCAGTTACTGTTATTATAGATGTTATTTATACTTTTTAATTTCTTTCAGCCAAGAGGCTCAACCTGGCGAAACTGAATTGTGAAAATTAGGCATAAGCTTTTCAAATGTGTCCCTTCTTTACTTTTTAAAATCCATTTTGTTTTTATTCTCCTGGCAACCCTGAGAGTTTAGACAGTGTAAGCGCTATTATCTGCAACTGGCATATGAGAGAATAACATAAAAAGATAAAGTTGTTTGTCTAACAATCTCATGACTATTGGTATTAGAGAAGAACCTAGAACCCAGGCCTCCTCAATGCTAGCCTTGAGGGTTTTTTTTTCCTTCCTGCTCTGTCTACATTCTTACCTCTGATAACCAGTGAGAGAGTATTCATTCACCCCCAAGTAGAGGATTCTTGAAAGAAAGTTATTTCCTAAATTACTAGCCAACATCTCATCTTTTCAGATGTAGTAAAATGGTTGACACTGGTCAGTAGAGGTTTCTAAGAGGTTTGATATTGTCTAAGAGGTTTGATACTGAAGTTCATGTAAGGACGCTCCTTCCTTCTGAACCCGGTATTTCACTCTCCTACCCTAGAGCTCACTTTAGCCTCTCCCCAACATAGCCCTTCATCTTGCTGCATTCTACTTGTTCTGAGGTGGCCTTTTTCTGCCTACCAGCCTGGAGATGGTTATCTCACCCATGGCTCCTGAATTTGTTGCTCCTCATTTCAAGCAACCAACAGAGACTCAATAATGTTTTTTACATTGGCTCTTAAGTTTCCTTGAGGAACCAATACATCAACAGCCATGCCATTTAATTTTCTTTAAGGGTGACTCTAGGACTGGAAGAGGTGATCTACTTGCCCTCTCAGCACTATAGTGAGCTTCATGAGGATAGAGGCCAGGGTCATGGAACAGGACAGATGCTCATTACACATTTGCTGAATGAATGAATGATGTGGTAACTCAGAAACCACTCACATTTTAATTAATGACCTACCTTTGGTTGTCCCTTTTACATGATACATTTCTTGAATTACATTAAGTTAGATTAGATTTAAATTCAATTTAAATTTTTTGGGTTTTGGTTACCAAGAAGGCTGGAGAATTACTTTGTGTTACTAGCTGGACTTTAAACTTCCTGGCTCCTTAGAGTAGTGTCTTCTGCCCATACCCTGGTCCAGGTGTTTATGACCACAAATTATGTCTGCTTTTGAAGG
The DNA here is from genome assembly GCF_964656455.1 of Halichoerus grypus. NCBI lineage: Eukaryota > Metazoa > Chordata > Mammalia > Carnivora > Phocidae > Halichoerus > Halichoerus grypus. The sequence continues at coordinate 125,502,214 of NC_135716.1, read as the reverse complement.
TTGGTTTTAGAGTAAATGAATTCAAAATAGCTACTATTTTGTCTTAATTAAATTTCAGCACTAAGTTACTTAGGAAATTTCAGATATAAGGTTTTCTGTTGACTAAGGTCATAGGATATTCTTAAAATTGGCTTTTTGATCTTAGGTGCCGCCTTCCACTCTCAATGCCAGACCATATAGAATAGCATTTACTCTGGTTAGTCAGATTTGATCTTCTGTAATAGGACATTCAGCAGCCTCTTCTGACCCCTGAAAAAACCCAACCAACCAACCAACAAAAAACCATGAACTAACCAACTCAACAATGACAAAGTGTAAGCCAACCTGCACTGGGCATAGAGGTGAGTCTCTGGGAGACTCTTGAGTAGAAACCGTGAGCTCCTTCAGACCCCTGGGCTTCCATGATGCTATGAGGGGAGCAGGGGAAGGTTTTCTTCTGCTTCCCTTCTGTGCCAGGGCAGCTGGAAAAGCTTTTAATTTACTCTATTTCAAACGGTTTCAAGCAAAAAAAAAGATCATGTGAATATCCAGACTTGGGCAGATAACAGCCCTACTCTTTATATCCCACTTACTAATCCATGGGAAGGAAGGGTAGAAACAGTCTTTGGACGGTCAGCTATCCATGCACGGCAGTTTGATGCTGAGCCCTTTTCACATGTACTCAGAATAAAAATGAAACCCTACTACTTGTTTTGCCCATTAGATAGCATTATCTCCATGGAACGCCAATTCATATCTCTTTGTGCTGTGTGTGGTTCTCACATATGGGATTTTAATAACCTCCATGCTGTGCTATGAATTTATAAGCAGGGCCAATAGAGGAAAAGCACCACAGGACTTTATTTTTTCATTATTACTCTTTTGAAAAACAGGGTCTGCCTCATTTCTGTAGGGTTCTTCTGGCAGTTCTGGCAATGTTGCAGGTGGTGGTGTAGTTGTTACTGTGGAAAGGAATAAGCTCTTTATTTATTTGCTATCTGTCTTTTCTGGACTCCCTTTCCCACCCCCATCGTGCCTTTAGCCTCCTCCATAATCTCCTATGGCGTTGTACTTGCAGCTTCAGTGAGCTGATATACGGAAACAGGCCCTGTTCTCCAGCTCTATAGCTCATCTTACATTCTGAATTTTTTTCCTGCACACCCTTTTAAATGTGCCCGCATTTGTCCTCTGTACAATTCTGCATGTCCAAGAAGCCTGTTTAGTGTGGTGGCTGGGAAAGCAGGTTCTGCACCCAGCTGGTCCTGAATGTGAATGCTGTAGAATTTATTAGGATTTTGTTAACTCGTTTATAAAAGGGTAATGATAAGCCTTCCCCCTAAGACTGTTGTGATGGTTATTGGTATTTATCTATGAATTGTTTTGTACAGTATTTGACACAGCATTAGTAGAAGTTGCTGTTATTGTTATTATTCATTCGACAAATATTTGCTGATGGCCTACTAGATGTCAGACACAATTATGGATGCTGGAGTTATATGGGGAACCAAACAAACTCCTTGCTTTTATTAAAACGTACCATCTAATTATTAAATGAGCATTAAAATTGCAATGGAAAGTTACGCTTTGTACCCTTTTCCAATGAACCTTAAAATCTGTCTTTTTCTTTTCTCAATTAAACATAGGAGTTAAACATGATTTTTTACTCTTGTTCATAGATGAATATCCTACTGTAATTTTATCCTTTACTTTCCTTGTTTTCTAACATCTCTTCCGTTTTCATGTTGTGCCCATTTGGACTGACTGGCTTAAACAAGAAAAGTCCTGTGATCCTGGCTTTTCCAGCAATCATAACCTTTTCATTACAAATTTAAGTCTGTTTTAGATTCAGTCCCTCTAACTCAGTGTGATACTTTATCTGAAATTTCATATTAGACCACTTGGATATTAAAGTAAAATGTAGGTTAAGAAAGCAATCTTTTAAAAAGAAAGAGAGAACTCAGGGGCTAAATCCTGACATGTCTATTTCAGGACAGTTTGTCCAGCACGGTCCCTGACTAGGAATCTGCTTATGAGCTTTGACACATGCACTCATAGGTGCCCCTGTACACACAGACATATATTTATGTGGTGTAGACAGTGACTACACTGAGTGTATTTTACACTGTTCTTTAGTTCAATAAGAGATGGATAAACCTTGTGACCCAATAGTACCAGAGGTCTCTGTATTCTTGGAGATTCCTCCAAATTCACTGAACTTAACAAAATTTAAGATTTATGCGCTGAAAAATATGAGATGCTGTGTGAATAAAGTAGCATCCTACTTAACATTGATATTGGGTAATGGTGCTAAAACCACTCTATCAGTAAACATCACAGCTAAGTCTTTTAACCCGTGTGGTATTTACAGTGCATCTGAAACTACTTTTATGCATTTAAAAATATTTATTAACATATGCTTTGGGCCAAGCAACTTGTTAGTGTTGTTGATACAGTGGCAAACAGACTGTTCTTTCTCCAAGAAACTTAGGGATTAATGGGAAAGACTGACAATAAATGAGTGAGTAAATGGATTAAGAAGTATACAATTAGAATGACGATAAGGGTCTCCGAAGGTACACCACTGTGTGCTATGAAAGGGCTTAATGAGGAGGATTTACTTTGAGCTTGAACCTGTGGTTAGGAAAAGACTTCTTTGAGAAGCTGACATTTCAGCTAGGTCCTCCATGATGAGAAGGAACTTGTGAAAATGGCAGGACGAGTAAAGGGTAAAGTGTTCCAGGAAAAAAGAGACAGTGTTCCAAGTCCCGAGGCTGTGGCAAGAACATGACATGGTCAAGAAACAAATGAAGTTTGCTGGCTGGCTGTGATTGAGAGAGGGCCAGAGTCCAGGGTGCCTGAAGTCCCATAAAGGGTTTGGAGTTTATTCTACATACAGTGGGAGCCTTGTGGATTTGGGGTTAACAGAAGTAACAAAGCAATCTCCCTAAGGGTTCTTCTAGCAAGGAATGCCAGAGGGCGGCTCTTATTTTGTGTAGTTAGTGTTTTGATTCAGTTACTTTTATGGACCCACAGCTTTGTGAGAGTATGAGATGTGAATTCCAGAGTTTACAATCTCCATGTTTATTTTGAATGCTAATTACCACAAATATGTTTTTAATTGGTAACTGTGTATCTTAGACACACTTCATTACATTTAACCTTTGAGATCAGTTTTAATTCACCCTCTTAAAAACAAGTTTTCTATTAAGAAAGTATGGCACACATCAACATTTTAATTACTTTCTTCTGGAAGATTTTTGTATTGTACAGAATTTATCTGTCAAGGAGGAAATGAAAAAAATGATCATACTTTGAGAAGATAATGCAAAAGAAGATCAAGTGGCAAACTTCCCAATCCATTTGTTTTCTAGATGATTTAGTATTCTGCTTTTATAGAATACTGTTTGTAGACTCAGCCTAGCTTTTTGGTACCATTTATTAAGAATGTATATAGTTTGGGGCACCTGGGTGGCTCAGTCGGTTAAGCGTCTGCCTTTGTCTCAGGTCATGATCCCAGGGTCCTGGGATCGAGCCCCGCGTCAGGCTCCCTGCTCAGCGGGGAGCCTGCTTCTCCCTCTCTCGCTCCCCCCCCCGCCCCCCGCTTGTGCTCGCTCACTCTCTCTTTCTCTCTCTGTCAAATAAAGAAATAAAATTTAAAAAAACCCCAAAGAATGTATATAATTTAATTTTGCATAATAGCCAACAATTTAAAGCAGCTGGATATTTGCTTTCTCCCCTTTCAATGATCTGCTACCACTTCCTATCATTGTATTCATACTGACCTTTAATCCAACCTCTACACACAAACTCAGTTTTATGTATGATTCTTGTTTTAATGGATTTTGATAGATTTCCCTGTGCTCATTTATTTATAGAATGATTTATTATATATGTTGGTTTCATGATGCTTTTATTTCTGTGTTTTGTTTTGTTTTGGTGGAGCACCTCGTATTCTAACAAATATTTCTTCATTGGGTATACATGAACTTTAGGTAAGTTGTTGAAAATAAATAAATGTTCACGCTTCTTTCTGCCCCCTGTCTGCATCTAATTATTGTCTTTAATCTCCAAGGTTTTTTGGTTTTGTTTGTTTGTTTTACTTTTGAAAAGAACTTATGAATTAAATTTGAGCCAATGCGAGGGACTTTGGTGTTAACTAAAGAGATGGCTTTAGAGATGGTTACCTCTCTCTGGCATCTACATTATTGATACTCTATTAACTACCAAACTTCTATAATACTAGTATCCTTCAAATTCTAAAACTTAGCTAAGATTTAGTAAGGATTCTGCTACTGATAATCAACCTTTTAGCTAATGGAGCATATATTGATTTTTTTGCACAGAGGATGGTTTTCCTCCCAAGGGCTTTTGGCTGCAAAGACTAAGTGTTGCTTTGTGGATTTGGCAGGCCTCAGAGGAGCCTGGCTGCTGGGAACTGAAATGCTCAGAGCTTGCCACCCCAAACCACTGTGTTTCTCACAGCTCTCCAGTGCCAAAAGTTGGTGTGCCAAGGAAACAGAAACCTGTCTAGAAAATAAACTGTTTTCTCTTGACTTTTCCTCTAGGAAGACTAGAAGTTAACCTGTAAGTTGGTTTGTGGTTAAAAATGATTTAGGACGTTACGTTGAAGTTTAATGCTACAATTTTATACAAAAAACAAATTAGTGCATGAGTTATGCTCCCTGAATCACTTTGCTCCCAATTATCAAAATGTCTAATTTTATGTTTTTTAAGTGATCAGTGTAATTTTTGCAGGTGACATTGGTGGGGGGTGGGGGGGGCCTGTATGTGACAGACCTCAGGTGTGAGTGTGCATTGTGAGTGTGGGACAGGGGATGGAGCTTAGCCCGCTACTTGGTTTTATATGAATGAACCTGGGTTCTGTGGACAGGTAATGCTGATGAGATCAGTAGACGAGGAGTTCACTTGCTAAAGAACTTTTTGTAGGATTGCATATTCTTTAGAAACAAGTTGCAAAGCTACTAGGAGTATATATATGTATACTCCTAGTGTATATATATATATATATATATATATATATATATATATATACTTCATAGCACTAATGTAGCCATATTTCATTAGAGCTATTACCTAATTATTTATTAGAATTCTTTCATTTCTTTTAGATCTGGGTTTCTCAACCTCAGCACTATTGACATTTTAGGCTGATTAATTCCTTAGGGAGGGTGTGGGATGTTCATTGTAGGATGTTCATTGTAAGATGTTCAGCAGCATCCTTGGCTTCTACCCACCAGATACCAGTAGTACCACCCCCCACCTCCCAATTATAACAACCAAATATGTCTCCAGACATTACCAAATATCCCCCAGGGGACAAAATTCATCCCAGCTGAGAATCACTATTTTAGACTCAGGTACTTGGAAAATGATCATATATATCAATACATTAAGTGCATTGAGTGTAGGTTTTTTTTTTTTTTTTAAAGTGGATCTCCCCATCTTCTCTCATTATTTTCAATAGCATTCAAATTCAAAAGCTGTTGCCCAATGCTAGCAAAGTCTGAATAGATAGAAAGTAAGCATCTTCCTTTTTATCAGATAGGATGTCCAGCAATGAAAATCCCTGGATTTAAAGGCTTGTTAAGATGTATTATGTCAGATGAAAAGTGCTATTTTAATAACTCATTGTTATTCTTAGCATGGACCTTTTATTTTAGAAAAATGGATAATTAGCATTTTGGCTTATCACTTTCTCTCCATGAATACAAATAATTTGATAGACAGACAGCCAAGAGAGACTTCATTAAATAATGGGTCTAATCAGCCTGGGACTAGAGTAAATTAGGGGTTCGACTTCCAGCTTAAGAGTTGGAACTCAGGGTTTGGTGGCCATGTCAGCTCATTCATCCAGGGTATTTTTCTTGACTGACCTACTGTTGCAGTCAAAAACCAGAGCACAGGTCAATTGGTTAGAAATCCAAGTCAAAACTCAACTTGGGAAGCCATAGACGACCCTGCATTTAACTTGCAGCTGGAAAACTGCAAGAACGCATTCAAAGCATAACTACCAGTCCTACGGTGTTTGGACTTACCAGCTTCAATTTCAAGATAATGGCCCATTATTAATGCGGAAGTATTAGAAAGTTTTCCAGGGGAAAAATAATATCAGCTTGGAACCGTTCCCCTTTGCATACATTATCCACTTCACTTGCCATCTGTGGTGATCCGTACTCTGCATAGAGCCTTACTAGTTTTCCAAAAAGGACTACAAATAGCCCTTTATTTTTTGAGAACAGTCTTTCTAACCCCCAGCCAGGAAATCTATTTTGAAATTAACTTTCTTTCTAAAATTTTTAGTGTAATCTATCCTTTTGTTTCTAAGAAACAAAGCCCAACGCTGTGTTTGATTTGGACTGATCTCACTGTCACTCGGAGGAGACAGATAACCGTGAGAGGCCTTGGTTGTCTTTTGAAGCTTGCAGTGCGGTCTTAAGAAAGGATCACGATTGTTACTTAAGTTTCCTCTGTGGGGCAGAGGGAGAACTTCGATCTGAGGAATTATTCTCATCATGAGATAGAGGAATGATTTTCTTCACGGTGCGTGCTCTCCATTCATGATCCAGCCCACAAGGAAGCCTTCACTCTGTGTGTCCTGAAACTGCATCTGATGCTTTCTCAGTAGCACCTCTCTACAGAGCAGACTTGTGGGGGGAACGAAATGAAGGAAGCAAGTGTGGTCTGATGCTTCTGAAACATATTTATTACTAACATCTTCTAAGCAAAATAACAAAGAGCTAAAGTCAAAGCAGAAAGATTTTACTAGTCCTGAAGAGAATCCTCCTCACATGATACAATACAGAAAATAACAAGGCCTCATTTCCTCTTGTAAAATGTGTGTATGCATGCCTTTATTTATCAACCACATGATTTGTTATTGATATATCTCTACTAATCCCGAGAAGGGTCGATCCTGGTAACTAGAGAGTCTTTAGAGGGCTGAGGGAGTGATAGTCGTGAGGATACGAGCTTGGAAGAACCAGGAGAAATATACTGCTTTGGGAAGAAAAGCAGAGAAATAGAGTCTAGGGTGTGTCACTAGGAAGAAATGAAGATCCCGGAGGGAAGAGCCCTCTTTCGTATCTCCAAGGTGTCTTCAGCTAAATTTATCTTGCCCATGAATGACTTAGGGGATGACCAGTAATGTTGGATTTTATTCAAGGTTGTCATGTGGGCAAATACAGTGGTTGCTCACGGATGGCTAATCAATGAATTGGAAAAGTTATAAAACAGAGAATCACAAAGTTGAGAGATGGATGCAAAAGCACCCAGCTAGAAAGTGACAGAGAGGGATTTGAACACAAGTCTGAAGACAAAGTCAGTGCATATCTGTTCTACCATGCTGCTTGAAGCTGGTTGAAAGAGAGGGAGAGAGAGACACAAGCAGGGGGAATGGCAGAGAGAGAGGGAGAAGCAGGCTCCCCGTGAGCAGGGAACCCCATGTGGGGCTTGGTCCCAGGACCCCAAGATCATGACCCGGCTGAGCCAACCAGGCACCCCAACAAGCCCCATTTTTTTGAAGCGTTACCAATTCTTTGCAGAAAATTAATACTTGCTTGTTTATAGCAGTTACACATACACACAGAGGCAGACCATTTTCATAAAAATCAGAACTAGAAAAATTACTTGACTTCTCACTTCTCCACCTCACAAACAGAATTCTATGGAACAGAGTTATTTATTTATTTTTATGGTTAGGCCCGTATATTCAATAATATATTCATACATAATTCATGAGCTTGTTAATTAGGCCCCATGTTTCAATACACAGCGACAGACAGGAGCCCAGGCGTGAGGTAGGGGAGCCGTGAGGAGGATGCGTGTCATGGCTGCCACACACAACCATGACTTTCATGGGGTCAGATTTCCTTCTTTTTTTTTTAAATCATTTTAAGATTTTCTTTATTTATTTGTCAGAGAGAGAGAGGAGAGAGAAAGAGAGCATGAGCAGGGGCAAGGGGCAGGAAGAGGGAGAGGCAGGCTCCGCACTGAGCAGGGAGCCCGATGTGGGGCTCGATCCCAGGACCCTAGGATCATGACCTGAGCCGAAGGCAGACGCTTAACTGACTGAGCCACCCAGGCGCCCCCAGATTTCCTTCTTTGAAGGAAAGTAAGGGACACCCATTCTTTTCATAGCCTGTCAGTAAGCCTATTCTGTAAGTGAAACAAAAATAGCAATTTGTTTACATTTTGGATTGCCTGTGCCTTCCCATTTTATGGCAATTGATCTGTTTTAACTCTGGGGCCCTATTTCTTTTCAGCTTCAAAATATGTAAAGTTGCTACAATATTCAGTGCTTGAGATGTTCAAATCACCCTTTATCAAAATGATCCCATGGAGAGTTCTAAAATCCAGTTACAGAGGTTTTGGAGAAGATTCTAAGAAAGTCTGAAATCTGTTCTTAAAAGCGTGGCCACGAGGCACCATAATTTTCGATAAAGCATGTTGGTTCATTCATCCTGTGAATAATTATTTATTGTTGTCTCTTGATCTTCTGAAGCCTGAGTGAGGTCTCTAGTTTGTCTGGTTTCCACAATCTTGGGTACTAGAAGGGTGGTAATTTTCAGTTTTAGCTAATTGCTATGCTTTACATGGTCATAGGGAGTGAGCCTTTTAGAAAGCCACTTCATTAAAGCATTAAAATACTGTGGGCTCAGTAATTTCATTTACTGGAGCAATAACCCATGATATCTAGAAGAAGATTTAAAATAGTTTAAAAATAATTATTCAAACAAGAAAGGAATTTCAAACTATAATTACCACAGTAATAAAGGAGACTCCAAAGCAAGTATAAACATTATATTTAAATCCTAATATCAGATTCCTATAACTCAAAGAGTTTATTTAGCTTGTCCAATAGTGGATCACAAGATCTCAGATCTGAAATAAACTTCAGCAGGCATCTAGTCTGGATATAGGAATTCAAGTATTTTTTTCCCTTAAAAGACCACTTATAATTCCGTGTCTGGACTGACGGCCTATATGTTCATTTTTCTTAGGGTATTCACAAATTTCTTATTCAGTTTTTACCCCTAGATATTTTGCATTTTGGTTGCTATTGTACATCAGATATTTTTCTATTGTAGTTCTGGTTTTTGCTGATGTACTATGGATGGTAATTTTCTATATCCATGTCATAGCTGGCTACCACTTTAAATTTTTCCTATTCTAATAGTTTTCTCTGGTTTGTTGTGTTTGCAAGGAACACTAGCATATCGTCTGCAAATAATGAAGATTCTCCCCCTGTTCCAGTATTAATACTCCCTCCAACCTTGCCTCGGGTTTCAGTTATTATGTTGAGTAGAACTTCCAGAAAAGTGTAAAATAATTGTAGAGTCAGTGAGCATTCACATCTTGTTTCCAGCCCTGAAAAAACCATACCTAGTACAAAATCTCCAAACTATCTTTCAAACCATGACTCCATAAGATGTTAATCAGTTTCTTAACAAAAAAATTTAAAAAACAACAAAAAAAGAGGGTAAGATTTCCAAATAATTTTCTGGAACTCCAAATTAAACAAAATGAAACAGATTTCTTTAGCGAATGACTTTTCATAGCCTTAGTATTTTTTTTTTAATATTATAGCTTTTAGGTGTTTTTTCTTTGTTTCTTTGTTTGTTTTTAAAGATTTTGTTTACTTATTTGACAGAGAGACAGAGAGCACAAGCAGGGGGAGCGGCAGAGAGAGAGGGAGAAGTAGGCTCCTTGCTGAGCAGGTGTTTTTTTTTTTTTTTTTTTTAAGTTTTATTTATTTAAGTAATCTCTACACCCAACGTGCTGCTCAAACTCATGACCCCAAGATCAAGAGTTACATGCTCTTCTGACTGAGCCAGCCAGGCAACCCAGCCTTTAGTATTTAACATGCATTGGCAGGCTCCGAGAGGTAGAGAATGTATGTGACATTTGCCAACATATTTGTTCTCAGGACACCATTTCTGAAGAACCCTTAACTATCATCTCACAACACATCAGTGCTACTCTGGCAGGACATCGTTAACTGTGATGTTGGTTATGATTTCAGAATGATATTCTTTATCATGTTAAGAAATTATCCCACTCTTAGCTTACTAAGAGTGTCGTATAAGTAGGATCTTCTTTTTTTTTTTTAAAGATTTTATTTATTTATTTATTTGATAGAGAGAGCGAGAGAGTACAAGCAGGGGGAACAGTAGAGGGAGAGGGAGAAGCAGGCTCCCTGCCAAGCAGGGAGCCGGATGTGGGGCTCGATCCCAGGACCCTGGGATCATGACCTGAGCCGAAGGCAGACGCTTAACCATCTGAGTCACCCAGGCGCCCCATTAAGTAGGATCTTCTATATGTTCCTTTGTGTCTGGCTTTTGCTTGACATAATGTTTTAAGATTCATACATGTTCATTTTTTTTTCAATGCTGGATAATATTCTTTTGCACAAGAGTGTTGATAAATATTTGTGTTATTTGCAATTTGAGGGTGTTATAACCAATGCAGCTCTGAATATTCTTGTACATTAATCCTGGTATATAAAGGAATGCATTTTTATAAGCTATATAGCAGGGAGTAGACTTCCTGGGTCTTAGGGTATATCCAGATATATATACCCTATATATGTAAAGTATAAAGGAGAATGCTTTAGTTTTCCAAAATGTTTATGCAAAGCTCACACTCCTACCAGCTATTGTTTGAAACTTCCAGTTCCTATACATCCTTTTTAACACTTGGTATTGTCAGACATTTTAATTTTCAGGCAACCTGGTAGAGGTGCAATAACATCTCATTGTTTTAATTTGCATTTTTCTGATTACTAATGATAAGCACCTTTTCTGATGCCTATTTTCCATTTGAATTTCCTCTTTTATGTAATGACTGAATCCTTTGCCCATCTTTCTGTTGCTTTGGCTGTCTGCTATCTTTTATTATTGATTTGTAAGGATTTGTTATATATCTGTATATTGACTCTTTTTGGGATATATATATGCATATACGTATACACATACACACACACCTCATGGGGGGAAAGACAGAGAGAGAGTAGATACACACACCCACACACACACCCACACACAATCTATAGCCTGCCTGTTTACTCTCTTAACATTGTCTTTTGAAAGACAGCCATTCTTAAATTTAAAATAGTTTATTTTGCCAACCTTTTCCTTTATTGTTAGTGCTTTTGTATCTTGTTTAAGAAAAATTTGTCCTAGCAATCCTATTAAGTTTAATAAAAATTATAACAAATTATATGTGCATTCTTTTATATTGTCATATCATCTGTGAGTAATTATATTTTTGTTTCTTTTCCATTCTTTATCCTTTCTTTTTTTTTTTTTTTTCCTTGCCTTTCTGCACTGGTTAGGACCTCAGTATAATATTGCATAACAATGGTGGTAGTGGAAATCATTGTTTTATTCCCAATTTCCAACATTTTACGATTAAAAGTGAAGTACAATGTTGACTGTAGAATTTTTGTTTTGTTTTTGTGAATGTTGTTAATGTTGTATATTACATTGATATATTTTTCTCCCCAACTTTTTTATTCTGAAAAATTTTGTATGAGTTGCAAGTTTCATTGAATACCATTTTTACTTGAAATAGCAGGCCACAGACAAATTATGAATATTCAGATTTAGATATTTGGCAGACATTTTCTTAAAAATGAATGAAGTGAGCCTGTCACTTCAAGAAAATAACGGGCAGCGTATTTTACTAATGACAGAAATTGAGCTTTCAAGTCAAAATTAGCATTTTGGAAAACTTATGTTTGTCACCACCAGCTTTCTGTTTCTCAAAACTTAAAGGCTTTTCTGAGGAGGTCAGTGATAACATCAGTGAATGTGTTTAAAATACATATTGGAAAATTCAGCACTTCAAATATCGGCATAACTCATTACACTAATATTTTTCAAAGACCAGTGTGTGATGTTACAAAATCATGTATGCACAGTGTTAAAGATCCATTAAAAGTGTAAGATAGACCAATGGATTCTAATGTAATAGTAGAAAATTTTATTGATATGGTTTCAGGTTCCTTATTGCAAATAAAATTTAAGAAATCGCCATTTGTCAAATTTTGGTATAGATTCAAAGAAAAATATCTACAATTATCTCCCTTTCCCTACTACATATCTTTGTGAAGCTGGATTTTTTTCTTCTGCTTCAACCAAAAACATATGTTGCAATGGATTGAAAGCTGAAACAGATGAGAGAATCCAGCTATCTTCAATTAATCTAGACACTAAAGAAATTTGTAAAAATGTAATATAAATAATGCTACTCTATTTACTACTTGTGTAAAAAATATAGTACTTTTCAGAAAAAAAATCTGTTAACGTTAACATGAAATGGGTATATTATTATTTTTAAATGAATTGATATTTTTTAATTTTCTTATTTTCAATTTTGAGTATGGTATACATTGATACATGTTCAACTCATGTAAAAAAGTGTCCTTGGAATCCTCAATAATTTTAAGAGTATAAATTTTACCTGAGACCAAAACATTTGAGAACTAGGAACAGTACCAGTTGCTCTAAGCTTATGAAAGTATAATGTTACTTGGCACATTTACCTTCTTCCCATGACAATGGAAGAACCTGAAAATATTTTAAGTCCATTTTCCCCCTCCCAAGTTATGTGCTCTTTTATGGTAATTTTAATTCTAGAATTTCCTCTTTGTTTTTGTGTTTATGAAGCTTCACTCTGCTATGTTTAGATGTATATTTTTATTTATTTTCCCTATGAGTCATTAGCTTAGGCTTTCAAATGTGTGGATTCTTATAAATTGTGGAACTTTCTCAGCCATTATCCTCTGTTCTATCCTCTCCTCTGGTATTTCAAATAAATATATATTAGGCCTTCTCAGTGTGTTCTCTGTGTCTCTTATCCATTTTTTTTTAATCTCCTGTTTTATTCTGAACATTTGCTTTTATCTTCTTTTTAAAAAAATTTTTAAAAGATTTTATTTACTTATTTGAGAGAGAGAAAGAGCATGAGCAGGGGGGAGAGGCAGAGAGAGAGGGAGGAGCAGACTCCCTGCTGAGCAGGGAGCCTAGACACAGGGCTTATTCCCAGGACCCCGAGATCATGACCTGAGCCAAAGGCAGACACTTAACCAACTGAACCACCCAGGCGCCCCTTGCTTTTATCTTCCAATTCACTGATTCTCTTTAGCTTTGTCTAATTTGTTATTAAAAACATTCATTGAGTTCTTCATTTCATGTACTATATCAGTTCTAGAACTTTTTTTTTTTTAGATTTTACTTACTTATTTCAGACAGAGAGAGCAGGAGTGGGGGTGGGGGGCAGAAGGATAAGAAGACTCCCCCCTGAGCAGGGAGCCCAACGTGGGGCTCAATCTCAGAACCCTGGGATCATGACCTGAGCTGAAGGCAGATGCTTAACCAACTGAGCCATCCAGGCACTGCAGTTCTAGAATTTCTAAGTGGTTCTTTTTTACATACACTCCATCACTTTTTATAGTTTTCATTTCCCTGTCAACATTTCACTTGGCTTTTATTTCCTTGAATGTAGTGAACATAGATTGTTTCAGTCTGTACCCTGTAATTCCATATGTGGAGCTCCTATGGGACTCTTTTCTTTTCTTTTTTTTTTAAAGATTTTATTTATTTATTTGACAGAGAGACACAGCAAGAGAGGGAACACAAGCAGGGGGAGTGGGAGGGGGAGAAGCAGGCTTCCTGCGGAGCAGGGAGCCCGATGCAGGGCTCAATCCCATGACCCTGGGATCATGACCTGAGCCGAAGGCAGCCGCTTAACGACTGAGCCACCCAGGCACCCCTGTTTTGGTTTTCTCTATTGATGCTTTGTCTTTCCATATGTCTGGGTTTTAAGATTGTTGGACATCGTATTTGAAATTTTATTTGTAGCAATAATTTGAGGTCTAGTATGCTATTATCTTCCTCCAGAGAAGTTTTGTTTGTTTGTTTTGTTTTTGTTTTTGTTTGCTTTTTCCAGTGTCTAAGGTTATTAGAAGTTCAGGACTTCTAATAATGCAATTTCTGAAATTGATGTTTTCAGAGCCAACCAATCAGCATGAAAGAAGATGACAGATTTTGCTAGACTGGTTTATTTCAAACTTACTTGTAGTATACATCTTAGGAGTCCCAGTCCAAAGTAATTGTGGATTTCCCCTTTTTGGGCTTTGGATTCTGATTTCTCTTTTTTTTTTTTTTTAAAGATTTTATTTATTTGACAGAGAGAGAGAGAGAGCATAAGCAGGGGGAGCAGCAGGCAGAGGGAGAGGGAGAAGCAGGCTCCCTGCTGAGCAAGGAACCCGATGTGGGGCTCAATCCCAGGACCCTGAGATCATGACCTGAGCTGAAGGCAGACGCTTAACCAACTGAGCCACCCAGGCGCCCCTGGATTCTGATTTCTACCAGAAAGAGAACTCAGCTATTTATTCCAGAGCCATAATGCCTTGAGGGCAAAAGCAGCCTTTAGTGTTGGTCTACCTCCCCAAGTTCCAGACTTCTCCAGGCTGGCAATTCCTCACTATCCTAGTTAAGTCTTGGATGATCTCAAACAGATTGTTTTTATATTTTTTTCCAGCTCTTCTAGTTATCTGCCATGGAAAGTTTATCTGAATTTTGTAAGTTAATTCATTGAATCAGTTAATCTCATGCTGGTACTTTTTAACAATAATGAATTTGAATGTCCTTTGTACTTTGGTTTTGCATTTCCAAACTAGAAGGAATGACTTATACTATAGTTTATTTCCTGAAGCCTGAGCCAGTTGAAAGCCTACATAAGCCACATTTTTCTCCTTATTCCTAAAATAAGCATAGTATTAGGATTTACAGTACAAGCATATCTTTCCCTGTCTCCAGTGAAATGAACCTAACCTCATTGAGACATTCATGTTTCCTTATCTCTTCCATTTGCTCATTTTGCCACCATTCCCTTCCACTTTCAGCTGGGAATCCATGTTACTAGTGCTCACAATTATTTCTCAGCTATGTACTTTCAGATCATCACTTGCCACAATCTCCAGCCCTGGATCAAGCTGGCTAGCTTCTTCATTCCTGCCTCTGTGCTCCTGAACAGCACTAGAAAGAATATATATAGTCTTGCAGCACATTCATCAAAAATCTATAATTCCTAAATTCTGGCTGTGGCACTGCTAGCAATCCTTTTGATTCTTGCTCAAAATATTCTCTTTCTCAAAAGTTCATCCCTCTCCTGAAGTTGGTTAACCTTACCTCTAAGTTATCCCATCACTCAATAATTAACCCTTACTTGCTCTTTAGAAATGCAAGGGAATCCTGAATGAACTCTAATTGCAGTCCTCTCTTATAAGGTTTCTCCTCTCATTCTTAATTCTTTTTTCCTGTCTCAGAGGAAGAAGTGTCTCTATCTTTTCAAAGGATAACCATTCAACTATACTCTTACATTATTGACTCCTATCTTCCCGGGATTCTCACTCCATTCATGGGCCCTTCTCTTTTATTTGCAATCATTCCATTGTCACCAACTTCCTCCCCTCAAACCATCCTTCAGCCTAGAAAATGAAACAAGATGGGGAAAAAATTGTCTTGAACGAACTTTCAATATATCACTAGCCTTAAATGCTGGCAGAAATTCCACATGACAATTAAGAAAATTTATAAGGTAACATGATTTTCTTCCTTACTTCCAAAGCAAATTCTAGCCAGAACATACAGAGGACCTCTAATGCTATATAATTAACATAACTTTGTGGGAAATAAAATCTCTCATGTTTAGTTCTACATGCATACTTCCAATATCTTCTCCATTTGCTCTTCATAGCCTCTGACTTCTTGGGTTGATTTCAGTTGTAAGTGCTGCTCACCAATCTAGTACTATTCAAGGTTCTAATTGGCAAGATTTACTACCCTAGGATCTTCTCCACATAATACCCCAGGGATCCACCTTTACCATTTTGTTTTTCATCTCTTTAATCAGGCATTATGGTCTCCTCATTTATCATTGCCAATTCCTCTAGGACAATGTTTCTCAAAGCTAGATATCCATTGGAATCATTTGCAGAACTTGAGAAACTTATGTATAGGCACCGTCCTTAAGAGTTGTCTGGTTCAATTAGTGAGGAGTGGAGTATAGCCATTATAATTTTTTAAAAGCTCCCTGGTCATTGTTGAATTCTCTTGAGAACCATATCCCTAATTGAGTGATGTGTTAAGATACCAATATAATAGCATGGATCAGTGTTCTTTCTTACTTTCTTATATGACATAGTGGGTAGAACATTAGCATTATGTTCCAAGCACATCTTCCTGAGAGGAAAATAATCCAGAGGTAAGTTGGTTGCAAAATTAGTCAAATTTTATGACCTTCCAGTGATAGTGAAATATGAATTATTTCCATTATTCCCATCCATAGGAGAAAACTCTTGGTTTGAGAAGACTCATTTTTTGCTTTCTACTCCAGAGAATGCAGCTGTTTTCCTTTGGCATGCCTACATGATTATACAGATCCATTTCCCTCAAGGAACTTCCAAATAAAAAGAATACATCCTCTTTTTATGTACCCCCATATTAAGTTTTATGCTTAGATGTAATGCCACAGGTAGGAATCAAGGTAAATGCCATATCCCAAATCCACAGAGACTCAGAGCCAAACCGTGGGTTATCAAATCTGTCTTTTTATATGCTGTTACTCATAGTGTGTGATTTATATCCACTGCTTTTGAAAGCCGCATTAACTGAAAGACGCTGGTTTGTAGAGGGGCAAGGAAGTACATTTACAGATTGGCTTGGTCGAACTGTGCTGATTTCTCTCTAGAACAGTCTTCACAATTCTTTGCTCACAGTTAGAGGTCTGCTGAAAGTGACTCAGTGTAGATGAAAACAGCTTGCTTAATCATTCCTGAAACACGGGAAAAATTAAAATACATTTTTTTCTTTGTCAAGCAATAAAAACAATGCCAGATTGTTAATGCTTCTTTTGTACCTTTCACTTGAAAGACCTCAAAAGAACATCAAGGAGAATAAAGGCAAAATCTATTCCCCAATGGCATCATTATACATGTTGAAGCCTCTAAAAACTAAAACTCTAAAGACATTCATGAAGAGTAGAGGAATAAATGATAGCAAACTGAAGAGTGCATCTCTGGAGCTTTGTTCAACTTGCTTTGTTCAAATTCACTCAAATTGGATGATGAAAAGCAAAGATCTCATTTGTTTCAATATTAAAGTAGTAAATTAGTGAGTGGTGAGTTGCTAATTGTCCTGTAAAGCATTTAGGGTGCCAGGAGTGCCCTGTGGCCAATATTTTAAATTGCATTCTTATGGTTGAAATGAAAGCAACCATTAGAGTAGTGTAAAACAATGTTTTTAATAATTTAAGCTAGTTCGATTCAAACATGATTTTCATTCTGAAATATTTATTGAAGCTCCTGTTTTTATTTGAGATGAGCAAGTTTCATTTTAGACTTCAAGGCGTCAAATAGAAATTCATGTTCAGTATGGGGCTAGCGTGGGGAGAGAGATTAACGCTCTCCAGTGTAATGTTTCATCCCTGGCTGTGTCTGCTTGCTCCTGGGTGCAGAATTAACAGGTTTGGTTAAATTTTGCTTGAGTTTTTGGTGACCTTTTCTAATCCTGGCTGTTTCATAATTTAATGTCTTGACCTTCGTTTTCCATAGAGCCACCTTAGTGATAAATGCAGAGATTTAATAACTAGAACTAGTTGACAGGTGACCTTTCATACATGGCCATTTCTCTTTGCTGGGGAAACCACACTGTTTTGCAAGTTTTAATTCACAGATTTTAATTATCTATTCTATAAGCTCTAATTATCTTGTCTATATGCTTATTCACAGAGAAAAAAAGGAAAGGTTAAATATTTCATTCTTCTTGCTGATTAAAATGTAAAGTGCTTGGCAGTTGTCCCAATATATCATTCAAAAAAGACAGGGCAATTTGTCAGGTTCTTACCCAAAGAAGAAAAAAGGGGAATTTTCCAGAGTGGTTATTAAGGAGCAGGATGAAAAAAGTGGTTAGGAGAGTGAGCGGTCTCATTAGCAGGATGAGGGTAACTGCGCCCACGTGTGTGAGTGTGTGTGCGTGTGTGTGTGTGTAAATTTGGAGCAGAAAAACAAATAGTTCTTTAACTATATGTGTACTAATCTGAAGAGAAAAGTGACCAAAAAGTGACAAAAGGATAAACTTGCCAATCAGAGTGGGTGACGTGTTAGTTTTGTTAATTTTTCCTTTTTTAAAAAAAAAAACTGGGAAAGTATCAATTGGGCATGTCATGGTAAATTGGTTTCTAGGGTCCATATAAATAATATTTAAACACAGGAAAATAAAGCTAATTATTAAAATGTCACAGATTCTTAAAAAGAGGTAAAGAAGAGCCAACCTTCCTCCCACCCTCCCCCATAGGATCAGAGAATATAGGACCTTCTTGATTTCCCTGGACTTGCATTCTTCAGCGTTTTTGCAAATAAAATTCATTTTTGTGCCAAATACTCATGCTTCTAATAAAATAAAAGTAAAATTTCGCATGGCTGTAAAAGGGCCTATGGTAGGGCCATAGTCTCCCAATCAGCCAGTGTTCTGGAATCTTCATAAGTACAGAGGGAAGAAGGACTCATTGAGTTAGAGAAAGGCTTGGCAGTCTTGAGCTAACTTTGATTCCCAAGTACTTGAAAGCAGCCATGTGGCTTCTAAAGTGAATTTACCTCAAGGAGGTTTTCATGCAGGGGGAGATATTCCCTTTAGCCACGGAGAGCAGCTTCGGAAAACATCATCGCCATGTCCTTTTTTCCCTCAGATATGGATTGTAAACACTTAATGCTTCAGAAAGAAATGCAACTCACTGCTGTTATGAAAATGTTTTGAAAAACAAATTAAGTAAAGATGTGGAGAACCATTTGAGACTAATAAAATTGGTCATGATGAGTTTATCTTCAGCTGAAGTTTCAGCCAGATTTCAAATCAAAAATAAGAAAAAATTTTCTACATAATTTCTTAGGCCATGCTAATACCATTGCCAGAGAAGAGAGGTTAATTCTGCAAACCCTATACTCCTGAGGAGCCTCTCATCAATTGAGAAACATTATCCTCTTTTGGTGAAATTCTTGGCCACCACGATGTTTAAAAGCATTAATTTATAATTTAATATCAATAATTTTAACATAATAGTGGGTGAGATTTGAGATGTTTGCCTAATTCTATATTAGGAATAATGCAAATTAATAGTAAATATTTCTTTAATATCTTTCCCTTTGTCCTGTGAGTGCATTTTATGAAAGATAATATATGCTCTTCTTTTTAACCTGAAAGATGTCTAGTACCCACTGGATATCATGTTCATCTCAATTTCCTCAACTCTATAATGAGAAATAAAAACAATCCAACTTATGAAGAATATATTATGAGAATGAATGGAATAATGTAATAAAGTGCTGGGCAGGATGAATGACCCATAACAGGTGTTCAATCATGTTTCTATCAATAAGTATAATATACTATGCTTAGATGTCTTTCTCACTCTGTTTCTTCCCTTCCTCCCTCTCTCATCCTTTCCCTGTGCCCGAGACAGGAATAAAGTCCTTTTTTCTTGTAAGGAAGCAAACGTCATGATTCATTTTAGCAGAGAAAGGACTTGTTTTTCAAGGCAATCCCTTAGGCCTTTAAAAAATAAAATAAAATAGTGTATGAATCGACCCTAGTTAATCATCAAACTCCGCTATGCCTCAGAGCTGTGTACTGAGATTAAAAGCTCACACTGATTAGAATTCTAAAATTATTTTATCCTTCGTGGTGCCTTTCACAGAATAAGTACTAAGTAAAAATTACTTGGTTGTTTAATAGATGTTGCCAAATTCTTAACTTTCCCCAAGCTGAGTGTTCATAATCAGATATGCAGGTATAGAGTTTGTATATTTTTGCGAGGGAGAAATACCAAATCAAATATAGTAATCTTACCATTAAAAAAATTCATCATTTTATACTTTAAGTAAAAGGACGTGTTTGGGGGCGCCTGGGTGGCTCAGTCGTTAAGCATCTGCCTTCGGCTCAGGTCATGATCCCAGGGTCCTGGGATGGAGCCCTGTGTCGGGTTCCCTGCTCAGCGGGGAGTCTGCTTCTCCCTCTCCCTCTGCCCCCCCGCTCATGCTCTCTCTTGCTCTATCTCAAAGAAATAAATAAATAAAATCTCAAAAAAAAAAAAAAGAAAGAAAGAAAGGACGTGTTTGATGTTTGTGGGCTTTTAACAGGGACACAGTTGCCCAGACACAGTCGGCTGAATATTTGTGGTGATATCAGTTTATAGACACAGCGCAAGCCCAACCAAAGTATTTGGCTTGATGATGCTTTGAGTGTACAAGACAAAAAGATGAAGGGGTCAAGTTTGTTTTTAAAGAAAAGAAACAAAAAAATAAGGACAGGTCAACTAAAAAGGAGAACTCAAAATTAAGATAGGGCTTGGTGCAGTGGAGCTGGCTAAATCTTTCCAGAGGTCTCAGAAAATCCAGGGCCTCAATCTGGGAAGAAACTGCTTACCGAGGCAGAACTGAGCGAGTGGAGACATATGGAATACATTTTTGAGCAAGGGCCACAAGTCAAATAATATAAACGAGTTCAAGAAACAGCAGTACATTTTAACAAAGAAAGTTGAGATCACAAGATGCAGCAATGAAGCTAATAAAAGGAACTGAGATAACCAGATAAGAGCGACTCTTGGGTCAAACTGTCCATTCGTGCCTAGGTATTTCTTTCTTTTTTTATCATGGCTTACCGTAGTTTGAAGTGTCTTCAAACGTATAAATGAGTCCCTTGGGCCTTAACAAGCTCTTGGTGTTACCTGAAGCTTCTGATTATGATTAGGACTGTTGCATTCATACAGCCCGGCTCTCCTAACATACTGTAAAATGGTCCCTGTGACCAAGTGGCAAATAGAGCATCACCATATGCAGCCATGTCTCCTGGTACCTCATTTAGGATGTCAGGCAGCTAGGCAGACTGTGGCTAAGCAGGATAGGTACATGAAAGGCTCTTACGACTCTGGCTATGGTGACAATATATAAAGGAAAGGGACGATTTAAAGATCACCACCTATCCCCCAAGCCATTACATTCCTAGCCCTCTGCCCAATTACATATTTGTTACATAAACAAGAGGCAGTGGTTGCCAATGTTTGCCCTCAAGTTATTAGTCAGCTGCTGACCTCATGATCTGCACAGCTGCGGCCTCCCAATATGTTGTCATGAAACAGATTGTGATGTCTTAATTGATCACTTTCCGAGGTTACAATTGTCAAGTGAAACCAGTATGCTGATTCTTATTAGTTAAATTAAGGCTTGTTACAGCACAACCAGCTAATTCACTCAACGACTAGGAAATCCGATGCAAATTTGTAGATTAGAACACATCCGAGGCTCTTTGTATCTTTTTTCTTTTTGATTTTTTTTTTAATTTGTGGAGGCCATACCCAAAAATGCTTTTATTATACAGTGAAGCAACTTCTTGGAACAGAAAATGGAATGTAACCTCCCTGCACCATATGCATCTTGGTGATAAGTTGGAGTGTGCCATATGACACACACAGTTTAAATCAGGCATTGATTTGCATGACTCTAAGCGGGTTTGGAGGACTTAGCTAAGTGTAATGTATGTTAGGCCCTGCTGCAAATCGTCTGGCAGGAAGAATATTGTGTTCTTCCTTATTGCCCTGAAAAACTGTAGGCTCCTAGATGCATGAAGGTCTTAGATCACTATCCCATCCCAAAGGGCAGGCTCTTATGCCCCCATCTGGCCATCAATGAAGTCTTCACTATGGCACCAACCCACAGAACCCCATTTCCAAGTTCCCTAATATACTCACCCACCTTGAGCAGACCTATTCTAACCTGCTGTTCAGATTTCTTATTGTAGCAGGGGTGATGGACAGTCCCTTTGATAGCTGAGTTTTAAGACACTTCATAAATGGCGAGACCTCAGTGGCATATCCAATCCATGCCTGAGCCTATGTTGTTTCATGTCCAGCCCTGTTCAAACCTTACATGATTCTAACAGTTCAATGAATCTCTTTTTATATAGGAAAAAAAGAAACTTCATAAGCGGACCTTTGTGGACTTAACCAGTCAAGTTTTTTTCAAAATCCTTCATTTTGACATTAAACAGATGGAAACATTTGTCCATTTAGCATATTTCACAGGTGCACAATAAAAACTAAAAGAAGTCAAGTTAAATTAACCTAATAACTGCTAGCATCCAAAATATGGTGGGAAACACAAGGACGTTCATCAAAGCAATTTTATAAAGGAAAAAATTAAGATAATAGCCAAATGCCCAGCAGTAGGCAAATAGATACATTATGGTATGTCCACATAAGGGAATATTGTATCGGCATTAATGGTATCTCCAAGGAGGAGTGCCTGGGTGGCTCAGATGGTTAAGCGTCCAACTCTTGGTTTCAGCTCAGGTCATGATCTCATGGGTCCTAGGATTGAGCCTCGCCTCGGTGCTCCACACTCAGTGGGGAGACTGCTTGAAGATTTTCTCCCTCTGCCCCTCCCCCCCAAAACAAATAAATAAATCTTTAAAAAATACATCTCTAAGGACTGTTTACTGGCATGGGAAAGTTTAATGGTGTGAAATAGTTGAAAAACCAAGATTGCCAAATTTTATAAATAGTATTTCTCAACCTAATATATCTAGAAGGGGGAAAATAACACAAAATATTGTAACAGTTGTCAAGTGGTGGAAATATGAAGAGTTTTTATTCTTTTATTTATTTTTTTTCAAGTTTTCCACAATGAGCCCATATTACTTCAATAATCAGGAAAAAAAGTGTTTTAAAGCAGTTTGAGTAGTTTTGTTATAACATTAGCTACAGGGAGTCTGTGTTCAAAACATCTCTAATTTAACAGGTCTGGAATGAGCTCATTCTCCTCTGCTGATCCTGCTCCTCCTAAAGCCTTTGCCTTCTCATGTAAAGCCAGTTTTAGTCTTCCAGTTGTTTAGGCTAAAAATTGAAGTTATCTTTGATTCCTCCCTATCTTTCAGATCCCACAGTCCATCTTACTGGTCAACCCAATAGGCTTTAACCTTCAAAATATGTTCAGCGTGTGGTCAGGATGTTGCTACCTCTTCTGCTGTCTGACCTAGTCCAAGGCACTATCATCTCTTGCCATGATTGTGGCAGTAGTCTGTTCTCCGAGTTTCTACCTGTTTCCTTTTTGTCAGTTTTCCACACCACAGCCAAGGCTGTTAAAATATAATGCAGATCAGCCACTTCCCTATTCAGAACATTCCGAAGCCTCCTGAGTAAAAGAGCCTACAGGATGTCTCCCTGGTCATCTCTCTGACAACACACACACACACAGACACACATACACGTATCCTAACCCCCTTCCTTGCTTTAATTTTCTCTATTTAGCACCTATCTTCATCTAACATATTATATACTATGCTGATTTATTAATTGCCTTTCTCCTCCCAGTGGAATGTAAGATCTATGAGGTCAGGGGATTTTGCTTAAAATTTTACAGCTGAATAATCTTCAATCCCTAGAACATAGCACATCATAGTTGCTCAATAACTACTTTGGATACTTACCATTGATAGGAAAGACATCTTGTTACAGTTGTGTGGTAATTATACAGGTGACTTTTCTGAGGTACTTTGCCTCTCAACCTAACCACCTAGACTGACCTGTTTGTATATTGATAGGTTTCTTCTGGACTGTGTTTCTCTTTCATCTAAATCAATATTTCTCAACGAATTTGGAAAAGTCTATGTCTTCCCTAATACTAAGTTCAGTGTTCAGGCTCCTGATAAATTATTTTAATTCAATTGCTCTCATTTCCTAACTTAATCACTATATACTGGGCTCCTATAGTAATCCCAGGACTTCTGGGGAGTGGGATTAAAATGAAAAAGACAGACATTGACTCTTACAGAGTTTACTATATCGTGGACAGACATAAATAAACAATAAAATACAACATAACTAATAAAATAAGGGCAGTACCCAGTGTGAGAAGAACCAATGACCAATAGGCACCATAAAAATACAGGATCAAATGTCAGATACAAAATGTGGAATCTAATAGAAGGAAGATGAGAAAGATATATATCAACAGAGTGCATTGCTCCTTTATCACTGTTTTAAAAGGTAGGGTGACTTTTCCTCACATAGGAGCAAAGTGGCAAAAGGAATTTATTTGGTTTGCCTGGGAGGAAGGAATGCAAGGAATAATGGAAAGAGCAATGGGTTTAGAGTTAGAAGATCTAAATTTGAATCTACCACTGCAATTTGAATCTATCATCTACAAGTTCTAGAAGCTGGTGCTTACCCTCTCTGAGTCTCTGTTACGTCATTGGTTTAAAACAAGGAGGGTTAGACCAGCACTAGAGATGATTATCTCTTTTACATTCCTTCCCTGAGTTCTTAAAAGAAGCCTTTCCTTATCCATCTAAAATAGAAACACAAAGGCCAGTTAACATGGTGATACAGGGAATTTTTTAAGGGTTTTTGTAAAATATTTGCCAGCCTGAGACTTGTCTTAAATAGGTCTTGGTTCTGAACATCTTTTTCAGAACCTCATCATTTGCTGAATTTTTCATATTTTCATCAACTGCTACATAACTATTCATAAATATAAGTAAAATACAGAATTGATGCCTGGATATATTCCCTTTGCATTTCTTTTTTTAGCCACTGTCCTTATTAAAGAGATCAAATCTTCCCCTATTGCCTTATTTCATTTGAAATTATGGTTTTGAATAAAAAGTCATTATTTAGAATGAAAAACAAATGTCTATTTTTCCTTTTAATTTTAAACCAACACAAGGGGATAGAAATTAAAATTATTTCTTAACAATCTGTATTCACTTTTTAAATGGAAGCATGCCCCTAGCTTGATAACCTGTGGTGGCTACTGTAGGATTGGCCCATATATTTCAGGAAATCCCACACTCGGCTATTATGTACAATATCTGAATTTCGTTTTCTCAGAGGAACTTGTTTGGATAGCTGGAACTTACTCATTTACATATCTCTCCCCTGTCTCATTTCTCTGTTTTTCAGCCTCTGCAGCTGGACTGTGACCTCTGCGCCATAGTGTCAAACTCAGGTCAGATGGTTGGCCAGAAGGTGGGGAATGAGATAGATCAGTCGTCCTGCATCTGGAGAATGAACAATGCCCCCACCAAGGGCTATGAAGAAGATGTTGGCCGCATGACAATGATTCGAGTCGTGTCCCATACCAGCGTTCCTCTTTTGCTAAAAAACCCTGATTATTTTTTCAAGGAAGCAAATGCTACTATTTATGTCATTTGGGGCCCTTTCCGCAATATGAGGAAAGACGGCAATGGCATCGTTTACAACATGCTGAAAAAGACTGTTGACATCTACCCGAATGCCCAAATTTACGTGACCACCGAGAAGCGCATGAGTTACTGTGATGGCGTTTTTAAGAAGGAAACTGGGAAAGACAGGTGAGTCCTCTGAGAGGTGGCCTCATTGTCTTCTATGCTAGCTCCTTGCTGAGTTCTTTCTCCAGCTATCAAATGAACAGAGTTATTTTTCAAATTGATTGTTAGATGTTTTTTGACTATTATGATTACTTGATGAGCCAGCAACTAGGCCCCATTTATTCCACCTACACTACCTTCTGTTCTCTCCATTTTGATTGGCTTGAGGATCCAAAAAATACTGGATGCTTCCCCAACATATCTTTAGATTTCTTCTTATTTAGCTCAATTTGCTATTGGTTAAATTGGATGTTAGCCAAAAGGAAGTACACACATTTCTGTTTCAAAACAGAAATGTTAAGGAACTTTAGGACATAAACTCCTTTGGAAGTTGTTATAAAAATTTACCTGAGACTACAAAACACAGCAGGCTATTTATTCTCTAATAAGGTTGCGTAGATTCTTGCATGCAAATAGACCCTATGATCGTGAGCACCATAACTTGGTATCTAACAGATATGTTGGTGTGTTCAGCAGAATACCATATTGAAATTATGCACTACTGAAAATCATTAACAGTGGATTCTTGAAGAGAAATGAGGTATAAATTTTATACCATTCACTCAATTATCCCAATTTGCATTTTTCATTACCTCGATCTTTTTTTTCCCATAGCCTTCTGTAAACCACCCTTCCCACTTCCTTTTCTTGAAGCCTGCTCACCTTTTCTTCCTCCTACTCCTTATATCCTGTTTCCTCTCTCTGCTCCCTCTTACCCCCCTCATTCTGCCATATGACTCTACTGCCTACCACTTTTTCTTTCTTTTTAGAAAGATAAGCAGTATAAGGAAGAGAAGGAGAATTATTAGTTCATATTTCTAGTTCTAATAAAGAACTGTTGAAGGAAAATATTGAAACCAATTGCAAAAGTTTTAAGTTATGTGTGAATTGTACTTATTCATACCATACCATGGATAAATTGAGCATTGGCTGTAATTCCAATATTAACAATCTGATTTCCAATATAACAAACAAATGTATGTCTTTCACTCTTCAGTATTATCAAATCTAAATTTTTAACTACATTAGAGTATGTGCTTATGGGGGGAAGTTTCTCATATCTCTGGGTGTAATTTGTATGCTGATAATTATTTTAAAATCTTATCTGGCCTGATTCTCCTATTGATAAAGTAGACTGAATGTAGTATTTTCTACTTCTGAGCACCCAAAACGCACAGCTTCTAATGAAATGCAAGACAGGAATTGCCATAATGCTGGCCCTTTTTTGTCAGAGTTCATAAGAAGAATCCCAATGGTTAGGTTTGAATCAGTGTAGCTAAGCTGTCCAAAGAGATAGGCATAAGAGATAAAGGAGTAGGTATGTAGCACAATTCTATATAAATATGACCATCTCAAGGGGTTTGGAAATTTTTGGTCTCTCATTAGCCCAGAGCAATGCAATTAATTAGATATATTTGGTATTTCATTAGTTGTAGTCAACCCTCAGGGTATCCCCCAGTCATAACTATATGCCCTAGAATCATTTGGGACCATCAGAGAAGAGCTCAGCATGCGCTCTATGCTCCCATGTATTTATATCATGGTGGCTTTTGCTGTGAGCTTTCAGTGAGACAGTACACTGTCACAGATGTGTGGATTGTATAGAGAGAATTGCTTTGGAAGATTCATTTTCCTCCTGGCTGTGATAAGGAAAGCTGTTTGTATAGTGGGAAAATCTTGCTTGATAAAATTAATTTGCAGGTATCATTCAATTGGTAAAGTTACTAAAATAAAAGTAGGGGGGAGAAAAGCCAAATTGATTTTTTAATGCTTCCTTCTGTTTTCCTCACTGAGTCTATTCGTGTCTGGTTGCATCATGGAGTATTGCAATGAAATAGAAAAAGACAACTGTGCTAGTGTTTTAGAAATGAACAGAATGGATGGTTTTGGTAAAATCTGGTTGGATGAGAAAAGGTTGACCAAATGGCCTCAAATGACCTGTTATCTGCTCTACGATTTAAATCTGTATCCTAACTTTAGCAGCATGAATTTTATTGTTTAAGGATTTCCCAAAGTGATCTGATATTCATGGCCAAATTTCAAACAAGAATATTTTTAAACTTTTTATGCAGGAAAATGTCAAAATAATAGAGACTAATGGTATAATGAACCTCTGTATACTCACTGTTCAGGTTGAATAATTATTAACTCATGGCCAATATTGTTTCATCTACATCCCTACATTTTCTCCCTCCCCACGTATTATTTTGAAGCAAATGCCAGACATCATATTATTTCATTTATTAACATTTCAGCATGTATCTCTAGAAGATAAAGAAACACAATGTCATTGTCCTACATAATAACCAGCAATATTTCTTTAATAACATTATATAGTTTGTTTTAAAATTTCTCCAATAATCTTATTAATATTTTTAAAATTTAGCTTGAATTAGGATTAGCATTAAGATCCATACATTGCTCAATCAGGATTAGCATAAGGTCTGTACATTACAATTAATTGATATGTCTTCTATATTTCTCTTAACCTGTGCCTTCCCCCCTCTCTATTATTGAAAAAAAACCTAGTCATTTATCCAGTAGAGTATTCCACAATCTAATTTTTGCTAGTTATACCACCATGATGTTTTTTGTTCATTGGTATTTCTATACTGAGGCTTTCTTTATTGGATTCAGGTCATATTGCTTCTTACCAAGACCATTAGGTGGTACTTCTATCAGCAGGAATACTGTCTAGTTTTCTCTTTTAATGTTAGCAGTCATTAATGATCATTGTCTAAATCCAATAATTCATTAGATGTTGCAAAATGGTGATATTTCATCATTTTTTTCACTTATATTAGCTGAAACTTTACAAAGAGAAACTTGTCCTCATTAAACATTTTTTTAACCAGACCTAGAAGATAGTACCAATCGTTTTTCTTTATTAGTTCTAAGGCATCGGTTCCCTAGCATCCTCCAAAAGTGACCAGTAAGTTTATTATTATTAATATTTACATATTGACATATTTAACCATATTTGAAATATTTCAGTCCATGAGAATTATGTCTTTATGCTCAAAGTGTCCTATTTTGTACTATTGGACCCTCTTCAAATTAGTTTTGGAGTCCTTTTGACATGCTGTTAGTAATTTTGGATAGCTTCTTTGATTCCTGGTATTATAGGATGATTCAGGCTCTTCTTGTATATATTACGATGCAAACCTGGATCCAGACATTTCTCCAAAGAACTTTGGTCCTTTTAGTATTTACGAGAGCATAATCTTGGTGCTGCAGGTGCTCATTGCTACTAGGTTTGTCTTTGTTTCTTGGTCTTTTCATTGGACACAGCTAGTATAGAAACAATATATGCTGCATTTCTTGTTTACAGATAAAATCATTATGTGTTCAAACTGAAATTTCCAATTCAGATTCAGGGCCACCGTGTTTTACCTCATGTGTCTTACATGTGTTTCTCCTTTTTTGCCATATTGGCAATCACAGGTCCTAGAGACACCAAAGTAATTACTCACCTGTTTTATCCCACAGCATACACACAACAGTCTTAGAATAAGAATGATACCACAATGCACAGTATTATTACTGTCAGCATTTTAAGACTATTTAACATCAAAGAAGCATTCATGTGGGTCCAGGACGCTCACAAAGTGTGTGTTGGTTTTATCCTAACAAAAGTTTTAAATATTTTTCTCCTGGGGCACTTGGGTGGCTCAGTTGGTTAAACGTCTGACTCTTGATTTCAGCTCAGATCATGATCTCAGGGTGATGAGCTCAAGCTCTGTGTGGGCCTCCATGCTCAGCAAGGAGCTGCTTTGGATTCTCTCTCCTCCTAATTCTCTCTGCCCCTCTCCCTGCTCGTAAGCTCTCTCTCTTGCTCTCAAATAAATAAATAAATCTTTAAATAAATAAATAAATGTTTTTTTCTCCTAAGTAAATAGGAGTATGTCCAGTAGATATACCATTGCTGACATAAGGGAGTAAGGAAAAAGGGATGTCCATTTAATTTGACTTTTGTTGTAAAGCTACTTTGGTTGATTTGCCTGAACTTACTGGAACTTTTTAGCAAGTGCTCATTCTCATCATTAGGTTTTTAATGGAGAGGTTATGTCACCATTATGATGTATAATTTATAGAATAAAAAAAAATTGTGTCCCTAGTAGTTAAAATGAATCATGATAGGAAAATGACTACATGGAGCTTCTCAAAGAAAAAATTGGCTCTCCGCTTGCATCTTCTTCTAACTGTCAAAATCCTTTTAAAGAAGTATAAACTCCTCCCCCATGTAAGGGTGCGCACCTTTTTGTTTTTTCCAGTGCTTTTTATTTTTTGTCTTAAGAGATTCTTCATTGAGGAAACATGAAGTAGTAGAAGAAATATATGTAGTGTTAAATTTCCTAGAATGGGTTTAGATCAACTTATAGCATACTGGAATACTTTTTCAAACCAAATGAAATTTAATTTGCTTTCTTATCAGTTACCGACGAAAATTATTTGGCTTCTTAATTAGAAAGAGTGACCTTGTGGGAAAGGCTGAGAGAACAGAAAGAGAAGGCAGCTGTCCTTTCTTTCTTCATGCTCTGGGGCCCAGTTTTCTCTGGAATTCTAGGTCGTTGGGGCGGCGGTCACCTTTGTATTTTTCACTTAACCAAGTATTTTTCTGGGAAACAACCTTCAACAAACCAGAAAACTTTGGAATTAAAGGTCTTATATTCAAAATAATCTGGACCAAAATGGATCTTTCTCCCCCCCTTTGAATGATTGGTATGCATAAATAATATGAGCCCGCTGACATTTACGCGTTTGCATTAATACATCTTAAGACTGAAACACCCTAGAGGTGATGTAGGGCTCATGGTGGCACATGGCGCCATGCTCGATATCTGAAGAACATGATTAGGTGCCTGGCCATGTACTGACGCCAAATGAATGTGAATGCTCCTAGAGAAGCAACAGAGAGCCAGTGTGAGATATTCTTCTTACCTATAGGCAGGTGGGCAGATGCAGCTTGCCTCCCACTTTAGAAATACATTGGCAAATGCAAGCACATTATTTAATTAAGTAATAATTGAGAAAGCTATAGTCCCCATTAAAAACGCAAAGATAATTTAGGGCTGATAAAGGGCCCTGAGCTGCCCTAAATAGGTCGTAATTAGCTAGCACCAATGTGGCTCCGCCTTCAGGGATGGATGAAATTAATGAAAGCTAGCAGCAAATAGATCAATGTTTCAAGATGTTACTGCCTCGGGTGCAGAGGATGAAAAGGGAGGGAGTTACTTTTAAGGATCGTTTAGGAAATAGGGTGCACAAAAGTCACTTTCAGAAAACACTATCAACACGGCAAACTGATTCATAAATATCAAGATGGCTGCATGTTTAATATTTGCCAGCACACTCCACCCATTCCCCCTCCATCCTAAGGAGAGAAAAAGAAATCAGTGAGGCGTCATTTCTCACTGCCTTCTGTTGGAGACAGGTTTGTCATCTGGCATGTTTTTAAGTACAGCCTGGGTTTTGCTATTTCAGCTTGGCCATTTTAAAAGTTTCTTATGCTGCCATGTGATCGACTCTAAGGATTAAGTTGGCTCACATCCCTTAGGTCTGCAAACCCTTCGTGGTTTCTAGAGTGGGAAGAAGTTTCAAGCCTCCTCACCCTGAGAATTTGGGAACTCTCTGAGAGTACCCTCGGTTGGGTTACAAGGCAGGTAAGTTGCCTCAACAAAAGGAGGGCAGCAAGGGGCAGGGGTGAAACAAAACCAAAATAGAACAAAACACTGTGCTAGCCTGAGAGTCAGCCACAAGGCACTGAAATGTGCCTAATTCACCCAAACTAGTACTATTATTCTACCTGGACTCTGAAAACAAAGATGTCTAGTTATTTGGAACTCAGAATAAATAGGTATAAACTCCAGGAAATCCTAGACCAACAGAAAATAGGCAAAGTGGAAAAAGTCTTGGATTGAAAGGCAGAACACAGTATTAAAAACTGTATTTTCCTTTTTTTTTCCTTTTTGAAGATGGTCTTTGCCAATATGGCATCTCAGCACTTTTTTCAAGAGCAACGTTGACACGCCTCTGTTAAAATGAATTAATGTTCCCATCCCAGCTGATATATTTGGCAGGAAGAATAAGTTCACATAGCAGTCATGGGCAGACCCATAGGGCTCCTGAGTCAAAAAGCATAATAAGGCATCCAGGGCTCTGTCTCCATGCTAACAAGCATTGGGAAACAAGGGACTTCATTTTTCCCATTATTCATGATGGCATCCAATGACCTACATTAGGCCTCCACTATAGTACACATGGGCTGGAAATTAAAAATTCGATAAAAAAAGAGGGAAGAATCTATTTTAATAATGGGAGAAGGGAAGGGATGTTTGTAATTTATCAAGCTATCAGTACCAACCTGCCACGTGCTTAAAAACACACTCACTGGGTACACGCACACACACTAGTGTATTTGACAAGACAGCTTGGTTGAGGATTCATAGAAGAGAAACAGCTAAGATTCAGTGACCATATTTTTAAAAGGAAGGCTGTGCCGACTACTGGTACTTGTAGAAATCAAGACTTGCAACCAGTCTACTTGGGGAAATAAGTTCTCCTGGGCCTTAGGATATGATTTGACAGAATACCTAGATGCATAGCTAGATTATACTGTAGAGAAAGAAAGTCGTGACAGACACTTAGCTGAACATTCCCTCAATATGAAGGCTTTTGAACACTACAAAGGGTGTGAAACTCAAAGATAAAGAGGCCTGAAATTAGAAGACTCGTTAGAATATATTTACACTTTTAAACTTTTCAAGGGCTTTAAAGGTTTTTAAATGCCCTATTATGCTTGTTTCTGTTTATTTAAAGTCAGGGAATGTATCTCAAACTGGTTGACTTTCCTCCTTCCATAATTTGGATTTCTCCTCTCCTTTGATTTTTAATTTCTTTTTTTTTTTTAAAGATTTTATTTATTTGACATAGAGAGACAGTGAGAGAGGGAACACAAGCAGGGGGAGTGGGAGAGGGAGAAGCAGGCTCCCCGCTGAGCAGAGAGCCCAATGTGGGGCTCGATCCCAGGACCCTGGGATCATGACCTGCGCTGAAGGCAGACACAACGACTGAGCCACCCAGGCGCCCCTTGATTTTTAATTTCAACCATCTCTGTCTCTCTTCAAGCTGAGGGTAAAATCAAGACATTTATGGACACTTGTCCATAAAAAACATATTAACCAGTAGCAGTCTCCTTCCTTTTTCCTCAATTGTTGCATGCCTTGACTCTTAAGACAAAGTTGGTTGTTTTAAGACTTTTCATGCTATACTGTATCCATCTGGATTACTAGATTTTTAATTGCTTGGACAACCATTTCAAAGTAAAAATCTTGTCTGAGATATTGTAGGGGCTCTACAAGTGTTTGCTGAATTGAATTTTTTGCTTCTCTGGAAACAAAAATAAGAGACTTCTTATCAGTTGTGGTATTATTGACCTTCTAAATTGACTTCCCTCCTTGGCTCTTTTTCTCACTAAAGAATGGGTCCTCTAAATCAATACAATACGCTTCTTTCTCTTTCTTTTTAACACAGTACTTTTTGAACTTTAATGTGCACATAGTTACCTGCTGATTCAGGTGATTTAGAGTGGAGCCTGAGAATTTGCATTTTGAACAAGTTTCCAGGCCAGGCCAGTGTTATTAATCTGCAAATGATACTTTGAATTGTGCTATTTTAGATTGCTTTGATTGAAGGGACAAGACAACATTTCATTGTTCCTTGAGCCAGAGAAATGCATAAGTGAAGAATAGCTGTTTCCCAAATAGTTTGGTAATCTGCTTGTAGTTGAATCCCAATTTTGTGACTGCTTTGTTCCTAGCCAGTTAAGCATGGTGCCCATCTTAAGTTGCATCTTAAGTCTTAAGAATTCAACAAGAATTAGGATGCCTGGGTGACTCAGTCAGTTGAGTGTCTGCCTTCAGCTCAGGTCATGATCCCAGGGTCCAGGGAATTGGGCTCCTTGCTCAGTGGGGAGCCTGTTTTTCCACCTGCCAGCCATTCTCTCTCTCTCTCTCTCTCTGACAAATAAATAAAATCTTAAAAAAAGAGAGAGAATTCAACAAGAATTATTTATCTGACCTCACTGTGTTTATTTGTCCTCTAATTGATGACATACTTCTTAAGGACAGGGACTGTGCCCATCTCCATTTCATTCTCCAACCTACCATATTGGTGGTTTGCCACCAAAATGCCAAATGTGTCGTTTTCACTCTACTTCTTTCAGCTAAATGGCCCACAGATATTTCAGGTTCCTTGAAATGACCTCAGCACTAACTCATTTTCTTTCTTTTGTCATCACCACTACCACTGGTCCAGGTTAGGCCTTCTTTGCATCTCACATGGTGACTGCTAACACAGCTTTGACTCTATGGCTTTGCAGAGACTGTTCTCTCTGCCTAAATCATACTTCCTCCCATCACCATGCACACCAGTGCATCCTTTATGAGCAAATCAAATGTTACCTCTTCCATGAAGCCTTTTATAATCTCTACTTAGAACTCCTATTTCCTCCTCTGAAAATCCATAGCGTTTGGACTTTTTTTAAATGGGAATCATCACTCTGTACCATGCATTATTGCCACTGATGTCTGATCTCTTAAGGTAGTCCATAAACTCTTTGAGGAAATATCAGCTCTTATATATTTGTTTCCCTAGCACCTGATGCAATGTTTGACTCTAATAGGTATTCAGTAGACATTTGATGGATGAAGAAATAAATAGATGAGCAAATGAGTAAAAAAAATAATACCTGATGATTTTTTTTTTTTTTTAAGTTTACAAGTCCCTTTGCCACTTGTTGAAATACTTGTGAATTTCCAAACATTTTTCTTCAGTATATAGGGGTCACTGTAATATGAACGAGGCAAGTTCTGGAATTGTGTTTTGATAGAAAAGTTTCCACAGTTCTATTCAGACAGACCACCCCTTGCTCTACTTTACCCAAAGGTTGGCAAATCTATTACCTTCTTCGAGGGACTTTGTGACTGGGCACTGGGTTTTTAATAAGTCACTGACAGAGCCATTCCTCAAATACAGGCTTCCATTTTAGTTTCACGTCCATGGCAAAGCAGGTTCTGAGACTTCACTCACAATTCTGTTAGCTGTCAGTTGCCTGGTGAAAAAACAGTTGCTTGCACCCAAACCCAAGGTTATACTCTCGGGAAGCAAATACAACAACCATCCCAGAAGGCAGAGAACAAAAGACCCAAGTAAAAGAGAACTGATCACTACTGAACTTTATCTTAATTATCTCCCACAGAACATTTTCTTCTTTGATAACAAAGAAAGCTGTTTGTTCACTAATTGCCTTAGTGAAAATTCTTTCTAAAAACTTCATGATGAACATAAAAGAAAAAAAAGATGGTAGCAGTATCTTCCAACACACTGCATAAATGGTTGGTGAATTTGTACGTGGATTTAGAGGAGAATTGGTGAAAGTGTTTTGACATAATTTAGATCTTGTCACTCTCCCACTCAAAACCTTGGTATAGCCTCCTGTTTTCCTTAGAGTAAAAGCACAAATTTTTATAGTGATTTACCATTACTTTCAGGGTGATCTGGCCCCTTGTTGCCTCACTGACCTTCACTGATCAAACTTCCTTCGTGCTCGCTCTGCTCCGGCCACATAGACTTCCTAGTTGTACCTCGGACACAGCAGGCATGCTTCCTCTGCCTCCTTCGGCCTCTACTTTAGCCTTCTGCTGGACCACCCTTTCTCCCCACATATTGCATGATTCCCTTCATCATCTCCTTCAAGCCTTGGCTCATTTGTCGCCTACTCAATAAGTCTAACATAATGTCACTTAAGATTGAAATCCCACTCCCCATAACCAGCATTCCCAGCATTCTACTTTTCTTTTTTCCCCATAGCATAGTTTCCCTTCTAACATTCTGCATAATATGCTTCTTTATTTTATCGTTTATTGTTTGTCTGACTCCCCCACTAGGATATAAGTTTCTTAAGCCAGAGATCATGATCTATTTTTGTCACTGATAAATCCCAACCACCTAGAATAGTGAGAATAGTGTATGGCATAGAATATACATTTACTATTTGCTGAATGAATGACCAAAAGAATGGAAAACCAATTAAATAAATAAAGGATTGGGGGAAACTTGGAAAACTTGTCTCAGGGGGTCAACCAAAGTCGCTTAAAAAGTAGCTTAAAAAGCTATGTTCAGAAACTATGCAATGAAGGTAGGAGTAAGGCAGTTCGTTGTTCTACAAAAGGTTAGTTGAATGACGACTCTCTATTCAAGGAGATCATCATGTCACTCAAGGAATGGTCTGACTGATTTTTTATTCTTTAGCACATGGACCAGTTGTTTAAACTGAATTGACCAAATTAGCTTATTTCTTTAGTACATAGCAGAAAAAGCAACAATCTTTTGACTCTTATTTGGTTTGGTAGAAATGTAGGTCCTAAACGTGGGCCAATATCAAAATCCCCTCGAGGGCTGGTTAAAACAGATTGCTAGGCCCATCCTGAGAGTTTCTGAATTGTTGGATCAGGCGCAAGGCCATAGAGTTTGTATTTGTAACAAATTCCCAGGTAATCCTGTTGCTGTTCTCCTAGGACTACACTTTGAGAACCACTGTGGTAGAGAAAGATTCTAAGATATCAGGAATTATATTCAATTATTTTGAAAACATTTGGTCCTATAATCTTTATACTGTTGGTATAGTGTTATGTGAACACCTAAAGTTATTTTTATTATGATATTTTTAACGGTGAGAATTTTTTAACCTCCTGCAAAAATCCAACTACATCTCTGTCGTTTTATTTTTCACTTTCTTAAGATCTTGTTCCCCTGTAATCATGCCAGATGGTGCTGCTCATTAGCTTATGAGGAAAGGATGCTTTATCATTCTAGACAGAGAGACAAATCATTCTGTTCTCTGACTTTGAGTCAAGAATCAACATTTGGGTGTATGCTCAACCTACTATTTGCTTTACAATTTTGCTCATTAGGTATTTATTACCCTGACAATATATGAGCTAGTCATTATCCCTCTGTCAAGTATTTCTTTCAAATTATATTCATTTAAAGTTCATATTGGCACTGTTCGACAACTGCCATCATCACAGCATTACCTCCACTAATATGTAGTTTCTCTTTTGCCTAAATTATCTGGGTGAGGTGGTTATCTAGGAAGTATATCCATAAAATGAAGATGCTGGATAATATTCCATTCTCTGACTTAACATGTTCCAAATGGATAAGTGAGGCAATTGGTATTGCTGATTTGTGAAAAACAATAAAACTTGAGGAGAAAAAAAGTAACATCATGACCAAAATCATTGCATTCTTTTCATTCATTGTATGTTTTTCTTATGAAGAAAGCAGAGTGAGGAAGGTACATGATTTAAAGAAAAGTGCTAAAAAAACAAAACGAAACTTCAGATACTTAGTGAAACCCTGGCAAGGTAGACGGGGACCCTCTCACCCTATGAAGTGGAGAACTAGTTAGAATTCAAGATCTAAAAAAAATATACCTGAGATATGAAATTATTAGAGGAAAAAATATTTATAATTTTCACTAAAAGGATAATTAAAATGTTTTTCCCTTCCTGCTATCTTCTTCTTTTTTTCTTTTTTAGCATATAATGTATTATTTGTTTCAGAGGTACAGGTCTGTGATTCAACACTTACACAGTTCACAGGGATTAGTAGAGAATTCTTGCAAAGACACTATGACAGGCATATATATATATGTAACAGTCACCTGATATGAATGGTTTATTATTCCCAAGAATGCTTCCCTATACTGTGGCAATATTGAACATGTCCAATTTTCCTGAACTCTTGTTGAGTGGAGAGTAGGAAAAAGAGAAGGGGATATAGTCGAAGACTTCAGGGAGGGATCACCAATCTGTCTTCATTCTTCTAGTATCTTCAGTAGATATTTGACCATTATGTCTTTTTTAACTAAGATGGTAATATCCTTGTGATGAAATGAGTATTCCACAGCCTATGTGTATGTATCATTGTGGAGGGACATGAGCTTAGAAAGTAAATGCAAAACAAAAATGGGTTACTGTTTCAAGGTGACTTGTTCACTACCGATTCTGTATTTCTAATGTGTTATGCAGTCCTTAACAAATATAGCCGTGTTTACTTAGGAGAGCATTATATTTTTTTTCCATCAATGGAGCAAATTTCACTTATGTTTCTATACAGTTATAATTAATTGGCCCTTTCTCTCCTCTTTTATCTTTACTTCATTCATAACTCATCTGATAGTTCACCATCCCCCCTTGATCAGAAGAGAAGAAGCTTCCAAAGACTGAACCCTTGGTAACTTTATCACCTGGAAAGAATTACATAAAACATGTTAAAAACAGAAATGACTGCATAACTGGTTCATCATATTTTCCTTAGCAGGTGGATTCTTGGTGGGCAGAGAGTGTGTTTCTGGTGTTTTTGCTGCCAAGCACATTGAGGGTGCTCAGTAAATATTAAATAATAATAAGAATTTCCTAACTAAGATGAACATTTTTCTATATTAAGCAGATGGTGCTCAATAGGAGTAGCCCATTATTTACAAGTATGACACAAGGTGCTGGCAATTGTCTGGGAAATATGGCTCTCACTTCAGATGCTGATTATATGTTAAAGCAAACTTTTGTGACAAACAGCTTGATCAATATTAGTTAATGTTTGTGATAAAAACTTTGAATAGGGGTGGACTTTGTGTGTGTATGTCTGTAATTCTGCTGTTTTGATTATTAATATTGACTTCAACCATAAGAGTATTTCTTGCTATTTGCTGCAAGGCATATTTTGGCAAATCAGTGTATATCTGATTTTATCCCATAGGCTCACCATTTGACTTGAATCCTTGTTACTGCCTGATTTCTAAAGAAATGTTTCTTTCAAGTCCTTTGAGTATCTTTTTATGGTTTCTAAAACTAGATGTGAACACCTCCATGGTATTTGCAATGCTTATATTCGTAGCTGAAACCTCAGTGGAACTAAGGAGAGTTAATTAGGCATTCCCAAAATACACATCACTTTATGATTTTGCAGATCACCCCGATGGAAATAACAGTCTAATTTCGTCAAGTCATGTAAATTACAGTGAGAGGGATGATGAGAGTAGGCAATTCTCAGTTCTTTGGAGAAGTTAATTTTGTTGTCAGCACACACACAGCTCCAAAAATCACAAACCACAGGCAGAACTTTCTAGCTCAAGTGAGATTTGGTGATCATATACTATTTCCATTTCTAACGTCTGCCTTCTATAAAGGGTCTATGCAAATAGGGGCTTTCAAGGATGTAAAACTGGCAGCTTCCTCTACTAGGAGCTTGGGGAGCGGCTGCCATGCTTTCTCATACAGGACTGAAAACATCCTGTTTACTAACATACACCCACACGTCCTCACCCACTATGCTCACACCAAGCTATTCAGGCAGAGTTTTTATTTTGGTTTGAGGTAGGCAGCACAGACGTGCTCAAGTCTTTTGCAGACATTTCATTCATCCTTTGAGCACATATTCCCTGGGTGCTAACTAAGTGTCAGACGTTGCCCTAGACATGGAGAATACACTGATATTTGAAACATATTCTCTAGTTTTATTGGGAACTCATCAGAGGTCCTGGAATGTGTTGGCAGGTTCTTTGAATCCGGTCTCACCTCCTTATTTTTAATATTTATAAATCATGCTCATCAAGCTGTCAGTAGGTAGGAAATGAAAGTCGCTGAGAAACCCTGCCAAGACAGAACAAATCCCAGAGTGAACTAAAAATATGTTGACCACAAGGATGTGCGGCAAACCAAGATGTGTTCTTGAAGCACAAAAATTACTGTGGTGCCAAAGTCCAAGCTTTACCTCATTGTCAGATCATCAGTGGGCTAGAGATTTCACCTGTGCTCTCCCCAAGCCCTGTCAAGAAATAATAACCACGTGCTTTCTATAAGCCTGGAGTCGGCCCAGAACATGAGCTCATAAATATGTTAGCTAAAGCGAGGTTTATGATAATATAGAATATGAATCATCTTCCTCTTTTGAAAAGTATGTATTCTATAACTCAGTACATCTTGGAGTCCTCCCAGAGACCTCTATGATTTTTATC
Source organism: Halichoerus grypus (assembly GCF_964656455.1). Taxonomy (NCBI): domain Eukaryota; kingdom Metazoa; phylum Chordata; class Mammalia; order Carnivora; family Phocidae; genus Halichoerus; species Halichoerus grypus. The sequence continues at coordinate 125,462,674 of NC_135716.1, read as the reverse complement.
TCTGATTGTCTTTAGGTCTTGATTCAAATGTTGCCTCATCAGAGCCCTTCTTTGACAATACCCTCAGTTTGCTCCCCTCCCCACGACCTGCTCACCGAACTTTATTGTCCTTTCTGTCACTTATCATGGCCTGACACATAATGGGTTTGCTCTTGTCCATCTTCCCCCCACCTGACTATAGGCACCGGGAGAGCTGGACTGCATGTGACCCAGTGCTGTATCTCTGCCCCCTCGCAAAGCACCTGGCACATAGGGGATGCTCACTCCCCAGTTGCTAAATGGATGGCACAAGTCTGTTTGGAACTGTTAGTTTCTTAATTTAAGAAGCAACATTGGTCAAGAACTTTTAGGGTTGGACTGGGACTTAGAAATCTCTATCCTACTCTGTCCCAACATTTTTCACACCAATTCCTTTGTGCAATTTTACCCCTGCAGGCTTTGTGCTTTGAAAAATGGGATCCACAAAAGAACTACATTTGTTAAGTAGTAGTCATTTTTTCCATCTACGTAAATCTGAAATACATGTAACTGTCATCAGAAATTCTGGTAACCCGAGGTGATAGAGTTCCAACCAGAAACCAAAAAAGTGGATGTGTCAATAAGACTTTGAATTGGATGTATAAATGATTCCTATTTGACATTTCAGAATTTTATACATAGCCCAGTAATCTCTATTGCCAACTTCACAGTCCCCTTGTACAGAGATCACAGTAAGAAAATTCCAAAACGAGCCCAACATGCATCTCGTGGGTGGGAAATGTAAGACCGCCTAGGTTTAAGGACTTTCTCAAGGTCACACCTTTTGTTGTAGTGGTGCTTCAATCACAAGGGTCTTCTGAATCCTACACTAGTGCCATGTTTACTGGTCCATGTGGCTTCCCCACCATTGCATTGAGCACCAGATGCAGCAGTGTTTCTCAAATGTATTCTGTGGACCCCCTGTTTCAGAATCTTCTGGAATTTCTTGATAAAAACAGCTCCTCAGCCCTATAGATTAATAATCTCTGGGCTCTGCATTTTAATCAGTTCCTCATGTGTGTCTTACATATTACCAGTGCTTGAGGATATCTATCGTGTGCCAGGATTCTTAATTCTCCTCCATTGAATGGAAAAACAAAATATTCAAATATTATCACCAAATGGTAAGAATACATATTTGAGGAAACAAACTGAGGGTTGCTAGAGTGGTGGGGGGGTGGGAGGGATGGAGTGGCTGGGTGATAGACATTGGGGAGGGTATGTGCTATGAGCTTTTAAAAAAAAAACAAGAAGTGGGGAGGGAGAAATGAAGGGGGGGATTAGTGAGGGAGATGAACCATGAGAGACTATGGACTCTGAGAAACAAACTGAGGGTTCTAGAGGGGAGGAGGGTGGGGGAATGGGTTAGCCTGGTGTTGGGTATTAAAGAGGGCACGTATTGAATGGAGCACTGGGTGTTACACGCAAACAATGAATCATGGAACACTACATCAGAAACTAATGATGTAATGTATGGTGATTAGTATAACATAATAAAAAAAAAGAAAATTTCTAGTAAAGAATGGGTATGAGGAAAATAAATAACGAATAAATACATGGGAGTCCATAAAAAAAAAAGCTATTTGACCAATAGCTTTTCTCAGGGGGGACACTAGGCCATGTTAAAATCTATTCTGTTTGGTTTTTTTTTTTTTTTTTTTTAAGATTTTATTTATTTGACAGAGAGAGACACAGTGAGAGAGGGAACACAAGCAGGGGGAGTGGGAGAGGGAGAAGCAGGCTTCCGGCAGAGCAGGGAGCCCGATGCGGGGCTCGATCCCAGGACCCCAGGATCATGACCTGAGCTGAAGGCAGACACTTAATGACTGAGCCACCCAGGTGCCCCCAAATCTGTTCTGTTTTACCATCAAGTTAAATAATAAGCTATGAGCGTCTTTGAAGTTTTGGGTTTCAGTCTAACTAGTTCATTAATTTCTTCCATGAACCTTGTAGAGCTCAAGGTGGCCAGGATTCAGACATAATGGGGCACGCCTAATGAAGTGGGGGGAGACATAGTGAAGTTGGCTTCAGAGGGCTACAGGGAAGCCCTGAGGGGCTTGTGATGCCACCATATGAGGCCACAAGACCGAAGAACACAACCAGCTAAGGCCAGGTGTTTTCTATGCGACATTTCTAAATCTCTTTTCATACTCCTGGACACCTCTCCACGTCTACCAAATACTGTCAGACTTCACCAAAAGAATAACGAGGGGATCTGTGATCTTTCTGCGGTAGTGGTTAAAGATGAAAACTTTGTTAGATGTTATTATTATTGTTACTGCTATTTTTAGTTTGCAGGACTCATAATCACTGTCATCGTAATCATTGTCCATTCGCATCACCCTTTGCCTTTGTTCTAAGAAATGTCTCCCACTCTCCATCCTTTGAGGCTGAATCATACAGTTCATCAGCATTGTACTTCTTGACACACAACCTTGAGACTGAGCAATTCAAAAAATTTCCCAGAAATGGCTTTGTGGGCTGTTAATTTAATTCTCTGAATGGTGAAAACTGCGTAAGACATTTTTCAAAGGTTAGGCTATTGAATATTTCATACCATGGAAACCGACTTAAGAAAGATCGGATACTCAAGGCCACAAAAAAATGAGGGGAAAATAGACTTGAGAAAACCTTATAAACTAGAACTTCTTATAAGAATATTAATATATTATTTTTCTTCATCTTGAAATTTCCTCAGGCATGTGTTGAATGAGCTGACTTCATGGTTGTAGTTTTGTTGTTCTTTCCATGTTGCTTTGCAATTCTCCCTGTGGTCATCATATTGATTTGAACACTGTGGTCATCATTCTAGGAAAATGAAGGCATTAATAACTGGGTTTCTATGGACAGATTGTAATAGAAAACCTTATAAATAATTGCCCACTAATGGGAAAATTGAAAATATGCGCTGTATTATAATGGTCATAATGCAATCATTAAAATTATAATTATGTGACAATGAAAGAATTCATTATGTATTAGGTTTATCTTTACATAATGTTAATAGCTAATGAAAGTGTGACAATTGCATCTAATTAAGTTTAACAACATTTCTGCACTTCTTGTAAATGGACTATATTTTGCTTGAAACAGTGTATGTGGAGACATTAGTGAAGCCGAGGTCCATCACTATTATGAGTTTTGAAATGTAACCATCAGTCCTACTAGAAACCGTAACTTAGTGCCTTTTTGTTAAATAAACTGGACATGTGAGTTCTTACCAAGGGTTGCTTTATAAAAAGGTTTCTTGGATTGTGTCATTCATGTAGTTAAAATACCCATCAGCCTTTCTCCTCCCACAAATTTGTGTGTGTCTGTGTGCTTGATTAATTTATGTTTTGTCTATAACCATTGAGTTATACTAAAATTTCAAGTCAGAGGACATTCACCCAGACTGGGGTGATAATACTGGGTGGGGTTTGATGGGTTATTGCCTTGCCATAGATTATCCTGTATTCTATTTGTGTGTTCTATGGCAACTCTGTGTGCTTCACTTCTCTTGTGTGTAAAGTTAGGGTGAAAGTGGGACACCTGGGTGGCTCAGTCAGTTAAGCGTCTGCCTTCGGCTCAGGTCTTGATCCCGGGGTCCTGGTATCCAGCCCCGCGTTGGGCTCCCTGCTCAGCAGGAAGCCTGCTTCTCTGTCTCCTTCTGTCCCTTCCCCACTGCTCGTGCTCTCTCTCACTCTCTTTCTCTCAAATAAATAAAATCTTAAAAAAAAAGTTAGGGTGAAAGTGATAATATCTGCCTTCTGTACTTTTGTTGGAATTAACATTTATTTATACATTTAATTTATAAATTTATAACATTTAACATTTAGCCATGGCCTGCCACATGGTAAACATTAGTAAATAATAGTGATTATGATTTATTTTACAGCCATAGTATAATATCAAGGGAACAATTCCAAGCTCAGTGTCAGTTTTCCTTCACTGACATTTTATTATGTATTCGGGTAATCATTCAGACTTTTATTTTTCCCTTCTTTAAAAAAAAGGTTATTATACATGTCATATTTGAAAACAGCATGGGACCCTCAGTAAGTGATCAGCATGTTCTCCCGAATGGAGTTTTGAGATGGGAGGCATTGGCTAAGTCACCAGGGCTTCCCACTGTCAAGGTTATATTTTCAGAATGATGGGCTGTGGGTTCCTTCCAGACCCTTGGCCACTGTCATCAGTCTTGGATCATTAGGAAGCCTAGACTATGGAAGGAAATTCAGGTAGAAGTTGGCAGACCAGTCTGTTGCTATGGTACTTCTGAGAAGCTATGACACTGGCCTTTCTTTCTTTTTTTCTTTTTCTGTTCCCTTTATGTTAAGCACAAAGGAAGCATTCATTCCCTGAGAGGACTCATCCAGCTGCCTAGTGTCAACCATCATCGTTACATGTCATCTCAATCTCTGATACCACTTCTAACCATTGTTCTCTCAAACTAGATTAGCTATTAGCTTTTTCTTTGTGAAACTCAACCCATCTTGAAACTTGGTTCATTTTTCCAAACCAAACTCTGATTGTGTTACCAATTCCTTGGTTTTTTGTGTCATAGTATTGATTATATGATCGTATGCTTTATTTTTTATTCCAAGACTCTCATCATCTCATGTCTAGACTATTAAAATTTTCTCCAACTATTCTCTCTGTTTCCCATCTTTTGTCCTTTAATCCACATTTTGTACTTCAGCAGAGTAATCATACTGAATCATGTTGGCATTTCCTTCGCCTACCCACAAATCTTTGATGGCTCCTCCTTGCAGACAGTGTCTTTCATCTGGCATTTTTGTCCCGAGGACTTTGCCCTACCCTCTCTCCAACTTTGTCACCAACTTGTTTTTACAGATACCCCCTAGCCCAACCAAATGAGTCTGCATTATCCCACAACACACTCTGAGTTTTGCATCTTGGCTGGCCCTGTTTCCCCAGCTGAAATGCCCTTGCTTTTGTATTCTTGTCATACACATCTGTTTAGGCACAGCTCAAGAGTCCGTTCTTCCATGCACCTGTCTCTGATAGCCCTATTTATCTCTCTTTCCTATGAATTCCTCAGGCACTTATTTTGCCTGCCCTGTGTCATGTACTCTGTACAGCCTGCTTTGGCTATTTCTTATTCTTTATGTATGGTTCCGGCTGGCCAATGAGATTGGCGAATTTGGAAGCCCCTCAAGGCTGTCTTACATTTCTCTCTGCAGAGTACTAGGTGTACATTAGGTCCTCAACAAATATTTGTTGATGAGAATGTCAATTTTGTAAGCACATGGAGATGATACCCAAAAGCCTTCTTACAGCTACTGGAATCTGCCTGGAGCTAATTTCATACTTAGAACTAATGTTTTCTGAGCCTCCTTCTTATAGGAGTCTTGTCAGATCTCTTGGTAGAATTAAGCACAATCCCCTCTGCCCTGAATTCAAAGACCTTCTCCTTGGGGAAGTATCCTTTTAGCTGAGAGTTTATGAGCGAAGACAGACATGCAGGGATTAGCATCATAGCCCTGGCAGTCCCATCTCCTGCTGAAGACAGCTATCTCAATCTCCCAGTTTAGAAGAGTCCCTAACTTACCTTGTGCTGTGTCCTCTGTAGCAGATGACACTTAGCAAACCCCAGAAATAATAGCAGTGAACAAGGAGTATGCTTGCCTCAATTTTGTTACTAACAAACTAGGTAACCTTGGTCAGGTCACTTCCCACAATCTCCAGGCTTTGTTTCCTGCACTCTAAAATGGATGAAGGGGGTGCCTGGGTGGCTCAGTCAGTTAAGCGTCTGCCTTCGGCTCAGGTCATGATCCCAGGGGCCTGGGATCGAGCCCTGCATCGGGCTCCCTGCTCAGCGGGGAGCCTGCTTCTCCCTCTCCCTCTGCCTGCCACTCCCCCTGCCTGTGCACTCTCTCTCTCTCTGTGTCAAATAAATAATAAAATCTTTTAAAATTTTTTTTTAAAAATAATAAAAAATAAAAAAATAAAATGGAAGAAGAACTCTAACATTAAAATTCGATGATTTTACAGTTTTAATCAGCAGCTAGATAGATCCTAAGAAAATGAACATTGTTATTTTGGTGAAATAAACAAAATTCAAAACAAATCTACATGATTTCTTTGTAGCTCTCTATCTCCTAGGGGCCAATGCATCACAGATTCTCCCCTTTCTGTCTGTGTCTGACTCTCTGTGTCTGTCTCTCTATGTCTCTCTCTCTCTCTCACACACACACAATTTTCTATCAAAACAGTTTTTTCCCAGAAAGCTCTTGCATGCTGGATAAGACACGGGCCTAGGCTAAGAAGCTGACTTCCTTTTAGAGTGGCTCATTTTATACACTGAACGAATTCTGGCTGAAATATGTAGCTAAGTTGCCTTCATTAATTTTTTTTATATCTTTTATAATGCTGAGTGATTTGCCTTTTTTTGAGTTAGGGATTTAACTATAACTAGAAGTCTTTTCTTTCATCTGTACCACCTTTAACTATTCTGATTGTTTAACAAACATAAAACAAAGAAATCGAGCAGTCCACAGACTTAACAGAGGTGGTCTTCCAGGGTAAAATAAGGGGTAGGGGGCATCTTCGTCTTATGTTGCTTTTCTTCCTGTGGCCATTCCTGCTGCCTTCTCCCTCTTTGCTCGTTCTTTTCTCTCTTCTCCTGGTACCTGCTCGCTCTGTTCTCGCCACATCTCTCTGTTCTGCCTCAGAGCTCTTGCTTCTAGCTACTGATGCTTTTCAGTGCCATGGTTTTTTGAGACAGGCTGGTTTGATCACTATCTTTCTTCTTCCTTTTGAAAGCTTTCTCTGTCCTGTGTATCCTCTGGATGGCTGGTAACGCTTGCCATTCTTACTAGGTTTTGTTCTTGTTTTGATTTTATTTTTCCTTAAATTCTTTTTTCTTTAACTGTATGAAAGAGATTTTATCCTCACTCTTATTCCAGGTTTTCCTTTCTGTCATGTTTTATAATGTGGATGTGAAATGTGTTTTAAAGACCAAAAGGATAGACAGCAGCATGGGTGGTGGGGTTGTGCATGATTTCTGTTTTCTTCATTATAGCATTCTATATTTTCTGAAATTGTTTCATGGCACATACATGCAAATATTTATAGTAAGAAAGAAAAAACAATAAAACCATTTCCATTTGGCAAAGAAAAATATCTTAAGGAGTGCTCTGCTCTGGGTCTTGCTTCTAGCTCTCTATCAAACCTCCTTTTCCTTGTCTGTCTTCACCACCAAGCGTGACAGAATGGCTGGCTGAGCTGCAGATGGACAGTAGTCCATGGGGATTGTAGAAAAGAGCCAGTGGTTAGCAGCCGCCTATAAGACCGCAAGTCATGGGTCACTTCTATTGAATCCCCAAGGCCAGGCTCTTGCTGCCAGTTGTTCCTAAGTGTAAGAAATGCAGGGAAATAGCACTAACTGCCTTATGAAATCCAGGACCCTTTGTCCAACATGGCAATTATTTTTGAAAGCTACTGATGATAGCTGAGAGCGGTGAGACGTGATGAGGCTTCTTCATTCAACAGCATCATACTGTGATGCAGAAGTTTAAAAATTTTTTTTATTTTATCTATTTATTCATTCATTTATTTATTTTAGCATTCTTATTGATGGCTCTCATTGATTAGTGTATACTCATTTTTTTTTTAAGATTTTATTTATTTATTTGACAGAGAGACAGCAAGAGAGGGAACACAAACAGGGAGAGTGGGAGAGGGAGAAGCAGGCTTCCTGCTGAGCAGGGAGCCCAAAGCGGGACTTGATCCCAGGACTCCGGGATCAAGACCTGAGCCAAAGGCAGACGCTTAACGACTGAGCCACCCAGGCGCCCCTACTGTATGCTCATTTAAGTTGCATGACAAGTGTTGCTATCTGCTCGCTCCTCACAGATAACAATCTCAAAGAGCAGACCATGGCAGGTCACCCAGAAACCAAGGTGGTAGGAGTCAGAGATGGAGGTAATAAACTTTAGCCAGAGAGCAGACCCCTTTGTACATTCCAGTAAAATTGTTGTCACTCATTGTATACATGTGAACCGAGGCATGGAATTTCAGGACTATGAAGTGTGATATTCTAAATACTTTGGTCTATTAGGCTGTCCACTAAGTGCAAATTTCTCTCCTAAGGAATCAGCTCACATAGTATGACAAATCAGCACTTCATTTATTTTTGTAACAAGCATTTATTGAACATCTGCTATACCCACTATGTGCTAAAAGCTCCACAACAATGAGTAACAGAAATTTCCTGAAAGTACTCCTTCTGATGAGGGATGCAGACATGTTCACAAATAAATGCAAAGCAGGATTATAAAAAAGAATTTTAGAAGAGGTAGCTATTTATAGGACACAGTACAAAGAGAAGTTAAAGTTCTATTAAACCATTTTTTATTGTCAAATGAACAGAATTGTCTTTGTATTGAATTCACTACAGTGAACTGTTACGTGGGTACAGTTGCATATTATGAGCTGTCACTGGAAGATAACTTTTCATTGCCATTTTATATTTTGGTAATTCATATTCAGTACTCTTAGTCACTTAGTTTTTCAATATCTCATTCTCCTTATCTCTAAAGTTGAGCTAATAATTCATGTATTCAATATTCAAAAAGTATATGTTAGGAATTTTAAAAATATGCACCAAAAAGTTGATTGAAAATATCAAGAATGCAAATCTAAAGACAATTTGAGAATACATATAAAATGAAAGGTATTATAACTGTTATAATTATTAGCTTATATTTGGGGAAAACAAGTGATTAAATAAATTTATACATATTATGGAGGACAAAATTTTAAAATATGTACAAAAAGCAAATGGAGAGAAAAAAATAGCTATCTCCTCTTTCAGAAATAAGGAACATTCTTATTCAGTTGCTAGAGCAAAGTTTAAAGAAAGTTAGAGATTTGACATTCCCATGTTTGAATGATAGATCATAGATATGACTGTCCTCAATGCTGGGTAAATAATTTAGTAAATCTAAAGAGATGAACTGCATTGTGCTAAATAATACTCTCCTTGGATTCTGTTGTCCAGTTAAATCTAAAAAGATTTAATTATAATTCTCCTAAAATTAATTTTTTTTCCTTCCTGCAAAAGTAGTTTCCATAGGATTCAGGTGAGTATTTCAGTGTAATTTCAGGATTATATTAATTTTGATGGATTCATGGTTTGTAATGGTAAATTATTTTTGTTTGATGATGAAATATCTACAAATCATAGAGAAAATCAATAGAAAATAGACCTATTGCCTATGCTCATCCTCTTCTCAAACTCCTCAGGTGGAGTGAAAACCAAAATCACTATGTTCATTTTAAAAACTCCTTTGAATGAAATTTGTAATCCCATGCCTTTGCATTAGAGTGTTCGACTGCAAAAAGCATACATTTTCTGTGTCAATATGCAATTTTCTAAATTCACTTAAGCTCAGACTACTAATAATCAAATGAGACTGAGTTCTAAGCTAGATTAAAGGATAACTGATTGAGTGTGGCAGTAATTCCTGAAGGAGCGGGAAGTCCATCAGAATATCACATTTGGGAAACGGCTAGTCATTAAGGCTATGGGCTGTGAATTTAAGCCTAGAGGGATGTGGCTTTGTTTTAGAATGAATTAACCAGTCTAAGTATTGAGGTATATCAGTCACAATGTTTTCATTTACTGAAGACTGTGTAAACTCCTAAGAAATCAGGGTCAACATTTCTCTTTTACATGATTGTGGTATATCAGCCATTATTTAATATATTAAATATTGGAAATAAACTCTTAACCAAAAATACAGTGGGTATATAAATGTGAAGGCTTCTTTTTCTTCTTTTTTAAAAAATAATTTAATAAATCCTTGGTTTTTACCTAACCCCATGCCAATCCTTTTCTTTTTTTAAATTTAAATTCAATTAGCCAACATTTAGTAGCAATTATTTTCCTTACATGATCTCATTTAATCCTTACAATAACTTCATGAGGAAAAATATTACTCCCCCTATACACACACACACAGTGAGATAAGGGAATTGAGACATAAAGATGTTCATACAGTCAAAATTTATTTTTGTCTAAGATGATATAACATATGGAGGATTTCTTTTTTAATTTTAAAAACTGTCCCCATTTTGAAAATGGAAACAACTATTGATGATGGCATCATCATTTTTAGGAACTGAATGATTACATGTTCTAGAGATTTTTATCTCCAATCCTCAATCCAGATGGCATGAGGGAAGTGGACCCTCATTCTGACCGGATGCGGTGCACCTGGCTGACCGAATCTTCCTATTGTCACACAGGATTCTTACGGCTCCTTTTTACCCATAATCTTATGTGACCTCATGCACCCGTACCAATAGAAGGTGCCATACCACAAAATACACAGAAGCTTCTTCTTGATTCCTTGAATTTTTTCCTTAAGTCTTCTCTTCACATCTTCAAAGGAAATACATTTTATAAAATTAAGTGTAAATGAGAAGGCAAAAGCCCCACCTAAGAGAAGAGAGGACCTGCCCTTGGATGTTGATTTTTTTGGGTCTAGCTTCCTTGGGTCTCTCAAGATGCTGACTCGTAACCCTTTCTCTGAAGCATAGGATTCCCCATTTGAGTAGCTCTGTTAGGTTTGACGTCACTGCCCGCCAGCAGCCCTATTCAGTAAGATTTTCAATTGTCTGACTGTTCTCATAATCAGATGTGCTTTTCTGCTTTCCAAGGTGAATTTGTTCTCTAATCAGTATTTCCTTGGTTTACTCTTAGTGTCCAATTAAGCTTCTTTTTAAACTTGCTGAATTACTTATTTCAGAAAAAATACATAAAATTTTACATGAATAATAAGATTATTTAGTTTCATTTGGAACTTCTTTCATTTTTGTGTTTTCTCAATCTCTTAAAATCAGTTCTAAGAATTTACTTGATAAATAATAGGTTCTCAATAAACATTCATTTTAAAAAACTAATGTTAAAATAAAACAAACCCAAGTATTTGAGGTGTGACAAAGGCCTAATCTAAACTAATTTTTGCCTAAAATATTTTATCTTCTAAATTTCTGAACCAAACCTGATCCTAATTTTTTGAATACTGATGACTTGTTGTCCAGTTAGGAAGGTCTTATGATTTTCCTTAAATAGTCCTGATGTCATTAAATGCAATGCTATCAAACAACATATTCTGACTTCCTAATAACTCATTTAATTGCATTTAATTCCTATAGACTTCTGATTTTCTCCTTTATATTTTTACATGAGATTGGTAGGTATAGCCTCTGCCCTTCCTTCTATGAAATGGGACGAAAATCTTTTTATTTTCTCTCTTCCTCTTTTTCTCCTCCTTTTATGTCATTAAGCACCCCATGCCCTAACAATACAGTATTTTAAGCTTCTCTTCTTGCCTTTATGTTCATTATTGCATTTTATTCTATCTATAATTCCAGTTTCCACCTTACCTCCTCCATACCTGTCTACCAGGCTAAATCTGATGCTTCCTTGAGGCACAAAAGTGGGACCTCCTCCACCAACTCTCCCTGCTATGTCCATGTCTACACAGGGTGGTTCCTTCTTTCCTCTGGGCTCTCAGACTTGTGGCCAGATTATAGAATGGAGTAGCTATTTGAGTAAATGTCTTCCTAACCATCTAGAATGGGAGCTTTCTTGAGAGCAACAGGCAATTGTATTCTCTTTTTATCTACAACACCATGCTCAATAACTTTTAACTTGGAAATCAGAAAAGTAGTGGTATGAGGAGCTGAATGTCCACAGTTTACTTTTTCTTCTTTGAAATAAGGACCCAGTTGTTCCTTGTTATATACTTTCTTGAAGGCTGAAGTAGATACTAAAATGTTGTCTTTGGAAATATCTGAAGGTTTTGCATAGTGACATAGTAACGCCATAGGAATCCTCCCCTGGTAACTATTCACCTAAACTACTGGTCCAGATAAGCGATGTCCAAGGGAGAGCATGAAATGTCATCTATCATTGGTTTTCCTGTGACAGCTAAGGGGAAAATTGAGTCTTGGAGAAATGGTGTAGTAAAGAGTCCTTGCAGAAGAGTTACTGTCAAAACTAAACTAAGCTGTTTCAAGAGACTCTTAACTCTCCCTAATATGTATAGCTTAAAATAAAACCTAATGTTTAGAAATGAAAAAAGGAAGTTTGTTTAAAAAGGTTTGGGGCTTTGAAAAGCTATGCTTTATGTTTTCAATTTCTCCTTCTATGCTTCAGTAACTCTTCAGAATTTAGGAGTGTGTAAGGCATTTGGTTATTGCTGTAGGTTGAAGCATGTCCTTTTACAAAAGTATACCATCTCTGCAACTCTTTATGTTCTCTCATCTACCCACTCTTATTTTCTATTCAGTTGACACTAAGCCTATTTTTGCAACCAAATAAAGACACGAAAGCATACATGATGTTAGGAAAATCTGTACAGAATGTAGCTGTATTTTCCTTATCAGGATTCATGCAGTTGGTAACCTTTAGTTAAGTGCTAATTAAATGTAAAGTATAGTGACTGAGTATCCAAAGGTAAATAAAAAAGGAGCTTATAACACACCAGACTCTAACAAGCACCAAAATGGTCATATAAACAAGATCCTATAATAGAAAAGAGGACAGAATTAATTCTGATTGATCAGAAGTAGCATCTACTTACCAGCAATGTGACTCTGGACATATTACTTAACCTCTATGTGCCTCACTTCTCTCTTCTGTAGAGATAATAATAATACCCCTCGTAGGACTTAGTAAATGCTGAACTAGTTTGTATGTTGTAAGTGCTTACAACTATCCTTGCCACCAAATATGTGCTCAATAGAATCTACATAAGATTTGTTTTACAAAGGATATTCCAGGTTTTTAGGAGGAAAGATGAAAAGATTTCCCAGGCAGAGGTAACAGCCTGAGTAAAAAACACAAATGCATTGAAAGTATGATGTGTGCTGGAGGAATTCAGTGTTGGTAGAACTTTCTTTTAATGGAAAACGTTGAGAAGAAGTCCTGGAAATGTGGTTAGGCACCAGATTAGAGAGAGCATTGTATATCAGATCAAGAAATCTGGACATTGATGTTTATATTTTCAGAAAGTGAGCTTTGTGACAAAAAATGATGTTTTGTAAAAAAGGTGTAGCCAAAGAGCCCAGTTAGAGTTACTAACTGGTTATTGCTATAGCCCAAGTTAGAGATGATGGGGCCAGGCTGGGGACATGCCGTCCATGGGAAGGGCTACAAGAACCAGCATTCGAAAGCAGAGACCTGACCAAGGGCAGAATATCCACTACAGGTATATCCTTTCCCTTCTCTAGAAAATAGAATTGTACTTGATAAAATCTTACTGTTCTTCATCAAATTCTGTTTGAGATTTTTACCTTCGAATGACCCAGGAACATGATAGCCTCATATATTATAATTAATTAATTTTATGACTCACTATTTCAAGTAAATGGAAGTTTTAAACTTGTTTTTTATCATGAGAGTCCCTGTCTGGGCAGTAACTCGGCAGAAAAAAATAAGATAAAAGATGTACTTTTTTTCAGGAGCCACTGAGTAGAAAAAGAAAGAAAAGGCAACATGGGTACCAAACCTTAAGGAAATATGAGAGAATGTGGATTTGCTCAATTTAAAAGACTGAACAAATGTGTATGTGCCTATAGTTATTATTTTAATACCAATAAATATCATTTCTTAAACCCTTACTGTATGCCAGGCCCTGGCCCCTATATTATCTGTATTTTCTCATATGATCATCTCAGGACCCTATGAGGCAGGTACAATTATTACCTTTGTCTTGTGGGTAAGAAAAGTGAGCCTTAGAAAGATTATGTTAATTTTAGCCTAAGCTAGAGGGGAAGGAACTATAGGCGGGGAAATGTGCTCAAAGCAAAATTCAGACCCAAAATTGATTCTAAGAGCCCACACACTTGGCTGTCCTCTGCTGAGAGCACCCAAAAAATATTAGCAGGAAACACTGTGTGAAAAGCTAAAAAAAATTCACATTGAGACACATGCCATTATTTTTCACCAAGTATGGTTCTTTCTCTGGCCATTTCTAAGGAAATACCTTAGAAAGGTAAGCTTCCCTTGACATCAGTCTCAATCGTCAAAGCATAATTTCTCTAAACAACCTTTTGATGTTCTCTCACTTACCAATTTATTAAAGTCTTTTGTCACCCCATTTGTGTCCTTCCGGTCCACTCTGGATAAGTGCTAATATCCAGGTAGGTAGAACAAATAGTGTGACCAAGTGGGAGGAACCTCTGAGTCAGAAGGCGAGGGACTGGGACCTCTACCTGTGTGTCCTGGGTTGGGTGAAGTAACCTCAGTTGTAGTTTTCTCTTCCAGAAAATGAACTGATGTCCCCTGTCCTTTATGATCTAATGATTAATTAGTTCCAAATTTGCCACCTGGAATCTGTCTGCAGAAATTCTGCATTCCAAGCTGATTTATTTCTCCTACCCCAATTGTCTCCTCTACCAGATGTGTGTACTAGAGACTCCACACTAATCTTCACACTTCCATAAGCAAAACACAAATGCAAAGGTAAACCTGATACTTCACAAATAATATGGTATATTCTATAACCAAAACTAAGTGATTTTCTGATTTTGCTCTGTTTTGGAATATCCGCATCACTGATAGTTTTCATTAGCATGACATGGCTCAGTGTTGACTAGATTGGTTTTACTCCATACACCACTCGGAAGCAGTCTACCTGTGTTGTGATAGAACTCATCTCAGGCTTTAGTGAGCCATGGTGTGGACTAGGGAAAAAGGTATCTGCTTTTTGCCCAGTCAACCAAGAACACACTTCAGGTTTTTCCGCCTGTTCTCCAACAGATCTGTCATCTGATGAGAACTCTTGACTTCCACCCAGTGTGGCATTATTCTCATGCCACCCAGCAGGGAGGCTGACTCAGTGGACATCGTGATACACTGCTCCTTTTAGGACCCCTCTTTTGACTTTCACCAGCAGAATGTGACTGCCGATCCAAATATGTATTTCTTTAATGAATTTAAGACTCAAAAATTTGAGTGGAAACAACTTGGCTATTCATCTTTCATCAGACTCCTGGGGAAATTTAGCCCTCATTTTTTTCCACACATGGGACTGATAAGGAAAAACAAAATGGGCTTCTACTGTGTTTAAGATCTTTTCTTTTTTTTCTCCTTAAATTACTGGCTTTCTGTAACTTCCTTCTGTGATCTCTAACATCTCTACTTTCATAATTATGATTAGTCAAGATCTCTCCTCCTTGAAATCTCCATTTCTGAAGTCTTAACAGCACCAACTTGGTTTTATTCCAACACATTTACTGGTGTATACCTTTTAATTATAAGATCCAAGAGTCTTGGCCAAACCAAAGCCAAAGGCAGACCTGCCATTGTTAATTCAAACAGTTCCTGGGACAAGTTAAGGCAGTGTGCTCCAACTTGGCCTGAAAGAGTGATGACTTTATCAGTTCATTCAGCCTAGAATTGGAAGGGCTCTGCCTCCTGTCTACAAGATTCCACTGCAGAGTACAAGGCGGGACTTCTTCTTAGCACTGCTAACCAGGGCAGAGAACTAACTCATGGCCCTCTATAGTTCCTAAATTACCTTTCTCCTTTCCTGCCCCACACCCACCAAGAATCCCTATACCAAAAAGAATCTTCTTTTTCTGTTTTGAATAGCTTTGACCAAAGTGTGAGGGAGATTGTGGTTTAGCTTTTTTGGGCCTTGCCAAGTTTTTAAAGCACAGTCTGATGCTCTGTAAAAATTATTCTGTGAATTTTAAAACAAAATGATTTGAAAATGAAGATATTATGATAGAAAATAGCTTCTGATCTTGCCTTATGCATTACGAGGCGGTCAGGCTTCCACCCCAGAAAGATGGCAAGAGAACTATATTTCACATAAATGTTGTTTACTCTCCCTCTCTGGGAGACTCTATAATAGGTATAATTTAGCATATTAATAATTATGCAAGTATAGAAAATAGTGTTTCCAATTATTTCTCAACACAAATTTTCATTAAAATAGTTTTATTAGAGTAGTTGAGTCCAATGCTTCAGGTAAATGGAATTGACTTTATTTTTTACAGAATCAGAAGCAAAGAAGTTGGCACCCTTCTAAAGAAGGAAGGTTAGCTTTTAATTTATGATAGGCTTGGCCAACTGCAGACCTCATTGTATCCACACTTAGAGTTTTTCTCTTCCAGTGAGTCAACTGACAGCTAGTAGCATGGCAACCCTCCTTAGTATTCGTCTCTATAAAAACAGATCCGATTATAGAACCTTAGAGTTAGATGAAGGGGTATTAAATTCTTTCTCTATTTTTCTGAGGCTGAGGAAGGAAAACTTCCTGTGTGCTTGAAACATGTTCCCCAATTCTCCCAAACAGCTTCTATAACATTTGTTTACCCTTTATTTAACAATTTTTATTCAATACCAATTCTGGGACACCTACTGTGCTAAGGTGTGGTCCAGTTAAAGAGAGGCAAGTTCATGAAACATTGTATTGAACCTGGAGAAACTTTCATGAACCAGCTCATGAACAGCCTTGGATGCCGTTCTAATCTTGAAAATCCCTGGCAATGGCAATCATGTTACCGTACATTTGCATAGACCCTTTATTTTCCAAAGTATTTTTTTGGTTTTGATGTCATTGGATTTCTACGTCTACCCTATGATGTAAGGAGAGGGGGTCTTTCTGTCTCCTGATGACAGATAAAGAAAAGGCTTGGTCAAGGGCACCCAGCTAGTGAGTGACAGAACAGCCATGAGAAGCCAGGCTATGGATTCCTAAATCAAAAACATGTCATCATTCAGCCTCTGCTTATACACTTTGAGTGTAGGTGGTGGTATTCCCACAATGACCTGCTTGCTCATGGGCAAGTGCTTATGCTCTGGAAGATGACAGGCTCCTCTGTCTATCCTAGGTGTGCTCCACACAGTGCCTTTAACTAGCCAGTGCTCAGTAGATGACTTTCTATATGATGTATTTTATACTGTTTGAATTTTACATTGTAAGTTTCCTTTATTTTTGTCCTTTGGGTGGGGAGGGAAACAAATGTGAAAAAAATCAATGAGGAAAAATTAGCTGGCCAGTGTGCTCTTCGAGGGGACCCTCATACTTTTCCGCTGGCATGCCCAGTGCTCTTTTGCAGATTTGTATGGTCTGCTGCAGTTTACAAAGTGCTTTTACATATTCCTAAAGGCGGGGGAGAATGAACTTGCCCCTTCAGAGGCTGGAAGCTAGTGAGCAATTTCTTTTAAGCCTTACATAATCTTAAAAATACATGTGGATCTTGCATCTTGCTCCATAATGTATCTGTTTTATTTTATTTTTTTAAAGATTTTATTTATTCATTTGAGAGAGAATGAGATAGAGAGAGAGCATGAGAGGGGGGAGGGTCAGAGAGAGAAGCAGACTCCCTGCCGAGCAGGGAGCCCGATGCAGGACTCGATCCCGGGACTCCAGGATCATGACCTGAGCCGAAGGCAGTCGCTTAACCAACTGAGCCACCCAGGTGCCCATAATGTATCTGTTTTAATATAAAAGTAATGTTCTTAGATCCCTTATCATGGAGTGAAACTGACAATCCAGAAAGATACCCTGTATTATTTCTGGGATTTATATGCCTCCTAGCATGTTGGTAAATATCCCTGGGAGTGCACATACCTATGCTTCAGTTGTACAGAAACAACCCGTAAGCCACCAGCTCTGAGAAATTTGGTTCCCTCCATTTGCTTGTTTTGAAACTTTGATTCAAGATGGACTGACAAATTAAAATAGTGTCCTTAGACAATAAGGCATCACTGTCTAATAGAGAAATATGGGGATAGAATGGAATTGATTGTGGGCTGCTGAGGGGAGTAGCTTATTACATTTATGTAAACATGCTTGCTCCCTATTGCTACTCAAAACAACAAAAAATACCAGGGGAGTGGAGGAGAAAATTAGCAGTGTTTCTGTATTGCAGGGGAGAAAAGTGGTGACACTGGGAGCAGAAATGATAGGCTATGTTCATTTAAATAAATATAGATAATAAAATGTGAACTTTGCTGAGTTCTTTTCTGTGTGTCCACTACGAGGAATGGTATCCCATATGATTACTTTAAAATGAAAAAACTAGCTACTTCTGTAAGATGTTTTAATATTGGTGGTGCTATGGGGTGGTTCCCCCTTCCTTGATCTCCATCAGTCTCTTACTCTTAGCCATCCTAAGTAAATACCCAGTCTAAAGGAAAACCTTATTCATGCTTAGCAAACACAATTTTTTTTTTTTAAGATTTTATTTATTCATTTGAGACACAGAGATACACAGAGAGAGAGAGCATGAGCAGGGAGAGAGGCAGAGGGAGAGGGAGAAGCAGGCTCCCCGCTGAGCCAGGAGCCCGATGCGGGGCTCGATCCCAGGACCCTGGGATCATGACCTGAGCCAAAGGCAGACGCTTAACCATCTGAGCCACCCAGGCGCCCCAGCAAACACAATTTTGATGCAAAGTTTCTAGAGCCCTTTCAGACATGTTGCTACCCCTAAGCACTTCCCTCAATTCTATATAAAACTTCTGGAATTGCCATGAGGTGTGTGTGTGTGTGTGTGTGTGTGTGTGTGCGCGCGCGCGTGCGCATTTGTGTGTTAAAATACACATTGCATAAAATTTACCAATGTAACCATTTTAAAGTGTGTAATCCACCACTATTGAGTATATTTACAATATTGTGCAACCATCACTACTATCTACTTTCAGCCTATTTCATCACCCCAAAGGAAAAACCATTCCCATTAAATGGTTACACCTGGCAATCACTTATTGTCTGTTTTCTATCTCTGTGAATTTGCTTATTCTGGATATTTCACATAAATAGAATCATACGAGATGTGACGTTTTGTGTCTAGCTTTTTTTTTTCATTTAGCATGCTGTGTTCAAATTTCATCCATGTTTTAGCATGTATCAATGCTTCATTCCTTTTTATGGCTGAATAATATACTGTATTTTGTACATCCATTCATCAGTTGGTGGACATTTGAATTGTTTTCAGCTTTTGGCTATGGTGAATAGTACTGTTATGAACATTTTTTTTTTTAATTTGTATTCTTGAACACCAGTTTTCAGTTCTTTGGGGTATACACCTAGGAGTGGAATTGCTAGGTCATATGATGATTCTCTGTTTAACTTACTGAAGAACTGCCAAATTGTTTTCTGTGACTGCAGTATTGTACATTCCTACTAGCAATACATGAGGGTTCCAATTTCTCTATATCCTTGCCAACATTTGTTATTTTTCTTTGTTTTTTTTGTTTTTTGTTTTTGAATAGCCATCCTAATCTACGTGAGGTGGCATCTCACTGTAGTTTGGGTTTGCATGTACATAATGACTAATGAGATTGAGCATCTTTTCATGTGCTTGTTGGCCACTTATATATCTTCTTTGGAGACATGTCACATCTTTTGCCCATTTTTTAATTGGGTTGTTTGTCTTTGTGCCATGATGTTTTAAGCATAAAACTTGAGACAAATGGAAGCTGGTGCTCAGTCATTTTTATTAGAAATCACACAACTTGAAAAAAGTGATACATTTTGCTAAGTTTTTTGTCCACTATTCGCTCAGAAGTCCCTTTCTCGTTAATTTCCCTTTGATCATTGGTCTTCTAGCTCCATCTGTGAAGAAACAAGCCAGTCTTTGATTTCAACAAGTAAATGAGATACTGCAGAACCAAGTCTCACTATTGCATCTGAAGTTTGATCACTGAGGGTTTCCAGGAGTCAGCATTACTGTCAAAGACAATTGCTAAATGGGCCTGACTTCATTATTTTCCATTTGCATTAGCAATTGCTCTAAGCAGTAACAAGATTATAACCCTAACCAGCATCCTGTTATCTTTTATTTATTTGATTTAATATAGAAATGGAGTCTTTTAAAGAGCATTTACTTTTCTTCTTCACATCACTGAAATCATTCTCCATGGAAACAGCCTGATAATGTGGATGAATTTTTTTAGATCCAGTCACTAGGTGAGAGACTCAGAATTTCTGATTTTGCTTAAGCTCCTTGGGTCAATGGATAAGAGAAGGAATGGTAGCAGATTTTGCAGTGGTTGGGTTAGGCTTCTGTGGGCTTTGAGTAGGATGAGTAGAAGTAATATTTGTGATCATTTTGTCTGAATGCTTATCTATTAAAGTAAGATCATAGCACAAAAAGATCTAACTTAAGAAAACTGGAAGTGGAAATTGAATCTTGACAGTCAAGATGGGTCATTGTCTTATTTAATCTGGTTCTGCTTTTTTCTTCTCACCTATAAAACTGTTCTTTATGAGACTCTGTATCTGCTGGTAGTTCATACCCTTCGTAGAATTCTTTAACTATGCAAAACACACAGTGATGAGTGATCAGTTATCATTTGAATCTTAGTACAACTTTAATAAGCTGTGTTTTATATTTAAGTAGTTTCTTCCCTGGTGGTTGCCCATGGCAGACTTTGGATTTTGATAGCTCTGCACTCCGTATTTTCCATTTCACCTCTAAGTAATTATATCCTATGCCCTTAAGCCTCAAAAACATCAAAATATTTAAAATTACACAATTAAACACTTCAGACAGCAGTACTAAAACTCAGGAAAAGAACTCCAGAGCAAAAGTGCATCATGCTGGAGCTTTTAATCCACTTGCTCCTTCTCTAAGGACTTGAGGCTGTGGTCACATAGAAACACACAGTATTTGTTTTAGATGGATGGGTAAATAGAGTACTATCAATAGTACTGATTAACTATCATATATTAAGGCATGTTTTAAGCAGGGCAAATGCCATATTGGCATTTAAGGCAGTACATTTCAAAATGTTTGACCACTCTCTTTACTAAGGAAAGCATTTTACATTGTGACCCAGGATGTATCTGAGTGTGTATTAGGTTACTATGTGAAATATATTGCTACTGTTCGAAATACACTGTCCTAAATGACACCACAATGTTTGACTTGTGGTCAAACATCACTTGTCCTACTTAAACAGTTCCTGAAGGGGTGCCTGGCTGGCTCAGTTGGTAGAGCATATGACTCTTGATCTCAGGGTTGCAAGTCTGAGCCCCACATTGGGTGCAAACATTACTTAAAAATAAAAATCTTAAAAAAAAAGAGTTCCTGAAGTTTTCTTTTTAGTCAGTTTTTGTAAAACTATGGCCAATGTTGAAACAAAAACACAAAAATAGATACATAGATCAATGGAATAGAATAGAAAACCCAGAATGGACCCACAACTACATGGTCAACTAATCTTTGACAAAGCAGGAAAGAATATGCAATGGAACAGAGAACATCTCTTCAGCAAATGGTGTTGGAAAAACTGAACAACAACATTTAAAGGAATGAAACTGGATCACTTTCTTACACCATACAAAAAAATAAATTCAAAATGTATTAAAGACCCAAATGTGAGACCTGAAACCATAAAAATCCTAGAAGAGAACACAGGCAGTAACTTCTTTGACATAGGTTGTAGCAACTTTTTCTAGATCTGTGTCCTGAGGCAAGGGAAGCAAAATCAAAAATAAACAATTGGGACTACATCAAAATAAAAAGCTTCTGTACAGCAAAGGAAACAATCCACAAAACTGAAAGGCAACCTACAGAATGGAAGAAGATATTTCCAAATTACATATCTGATAACCGGTTAGTGTCCAACATATCTAAAGAACTTATAAAACTCAACACCCCCCAAAAAGCAAAGATTCCAATTAAAAATGGGGAGAAGACATGAACAGACATTTTTCCAAAGAAGACATACAGATGGCCAACAGACACATGAAAATATGCTCAATATCACTGATCATCAGGGAAATGCAAATCAAAACTACAATGAGATATCACCTCAGACCTGTCAGAATGGCTAAAATCAAAAACACAGGAAACAACAGATGTTGGTGAGGATGTGGAGAAAGGGGAACCCCCTTCCATGGGAATGCAAACTGGTTCAGCTACTCTGGAAGACAATATGGAGGTTCCTCAAAAAGTTAAAAATAGAATTACCCTATGATCCAGCAATCACTCTACTAAGTATTTACCCAAAGAACACAAAAATACTGATTTAGAGGGATGCATGCACCCCTATGTTTATAGCAGCATTATCTACAATAGCCAAATTATGGAAACATCCCAAGTATTTGTCAATTGATGAATGGATAAAGAAGATATGGTATATATATGAAGGACTATCACTCAGCCATCAAGAAGAATGAAGTCTTGCCGATTGCAATGACATGGATGGAGCTAGAGAGTATTATGCTAAGCAAAATAAGTCAGTCATAGAAAGACAGACACCATCCGATTTCCCTCATATGTGGAATTTAAGAAACACAACAAATGAGCAAGGGGAGAAAAAAGAGAAAGAGAGGCAAACCAAGAAACAGACTCCTAGCTATAGAGAACAAACTGATGGTTACCAGAAGGGAGGTGGATGGGGGGATGGGCAAAATAGGTGATGGAGATTCAGGAGGGCACTTGTGATGAGCACAGGATGTTGTATGGAAGTGTTGAATCACTATATTGTACACCTGAAACTAACATTACACTGTTAAGTAACTAGAATTTAAATAAAACCTTAAAAAAAAAAAACACACACAGTCAAGGTTTAGGAAGTTTAATCCCAATACAACTATTTTAACATCATCTGATCAAAAGTAAAAATACTACAGATAATTTTAATTAAAAAAAGCATAGAAGGTTTTTAAATTTTTTTATAGTGGAGGCTTACCTTTAAATTTGCAGACTTATTCCATTTGTACTCTTCTTTAAATTTGCTCCTCCAAATGTTTACCTGAAAGCACCGCTGCTTTAGGTAAATTGTGGGGGTTCCATTAATATAGGATTTAAACTTGAACTTGCTGTGAAGGAGCCAAACTTTGCTATGGAATGCATTCATGTGCAGAGCTGCCTTGCACAGCTCATTGGAGATAAGACAGTTTTGACTTCACATGCCAAACTTTTGTCACTTTGTCTATTTTCATATTTCTCTATGACTCTGCAGAGACAAGCTTCTGATCGTTTTAGCAGCAAATTAAAAACGTTCTTAAAAAATCTAATATTGAAGTGAATACCCAAGCAATACTGCTCTTCCTAAAACAAATATTTGTTGAGTGCTATTCTGAGCTAGGTGATTATTGGACAGCAGGGTTACAAAAGTGAGCAAGACAAAATCCCTGTTCTAAAGGACTGTCCGGTCTAGGTGCCTTCCTACTTTAGGACTTGGTTTCATGTTGCCTAGGTCTATGGGTAGACTAAAGATCCTCCATTTGCCCTCCCTGAGCCACTCTATACCCTTCACATGTCCTGGATGTTGACCCATATAGAATACAGCCAAGGTCTCTCTTGCTCTCTGGACTTTGATTGGGTTTAGCCAGTTGGAGTACCAGCAGAAGACCAGCAGGAGGAAGGAGAGTGAGGTTGGAGTATTTTTTCTCCCAGCTCCCTCCTTGCAAGTTCACTGCAGGCTGGGTCTATTGCTCTAGCCAAAATTACACCTCCTTTCAGATGCCCTCTCCATACAGCTATTTCTCTCTGTGTTCCAGTGACCCCTCCCTTCCCCTCCTCATGTTCCTCCAGCCCCCACCCCCCACCACCAACTGTTACCCAGATGGGGATACAGCACTATCCATCATGGCTTTGCTACACCCACACTTTCTAAATTATGTTTTCAGCACTGTGTACCTTGACTGAACAGTACTTTAATTCTAAATGTCTTCTTTAAGATCTTTTAGTTCTTCTGACTTAATGGCTTAGCTAATTTTCTGACATACGCAGCTGAAACAATTTCAAGAGACTTATTTATTTTTCTATATGTTTCCGGGAAGTCATCTTATTAATCAATATGGAAAGGTATTTAAAACCACAACCTCTGGTTCCTACAAATACATTTTATCTCTATCCAATTGACACCTTTGAAAAGCTCGATAAATATTTGTCATTGTGGGTGATGCTGATCATGACCCATGTAGCAGTCATGGCCTTCATTGTTAATTACCTGGTTCACTAGGCTTTGTGGTAAGTTTCCTGGGAGGAATAGTCTGGAGAGAGAGTAAGAGAACTCACCACCTTGCTGACAAATTTGCCAAGGCCCCCACTACGTGAGTCCTAGTTGAGTGTTGCTATCTACTCTCAGGGAAGATGGAAAAAAGATGAGGTAATTATTTAAACCCCTGGCAACAGCAATAGCAGAATCAGTGGCCATTTATTCATTGCCTGCTGTTTGCCAGGCATTGTACTGTACAGGTATTGTACTAGAATCTTTCAATTATCATCTTATTTAATCATTGCAATTACTCTGTGAGGTAGCTCTTTTTCTTTATAGATTTTATTTATTTATTTGAAGAGAGAGAGAGAGCGAGAGAGTGCACGAGAGGGGGAAGGGTCAGAGGGAGAAGCAGACTCCCCACTGAGCACTGAGTCCTGACGCGGGACTCGATTCTGGAATTCCAGGATCATGACCTAAGCCAAAGGCAGTCGCTTAACCAACTGAGCCACCCAGGCGCCCAGTGAGGTAGTTCTTAATTCTATTTTGTATATGGAGAAGCTAGGAGTTAAAGAGGATAAGTGACTTGTCCAGGGTTGCACAGCTAGTTTCAGAACAGAGTTCAATTCAGAAGTCTTCTTTCCACTGTTTCATCTCTCAAGAGCCTCTTTGTGCCATTAACTTTGCCAAAGGTCACATTTGCCATTTGCCATCATGTTTGATCTTTTCAAAGCTTTAAATATTTTTTTTAAATCAGGCATTCTATAAATTGCAAAAAAAAAAAAAAAATCTGACTGGGATTCATCTCCTTCCCTTCCAGCGGTACAAGAGTAGAGAGCATGAAAATTGATGGAGAAGGAGAAAGAATAAATGAACTATATATTAACAAAGGACCCAGGGAACCCTCAAGTGAATAACAATCAAACATTGAATTTTCTGCATTTTAGATGTTGAGTTACTTGCCCTGTGACCCGATGAGACTTTCTCCTGATTCCAGATTTTGAACTTGTGTCCTTGGAGAATAAAGGCTTTACCATTGACTGGCTGAGTCACTTCTCTGTGGTTTTAGAAGAGTCCTACCCTATGCTTTATTCCCTTGGAAGCAAGCATTTCCCAGATTTTCTGCATTAGGATGAGGGACTGGGGCTGAAACAAAAGAGAAAGCCAACAAGTCTATCCGAAAACTGTCAGTATCATCTCGATGGGGAGTTATGATGTTTTGACTTCAATAAAAAGGCAAAAGAAAGCAAGCCAGCCAGTTATAAATTTAATTTATGAAAATAATACCACAGGCCTAAAGCATCCAACAGTACAGCCATTGATTCTTCTTTCTTGTTCCTTGGGGAGCCGTTGCTGTGTTTGATATGGTGAACTTCAAATTGTCTTACTTTATCATTTAAATGTCATATCAGTCCCTACACTGAAAGCAGCTGAGGAGCTGTGCACTTACTGGGGAAAAACAGGAGAGTGTTTTTCACTTCTTTTAGGAAAAAATATTACTTGGTTGACAGATTTTCTCTGTTGGTGAGGATTGTTGTTGCTCCTTCCTAATTTTTTTTTCCTTTTCCTCTGTTTTCACCACATTGCACTTCCTCAGTTCTGTGTGGGGCACCGAGAAAGGGTAAATCACGATGATCCAGGTCTAGGGTCTTTCCTAACCTCTGGGATTATTTTCTTTAACACAGTTGTTGGAAAGTCGGCTGTTACCTGCCAGAAGATAAAACAACCAATTTTTCATCACAAGTTAAATAAACATTGAAAAATCAGCATTCTACAAGGACCATTAGCTTATGCATCACTGTAAAATGCTTTATAACTCTTGGTATAAAGGATGCTCATATAAAAATAAATTGTGTCGTAACAAACATTTCTCCCTGTCATGGTTTGTAATAGCCCTAATATCAAATAAATCTAGGTTGAATATTGTTAGTCTCCTGAAAAACCGACCTTCAGTTTCAGATAGTTGGGTTAAATCACTGCGGTGATGACACAGTCTTAGACATAAGGAGATACAAACTTATATCAACTCCCTAGATCATCTTTTATTTAGAAGAGGAGAGATGTCTCAATAAACTGAAATTGCTCTGGAGTGACCCATTTTATTTATGTATCTGTTTATTCTGACTACTACTTCACACACGGTACCAAGGAGCATCCTACACATAGCTCCCCAGGGTTCTTGAGAGAGCATGGAAATACATGGATTAAAAACCATAAGCAGTTACCATTTTACATCTGTCAAATTAGAAATCATTTTTAAAAGTATAACAGTCACTGCTGGTAAGATATTGGTGAAACTGCTAAACTCATATCCTATTGGTAGCAATGTAAATGCTTTGGAAATCATTTCAGCACACAGAAAAGTGTCCATATCCTTTGATACTATATTTACACTTCTGGGAATTTAGCCTAAGGAAATCATTTAGAAGAAGAAAAACAAAAGCTAGGATGTTCGTTGCAGAATTTTTTATATTAGTGAACAATTAGAAACAACCCAAGTACTCAACAACTGAGACTCTTCTGGTCAGGTTTTTAAAAGTCTGTCAGGGTTATATACATGAAGTCTAATTGGTAACATGTAAAACTTTATGATAAAGGGCTCAGAGAAAAAAAGTCTGATTATGAGGATGTAAAATTATTGCATGCCTATGAAGGAATGGAATTTGGTAAAATGTGTCCAGATTGAGGTTTTAAAATTTTATTTTAGTGTTACAATGTTGTTTTGCCTGTAACAATAATTAGAATCTAAAAATTATTTGACTAGGCAGATTAATATCAATGGAAAGTTTTGTTTGCTTTTTTGTTTTAAATTGGAACTTTGCTAAAAAATATTGTAGCTGTTAAATGTTAACCTTTGAGGACTGAAAGTGTCAAGGATTTGGAAGACTGGCATTTAAATAATCAAATTTAAGCAAAAGAGAAACCAAGCAGATAAAAGAGTTAGACATCTTTCCGTAATAATAAAACCTCCTATCCTTATTCTTTTTTGAATTTTTTTAATGTCGGTGCCTCCAGTAAGAAAATCTCATCAGATCTTTTAGACAGAAGTCATTTCCTTTAAATGTTGCAACAGTGTAGCTTGTGGCCATGAACTGAGAAGTCTTCAGATGGGTGGGGTAAATAGGCTTTGTGGGAAAGGCTGTATCCCAAAGAACCACAGGACAAAAAAGGAAGTGTGAAAACATCCCTGCCAGGCTTGAATTAGACCTGAAAACATACACAGCAAAAGTCCTGTTAGAAATAACCGAACTACCCAACAATAGAGAATTGGTTAAGTAAAGCATGCTGGAGTCATAAGATGGACTACTGAACGGGCATTGAAAGTAAAGTAGAAAAATACATTTTAATCCGAGTAAATGTCTGTAGTAAAGGTATATGAGAAAAAGTGAGATATAAAACTATGCATAGAGCATTACTCCAACTTTTACACTCTTGCTCGTAAGAGAAAAGAAATTTAAAAGATGTAAACTTGTCAATAGTGGTCATCTGAGCAGTAGGATAGTGGGCAATTAATTCTCTGTTCTTATCCATATTCTTCGATTTTTTTTTCCCTCCCTAATTTAGGAAAAAGTCATTTATAAAAGTTGTTTTTTTAAGTTGAATTTAATATGTAATGATTGAACTGATGCCTGAAATAATTTTAGAAAGAGGTAACATATGAACTAAGAGAAAATGAAATAAAATAAAATGCAATTTGATTGCAGCAATTGGCTAAAAGTCTACAGCGGTGTTCAGATAAGGTCATTTGCTTTTTATATAACTCTACCAGTGAGTAGCTTGCATTGAAATGCCAAATATTGGTATTTATGTATATGTAAGCTCTTGCTGACACTCTCATATTTTCTTTTTATTTTTTTTCTGAAAATTTTTTTCTAAAATTATGGTGTTATATATACCAGAATCAATCAATTCTTTCTTCCTCCCTCCTTCCCTCCCTGGCTCCTCTCCTTACTTGCTTCCTTCCATAGGCAGAGAGAGTAAGGATGGGTTTAACTCAGTTTGCCCAATTGTTGAAGTTCTTCGGTTTATACAGTCTTGAAAAAATGAAAGTAACAGTCCTTGAGACCCTCACTTAAATACTGGCTACCTGGGCGCCTGGGTGGCTCAGTTGGTTAAGCGACTGCCTTCGGCTCAGGTCATGATCCTGGAGTTCCTGGATCGAGTCCCGCATTGGGCTCCCTGCTCGGCGGGGAGCCTGCTTCTCCCTCTGACCCTCCCCCCTCTCATGTGCTCTCTCTCTCTCTCATTCTGTCTCAAATAAATAAATAAAATCCTTAAAAAAAAAAAAAAATACTGGCTATCAACTAGCTAAAGCTTTTATCCCCAAATGCTTTAATGCCTATGATTTAAATAGCTATTTGGGGCACATTGAGGAGCCTGACGTTAGCCTTCTGGATTCATATAGTAAGAAACAAAAATTCCTTTAGCTCTGAATCTTACTAAATAGAACACCCTGCAAAAGGACAGTGTTGTATTTTTTTGTGAATATATTGAGGGAGATTTGCCCCCAAATCTGTCAGCTTTCTCATCACTGAACAGACCAGCCCTGCAGTTAATGAAATGATGTAAACTCTCAAGGCTACTATCTTTACCCACCCCTGTAAAAGTACTGATAAATGGGGAGTTTCCTTATAGCTCTGTTCCCGTTCTTTACTCATTTTTTACCAAAAAATTTTATCTTTGGTTGTAATACTTGAGGATCTAGACTCCTCTCACTGAGGTCAAGGGACAGTGAGTGGAATTCCAGGTCCAGAGTGTGATGAGCCAGTGTAGTTAATCATTAGCAGGGATTTCTAATCAATATAATTTGGTAATAGCAAAAACTATGGAAATTTCTCCTTAGCTTTTTAGTGGTATTGGGTAAATATGTATAAAGTGGAGAAAGGAAGGAAAGGAGAAAGGGATGCAGAGAGGAAAATACTCTGGCGTCACACATGAAAATATAATAGTCTTTCCTTGACCACTGTATCTGCTGATGGAGAATGACTTGCTTTTTCTACCTTAGTGGTGTAAATGAGAAAGCCTCACAAAAGGGTAACGTATTCATTATTACAATCATATTAGCTAGGTAGTAAAAGCATGTTATTTATGCAAGAGATAATTATTGCATCTGTTTCTTTTAAATTCCTCCGGTTATGTGTTGCAATGATTTTTCCTGGGGCTTAACCAAAAGTGTTTTTTTCCCCTAATAAAAAAGACTATTGTTGAAAGACTTCTTTTTCCCTACTTATTGCTACCCTAACACAACACACCCCCTCCTGTGTCCTTTTTCATGTCCTCATCATTTACATTTTTGTTACTTTCTTATGGATTCAAGGAATGATATCTAAGAGTACAAAACATCAGATTGCCCCAGGTCCTAGCGCGGTATCTGGAGTAGTGTACGCATTCAGTAAATATTGAATGAATTCAATTTAGAACCCTGGGGAAAAGAGTCACAAATTTATCAAATAATTCACAAAGAAGCATATCCCTGGCAGCTAATCCGGTTAACTGTATTAAGGTAAGCTGAATCCAGAACATGTTTCAAATCATTTCTCTTCTTATAAAAGTTTTGTTTAGTGGCTGGAACACTTGTTTCTCAGTATGCTGATCAAATGTGACTTGAGCAAGAGAGAGTCACAATAAATAACACCAGGAGGCTTATGAATGATGTATAAAGCCCACCAATTTAACGATAGGTAAGGCAGAGGAGAGCAGTTATTTTATTTCAGAACAGCCAAAGCCTTGGCAATGTAATGCCACCATGGGAATGCTGAGTGGCTGTGACTAGTTGGGAGGAAGCTAGAATGAGAAAAGTTTGAAATGTTCTGACCGATATTTGATATATATTTTTTTTTATTAATGGAGCCATTGCTTTAGGTGAACACATATGGAAATGACCCCTCTTGCTTCTCTAGCATTTGCCCAGAGGAGGTTATTTGGGCCAGCTGAGTGATATTTCCAGTATGAATCCCTTTTGACTTGAAGTGAAATTATACTTTTTGGGGGGGAACAGAATCTTTCATGATTTGTTTTCTCTCTAAAGTCTAGATTCTGCAATAAATCCATAGGATTTATTGGTACTGTGTGCCTAGTAGTGTGATTCTCTGTAATTGACTCAATAGAAACATAGATCATGAAATTGTTGGGTAGAAGTTAATCAGAGCTCATGGGTGAAAGGGATTCCAAGAGAAACGAATTGAGTGCTGACATCTAGGGACGGTAAATGATACAGTAGATTGGCTAAACAGACTGGTGTCCTCTCCCACTAGATCTATTCTATTTCTTCATATAAAAAAAATCATTCATTCTTATGTTTATTCATTAAATAAAGCTCTTATTGTATCAGTCAGGATCCTTCCCATTTGCAAGTTAGGAGAAACTTCCAGCTGAAAGTGTTTTAAGCAACTAAGGATGTTATTATGAAATAAGAAATACACTTTCTCCTGTATTGTCTGTATTTTCAAACAGGCTTTTCCCTCATACTTCCCCAAATCCAATAGGAAAAAAAGAAGATCAAGGGCTTTTCTTCCCTAAGAGTTTAGACAAAAATTCTGGGCCTGATCTCTTTAGTCCCAAGTGGGTCACATTTCCATCACTGAGGCCAAGATAGCACCTGAGTCGCCTGTTCTCTTTTGGAGCTTAAGTTCGGCTCCACAGAAACTGGGCTGAGCATGGGGGAGGGATGATTTTGCTCACGGGCCAGATGCTGAAAGCAGAGGACAGATGTCCAAGATACTCACTGATAGCCAGGCCTTGTGCAGGTTGTTGATACAAAGACAAACATGACTCAGTCTCTTTCCCTCCCTGAATCTTGTGTTAATACCTTATCAATGCATCTCCTTAAGTCAACATTCTAATCCTGTCCTACCCTTCCCCAGTAATGTTGCTGGTTCCTTCTTACCTGTTGATGAAAACACCTTGGTTAATCTTACTTCTTGCTCACCTCCCAGTCCTGGCAAAAGCAACCGATCACATATCTTCTAGATTTTCCTGCCTCCACGGCTTTGCCCTGAAATGTTTTTTTCCATTCCTATCAGTGGTAGTCTCAGTCTCTTCCTGGTCCAGTTCAGATACCATTTTCATGAAATACACACTGGTTTTATTTTCCTAATGTCTGCAACACTTCACATGAACCTATGTTATAGCACTTAGTGTTATTTAACAAATGTTATCAAATGCTTACTATATGTTTATGGCTGTTCTAAATGTTTAAAAATATTTTTTTCCAATTTATATTATTGTTCCTGGTGTTCTTCCCTAATAATCTATAAGATCCTTGAAAGTGGTATCCTTAAAGAGCAGTGACTTAACTACCCATCGTGGGCAATCAGCAACATGAATAAATAAATGTTCATCCAGTTTGCACATTTATTGAACACTAGCATTTAAAGCTAAAGAGAATAGGGCCCTGATTTCTCTCAGATCACTCTCTGCACATAATACAGCAACATGCATGTGCTTGGCATTCAGTAAACATTTGTTGACCATCTAAATGAAATAGAAATGAAAAATACTCAAATATCTAAGAATGAACTATTTCCCCCTCCTTTTACATTCTTTAGTCTTTTGGCATCATTTTTCAAATTTCTTGTTGTTATTATATTTTTCCAAACAGTTTTCTGTTCTGGTTTTCTAAACTTGAGCAGGATTAAGGTAATTTTTTTTTTAACAATGGGGACTTTTTTCAATAACTGCACATGCCGATGTTGTTGACCCACTGTGGAAAGACCAACTTTTATAAAATGCTTCTAACAGCAAAGGGCTTTGCAGGCCCATATTCTGTGCAGATGTTAGTGAGTAAGAGTGTTCAGTGGTCCTGGCAAAACTGGTGTTTAGCAAGGTGAACACTAATCTGTGGGGTCACTTGCAGGTATAATTGAGCCCTCGCCTATAATTATGAGTTTGTGATTTGAATTGACTAATACTGCAGATATTTCCATGTAGAAATTTGGTCTAAAATACATAAGGCATAAGTGGGTGGGAGGCATGATTCCTTTTCTTGGTTTCAGCTGGACAAGGACAGAGTTTCCCATGCTATGCCTTCCCACCTGAACGATGGATGGGAATTCTCTGCTCTTTCTTTTCTTGTTAGTTTCCCTCTTCATTCCTCTTCATGAATAATTTGGCAACCACCTTAGATGAGTGCCACCAGGTGTCAACTGAAATTAGCAATTAGCCTGGCCTTGGTGACCTGTGTGGGAACAGTTTCAGGGACATGGTGAAGGCAGAAGCCACAATGCAGCAAACTGAATAGCATGAATGGTTGAGTCAATAATGTCTGCGGAGTGAGTGCGTGGGCTCTGGATCTGGACCACCCAACTTCAAAGCCAAACTCCACCTTTCATTACCTGTTGACTGTGAGCAGTTCACTAAATCTCTCTCTCTCTCTCTATCTCCTCTTCTACAAAATGGAAATAAAAATAGAACTATCTCAAGGTTGTTATGAGGAGTAAATGAGTTCAAGTGGGTGAAATGCTTAGAACAGTGCCAGTTTCCTTACAAGTTCTTAGTAAATACTAGCTATGGTTTTTGATGAGTATGCAAAGACAAACTGTGACTACTTTTGAGGTTTGGCTATGAAAACTGGAGAGCAAATGAGATCATAGTGAGATGTTGGGCAGAGATTAGGAAGTTTCTTCCAGATAGGTGAAAGATCAGTATTTTCTATGCTGGAGGAAAAGAAATGGCTCTCAGAGGGTGACAGTTTGAAGATACAGAAAAGAGAGAGATTAGTTGATGGGATACTATTACTGAGAAGATGAGGGAGGATGGAACTCAGAGAAGAGGTAGATGGATGGATGAACCGCGGAGAGGAGGGACTTCTTGTTTTCTAAGGCAGGGGTTGGGGGGGGTGGGTAATAAGGAGGGGCAAAGCTAAGGATGCATATCTTTGTGGGTGAGGAGCAGAAAGTTGAAGGCAGTCAAGACGAATTAAGGCGTTTTCTTTGTGAAGTAGGAACAGGCTCATCTGGTGGGAGAAAAAAGGTGGCAGAAGTGAAGAATGGCAAAAGACTGATAAATGAAGGAGCTACATAGTAGCAACTTCCAGAAACAAGATGACACTGGCCAGAATGTAGAGTCTGACAAAAAGAAGTAAGAATTCTGGTATGATAAGAAATTGTGCTCACAAAGGGAGAGATTGGTGTTTGCTTCCATAGATGGAACACTTTTAAGTGATGAGAAGTCTAAGGTGAACCATTTGAAAATTGTTTTGCTCTACAGTGCAAAGTTAGAATTTAAAATGATTCTTTATCAAAAAAAAGATTCTTTACCACAAATCAATGATTGATTATATTCATACTCATCTTGATTTTTTGAATCACCTTTCTTTTCTTGTCTATAAATTTGCAATGGTATTGAAAGGTAAACTCTTAGAGTTGGATTAGATCCTATCCCTATACCACGCAATCTGTCCTTGAATATACTTATAGATGGAAAACTTACTTTTTATAGAGCTGATCATTCTATTTTGGGGTAGACTGGATATCCATTAATATTGAAACTTAAGTGCTAGAATATGGATTTTACCTTGTTGTGATGGTCACACAAAAAAGCTCTCCCATCCTACATGCCTGTCCGCAATGTTATTTTGTGACTTTTCCCATCAAGAGATGGAGTGGATCCCCTTCCCTTGAACTGAAGTTGACTTGTGAATTGCTTTGACCAGGATGAGGCAAAAGGGACACACCATGACTTTCATGCCTAAGCCTTAAGAGACTGCAGTTTCCATATTTGCTCTCCTGGCATCCTGAGCTACCAAGTACAAAAGCCCAACTTCCCTGACCAGCTGGAGAGAGAGGCCAGGTGGACAGAGCTCCCGGGGGTTTGCAAGAGCACAAGAGAGAGAGGCTCAGAAAGCCCCATGTGGTTCAGCAACCCAGCAGAATCACCGGACATGTCAGTAAGTCCAGCCTGATGCCTGCAGCCCCTGGTCAAGTTGCTGCAGCCGTTACACACAAAGCAGAGACAAGCCATTGCCACAGAACCCTCCCACGTTGCAGAATTGTGAGCCAATAAATAGTGGTTGTTGCTTTAAGCCTCTGAGTTTTGAGAGCTTTATTATGCTGCAATAGGATGTGAAGAGGAAGAGTCTCTAGGCAGGGAGACAAATGAAAAGACCTTGAACAGAATCTAGGTGGCAGGTGATGAGCTGACAAGTACAGAAAGAGAGATAGGGTAAGACGTGGGAGAAGAGTGGGTGGCAGGGTTCCATGTGACCCAGTGATTGGATGAGGGGGCAAAGGAGAAAGCGAAAGAAAAGATTTTATGAAGCTCTGTCTGGGATATAGTGTTGTACGGACAGCAGTATGTCCAGATAAAGAGCTGGAGTCTTGAGGAAGAAAAGTCCAGTTTACAGTTGTTATTTTTTGATGTGACAGCACAACTTCCATGTAAAAATGCTCCCTTAGCAGTTCAAGACACAAGCCTGAAGCTGAGGGCTGCATGGAGCCAGAGCTGTTAGAGGTTTCAAACAAAAAGATGCAACCAACTCTCCTACCCTTTTGATCCAGCCTAAAGGCTGCTCTCCCTTCTCCCGTAAAAGGTAGGTAGAGACATCAAGCAAAGGTGGAGTGCAGGAAGAAAGGAGAGGGAGAGGACTCGAGTGAGAGAAAAAGGCCCTGTGCCGTCCTGTGGGATTGCACCTTAGTTTAGTTACGTTTCTTGGAAGGCTGCATTGCTTCAGTAAAAATAAGGAACACAACATACACACTCAACTAAAATTACCACCTTTCAAAAGTTCTTCCTTTAAATAGCCCCAAATGAAAATGCAAAAATGCGAAACCCTAACCTCAGCTTTTTAAATCACAATGAAAGGACAAGAGATGCTTTCCTTTTATGGGTTCTTAAACCTTCAGAAAGGGTACTTTTGTGTGTTGAGCGGATGGCAATGGCGGTGTCTGTGTGTGGAGGCGACCAGCCCAGAATGCTGAGGTGAGGAGGTTTCATTTAGCAGCAGTGCTGTGACTTCCCATTTGCCACGTTGTGCAATATTTATTTTTTTAAAAAATAAGCCTAAAATTGAAACCATCTCTCTTCTAAGGGGGACAGGATAGGGTAGTGATCCTCCAGGATCCTGTCAAGATTACATGCTCATGCTGTGCAGTGAGCTAGAACTGAGCTCAAATCCTTGTCCCATCACTGACTATCCCGGACGCCTTGGACATGCTGTTAACCCCCCTGAGCCTCAGTCACTTCAGCTGTAGAATGGGGAGAACACTGTCTCCCTCGTGGCATAATTCTGAAGTGTCTTTGAATGAGATACTGTATGCAAAGCACTGCATCTAGTGAAGGTGCAGTAAGTGGTAGCTACAGTCACCGGAATTTGTGGTAATTTGGGGCTTTTCTACATTTGGCCAGTGGTTGAGATGACTTCTCAAGAATATTAACAATATAGGGTGCCTGGATGGCTCAGTTGGTGAAAGCGTCTGTCTTCGGCTCAGGTCATGATCCTGGAGTCCCGGGATCGAGTCCCGCATCGGGCTCCCTGCTCAGCAGGGAGTCTGTTTCTCCCTCTGACCCTCCTCCCTCTCATGCTCTTTATCATTCTCTCTCTCTCTCTCTCAATAAATAAATAAAAATCTTTAAAAAAAAAGAATATTTACAATATAAGAAAATGGATCTGACTGCATTTTAGTCAATGCTTTAAATGTAACAAATGTTTAATATTATATTATATAACAACAGGTCATTTTATAGTTTATAAGTGTCATGAAGATTTCCTTCCTGGGGACAAATTCGGTTGTTTCACAGAATCTTTGTGCATCTTCAGGCAAACCAAAACTAACATGCTGGTTCCTTCTTATTTCATTATTCATAATTTTAGATGTAAGAAAATAAACAATGTTCGAATGTAGGATTCAGCAAACTTTTTCTGTGAAGGACTAGAGAGTAAATATTTTAGCCTTGCAGGTCACATATGATCTGTCACATATTCTTCTTTAACTTTTTACAACCCTTTAAGAATGTTCAGATCAGGAACACCTGGGTGGCTCAGTCGGTTAAGTGTCTGCCTTCGGCCCAGGTCATGATCCCAGGGTCCTGGGATCTAGTCCCTCATGGGGCTCCTTGCTCCGCAGGGAATCTGCTTCTCTCTCTGCCTTCCGCTCCCCCTGCTTGTGCACGTGTGCTCGCTCTCTCTCTCTCTGACAAATAAATAAATAAAATCTTTAAAAAAAAAATGTTCAAACCATTCTTAGTTCATATGAAAACAGGCCAGTGCTTGAATGTGACCCACAGGCTATAGTCGGCAGACCTTTGCTCTAGTGTAAATTTGTATTATTTATTACTAGGGTACTTCTGCCAGTAAGTACTGAAATAAAGAGAAAGAGAAAATACATTAAGTAAATAACATGTAAGTGACTCTGATTCTGATTTGGACATATGCTGGGCTCAAGTAAGACCATTGATAACTTCCCTTATTGGCATAGGACCATTTTCACTAAGACATAAAGAGGTTGGTATGATTTTGAGGACTGGGGACCATTCAGCACATTAGTTTTAACCAACATCCCTGTGCTTTTCTTTCTCTTTCTCACAGAGGAGCAGTTTGGATACAGGCTTTCTAGCATCAAATGCAAACTGCCATTAAAACCCTAAACTGAAAATTGTGTTGCCCTTTATGAAAATGAACAGCTAGCTGGTCATCCCCAGACCACTGGCCCCCTCAGATCTATCTGTGTTGTGTACAAGTAGCTATAGTCTCCTTTCACAATAAGAGTTTTTGAGGCATTTGTCAATCCTCCATCGGGAGGGAAATCCTTACCAGCAGTTAGTGATCCCTTTCAGGGTGTGCCCTGCCTTAGCTTCTCTCTGTGGACCTGGGAGAGAAATATTCTCCTGGAAAACATGATCTAGGATTGTCTTGATCTTTTCTTTTCTGACCTGTGTCTCAAGAAGCTTCCCTGGAGATCCCTGTAGAGTGTCTTTTTTCCTGTTTGCTCCGTTTTCCTGACTTTCCCTTTATTTTTCCATGACAACAGGCATAAAGAAAAAGGAGAAATCATTTTAAAATATACAGTACCCCCAAATATTTATCCTCGCACATGCTGAGAGCAAACCACATTCTTATCTTATAATCCGGCATGTTTTTGTTATCCTATATTTTATGTTTAAAGAGGCGGATGGAATCGAGACCCAGGATCTGAGTCTTCCAATCCTGCCCTCAGCCATTTCCCTGCCTCCCTGAGAACACGAGGTCAGGCAAAGGGACACCTTAGCTGAGGTCCTGGCCTCATGCCTTAATGCGATCATCTGTGAGCCAGGCTAGACCAGGCGAATTCCTTTTGGGTGGGTTGATCTTAGTCTAACACAGAGTCTGGAGGAAATTAAAGCGAACAGCTTCCTTTGTACCTTTCACCCTCAGCCTACATTGGAGTCTGGCCTTTGGCACCTCACCCATCCAGGCAGGGAGAGAAGGTTAGCTCAAGAAGAGCACATTCGTCAGGGAAGCGAAGCAGCTCAAGACCAAGAGGGCCCAAGCACATTTGTCGTGGTTTCTAGGGCAGAGCTTGCCTGGTCTACCCCTCCCAGCCTTCTTGGGGCTCTATGCTCCAGGCACTCTCAGGTTGAGAGCTGCACCAAGGGAGAGAGCACCCTCCAGCCTCCATTCACGGCTTATTCAGTCACTCACCCACCCAACACAGATGTACTGAGTAGCTATCATGTGCCAGAAGCTCTTCTAACTACTGGAGACAAAGCAGTGAGTGTGAGAGACAAAGCCTCTGATCATTTTACTCCATTCCTTGTTTGGAAGATACCATCCTTTCATGGACTCTTTCCTTGATCACTTGCATTCGGTATTGTGAGAACTGGCTTATGACCATGGAAAATGTCTTTGAACCAGTCTAAGCCCTGGTGTGGCCCTTTCTTGAAGGGTAGGGAGGGAGGAGTGGTGAAGGGAGGGCCGTGAGCTTCTGTCTGCAGGACCCGTGTCTTCATAGGGATAACGGTCTCTCCTTCCTATCTCCCTCTGGGTATCAAGAAGATGTGCAATCCTGTTTCATCTCCTAACCTCATCTCATTCTAATCTGTTTGCCTGGTCTTGGGCTCACTTCCCTTTAGCCTACATGAGGATCTTTAAGTCTCAGCTTACTTAGGCCCAGGGCTGTTACACGCGCATTGCAGGTACCATCTTTTTGATGTCATGCAGTCAAAGGGCCTTATGTGTGGGGCAAAGAAGTTCCTTTGCTGGATGTAGACCACCTGCCCTGAGCTCTTGCGAACATATCCTTTTCTGTTTTCTGTAGTCCCCTCTGGTTTATTTTCTGAGGAAACTCTTTTGACTCTCAGGCTGAAGCAATGTTTGTCCTAGTTTGATGTATCCAGGCTTTTCCTTTCTGAATGATCTACTGTAGATAGTTTCAAGGGAAACTTCATTCCTCAGTGAAGTTGGGTTCCTTGTCATATAGGCAGGCCCACTATCTCTAACTCCCATTCAGACAGAGAACAGGCTTTTATTACCCGTAAGACAAAATGACGTTATTCCTGTTCTAAAATCAATACACTGCCAGTACCATTATCTTTTCCAGTCCTGTACCTCTAGATTGTTTTCTCTGGTTGACCTTCTTCTTCCCACGGTCAGACTTGGGCTCCAGCCCTTCCTGCAGAATGCCCTCGTCAGCACAGTATCAATCAGCTAAAAATAGTATTCTGCAGACATACAGAAAAACTGAAATACTATCCACTCCACGTATATCTCTACACCCCTAGAAGAGATTACTCTAGGAAGTAAACTTGGGGGGACAGGAGGGTCATTGAAATGTAGAGACAAACAAAATCAACATTCTTCTCTTTTCCCCAAACCTCACCTAGCCTCATACAGTCCAGCAAGGTTCTGGCTATTCAACATTGGTTTCCTCTTGGCCTGTAAAGACTCCCCTAGGTATCTTTGTGTCAACCTCTTATTACCCAAATTTATTGCTTTACTGGTCAATCCACTTTTTAAAATTCACATTTTTTTTTTTTTTTATATAACATACTGACCTAAAAGTAGTATAGTTGTCTGTAGTTTCTGGTTAATAAAAGGTTAATAAAAGCAACAAAATTGACAGTTCCCATGTCTGTAATTAAATTTGTGAAACTAACAAATGGCCATAATATGAAAGATTTTCTTTACCAGTCATGTTGTGACACCAGTTTGTATTAAATAATGAGAGTGAGAACTTAGAGGATTTGCTTGTCATTGTGGTGAAAATTAACATACAATTACTGATCTGCAATAGATTTGCATAA
This sequence comes from Halichoerus grypus, assembly GCF_964656455.1. Lineage (NCBI taxonomy): Eukaryota > Metazoa > Chordata > Mammalia > Carnivora > Phocidae > Halichoerus > Halichoerus grypus. The sequence goes on along the minus strand of NC_135716.1, from coordinate 125,423,508 downwards.
GAGTTACCACTATCAATAATCATTTAGAATTCATTTTACTCAGATAAATTGGAGTCTCCAGTGATAACAAGGGACTTATCTTCTTCATTCCTGAAGAAAGATTAAAATAATAGCTGTTTAGTATAAGGGGATCTTGGGATTGGACACACCTTATACATGTAGTTTTTTATATCTGCTCTTAAGTTTTAAGTGTAAACATGAATTAATGCTACATGAAACTAAGAAAATAAGACAGAGTGTAACGATGATGATGGCTAGGCTAAAGTCAGGAAATCATAGATTTGAAAAGCACCAAACTGTCACCCAGTCCATTCCTCTGCACGAGATACAAGTACCGCTAGCTGCTGTCATACTTAATGATTTCTGAGAAAGAAAGAAGAAAAAGATCCTTCAGTCATCAGCTTTAGGAATATCTTCACCCTTTCCCAAATACTGGCCCCTCAAAATCTCTTTGTAGCAACCAATTCTTGTCTATGTATATAGCTTAAAATAACATATTTGTTAGAGAGGATAGAGGTGAGAACAACAGGTATTATTTTTTTTTTTTTTTTACCCTGCAAATATGGTATATAACAATAATATCAACTGCAATCAAAACACCATATATTGAATGGATTTTTTTTTTAAGATTTATTTATTTATTTATTTATTTATTTGCGAGAGAGTGCATATGCACATGAATGGGGGGGGTGTGCAGAGGAAGAAGGGGAGAAATCCTTAAGCAGACTCCCCACTGAGCATGGAGCTCCACCTGGGGCTCAATCCAGGACCCCAAGATTATGACCTGAGCCAAAATCAAGAGTTAGTCACTTACCTGACTGAGCCACCCAGGTACCCCCATATGTTGAATGTTTAAATAGGTTAGACATTCTTCTGAGTCCTTTAAAAAAAAAAGCATTGTTCTATTAGTACCCATTGTTATTATCCATAAAGAAATAGAGACTTAAGGAAGATAAGTAATTTACCCAGTTTCACAATTTGTAAGGGACAGAATGAGAATTCAGACCATTTATTCCAAAACTTCACTTGTACCCTTCCCGATTCTGCATCATCATACAATGAACTACTGTCAATCTATTCACGTGCTATAAATCTATGGAAAAAAAATTCTAGTTAGGTCCCCTGTGAGTTTTCTTATCTCTGGATTTATTTCCAATTTCTAACATTTTGCCATAGTGTCATATTCTAACATTAGTCACTAACAGAGGTGTATGGCAGACTGTTATTTTAAATCCACATGCATCAAGAAAATAGGCCTAAGTGGAGGAAATTAAGGTGGTTGCAATTTCCTGATGATTAAGCCCAAAAATATGTTACTAGAGGAAGTTGTAGAATTTTCTGTTCTGAAAATCTGAGAAAAAAGCACAAATAAGGTTTGAACAAACTCTGATTTGAACACCCATTTCCTGATTTTATAAAATGAATGGTTTAGAGTAGGTGATCTCCCTTGGGCCTGCCCCAGCCCTCACATCCCACAAGTTTGTAACTTTGGTAGAGATTGGATGTTTCAACCTTTCAAGGTCTTTTTTAGACTTCTATATTTATGCTTGAATGATTCTTGACTCCCTTTGGTTCAGCTTCATATTCTGGAGTCTCTTTCAAATGGAGAGCTCATAAGAGCTATTATTTAACAGTATCCCAAATGCACGATGTACAGAATTAAATACAACTGTGCATTTAGGACTTCAACAATCATAGTTCATTATTACTGTGTGTTTGTTCTCCTATTTGATTAAGGTTAAACAACAAGACCATATTTCCTATTGGGTAGCATTTTAAAGTGTATTATGTATGTGACAGATGGGATCTTATAAATGCATTAAGCATGCTTATTTTAATATCTAAGCATATGCAAAAGTTCTAGAAATATTTTACATGCAAATGTGTGGGACTCTGCAAGGGCCTATAATAGAAATCCATACTCTGTGACTTCAAAGCTTTAGTCTCGACAACTAATCACTTGGCTATTTCCAAATCAAATTTCTTCAAACAAATCAAAGGCATTTGTCCTACCCAAGAACCAAGTTCTGTGGCAAGTTTGACATTTGAAAATCAAGCTGCTTATTGAGATATTCATGCACTGAAAAAGGCACCCAGAATTTCTTTCAAGGGCTGAGAAATACCTTTTTTCATGCTCCAGTGACTCAGAAATCTGTCAAAGAGAATTTTATCAAATTTCCTTCACACAAGCACACAAAACTCACCTTTGCGGTAAGAGCCAGCTTTCAGAATTTCAGCCCAAGAGGTCCTTCATTTTCTGAAAGGTTATGAGCCCCTGAGATTTCCCTTCTTTCGGAGTCATAATCTCTGTGTTGCTTCTGAGTTGTTAACAATAACACTGATTAAGAGGAGAAAAAAGGAGGAGACATTCCACATACCAATATTAAATGGCTTCACAGAGTAGGAATATTTTAAACACCACAGCATCTGTGGTAAGTAGAATAAAGTGTCCAATTTCCCAGGAAGCAAGCAGGAAAAAAAAAAAAGAAGAGAATGATAAATAACTAACCTTTCTGCAGGGCTTCCTACATGCAGAGAACTGTGCTAGTTTTTTCACATGCATTGTTTCATTTAATCTACCCAACCGCTTTCCAAGGAGGGGTTTTACTATAGCATTTTTTTACCCATGAGGAACCTGAGGTTCAGAGAAATGAAATAACTTGACTGGAATCACCTAGACAAAACCCAGACAGGGTACTCTCCAAGCCTCTGCTCTTAACTGCGCTACTACACTCCTGCCTTCTCTTCCGGAGGAGGAGAAAAAGCTCTGGCAAGAAGAGGTAACTACGGAAGAGGAATAACAGATTGGGCTTCCAGTAGACAGTGTTTTAGAGCCCAGATCCACCCCCTCGGGTTATAGGGGCTGGCTCAGAGCCAGCACTCATAAATGTTTGTTGAATGAATGACTGTATGAATGAATGACTGTATGAATGAATGCAAGACAATGGAAGACAATTTACAAGGTGTTCTGGCCCTGCGGACCCCTCCTCCCCCACCCTACTAATCATACATTCTAGCCCATTCTGGCATCTGTCACTTGGCCATGATTCTGCAATCCAACCCTGGCTTCCCCTTCCAGAACCAGTACTGAACATATTTGTGAAGAGAACAAAATGCCTCTTTGGCAGCCTTTGCCCTTTCTCCTTCTTGCTGGTACTGCCGCTTCCTAAGACCATGCTGCCCTTTACGCTAGCTGCCGGCTATCTAAAACTCAGCAAGCCCAGGGCAAAACCCTCTCGTGAAATTTTGTGATCTACTTACTTCTACTTTCTCCTCCTCCCCTGTCAACATTTCAGGCTTTCTGGAAGAAATTGTTTGTTTGCTTATCCGTCTTCTCCTTTGAATAGTAAAATCTGTGCAGATGGGAGATGTGTCAACCTTGGATCTCCAGTGTCCAGTCATGGTCCCTGGAATAAAGTAGTGGTTCAGTCAACATTTGTTATCTAAGTTAGTGAAGGAATGGATGAATGGATGAATGCTTTCCACTGCAAACCTTACTTATCGAGATTGAAGGTAATTGGATACTGCTACCACTAATAATTATTATAATAATATACTTAATTAGAAGTATTACTATAGGAAGATTTATGGTTTCCAGAGTTGCACATGTGTGTGAAACTAACATATTACTAATTTATTCAATAAATATTTGCGGGGCGCCTGGATGGCTCAGTCGTTAAAGTGTCTGCCTTTGGCTCAGGTCATGATCCCAGGGTCCTGGGACTGAGCCCCGCGTCGGGCTCCCAGCTCAGCGGGAAGCCTGCTTCTCCCTCTCCCACTCCCCCTGCTTGTGTTCCCTCTCTCACTGTGTCTCTCTCTGTCAGATAAATAAATAAAATCTTTAAAAAATAAAAAAATAAATATTTGCTAAGTACTTACTACTGGGTTGTTCTAGGCATTAGGGTATATAATTGCTGACCATTATATAATCAAAATGCAACTTTGTCTTCTACCATCCCTTTACTTTTTTTTTTTTTTTTTTTTAAAGGGATTCTCTTTTTCTGCTCTTGGATGAAAATTCTAGTAGGCTCTATAATTTCTCAACTCACTCATGGGTAAAACAGTCCTAAAGTGCCTTGAAGTCACAAATGCAGTCTCAACTCAGTAATTATAATTTCCAGTTCCATGGAATAATCAAAACTCTGAACCTGAGTTAACATTAAGCCTTCTCCCCTCCCCCCAGGTGGAGCTCTGTGGTCAGAGAGGGCATCATGGGCCTGGGCTCTTTACTCTGTTTTCTCACCTCTTTCCTCACCTTATAGCTGCTGTTTCAGAGCCCTTCAACTCAGGGTTCAGCATGAGATGGGAGGAGAGTTGAGGGGATAATACCTTAGCCTCACTAACTCTTACTTGACTCTTAGTTCTCCAAGCCTGACAAGTGGTTCAAGCTGATCCGCCTGGTTGAGGAAACTTTCATGGACCCTTCCGACCCTGGGCTCTTTTCTCTGGGGACCCTTATACTAAGCATGTGTTTCTATTCCAGTCTATAAGGTCTCTTGTGGTCCTTCTCTCAGCCCTTAGGAGCTGGAGAGCATACATCCTCAGTGGGAGCCTTCTGAGCCTTAGGGGTGATATAAGAAAATCCCACACTTGTTCTCCCTCCTATGACTCACATCTGCTCCATGGGAAGCATTCGCATCCCTTCCCTGCCTGACTCTGGGAGGATAGGCTGGTTCCTCGAGGGTTAGGCATCGGTCTTCTCTGTCTCCTGACCAAGAGACACAGCTCACAGCTCTCGCAGTGACCTTTGTGAAGATCGCCTCACCACACTTGGGGTAGAGGTGGTAATGTGGAGTTTCGGCAAAGCAAGAGCTTTCTGATGAAACTCCTTCACTGGGCTCTCCCTTGCACCACACTCTAGACCCTCCTGGATTCTCAAAGTGGAGATTAAATTATAGGATACAGGAATTTTTTTTTAATCTGCGCATGATGGGTTGGCCTTGGAAATCCCCATCTATTTTATATTGTAGTCTCTGTAGACACTTAAGTTCTTCACACATTATATAGTAAGTATTATATAGTATGTGTATCTGTAGTGTGTGTGTGTGTGTGTGTACGTGCATGTGTGTGTGTGTGTATCTCAAGTACATTGAACATAAAGTTGTGGGATGTAATGATAAAATTACATTTGTCACCTCTCTCTAAAATATATTCAGTTTTTCCTCCGCCCCTAGATGAAAACTCAACTTAGGTATTCCCATGGTTTTTCTGATACTTCTTAAGTAATAAAAATATTCTGGTCACTTTAAGTAACAAAACACTCTCACAATTTGGTACTTTAAATGTCCGGTCCCATGTAATGGTCAAACCTTCCAATTTCATCCAAAATTACAGCGACTCTTTCTACTCCCAGTAGGCCCACAGCCTTGAAATGAGATGCATTTGATTTCTTTTCCTTTCTTGCTCTTCTCTGTACTAGCTTGCTGCTATTAATAGATCATCTGGAGGTGGAGCAAGAGGTAAGGAGGAGAGGCAAGCTCTTATATGGCCAGTTCTTTGTAAGGTGACCTCATGGTCCCTGGGCTGGACCTATATTAAGACCTTTTCCCTCATGGAACACTTTCCTGGGTTCTTTGGACTCCCCCTCCCACCCCTAGTGCCAGGAACCTCCCAACTGCACAGCTGTCTTGATATAGGTGATGATGCATTTTCCTCTGACTGGTTTCTTACTCCTTCCATAATCCTGAGGAATGGGTGGGGGACCCACCCCAGCTTCTATTTTATGACTTTTCCCATTTCAAATGTGCTACTAAACAGAATGGAGCTAGCAGAATCTGCATCGGGTTCCCTTGTTTGCATGGCCTATGTTTAATCTAAGGCACACACTCATTCAACTTTTGTACCAAGAAACTGAAGGAGACACTTCTTGGTCCCTTGTTGCAGCTGGAACTTGTGTGTCAGTTTATAACATCTCCCTAGCCATAGGGGACAGATACCAAATTTCCAAGTGACAAGTCAGAGCCTCCTTTATTTGATTGGATTTGAAGGGATAAGCACCCCTTTGGGGAAGGGACCTTACAACTTAACTCTTGCTAAAGAAATTCCATCTCGGGGCACCTGGGTGGCTCAGTTCGTTGAGCGACTGCCTTCGGCTCAGGTCATGATCCTCGAGTCCCGGGATTGAGTCTTGCATCGGGCTCCCTGCTCAGTGGGGAGCCTGCTTCTCCCTCTGACTCTCCCCCTCTCATGCTCTCTCTCTCTATCTCATTCTCTCTCTCAAATAAATAAATAAAATCTTAAAAAAAAAAAAAGAAAGAAATTCCATCTCAAGTTCTTTCCTCTCTCAAATCTCTTATATTCTGTGTGGTTGACTTGCTTTGGGTTTTAATTGTCTCCATTTCAATTCCTGCAGGCTGGTCTGTCTCATAAATCACATTGGTATCTGATATCTATGAGAGCTGAATATTCAGTCAAAACTTGCAATTTAACATCCTGATATGAATATACAGTTTGATGTGCACAACTATCCCATGGTGTGTGCAGCATATATTATTATTCCTATTTGACATCTGAGTAAACTAAGGTTCAGACAAGTTAACCTGCACTGTGACTCATTAGGATTTCTCACTCCATGGTCTTTGTTCATTTCTTGCCAGTGAGTTAACTCATTGTCCTTCTAAGAATGGACTGGAGGCCCAGTGAGTTAATGAGCAAGAATAATCTTATTGGTGTTCTATAAGCCTACAGAATTACCAAGAGACACATACACTGAATAAATAAAACACATAATTCATGGGAAGTAAAATAAATAAAATGGTAGGTTTAATGATGCTTTAGAATAAGTAGGCTTAATTGAGAAAAATAGGCTTACATCATAAAGAAACAAAAAGGCAGACCTAACAATATGAACACAGTAAAAATTAAAAAGAAAAAACATCATCATTATTAAAAACTAAATATTTGATTATATGGTAATAAAAGCTAAATGTGGTTTGGCCACACTTGAAAGGAAACGGAATGGCAGTAGCTTATCACCAACAACGAACCCCACCTGTGCCATAGGAAGTGTCTTGGGAAACTGAACTGCCCTCCATGTTGTAATGTGCAAACCTAACTTGGGCATGGAATTAGCCTTGGTGTAGGACTACCCACCATACAGTATAAAGCAATTGGCAGGGGGAGGGTTGAATAAATATGTAAGACTAGTAAGCACAGGGATTTGATAAATTTTGGACTAGTACAGATCTCTTATAGGGTAATGTCAGTAATGTCATTCATAAGCTGTGTTTTATTGCCTGTTCTACCAACTAGCTGATTTTCTTGAAAGTAAAGGTCATCTTTTAGTGCCCTGGGATTGGGGCAGTCTAAGTTGTTCTGAGATCCACACCTTTATTTCACCCTGGGGGGCAGATGAGAGGGATATGGAACAGAGAGTTAACATCTTACTTTTGTTGACTTATTTTTAAAATACCATTAGACCTATTTTTATATATCAATTACTCCCTATCAAGTTCAATTTTTTTTCAATTGTTTATATCGTTCATCAACCTTTCAAAATTGAATGCTGTCTTTGGAAGTAAAGAATGTGTTATAAAACTACTTGTGCTGGAGGTTTTTCGAGTGACTGGAGAGGTAGAGGCTGCCTTATAGGGGTGGCAAAGTCAGAAAGACATGGCCTAGATGCACACCAAGTTGAGGGGAACTGACAAGGGGCCATCACTACAAAATACCCAGGGTGTGGGATTTGTAAGGCAAGGAAATTCAGGGAATACCAGAAGCAGAAATATGATCTTAGTATGAAAGAACGACACAAAACTACAACTGTAATCCCTTTGCTTTTGGTCTTACTGCTCAAACCTATCCTCTGCTCTTGATGTTGCACAGTGATCTCAAAGCACTGATTCCTGATTTTGATATACCATTTCTCAAATGTGCCATTATTTTGGAGTCTTCTAGTTTTCTAAAACGTGAGCCTTCCTTTACTGTCCTAAAGGAATGCCTATCTCTTTGCTTTAAATGAGATAATAACTACAGGTATGTTTTCAGCAACTCAGAGTAAAAGACAGTGCAAACATTGGGTATGATTTCTAGGTCTCTATTGTACAGCTTAGTCTTATTTCAAAACATGTTTAACATGTATTAATTATTTATTTGGCCCACTTTGTCATTTCAGCATGTGTATTAAATAGAGGAGGAGTTGAATCCAGTCATTCGGAAGTTTTTCAAATTGATATCAACAAACGTATCACAATCTGAAAATGTTGTATGTGTATAGGGCCTTTTCCTCAGGGATATGAGAGCAGGTTCATGTGGATGTCCCACACCTCCAGGTCTGTCCCCTGTTCTCATCAGAGCTGCTTTGTCATCTCTGCCCAGACCTTTAGTAGGGTTCTGCTACTAAAGGTCCCTTTCCCTTTCTCAAAATCTCTGCAAGTCTTTGAAGTTGTTCAAATAGTAGACTATCTATCAAGATGTCTTGGTGTTTTATCAAAATCTTGACTCAATCTTGGTAGCAGGATTTCTGAACACATCCCTGATGCCATTTTCTTAATACATTTTACATCCATTTTGAGGGCTAAATCGTATCTTGACCACATCCTATGCTTTCTAGAATCCATACCATCTGAAATATCTAGCATTCTCATTTCTGACATTCTACTGAGAGAATCCTCTTTTTAGGTCAAGTTGCTTTTAGTTAGTAGAAAATGTTGGTCTTATAAGTCAGTTCAGCCACCTGGATTAAGTTTTCTAGTCCATTTGTTAATTTACAAACATGCAAGTTATATAGTTGTATAAAATACAAGTGTGTATTAGAGTTCTCTAGAGAAACAGAACCAATAGGTTTGTGTGTGTTTATATATATATACATTGGCTCACATGATTATGGAGGCTGACAAGTCCCAAGATCTGCAGGTGGCAAACTGGAGACCCAAGAGTTGATGGTCTAGTTTTTGTCCAAAGTCTTTTAGGCTCGAGACCCAAGAAGAGCTGATATTGAATCCAGAAGTAGGAAAAAAAATCCAGCTTAAAGCGGTCAGGCAGGAAGAGTGCCCTCGTGGAAAGTTGACTCTTTTTTTCTATTTTTCCTATTGAGGCCTTCGACTGACTGGAAGGGACCCACCCAAATTAGGGAGGGTAATCTGCTTTACTCAGTCTGCTGATCCAAATGCTAATCTCTTCCAGAAACCCTCACAGACACATACAGAATAATGTTTGACCAAATGTCTAGGGACCTCATGTCCCACTCAGGTTAACACATAAGATTAACCATCGCAGAGTGTATATACTATGTGAGTGTCAGGTACTTATTTAACAGAACTTTTTACTATTATTAAACAATAAAATAATGGAGAGTTAATTTTACTATTATTAGAGAAGATTACTGAACATAACAGTATACTTGTCATAATATTCTTGCATATGAGTAGTCAGATGCTTAAGGGAAACATTTCTTGTTACGGTTAGAAGGTTGGCAGTGGCTACCTTTGTAATCTCAAACACTGTTGTGAAAAGATTCTTGTATTAGAGAAAGTATTCCTAAGACTATAATAATCAGTCCCTAAATTTTAATAGCTTAATAAAAAAAAGTTATTTCTCATTTACCTCATAGTCTGAAAAAGGTCGGGAGGCTCTCCTAGGTAACTCTTCCATGTTACAATATCCACTTGTAGGACACTTCCATATGTTTATATATAGATTTTAAAATCAATATGTATGTCACTTTACTTTGAAAAGGAAAGAGATATAAAGTCAACTCCAAAACTAAATATTTAATTGATTACTGGCTCCTATAAATTAGAAGCTGCATAACCTTGGAAAAATCATTTTTCTTCATTGATGATCTTCTATGGAGCCCAGGGGGAAAACACAAGTTGAAATAACAAACTAAACTTTCAAATGTTTTATTATGAGGGAGTCTTTCTTACCAGAGAGCTTTGGAAATGTGGGTTTGTTAGGCCGATATAGCAGAGGGAACTTTCCGATTGAGTGTTAGATTCAAGCACAAATTGTCCTCATTAAGCTGGATAACCTTGGAAAACCAGTTAACTACTCTGGGCCTTTGTTTCCTAATTTGAAACTTAGGATGTTGGCTACACTGATTTTCCTGAGATCACTTCCAAATCAAATTTACTGCAGTTACTCCAACTGGACAATCATCATCTCTTTAGATTTGGTTTAAAGAGAAGTTCTACTTGGAGGTGAGGGAAGGAAGTGAAGCCATGTGAAGTGATTCCTCTGTGTCCTTGTAAAACAACCCATCTGAGATGTAGGCAGGCACCATTCAAAACTGAGTCCACCGGGCACCAACCACGGTCCAAAGAGAGCTTGGTGTGAACCACGTGAAGTTCACAGGTCTCATTCACAGAATGTTAGAGCTGCTTGTTAGTCATAGCGCACCAGAGACTTCACTGGCAAAGCTGAGGCAGAAGGCAGTTCTGGGCCTCTGTCACTATCACAGAGGGGCACAGAAGATCCACACCAGGCATTCTGGTTCCTGGTTTTGATTTCAGTTCCGGATTAGACATTGTCATTTTAATCTTTACTCATTGTTTCAGTTTGTTAGCATTGTTATGTATCTAAGCTCCACACAGAATGCAGATTGGCTCCAATGAATTCCCAAGAACTTTCAGCAGGAGCACTTAGACCCATCCTGGACAGACCCCTGCTATGCCATATACATGAGCAGTGTTCTCAAGGAGTCATGCAGACACTGCCGCTGAGCCTCCCTTCCCACCGCCACTTTGTTACAACCCCAAGAGAAGCCACCCATCTTGACAGGTTTCCTTTCCTGTGGAGCAAGAGGTATAATTAAATTGTGTCCCAGCAGTGAAGGTTCCTTAATGATGATGAGCCAAAACTAATTGTATTGATTTGTTTATTACTGGCTTAGGAGGCCCATCAAACAAATGGACTGAGACTATTTCCATATTCTTATCTGTTGGGTAAATGAGAAACAAATGACCTCTCCATATGTCTGCATCCTAAAGTCACTGCCCTCTAAGGCTGACTGCTCTGTGGCCATGGGTGGGAGCTTTGTCCAGTGCTGAGGCCATTCTGCTGTTTGCTGTGAAGAAACTGAAAAGTTTGGGATTCGTTTTTTTATTTTTAATGTATTTAGGGGGATTCATTTTTAACGATTATAATTTGGAATCTTGCCAAGGTACCAGCTGGTCTGTTTCCTTCAGGGGACCTAGTCATGAGTATTAATAACCCTAATTCAGGATCTTCTGAGGAAGGGAGAGCTCCAGTATCTGGAATGGCAGGAACTGAGGAGTCATTGACACCCCACGAGTTCAGAGAAAGAGACTCCAGTTCCTGGCTGGGAGGGAGGTGTAACTGTGTGCAGCTGTAGGAGAGCCAGGGGAAGACAGTCAGTGGTACCTGTGCCTGTTGGATCTTCTTGGTCGTGGGGAGTGGAGCCCATTGCCAGTCTGTTGTTCCACAAAGTAAGAGCCATGAAGAGGATTAGAGGAGGGCTTCTGAAGAGATCGGTGGTAAAATCCAGGGCTAGAAATTGGGCCCATGTGGAAAAGGATCAAAGACATGGTATTATTTAGTTTCAAAAGCATGAAGCCTGACCGTGGATGGACAGTTGATATGACTGACTATTCACTTTCACTGAGGTGAAAGAGCAAAACTAAGCCTGGTCCTTTTGAAAGATTTAGCAGGATATAGAAAGAAAGCCAACATCTCTTGAGTTCACATTCTGCTCCAAATACTCTGCTAAGTGCCTTATGTGTAGTGTCTCTTTAATTCTCTCATTTACCCCAGCAGGTAGGTATTCATGTCCCATTTTAGAGAGGAGGTGGCTAGGGCTCAGATAGTTTATGTAACTTGACTAAAGATGCCCAGCTAGTGTTGGTAGATTCAAAGCCAAGGGAGTTCACATCAGAGCTATAAGTTAGGAGACAAATACATACCTATTTTCTCCTTTATATTTTTCCAATAGAGGACAGGGGAGTTCCATTCAGCACCCCTGCATTTGCAGTATTGAAAAGAATGGCACTTCCTTTCTCTCTCTCAATACCCTTACTCTCCCCAAGGGAGTGCTTCATCTAAAAGAGGAGAACATGGAGAGCCTGAGTGTCTTTGGCCATATTGGTCAAGGACAGGACCACAACACAAAGCCACTCAGACCATCCTATGGCTGAGCTCTCTCTCGTGTCCTGTATACCAGCCTGTCATGCTCGGAGCACCTTGGCCCTGTGACTCCTGGTCTCTGCATTTCTGTTTGCGCCTGGTGCCAGTCAGAGGCATGTGATCCCGACAAGGTGGTAGGAGGTCCTTCCGCATTAGGTATTGACTTATTTGCATCAGTAAAGCTGATGCTCTTCTGTGATCGCCAGTTGGCTGGTTCTTTCTGTCCTCGATTGTCTAGAACCCCTAGAGAGGAAGAGTGAGTAGTTAGGTTTTTGTTTTTTGTTTTTTTTCTACCACTAGTCTCTATTACTGACAAGACATATGGGAGAACTTTCCGAATGTGAGATCATGAAGATGACATGATAGTTTACAGTGTCTGGGAGTGTTTAGGGAGAGTTGACCAATAAGAGAAAGAGGTGACGTCCTTTCTTAGCCTTGTTTGAATCCTTGCTTGAAGCTTGAAGTTGATCTGACAAATTTGCATTACTCTTTACTGATTCAAGGTTTTATTTTTGAGAAATACAACTTCTAAAAATACTTCACATTTTATCCCACATTTGCAGATATAAACTACTTTACCATTCATGTAGACTGGGTAGGGTCAAGAGCCTTTGATAAACCTATCCTCAATCAATTATCAAGACAGCAGAGAAAAACTGAGGAAGGCAGAAGATAAAGTCTCCTCTCTGTAGATGAGGAAACTTACTGAAGTGACTTGTCAAGGTCACTTGGCTGGTAAGTGGCTAGATTGAGACTTGACTGCTTTTCTGTGTTCTGACATGTTAACCAACTGGCCTTAAAAATAACAACACTGCACAACAGAAGATCTAAGAAAAGCAATTGATAAATTTGATTACATAAAAATACAAACCTCCTGTATAGCAGTATTAATTAATTAATCAAATAACAAAAGAAGATAAATAACAAGTGGAGGAGTAATTTGCCCTGCTTGACAAAAGGTTATTTTCTTTAATATACAGCAAATTCTTACATAACAATAAGAAAACTGTAAACAACCAAAAAAAAAAAAAATAGGCAGGGAAGATAAGTAATGGGTCAATGACCATGAAAAGATGCTTCAATTTATATGTAATTAAAGAAATACCACTGAGATATCATTTTTGACTAACTGACAATAATTTAAAAGTTTGATGATATGAAACATTGGTGCAGGATATGGGGAAAACTCTTGGTGGGAGTATAATTTGAAACAGCTTTTCTGAAGGGCAATTTGGCAATATTTATTTAACCTCTTAGTAATGCTCGTAATATCTGGTAGGGTGTGAAAATAGAATCCCATTACCAGAAATAAAGTATACACAGAGCCCAGAAGATGTGTTTGATCTACCCACCGGGTCACTTATCAGACAGGGTCCAGCTTAGAAGAATATCAGGAAACTTCTGCTCTGAGCTCCTTTGTTATGACCTCTCTCACCTCCTCTTTCCATGGTTCTTTCCCTTCCCAGCTGGTCTTTTTATCTTTCTAGTTTTCCCCCCAGATTTGCAGCCTCCAGGTTCTCAATTCTATTAGATCATCCTCTAGTGGGGTCCTGTTGTGTCCTGGGCATCGGCGCAGGGCAAGTGGCCTTGTGGACTTCAGAGTGAAAATATATAAGATAATATAATATCCCTCTTGCTTATTTTGACCATCACTTACAGTGCAACTCAAATGCACTACCCTAATAGAAACTCCCTCTTGGTGAACAAGAAAGAAAATAAAGAAGGAATAGAAAATTCTATTTGACTATAATATAAATTCAGCCAGAAATTACACTTGGCAGAATTTATTCTGTAGACATACTTGCAATAGGGCATGAAGATATGTCTGAAGAAATAATTAATCTGAGGTAACATTGTCTGTAATTGCAGAACATAAAATATAAAAGGCTGTCAGTAGTAGCAAAGTAAACCATGGTGCCTCTCTATTATGGAATACTAGGCAGCCCTTAACACTAGATCTTCCATTACACTTTCAGAAGGTCTTCTAGAATACAAAGCAGTCTGTACTCTCCAATGTGAAGATTTTAGTTTTTAAAGACTGGCCAACTTAAACGTACATGCTTGTAGAATTACAAATGAAATTATTAAGTGTCTACTTATATTTATTAATCTAGTTACAGATTCACATTTAAGATCACATATCATATAACATATTACTTTGGAAATAGTTCCGTTTTCTGCATTTCTTGAATCAGTATTATTCAAATGTTTCACATGCATCTTTAACAAACTGGAGCTCTTTTCTGAATCATCTAACACATATTTTTTCAGTGTACATTTGACTTATTTCCATCTGTTACTTGAGAAGCAGCATTTGTTGGCCCACAGATGATGTTCCACTAGAAATCTTATCCCAAACCACAAGTCCCAGTGATAAAACATGAGGAAAATTGTTTTGTATCACTCATCCTGTAGGGGGTATATGTAGGTTTTCACAACACAATTGCTTATTCTGTTGCTTATTAAATGATCTCTGAACAGCCTATTTAGAATCTCAAGCTTGAAATTTTGAGTTCTTACCCCCAGGAATGAAGACTAATCTGTGATAAATTTCTTTGCCCCCTTTAAATCAATTCCAACAGATAACCTCAGTGAGCATCTGGAAGGACTGTTGACTGAGTTTGTTTCGGGCTAAAGCATCTTTTCCAAACAACAATATTCTGTTCAAATTAAGCAATGAGAAAAGCCTCCCATAATTTGAGAGACTTTGCAAGAACCCAAAGATAATTATCCTTTTTTTCCTGAAGGATAATTTGGGGAAAATAACTGCACCTTTTACTCAAGCATTTATGGAATATACATGTATAAAGATGTGGAAAAATATCCAAGATACATTGTGAAGTAAAAGAACGGTTGCAAAATCATATTTACAGTGAACCCAGATTTACAAAAGGAAAATGTGACACCAGTAAACATATATGGAATCGTATATGACCACATATTTGTAACCTCTTCTGTAATAATACATAGTGATTACTCCTAGGATGGGGGGGGAGGTAGCCAGGAGGAGGAGGAAGACACATATTTTTCTCTTTTACTGTTATTCCAGTGTTGGCAGTAACATGTTAAATGAAAATTCATTTAAAATGCACTCCTTTCCTTTTCCTCTCTCCCCTCTGCCTCCTCCTTCAAGCTGTTCCTTATTTGGAATTTTGCTTACTATTACCTTGAGCCAAATTAAATCACTGACCTCCTGGTGGAAAAGGCCAGAACCTGTTCAATGACTCTAGCCTGTTTCCCATCCATTCTCCACTGTAGGCACTCACCAAAGCCCTGGTTATGCTCTACGTGTAACGTGTAAATCCCCAAACACATACATGATGCTCTGCAAGGCAAATGATTCAAAAGACAAGGTCCTTATCCCAGGAGATTAGACTCCAAGTCACACAAAAACCATTTTGAATTTTTTCTGGTGCTGAAACAGCAGGAAAGGAGGTCAGTTTGGGGAAAATTGACTGGAGGAAGAAAATTTTATGAGATGAGTAAAGGAAATGAAAAGAACAAAACATGCTTGATGAACAAGCTAAATGCAGTTTTTTCAAATTAATGAAACCAAAGATAGAGAAGCAGGATATCAAGACAGCCTAAACGAGTAAGCCTCAAAAGGAAGACAGAGGAGCAAAGTTACAGAAGGTTCAAAACGAGAACAAAAAGAAAAGGGCATCAGTGTTTAATGAGTGCACATTATGAAATGGGAGCCTTATTGCTTCAGTTCGTATGAGAATCCCTGGCTAAGAGTGCCTAAACAATACAAGTTTCTTTTTCTCATATAACAAGCAGTCTGGATATTGGCAGTCACTGGAATTGATTCAGCCAATCAATGAAATCAGAGCTTCTGATCTGTTCAGCATCTCCGTGATGCTTTCGCTTCCTCAAGTTTCCCACAATCTGAGCCGGCTGTGGCAGGGTCAAGCATCACATCCTCCCACAACCCATTTCCAAACCTTGAGCCGGGGGGACACAGGGCAATGTTTCTCCACCTGTGGCTCTCTTATTAGGGAAAGATATATTGCTTAGAACCCCCAGCAGTCTCCCTTCACATCCCATTGGCCATAGCTGTGTCACGTGCTCACCCTATCCCAGGGCCTGCATCCACATTTTTGAGAGCAGGGGATCTCTTCCTGATACCTAAGGGAAAATTAGAGCTCTGTTAGCAAATAGGAAAAGGAAATGGTCTGCAGGGAAATGACCAACAATGTCTGCCACATTCTTTAATCCTCTCAAAATATCTGTTATTTTTTTTTAAAAGATTTTAGTTATTTGAGAGAGAGAGGGAGAGAGAGCACGAGTGGGGGGAGGGACTGAGGGAGAGGGAGAAGCAGACTCCTTGCTGACGCGGGGGCTCCATCCCAGGACCCTGAGATCATGACCTGGGCCGAAAGCAGATGCTTAGCCCACTGAACCACCCAGGTGCCCCTGAGGTTAAATATTATTATTGCTATTTGTATTAGTTTGCTAAGACTGCCACAACAAATTACCACAAAGTAGGCAACTTATGCAACAGAAATTTATTGTCTTGCAGTTCTGGAGGCTGGAAGTCAGAGATCCAGGTGTTGATGGGCTTAGTTCCTTCTGAAGGCTGTGGGCCCTCTCTCTTTGGCTGGTAGATGGCTGTCTTTCCCCTGTGTCTTCACATCATCCTCCTTCTATACGTGTCCAAATTTCTCCTTTTTATAAGGACACCAGTTGTATTATATCAGAGCCCACCTTAATGACCTCATTCTAATTTGATTACCCCTATGAAGACTGTCTCTAAGTAAGGTCACACTCTAAGGGATTAGAGGTTAGGATTTCACTGGATGAATTTTTTTTAAGATTTTATTTATTTATTTGAGAGAGATAGTGAGAGAGAGCATGAGCAGGGAGAGGAGCAGAGGGAGAGGGAGCAGACTCTCCACTGAGCAGAGCCCAACCCAGGGATCATGACCTGAGCGGAAGGCAGACGACTAACCCACTGAGGCACCCAGGTACCCCTTCACTATATGAATTTTAGGAGGGCACAATTTAGCCCATAACATCATTGGGCAGAAGAAATTGAGGAGAGGCGTGATTAGATAACTTGCCTAAGACCATAAGATCTCCAAGTCTAGGTTGTTTTATGACAAACTTGTGTTCTTCCCGCCATAAGACAAGAAAACAAAAGTTAACATATGAAAAATAGGGTGAGTAAACAATATCGTAATATTCTTAATATGTGACTGAATGTATAGGGATATGTGAAAAATATACATGTGCAACTAAAACATTTGAATCAGTGTCTCTGTGTAGATATAGTTTAATTTATAATTATAGATCCGATAACACATAACAGAATATAAAAGCTAAGTATGCTTTAAGCACTATACACTAAAATAAATAAAGCCAGTGAAAGAATTTAAGCGGGGGGGGGGGCAGAAAGAATCACTGGCCCACTGAACAGTATCACAAAGCAGGATTTTTCAAGGGTAAAACCATCCAGTGGTGCCTTAATTACATCTGCAAAGACCCTTATTTCATATAAGGTCACATTCTGAGGTTCCAGGTGGGCATATTTTAGGGGGCCACAATTCAACCTGCTACAGTTTTGAATAAATATCTCGAGTAATGAATGAATATTCAATGTGGCTTCACCATATTTAATATGAATAGTTATGCATTCCTACCTACATGAAAGTAAGCTATATTTAAAAGCCTACTGAAATGTAAATGCAATAGGTCATGAAGATTCTGATCTTATCAAGAAAAAAGAAAGAAATGTAAATGCAGATGAAACATTCACAGAGCGTAGAAAACACAATAATGGATGTTCGAAGAACATTTAGATGCATATGATGAGGGTATTTTGGCCTTTCACCGTCTAGAGTCTTAGATTGGAAAGAACCTAACATAATTTGTGGTCCAGTGGCATAGCAGATTATGTTACACTGAGATTCTACTATTCCTGGAGTTATATTATTTGCTATTTGAACTTCTCTAAAGTATTAAGTGATACTACCTATTAGTATTGATACAAGGTATTCAGTGATTTTAGAAAGACTTAGACTATAGCGAGATGTTCTGATGTGGGAAGCATTTTTAATAGGATCACATCCACTGCTGTTCTTTTCTAGCTTACTTTATAGTGGCCCTTCTTCAAGAATAGAGGGCTTTAGAAGCCTCTCGTCCTTCCCTCCCATCCTATAATCCGCATAGGAAACTCAACATGGCCAGTGAGGAAGTGTGTGTCTTCCTAGCACAGTCGTATGAAACAGAAAAAATTTCCTATCCCAAAATGCGGCTGAATATTTTCTGGTCCCTATTAGAAGCGTCATTTTCAGTAGTGATGTGCTAATGAGCATATTTAGTCAAGAAATGGGCAGCCGGAACTTTATTGAAAAACTGAGGGTAATATGTTGGATAAGAGTTAGACATGTAATCAAACTAGAGCTTGCCCCTACCTCATCAATTATTGACACCACGAGGAGTAGTTGTATTTCACTTTATTAATAGATCCAAGTAAAAGCTAGACTGGGCCCCAAATCGGTGAGACTCAGTCAGTCTAATTTGAGAATCTTATTTCCAAAGAGGCAAAGACTTCCATAAATTTAGATGTAGAATCACCTCCAAATCCCTGGAGAAGCTGAGCTAATCCCTCTGGCTGTTCATCGCTTGGAATACAGTATTGTATGTTAAAAGCACTTGAAAAGAGAGCTCAGAATGGAATGCCTTAGGCTTCGCTGTCACGAATCTTCCACCATTGCTAATCTTAACAATCAGAAATAATTTTCAAACGGACATGGGGTGCAGCGTGTGCCGGGGAGGAAGCTGCGCCACTTAATTTCAGTGCCAGGCACAGTGTTGATTTGATGGTTTGTACTTGTCAATAGCTGCTGAGGGCGACCTCCTTATTTAAGAGCAGAGGGAAAAATGAAATATGTTCAGCTCGTACCTTGAGACATAATCATTATTTAATAATGTGCTGTGTATGGAAACATGGGTTTTATTTGACACATCATATGCTAATAAACTCCAGAGTGTTGCCGAGCCCTTGGAAACGGAGCCGTCAGAGCAGGATGGTCTTCTGCTGAAGTTAGGTAGTAACCTGCACCCTGTTGAGTCTTGGGGCTCTTGAAAATCTTTATTAGCTGAGGGGGAGAGGACAGCTACTTCTACCACTGAAATACGACAGAAGTTCAATAGTAGTAGCGTAACATTGCATTAAGATGGAATAAAGAATGAAGACTCTTGACACAGTAAAAAGGAATCTGGGTCCCTCCTGGGAAAATCATGAATGAAGTGAAAGATTTCTTACACTCATCTTTCCTGTAGTGGTCCTTTTCTTTCTTTCAGTGACACACGTAAACAGATTTTCATTGCCTGGAGGCTTTCCTTGGCTCTGTGCCTCTTTCCAGTGCTGAGGTTACCAACACAGCAAACCCCTCCCTGATTGTGTCAATGCCGCAGACCTTCCCAACTCATTCTTTAACGTTATTGAGCAACTATTGTGTTTGACTCGACACTGGGGGACATATGTGGGATTATACTAATATGCTTTTCTTTCCAAGGAACACTTACAGTTCAAGGAGGACTTCGGTGTCTTATTGCAAAAGAGAGACTAATCATGGGGATTTTAGGTCCAAGGCAGGTAGCTTAGCTGGTGAAAAAGAGGAGGCTGCAGACAGTTTGGCTAAGGAGGTTTGGATTAGGGGACAGCAGTCGGATTGTGTCATAAGGGCAATTAGCTGGGGAGGGCAGATCCTGGAGAAATGACTATAAGTCAGGAGAAGTAAATATATATGAATTCTGATGTAGTTGAATAGAGCCTTGGAGCATGCATGGAAGAGAACAGAAATAAATATTTAAGGTGAATGTTCCTTTGGAAATAATGAAGAATGACATGCTGTTGGGCCCCGGCAGGATTTTTCAGGAAGACGCAAGCAGGATTAAGCAAATGCCTTTGCGATTCATTATTTGACAAACAAAACAAAACTTAAATTCTGGGCAGTCCAGGGCTGTGTCCCTCAGGGACAGCTGCTGGTTTTGATCCTGTCAGTTCCAAGTAAAGAGGAGGTGGGGCCGGAAGGAGAGGTGGCTGGAAGAGAGAGCATGTGGGTTCCCCAACCTGTGACACAGCTCAGGAAATAACTTGGTGGGAAACATTCATTCATTCCAATTCTTCTTCTTTATTCAACAGCTTTATTAAGATACAATTCACATGCCAGATGATTTGCTCACTTAAAGTGTACAGGTCAGTGGCTTTAGTGTATTCAGAGTTATTCAGTCATCACCATAATTCATTTTAGCACATTTTCATCATCCCAAAATGAAGCCCCACACCCCTTAGCTGCCACCCTTCAGTCCCCCAGCCCCCACTAGTCCTGGGAAACCACTAATCCATTTTCTGTCTCTGTGGATTTACTTATTTCAGATATTCCCTATAAATGGAGTCATACAATTTGTGGTTCTTTGTGACTGGCTTCTTTTACTTAGCATTATGTTTTCAGGGTTCCTCCATATTACAGCAAGTATCAGCGTGTCATTCCTCTTTGTGGCTGACTATGTGGATATATCACATCTTACTTATCCATTCATCACTCAGTAAACATTTGGGTCGTTTCTACTTTTTGGCTATTATGAATAATGCTGCTGTGAACAATTCATATACAATTTTTGCGTCGACATGAGTTTTCATTTCTCTTAGGTATGTGCCTAAGAGTGGAATTTCTGGGTCATATAGGAACTATGTTATTAACTTTTGAGGAAGGCTTAGGACCATTTATCAAAGCAGCTACATCAGTGAAGGTTCCAATTTCTCCTCATCCTTACCAATACTTGCTATTATCTGTCATTTTTAGTATAGCCATCCTGTTGGGTATGGAGTGGTATTTCATTGTGGTTTTGATTTGGATTTTCCTCAAGGCTAATGATGTTGAGCATCTTCTCATGTGCTTAGTAACTCCTTTCACTTCTTTATCTTGACTAGCAAACTTGCCTTAAGGAGATTTGGCCCAGTGCAATGGAGATGTGATGGCAGAATGGTTTCAACACTAAAAGTCTATGAACAAAACAGCCCTAGACTCTCTGCAGAAAGACCTAGGAAGGCTGCATCATGTTTGAAGTTTGTCACTTGGGCCCTAGTACTGCTGAAACATGACATCCAGAAGTCTCCCACCAGAGCATGTGCTGCTGAGAAAGGCATCCAGAAGGGGCTCTAGAAAGGAGAGGGAGGGAGGGAGAAGGGTTCCATAGCAGGCAACAGCCAGGGGCCGAGCTGGACCCCAGATTTCTAGGACAATATCAGGTAGCAATATCCCCTGGTGTCCTTTCATTCTCCCCATTTTATGCTCTAAAATTTTATAGATTTTGGAATACAGTATCATCCTTATATTAATGAAAAGTTGAAAATCTTCAGATGATGTCTGAGACATCTCATTTAAGAACCAGTAAGAAAGTGTTTTGGTCGTATAAAAATGTACTGAAATTGGTAGGATAAGCCAGATGGTGAGCATGGAGCGTCAATTTAGTAAGGACAGTGTACATTAAGAATAAATACTTTACCAAATAGAACAGAATTTTCTGAGTTCCTTCTAATGTAAGAGTCTAAGAATTGAACAGCTTGTCATTTTTAAACTCATTAAGAAAAGGGGATTTTATTTATTCTGGAAAGACCAACAGAGTTATTCTTCAGTTGTTGATATAGCATGAAGTGATTTGAATGTCGGTGGCCTAAGAAAGTATCTTTTATCACTGAGTGCAGCCTAAGGGGGGAAAAAAAAGAAAAAGCAGGCAAACAAAAGAGTAAACAAAACGGAAGATGAAGAAAAGCGGTGGGGAGATTTGAGAAGAGCTGCTATCTAATATGCACTCAAAAAATGGCTCCAAAAATATTGCAGGAATTCAGAGAACTGGCTTGGGTTCAATTAACTTTTATATTAAGAATAGGTGGAAATTTATAATATTGGGATTGTTTGGGATGGTACTACAGTAATATCTTGGTTGAAATCATTACAAAATGAGGATCCATGCTTACTCTGACACTTTAAAATATAAGAGCAGTCCTTGGGATATTGGAACTACATCAAAGGGAACAAATAAACTGGAAATTGTTTGTACTGATAAGATTTGAGTTAAGGGAATGTATTAGTTTCCCATTGCTGATGTAACAAATTACCACAGACTTAGTGGCTTAAAACAACACAAATTTATTTTCTTGCTGTTCTGGAGTTACAACTCAACTCCTAACTCTCTTGTCTCCCTTTTTTTCTTTTATAAAGATCTTTGTAATTGCATTGGGACTGAATAATCCAGGATAATCTCTCCATTTCAAGATCCTTAATTTAATTACAATTGCAAAGTCTCTTTTGCCATGTAAGGTAACGTATTCACAGTTTCGGGGCTTAGGATGTAGACATCTTTAAGGCCATTATTCTACCTATTACAAGGAAGAAAGGATTTTCTTAACCTTTTGAATGTCAGCCTGAAGGTGATGGAGAGTGTATTTCTTTTGTGAGAGCAAAGCCTGACCCTCCAGAGCACAGTTAAAAACATGGTGGGCAGTTCTGATATGTCATCTGTGGCTAATGAAATCATAGGCTTGGATGGCATAGATTTTGCCATGTTAGAGTAAGAATCACAGCATAAATATACAGGACATGATTTAACCCGTGCGGGTAGCATGCGAGAAGCTCTGGACAAGAACTTTAGAATGGGTGTTCATACTAAATTCAATTTATTTACATTTGGAGGTATGATCTTGAGCTAAAAATAGTCTGTGTAAGGTGTTGTGGGTTTTGGTTCCTACCCTTAACCAAAAGTACCTTGAGGACCTTGTGCAAGGTAGTCTGCTGGGTGCTAGGGAAGGTAATACAAATGAGAGCCAGGCCCTACAGTCCAGCAGCCTGCTACCAGGGAGAGCACATATAATCTCAGAATATGTCATGATAGGAACAGTAGAGTGAGCCATGGGACCAGAGAGAGGGGCACTGAAGAAAGGACGATCCAACAAGTGGGAGCAGAAAGTGTGAAGGAGTACCAAGAACCTGGTAGGTCCAACAATAATAATACCAAATCGTTGTGTGATGTTGACTATATGTCATTCACTGGTCTGAAACCTTTGTGTATATGAACTCATTTAATCCTCATAACTCAAGTCTGGTAAATAGACTTCCCAGATGGAGTTTCTCAAACAGATCTCCACTTCCCCTACCTATTGCTACCCCTCTAGTTCAGGACATAGGGTCTTTCTCTGAACTGATGTCTTTGCCCTCTTCTCTTATCCTACACAGAGTGATCCATTTACAAAATAAATCTAACCCTGCAACTTAAAACCCTTCAGATCCTACCCAGGATAAAACACATTCCTTAACTCTCCATTCAAAGCCCTACAGAGTCTGACCTCGGCCCACCTCTTCGACCTCACCTCCACCCTCTCTTTCCCTATCCCCTCTTATCATTGACAATCCAAATAGAGTGGATTGCCTCCAATGCAGGCAGTTGTGCTGTTCCATGTTGTGGACCTACCTCCATACCTCCTTCCCCCACATAAGCCGTGCTGTTATTCAAGTCTCACCTTAAACGCCTGCTCCTCCTCAGGACTTCTTTGCCTGTCCCTGCTATCCCCACCTGTGTACAGCATCCCTGCTCTTGTCTCCCGTGTGCCCTGAGCACAGCTCCAGCATTTATGCCTCTGTTCTCCCCAGTAGATTTGAAGGTTCTTTAGAGCAAGGACATAGAATTCTCATCTTCCCCTCTTCAGCCCTTGACCAGTACTTGGCACAAAAATGCCATTTGGTCAATGTCTGTTAAATTCCACTAAACTGAGCGGGAAGCCATCTCCCCTTCGTGTGGCTGTGCCTTTTTGACATTCAGAGAGTGGCAGCACAATTGTGGGTGATTCGAGGACACTTAAAAATGGAAAGGGCTCCACATCGAAGGCCTCTTGAATGTAGTGAAAATGAATATCAAAATCAATATGCTGTTCAGTTTAGGGATATGAATAAATGATTTCAATTGAATTGAATTTTCCTCTCCACATTAAATGGTGGAACAAAATGAATTATTAGATAACATATTTGAAGTAATAGCTCTCTCCTGACTTCGCCTACAGTTTGTTTTTACTTCTACAGACCTACGTACTGTGTGTCATGGTGGCCTGAGTACTGTTTATCTCCCTTAACCTCCGAAAGGGCAGAGACCGTGCCTTAGGCTCCAAATTTGGAGTGATTTCCTGGTGTTAGTCTCTTCTTTCCTCTGTGCTAACATAACATCATTTCTTTTTCTTTAAATGATTGTTTTTACATGGAAACCTCACAGTTGAATACTATGATTTTTGTAGGGAAGGAGTTGAAAAATATGGAAAATAGAATTTAAAAATGTGAAGGATTGCCTCCATTTCTCCTTCAAAGGCGCACTGCTTCCCCTAGGTAACCTCTCGTAAGAGTCTAGCCTTTACCTATGCACACACATACACAGGTACACACCCTGACTTTCCTCGCGTTTGTTCTTTCTGCTGCTACTGCTTCTTAGGCGGAATTACGCTGTAAGCATTATTCTGCCACTTGAGTTGTTTTTTAAATGGTATCTAACAATATGTTTTGGAAATATCTGTATAATAGATACACACACATACATACACATATAAATATGTATATACATGTATGCACATATATGCACTTTCTTCTTTCTCTTATTGTTTGCTTTAATGGATTTATGATTTTTCCTTTTTTATTTTGTTTGGTGCTTAAACTATCTGAGTTAGGTTTCAATAACTGGCAGTTTTCAAAAGCCTCTTTTTTTTTCCTATCACTGAATATGTGTGACTTTTGTATAAATAAATGCAAGATTTCTGTTAGGAGAGAGTCCTAGAAATGAGGTTGCTAGGTCAGGGAGTATGTGCATTTTATATTTTGATAGCTACACATGGAGAGATTGCTTCCAAAAGGGCTGTGACTGCATAGTATCTGAGGTTGCTCTTTTCACCACATTTTCAAAAATACTAGCAATCTTTTTTTCATTCGTAATTGAATGGGCAAAATATACCATCTTCTTATTTTGATTTTTATTCTCATACTAGTGAGACTGATGAATTTTGCATAAGTTTCTTAGCCACATGTATCTCTTTTCTTGTGAATGGTCCTTTGTTCAGACTTCTATTAGTTTATTCATCTTTATAATTTTTTCGAAAGGACTCTGTGTAAAATGAATAGTAAACAATTGTTTATTATACATGTTATAGGTATCTCCTCCTCGTTATCTTTTAATTTTGCTCATCATAGCCTTTTCAATATAGAAGTTTATGTAATAAAATTAGTCTTTTTCCTTGTTTTTTCTAAGTCCTTTTTATCTTTTTTTATTTGGTATCTGCTGAGACAGATCCCAATTAATTATGGTTCGATTTCAAAGATTTCTTTGAGATTCTTGCACATTTTATTGTTCTGTATAAACTAACAAGTCATCTCTTTTTCTATACCCTCCAACCCTTTGTCATTTGTGCTGTTTTGTAGGAGAGTCCCTCATTTTGATCTTCGAGTTCATTATTCAATTTTCAACTATTCTGATTTATTAAGTTTATGGTAATTCTGTTTTTAATTTCCAAGAATTCTGCTTATTTATTTTTCATAGAAGCCAGTTGCTTTTATCATAGATAATATATTTTTAAAATATGTATGAGATTTTTTAAAATGTGTATATATATATATACATATATATATGTATGTATATACTTTTTTTTTCTTGTTTCTTCTGTTGTTTCCTTAGTGATTACTTTTGTTTGTTGAGGCAGTGACTCTCTTTTCATGCTGCAGTTTCCCTCAAATGGTTAGTGTTTCATGCATGTTTGCTCATATTTGTATCTGAGGATCTTGATTGGAAAGTATTGATAGTGACATCTTACTTACTTAGCACAAATGAGAATTCCTATTGACCTAGCAGCAAATACAAGCTCTAATAACAGAAGCCTTAGTTCCAGGGACTGGACAAGGGAAAGAGACCCATAACTGGATGGGCTTCTCATTAAAGATAGTTCATAGCTTCTTGTCTTGGCACAGAAGACCATAAGTTACTAGAGGTACTTCTGAAATTCCCACTTTATAAAGCTATACATACAGCTTAATCCTAGAAGCAAACACTGAAATTGACTGCTCCAAGAGCAGAGGATTGGCAAAATAGACACACACACACACACACACACACACACACACACACACACACTGATAAAGATTACCTGACTACCCATAGTCTACTACTTCCAGCCTTCATTACTCCTTCTCACTTGTGGTTAGTTGGGTTTCTTCTGGAAAAAAACATTAATTTCGAGGCTTTTTTATGTGTATGACTTATAGCAGAAACCTGATAATTTTTTTTATATTGGATGCATTCAGATTTATGTCTTCATGGCAGACTAGCACCTTGTTATGATATGACCTTGTTTATCTCTAGTAATCTTTTTTCCTTAAGGTTATTTTGGCTGATATCAGTATAGATATACCAGTTTTCTTTGATTAATATTTACATGATACATGGCACTTCATTATTGTTGTAAGCACATAGAACTTTTAAAAACCTAGTCTGAAAATATTAGTCTTTTACTTGGACTATTTTGTCCATTTATAGTTAATGTACTTACTTGTATATTTTGGTTTATATTCATCATTTTATTATGTGTTTACTATTTGGCCCATTTGCTTTTGTTTTTTTGTTCCCTTTGTTTTTTTTTTTTTTTTTAAAGATTTTATTTATTTATTTGAGACAGAGAGAATGAGAGAGAGAGAGCACATGAGAGGGGGAGGGTCAGAGGGAGAAGCAGGCTCCTCGCTGAGCAGGGAGCCCGATGCGGGACTCGATCCAGGGACTCCAGGATCATGACCTGAGCCGAAGGCAGTCGCTTAACCAACTGAGCCACCCAGGCGCCCTCCCTTTGGTTTTTTTGCCTTCTCTTGGATTTTCGGTCATTCCATTTTTTCTATCTATTATCTTATCAGTTTTACATTTTTAAACAAATGTTTAATGATTAAGAGATCAAAATATTCTTTCATGACATATCACAGCCTAATACAAATGATGATTTTTACCTTTTCCATTATAATGATAGAACCTTTGTACCATCTAAATTCAGTTATATTTGCCCACATATTTATTTTTGTATTGCTACTAATTTTTCTTTCTTCATTTCTATATTTTCCTCTATGATCATATTCCTTTTGCTTAAAGAGCTTTCTTTAACATCCCCTCTAGTGCAATCCTAGTGACAGTGAATTGTCTTAATTTTTGTTTTTCTAAAAATGTTTTTATTTCCACTTTATTTTTGAGATACATTTTCACTGGGTGTGGAATGCTAAGTTGGCAGTTACTTTCAGCACTTTTAAGGTATGATTTCATTGCCTTCTGGCTTACATCATTTCTATTGAGAAGTCACCAATTTTCTAATTGGTGTTCCTTTGAGGATTGTGTCTTTTTCCCCCTATGGTTGCTTTTAAGATTTATTTAATATGTCTTTTTTAAAGTCCATGTGTCTATGACGTGCCCTAATGGTTTTTTAAAATATTTATTCTGCTTGTAGTTTGCTGAGTATTTTGAACTTGTGAATTAATGTTTTTCTTCAGTTTGGAGGGGTTTTTTTTGCCACTATCTCTTCAAATATTGTTTCTTTCCAGCTCTTTCCTCTCTTTCTGATGTATCCATTACATACATGTTATACTATTTCTCTTTTGCTCTATTCTTGCCCCCTACCCATTCTTTTATCTCTCTGTGCTTCTATTTGGATCTTTTCAATTGTCTTCAAGTTTACTAATTTTGTGCACAACTCTGTCCAGTTTTGTGTTATATGCATTAATTTTACTTTAAGATAGAACACTTTTTATTTCTGGAATCCCTATCTAATTCTTTGTATAGATTTTTTTGGTGGCTTTGTATTATGTCAATTAAGCTAGGCTAAACTGCCTTTCAAGAGTGCTTTTTCTTACATGTTTTAAGTTCAAGTGGTCCACAAAAGATATTATATGCGAGTTTTGGAAGAATTAAAGCAGTGATCATATTGATTTATACCTGGACGATCATGAAGTAACATCAGATGCTGTTGTATCTCACACACATTGTCACTGATCTGTTGGCTCATCTAATTGATGTTGGGCAGCAGCTATGTCTTCAGGTTCTCTTCCTATTTCAGCTTCTCTGAATCCTCACCAGATGTATTTCCAACTGTGTGATGAAGGGTAAGAACTTCTTGTGCATGAAAATTGCCATAAAAATTAGAGGCAGTGAAAGACTGGTATGGGTTTTAATCCATCTTCATGTGTTCCACTCATTCTTTTGGATTCTAGTTTGTTCTCACTGTCCTGAACTTTATATCTATCTTTTTTCCCCAAATGCTTAACATTTTAAACATGAAGTCCCAGTACAAAATACAAAGACATCCACCATACAGTGAAGTTTTAACTAGCTGTCCACAGCTGTGTAAGGACAAATCCCTATAATGAGTCATATATATATATATATATATATATATATATATATATATATATATATATAATATATAATGCAATGCTTATATGTATATAAAATGTAAACATGACTGACTCAGATTCTAATTACCTGATAAAAACTCTAACATTTCATCTTTCATTTGTCTTTCCTTGTTCATATTAATCAGTTTTTTATAGTTTTTATCTTATAAAACTGATGTCTGTATCACCCATGAATCTGTTTATGTTTTATTTTTCTGTTATGTTATGTTATCTGTTATATTTTATTTTTTTCCCTTTGGTTTTCCAACACATGGCCCTGTCCCTTACCATGCCTAGAATGATTTTTTTTTTTTTGAAGATTTTATTTATTTATTTGACAGAGAGAGACACAGCGAGAGAAGGAACACAAGCAGGGGGAGTGGGAGAGGGAGAAGCAGGCTTCCCGCGGAGCAGGGAGCCCGATGCGGGGCTTGATCCCAGGATCCCGGGATCATGACCTGAGCCGAAGGCAGACACTTAACGACTGAGCCACTCAGACGCCCTAGAATGATTTTAATAAGTGAAAAACACCGAATATATTAAGGAAGAAACCCCAGATATTGTGATCTTTCACCAAAAAAGGATTATCCTTTCCTCTCCTGGGTAGATAGAATGAGGGCCTATCTTAAATCATTTAGGAAGGGGCCAGTTTTAGACTGGATTAAAGTTTTTATTAAATTAAACTAAAACTCAGTCTATATCTCATTTTCCCAGTCTCTAGTCCAGAGGTTTTCATCGCTTCCAATTAGCTTGCTATATTCACTAGGTCCACTTACCCTAGCAGGTCTTTGTCATCTTAGCACCAGGACAGGCAGAATTTTCCACTTTACTTCTCAAAGTTTGTGGATTAGTTCTTAAGCCTCTTATTTTGTACACCTTCAGAATTTGGCACATATTTTGAGGGAGAGAGGATCAGTTCTCTCTTGAAGCTCCTCAAGTATCCAATTTCATAACTCCATCTCACCTAACTTCCAAAATATCTATTGGTTTCTCTATCCTCAACAATGGCCCTCTGCCCAGTCAAAACCTATTTTCCCAGTCTACCCATGAAAGAATCAGTACAAGCTTCCAGGAAAAGTGCAGCTGAAGATCATTATTATACCTTTCTAACAATCTCCCCTTTCCATGCTTTTAGCCTCTCCAGATTTCATTATTTTTGCAGCTGTGTATATCTTTAAACAGAGGATTGTTGTGTTTATTTTGCTTTTGAAAAATAGTTCTTCTCAGCAGATGACTTGGTCTACCAAAAACTACTTTAAGCTACATGGAACAGAAATGCCTATTAATCTATTCTTATCTTATTTATGTCTTCCCAAATTCCTATCAGTATACTGCTCTGCTGTTGGGATGTCTGGTTTTCCTGTCTTATCATGGCTTTTATAATGGTTTGTTATAAGGTCATATCAGTAGTAATTTGAGAGGGAGGACAGGTTTACATATACCTTCAGTAAGCCATCTTGAACTAGAAATCTCATAATATTTTGAACCTTTTGACCTATATTTTTTATGTTCAATTAGCCAACATATAATACATCATTACTTTTTGATATAGACCAGAAATTAACAGAGACAATCTATAGAAACAGGGACTTTACAGGCAATACGATGGCACTAAACTCATATCTTTCAATAGTTACTCTCAATGTGAATGGGCTGAATGCTCCCATCAAAAGGCATAGGGTTTCAGATTGGATAAAAAAGCAGGACCCATCCATATGCTGTCTGCAAGAGACTCATTTTGAGCCTAAAGACACCTCCAGATTGAAAGTGAGGGGATGGAGAACCATTTACCATGCCAACGGACCTCAAAAGAAAGCTGGGGTAGCAATTCCCATATCAGACAAATTAGATTTTATACGCAACTAATGAATCCTTCTGACCTATATTATAGTTCTCTGATTATGTCTTTCTCTATTAATATATTATAAATTTCTTAAAGACATATGTTATTCATGTTCATGCTTGCCATAATGGCATGTGTAATCACATATAATAGGTACTCCTCATTTACTTCTTAAATTATGAAATAAATGAATAAATAACGTCATGATGTTCATGGTCAATGGCTTTATCGGCATCTTTCACATTGTAAACTGTATTGATTTTAAAAACACACAAAAAATTGTATATAATATTAGAGGCAAATATTTTGTTTCTTTATAGAACCTGGTATATTCTATGCCCTTAAACAAAACTTAAGCAATAATAAAAACAATTTTTCTTCAGTTTCTGGGATTTCTCAAAGAGACTTCTTTAAAAATGAAGGACTTTAATCACCTGGTCCCTTTAGATTTTATAGTAGTTCAAGAAATATACTTTTTAAATTCCTGATATATATGTCAGTTCTCTCCTAACACTTATTTCCCTTTAGAAAAGAAGAAAAAAAAATCACACGAAAAGGGAAATTGAAGAGAAATGTTACCTAACATGTAAAAAGTCACACCTTTCAAAGATTATATTTCCACTTCTACATAATATGCTGTCATTATGAAATCATCAGTGCATTTTTGAGTCATAAACAAGACACTGAAAAGAAGATGAATAGCAATGAAAGTGGCTTTCTGGAAAGTGACATCTATTCCAATATCAGAAAAAAATGAACCTTCTGAAATATTAATTGATCATAATGAGGAGGCCAATCTTTAGATAATCTAAACAGAGGAGCCAGGGAATATTTCTCATAGGCCTGCAGCTTGTTGTGAAGGCACCTATGAATACTGGCTTTGAATTTAAATTTAAAAGGAAATAAAAATAGATCAGCCTATCAGACTGTCAACTTAAAAACTTCAACTGGGAATGCCATGGCTTCTGTTCCTTTGCAATTGAAACACAGAGTAGGAAAAAACATCATTGTATTAGAAAATAAAATTGCCATGATTCCTGGCCATTAGAAGGACATTTCAAAAATATCAGCCTCTGCTTTCTTCCTGAACTTAGAAATGAATTACAGATATAGGTCATCCCAGGAGCCAATGAACAAATGCCCAGTTATTTTGGCAGTTTCCCAACTCTGTCAAGAGACCCTTAATCTGATGTCTTTTTCATAACTGGTATAGGAGACGGCGCCACTGTCTACAAATTTCCTATCCCATTTAGTCTTCATATTCTGGACTTCTTTGACTTTGCACCCGAGTATTTCCTTTTCCATGAGACTACTATTTATATAACTTGTTTGCAAGGAACAAAACAACTTATTCAGCACAGTTCCTTCAAACACCAAACTTTTATTACCAGAAGCTTCAAATGGACACCTCTCTTGAATGAGCCTCATATGTGATGGAGTTAAATATGGAAGAAGACTCTCAAGTTCCCAGCTCAAGAGTAAATGCCAAAAACAATGACAGAGTCAGTAGCTATGCAGTGCATCAGGGTATTCAGAAAGAGAGGCCTAACCTTTCTTCATCTTTATATTGTGTTCTGAAGTTGCCACCACTGTATTTGGAAGAGCATAAACTTAGAGCAGTGAAGGCTCATCTTAGCCCTTCCTTTGTATGTCTTTCCATAATGGTAGGGCTTCCCTTTTTCTCCAGCTTTTACCCTGTTTCTGTGGTGCGCAACATTCCCCACTTTTATCAGTTGACTGTGGGCACAGAGCTTCCATTCCCAGCACTGTTTATCAAGAAGTGAGGCAAAATTATGTAGGATCTGGTCTTAGAAACCTAAATACCTGTGGATACAACTTCAGGTAGTTTCATGCCTAAAGAGCAAGCTAGAGCACATTCCAAATATTCACACATGAAGTTCATTAACAATTTTCTTCTCTCAGTAGCTGAAGATAAATCCTTTAATTTGAAGTGGGCTTAACACTAATGAGTCATGTCATTACTCTGAAATCCTTTAAGTTGTGGGGTTTTTTTTTCCTCATTGTCTTAGTGAGGTAGAAATTAAGGACAGTTCCCATTAGCTCTCTATATTTCCTGAAGCATCTGCTCATAGTTACAAATTGATCCATCCTAAATATTTATTTGTCTGTAAATGTCATGGAGTCAACACTTCACTTTAGACATTTTTTCCCCAAACACAAAATTACTTTTAAAAGTTCTGTCAATAACATCATTTGCAATTTAAATGCTTTAAAAATATGATCCTTCCTGCTGTGTTTTTGAATACTTCCTTCATATTTAATTGCTATAGACACTTCAGTTCCTAATTAAACTTTATTGTTTATGATGTTTTAGTCATTAATAGACATGACGGGGGCGGGGGGAAATGGCTAGTTCTAGTAAATTCTCTGGCTGTTAATTCTAGTCTGAATCTTAATACCTTCCATAGCTATAATGAACTCATGGGGCTGAGAGGAGGATGGGTAGAAAGTGAGACTCAAAACAAGTACATAGTTCATGTTTTTGAGGATTTACTAGACATTCTGGAAGACAAGCTTGAATTGGACTTGAATTGAATTGGGCTCCTTGATTTGTAGGGGAGATTAGCTTAGAAATAACATCTCAAACTCTTGCAAGATGAATATCCTCATTTTTCAAGGCTCCTTTCTCCAGCACATCCCCAGGTTTTGCATTGGTGACAGGGAGGAGCATATATTGCACACACAAAGCCTGCCTCATCCTCAGAGCCCTAAATGGCTTTTATTGTGAGAGAATGGAGACACTTGATGAATCTGATGGGGTTTGGTCATGGGAAAGATTTGCTATGAACCATTGCACCAAGGTTGAAATGCCCAAGAGGCTGACAAGCTTATTGCCCATTTCGGAGATTAAATAGTTTTGGAAAAATTTTCTCCCCTGGCAGTTGTAATTGTGTCTGTGAAATAAGTGTTCATTCTGCTTGAGCACCGTGGTTTGAATGCTTCCTTCTATATTTTCCCCTAGTGGATTGATTCTAAAAAGGTCTGCTCAGATTTCCCTGTACCAATGCAAATAACCCATGAACTTGATAACACACCCCCCAACCCCCCCACATCCTTGCCATGTCCCATGCTAATGGGTAATCAGAGACACTGCCAAGTCCCTTTATCATGGATTATCTTTGTAGCTGTTTGAAGGCAGGGAAAGGAGCTGAAAACTCTTCCAGGTTAGTGATATGGTTATAGGAAATGGACAAAAGCTATTATCAGTAACCTTGGGAGTCTTGAGCTGCCAGAGAGCACTCAGGAGTAGATAAAGTGATCTTTATTTGTTGGGACTTCCAAAGCATGCGGGATGGCCTCAATTGCCCCAAAATAAAATAAGGTGAGGGTAACATCTCAAGAAGAGGGAAGAGGGTACACGCATAAAAAACAAAGGTTCATCACAGACAGATCATCTATCTATTCCCTGACTTTGCCCAGGGTCAACATTGCATATTAGTCTGCTAACTGTTGGAAAATATCTGACCTTTTGGGTGATTTGGAATGTTTCTGTTCCTAGCCTGGTTGGATAAAGATCATTATGTTTTAACACAGACCACACTATATTTCTCTTTCTCAATCAACACCTAGAATTCTTGGGTTTACCATTTTAAGGAAGCCTTAGTATCATACCTCAAAATTGAGTGTGAGAATATCAAAGAGACCTGGAGACAGTTAATAATATTTATTTCTGAGTATTCACTATACCCCTAGGACTGTGCTAAGTCTGTGAGTGATTATTGTACTTAATCCTATAACAATTCAATAAGGAAGGTTCTGGTATTATCCTGTGGAAACTGATAGAGAGATTAAGCAACTAGGCTGAGGTCACATGGTTAGTAATTAGTTCAATCAATTTGAACCCAGGTATTCCTGATCCTAGAATATGAGCTCTAATTATAATCTTATACTGCCTTCCCTTTCATCCTTGGTACCTTGAGGAAGGATGATGAGCTGATGCCAGAAATAATATGATTCTCTACTAACTAGAAATAAATACTGTATGGGGACCTGGATTGGGTGCACCTGATCTTTATGCCATTGTATTAATTGGGATGACTTCTCACTAATTTTGAAAGTGTTTTTTGGTAGCTCGAAAGCATCCTAGGGTGGTGTTTTTAGCCCTATTACCTTGTTCAGGTATCCTTCTCTTTCTACTTTTATGAACTGTCAGTGCTGATCAGCATCCATGCTGAGGAGAAGCAGGTGTAGTCCCAGGATATGAGTGAAATGTTCAGATGACTGGTGGAATTAGCTCAGCATCACATCCAAACCTAGAGCCAACTGTTAGCTGAATGACAAGAGAACATGAAGGAATCTAGGCTGAATGTGGCCCAAGTCATACTAGATTTTAAGTTTAGGCATATCCTTTTTGAGAAAAGCAGAAATTAGAATGGGCAACAGAACTTGGAATATAAGTATAAAAAGATCGTAAAAATTTACAGTGAGAAGCATGTCTTAATCAAAGGAAATGACCACAGATGAGGTCAAGTGATTGGTGTACAGGCATTTGAAGTTGAAGATGGCAGGTTGATTGCTATTTTCTTACATTTTAACCAATTGGAAATGAGTAATTATTATTATATGGATTTTTATGTTATAAGTTTATGTGTCAAGGGCAAACCTCTCCAGAGTCACAGGGTGTTCCTTTCACATTCACTGCCTACTAGTTTCCATCATTCTTGGCTGCATGTGATGTGGTTCCTTGCTTGGTTTATCCAATTCTTTTCTTCCTTCCCTGGTCCTCCAAGTATTTAGATACTGGAAGGAAGGGAGATCAGGGGCAGGTGCAGAGACCTTCCCTGTCTCACATGGATTTTGTAGGGATTAATGAACTAACATATTCTAAAGTGATTTTAAAAGGTGAAGTGCTATGTAAGTGTCAAGCATGATTAACTAGCAGCCAAGTTATTAGGCACCTGAATATTATGCATCTTTTCTGAATTTTAGGAAAATGGAAGTGCATATTCATTTTCAAAAGCACTATTATTTAAATGATGTTCAGGCACTCAAATAAAAGTCTAGCCCAGTTCTAATTATCTCTACTTTGCTCATACCAGTCATGTAGACCTTAAGAGTGGCATACTTAATGCAACTTGTGAGTAAGATAGATCCAATGACCAATCTTGTGGCATTTGCAGTGCATCGGGGAAAAAAAACACAGTATAATGCAAAATATTAGTTGCCTTTCACCCTACCCCTCATCCTTCTAGTGCAGGAGTTATTGAGGCTTGGTGGTTGGGAGTGTGAACTCTGGCCCAGACTCCCTGGGTTCAAAACCTCACTCCACTGCTAGCTAAGTGATTTGAAGAAGTTGAGTTACCTCCCTTTGCATTAGTTTGTTTATGTAAAAGCTGGGAACAGTAATAGTACCTGTTTCATCCTTCATACATGTAAGGTGCTCAGAAAAGCAGTTCCAAACATGTGGCAATTGCCTCTGAAATGTCAACTAGTATCTTTGTAATTGTCATTAATACTGACCGAAGCAGTTTCCACCCATGGATAGAGAAATAATAAATAGAGGTGGTGGTGATTTTGCTAGCACTCCTATGACATTTGGCAGCTTACAAAGCCAGTGACTTATGATATTAACCTGTGGTTTTGCAGCAGTTGTTCTTTGCCTAGATCCTCACAACTTGGGGAGTTAACTTAGCAGAGTGGTAGCTTTTATTTTTGTCTCATTTGCTCAGCAAGGTTTGAACCCCCTTCTGGTAATTCCCTCTAGCCACTACATGTTACCCTAGGTACAAAACGGACACAACCCTGTGCCTGGTCAGTCACAGACTTCTCGTTCTGAGGTAAGCATGTGAGCCAGCATGGCCAGTCGATGGCCTCCCCTGGCTTACTAAAGAAGGATTGGATTTGAACTTGAAGAAAAAAACAGCTTTGCCTCTAGGTCCGTGATTGTAGAAGAATGTGAAATTAGGGTTGAAAGTGGCCGAGTTCATTCAAGTGAAGAAGATATGGCTGAATAGGAGAGAATGAAGCCAGAGCAGAGCAGGGCTGAGCTGTGAGATGGAGGAGGAAGGGAGTTCTGGTAGGTTTTGTGTCTTGATTGTAGCATTTGAGGCCCGGGTCCCCCTCCTTTGATTTGGTCAGATAGCTCAATATCCCTCCCAGCCGTATGAACTAATAAACTTATTCTTTGTGTTCTCTTAAAATAGTTTGAATTGGTTCATCTTTTGTAACTTAAAGAATCCTTATAAGACAAAAAGGATAATTCACCCATTCTACAGATAAGGGAATTGAGGCTCAAAGAGGTTAAGTGATTTGCTCATGAAAACCACAATACCAGTGGTTTTCAGAGCCAGAACTTCATGTCCTGGTGAATGACCCCAAATGCTATATTCCAGTAAAGACAGCAAGGCTGAGGAACTTGGAGAGGGAGCTGGTAATTAATGAAAGGGGCAGAGAAGTTTCAGGGCACCATCAGGTCATGGCTATCCACAGAGCTAATTCATTCACTGGTTCATCAAGTATTTGTTCAGTCACGGAACAACAATCTAAGGCAAGCTGTTTAGGCAGAGGAAGCGAGTGATCTGCAGGTACCCCTGGCTCTCTTGGGTACCCGTCTGCTCTCAGCTACTGCCGGCCCAGCAAGGGGTAAGAAACCGCAGAGCCAGCTACCCGCGTTTTCCAAGTTGCTAGTCCGGTGAAATGCATGCATGCAGTACATGTCAAACACTTGGACCTCTCAGAAAATTGATTATGGATCTTGCCCCTTCCTTAAAAAGCAGGCTTTTGTTTTTATTAGCATGTGTAAATATGGAATAACTTCTGAATGCAAATATGGATGCCATTTTATTTTTCTGACATGTTTGGAAGCAGCCCGGGGCAGGGTGGCAGTGAATCAGTAAACATCATGGGTACACTACGCTGGGAATTCATCAACTGTGCACACTACTAATAGGCTTATGCCATATGTTCCATAATAGCATGTTTGCTAACATGGGACTGGGCTGCCCCATGGTATGACAAAGCTGCCACGTCAGTTTCTTGATGTATAGAAACAGCCTTTGCTCGCCAGATGTAGAAATCCAGCAAGGTCATTTTAGGAGTAATTTCCATTTTGTGTGCTTCCCTTTCCCCCTCATTGACTGTAAGAGAATGTGATGTGCCTCATTACAACGTGATTCCAGGTGCATAACACAATAATGACCTTTATGCCAAACACTGAAGTTCACATAATTGATAAGCTAGACTCCCATTTTGTGATGTTGGAAGCCATTAGCTAGAGGCAGAAACCATCTTAACTTCTTGACATAGGAGGTCACAGGGTCAAGGTCAAGGCCCAGGCTGCAGCCATTTCTGGACTCAGATGAAAGAGGGAAACAGTGTTGCCTGGCAGCCTGAGGGTTTGCAGCCCTTCCTGTGAGAGTTGGAGATGCCCTGGAGCCTGTGGAATGTTAAGGAAGGCCTGGGGATCCAGATGGGAAATGAAGGGGGAGCAGCAGATCTGCACGGGGATGGGCCTGCATGCTGGGCTTCTCCGTGTAGGACTGCCGTCCGAACCATCCCCTCCTTTTCTCTTTTCAAGTCCTTACTGATTTCCTCTGCTTTGCATCAGACCCAAAATTATACTGTCTCTCTATAGGCATTCCTTCTTTTTTCTCTCCTAGATCTTAGATTGTTGGTGCTCAAGTGGGAAATCAGGGATTTGTTATGGCGTCTTTACAACGACCTGGGAAAGTTGAGGATTCCATTTTCACCCACCCAGGGAATAGGTTTCCTGCCAAAGCCGTGTGTGGCTTCTGCCCTTTACTGAAAATGGCCAAACAAATCAAGTCCTTCCCGTGGCGATTATGGCCAGTGTGTTGATTGTCCTTTTATGAAACACGCATTTACAAATGGCATTTGAATGTCCGAAGCGGTGCCAGACCTCAGGACCTTTCCTAACTGCTCGTTTTCTTGTTTTTGCTCTGACTGAGGACACAGTGTCTCATATCTCCTACAAACTACAAGAACCCAAACCTAGTGCAAAAAATGGGCAATGAACAGGGAAAGTAAAAAGTCACATGTTATCTGAAATCTGGAGCTTGTAAATAAAGAAAGAAGTGATAAAGAACAAGAATGAGAATGTATTCGGTCAGAGGGAAAGAGAAGTAGGGATTTGAGGATGTTAAGCAAAAGAAGTGAAACACCTAAAATGATAAATAAAATGGCTTGTTTGTTTGTTTGTTTATATCCCTGGAGTTATAAGCATCTCGGCCTGACCATGGGTTAATGGTTTTTTTAGGAGGGGCCTATCGTGTGTGTTTACTGATGTTTGATTTCCAGAGCTTCTAGCTCAATCAGGGACAAAGGCTCTATGTTTCACTAATGCTCATAGATGAATAATGCCTTTTTAAAATATTGCCAGCTCTGCTGTCATTTCAGGACCCCAGAGACTCTGCTT
This sequence comes from Halichoerus grypus, assembly GCF_964656455.1. NCBI lineage: Eukaryota > Metazoa > Chordata > Mammalia > Carnivora > Phocidae > Halichoerus > Halichoerus grypus. Next base: position 125,384,732 of record NC_135716.1, on the reverse strand, counting down.
ATTAGGCTGGCAGGCGAGCGAAGAAATGAGTTGGGCAGAGAGGTGGCAGGGGTTAATTTCATATTTGTCACGAGATCTTGCATGATTTCCCTAAAAGATATTTAATTTCCACTGGGCATAATAACTTGCAGCTGCCGGAATATGCTGTATACTAGTGGCGAGTTCTTGTCTTTGGAGATTTATGCAAGTCGTTATTTAAAAATAGAGATCCGGGAGTTACAGCTGGCTAATTAATCTACCACTAAGGAAAGCTCAGCAAGTGACCCACTTAACTGTTTCCAGGAACCACAGCGACGCTGAAGCAAACTTTCAAAAATGTCCTACTCAAAGAACCGAACAAATACATCCCTGTGACATTTCGTGGTCTGTTCACGGTGTGGGCGTCCCTTCTTCATGCCCGTTTCTTTCCCACAAACACCACTCACTCAGGCCCTCATCCCTATACAGCTTGAATTCCTAGATGCTTCCCCACCTGTGTCCTCCATCCTGAGGACGGACGCTGGACGCTTCCGGGCTCTCCTTTCTCAGTCTCTTCTCTCTCTGTATTGCTCACCTGCTCAGGCCACACCCTCAGTGCATGGTTTCTACCACCTCAGCTCCAAGGCTCAAGTGATTTCCCACCTGAGCACCAACAATCTAATCTGCCTGACTTCAGAGGGCTCCTGCAAGACAGCCAAGCCATATATATTCACCCATTGTTCCTCCACTTTCTCCACGTGCACCTGCCTCTCCTGGCATCATGGTCTCTCCCCTCTCATACTGTCCCTTCACCCATCACCTTGCCATTCCTCCCTCAGTGTGGAGATGGTCCATAGGTCCTGCAAAGGTCCATGACGCCTAACACAGGCTATGTCGAGTTTTCTCCTTGGACTTGACGACAGAGAGTTGACATTAATCAGGTCATGACACATTTTTATCCTTGGTCTGTGAGGGCCCTGATCTTATTTTTAAATTAATCAATTAATTAATGTATTATATTTATTCCTCTTCTCTTCCCCCTCTGCCTAGGCGGGCATGTGTTATGCTCTATGTGCATTTTTTTGATGGCATACATCTTTGCCAAATAATTAATATTGTTATATGTGCATGTGTTTGGATTTACACGGATGATATATATTACATTTCATCTGTTCCTTACTTTATTCACTGCCCTTTAAAGTCTGTGCATGTCTCTAAATCTGGCTGCTGCATACTCCGTGGTGGGCAACCATCACCTTTACCTCTCTGCTTTCTCTGTGATGTACTTGCACAGATCCTTCCCACCCTCTGGATTTCCTCTTCTCTGAAATCTTTTGGCATTCATTTCCCTTATAGCTTAATTTTATGCTGGTGTTTGGTTTGTTTTTTTAATTTTCCTATGAGTTTTCATGTTTTCCCCTTGTCTTTTGTGTAACTCCTTGAAGATCAGGGACCATGTCTTGTACTCTTCCCTCCCCCACTCCACCCATCCCCACCTCTGCAGACCTTCTTTGGAGCTTGGTGCATAACCGACACTCAGTAAATCCTTGTTTATTTAGTGAATTGAATAGCGGGACTCCTATTTATACCTCCAGTGTCTAAAATGGCACCTGGCATGTTGCAGGTGACCAGGAGATTTGTTTGAAGCAAATGGGTATCTTATCTTTCCCACGAGAAAAGGAATATGGAATAGTAGGATATACAGAGGTCAGGATACTACGTTCTAGTTTCTAATCTGCCACCGAGTAGGTGTGCAACACCTGGCGTGTCAGAGAATTTCTCTAGGTCCTGTTAAACTGAATGATTTCACAGATCCTTGATCATTCTACCTTGCTAAGCTTCTGTGACTTCCCTAACAATTTTTCAACATGAAGTAAGAGAGTCTTCAATATGAAATCACCTGCATGGAATACAGAATAGTCATACTCAAGGCAATAGAGCATGGGAAGGGTAGAGATGAGAGCATATCCTACGGGTTTTGATCTTAGGCTCCCAGAATGATTAGGAGGACAAAATTCTTGCCACTTGTAAAGTGCTTAGAAGAGTGTCTGACACAAAATCAATGCTATGTAAATCTTTACTATTATTTTTATAAATTTAAGAAAATCTACTAGCCTTGGCAACAGTCTCTTGTCTGGCATTTGGAAGTCAGGTCTTCATGCTTATGTGCAAACAAAGCCAAGAAATTCTAGTATTCCTGCTGAAATTAATAGTTTTCTTTTATAGGACAATAATCACCAGACAACAGTCTGATTTCTTTTAGGCCCCAACTGTTGTCTTTTTGGTAATGGACAAGTTCTAATTTTCATGGCTTTTGTAAAATGAAGCATGTAGCAGCCAATAAAGATGTTAGAACAAGAATCCTGAGTTTTGTGTTTACTATTTATCAAAAAACAACTGTTTTTCTGTAAAGCAATCACTTAGAAATGGAAACAGAACAGGAATGTGTTAATACCTTTACAGATGATATTTTTCCCTTTAGTAGGGAAGAAGTAACTAAATAATCTAATTTGCTTTCTCTTATCTTTAGGGAAGTAAATTCAAATATTGGACAAACCATTATTAAAATTCTGAACAGCACTTAATGCATGAGCTTGTTTTTTGCTATAAGTTTCCTTTTTCTCTAGGTCAAGAGGTAAAGCTATTTGTCTAAAAGAAAAAGCATTAAATGGTATTGGTGATGGGTTACAGGTTTTATAACTTAACTGTATTTGCTTCATGAGCAAAAATAGAATTTAATAACTATTTTATTCTACTGTTCTACTGGGTAATGGAAGTCTTAATCAAACAACATTTCATTTTAATGCTTTTATATATAAAAATCCAATCTGTAAAATTAGTCTGTTATCTAAAAGTTAAGAAAAAAATCAGGTAAAAATACAAAATGGAAACTGGGAACTCCAGATGAACTGGAAATTTTTGGACCAAGGAAAGATTAAAACTTCTACTCAAAAAGTTGGAGAAATAGATAGGTAAAATGTTCCAATAACAACAATAACATAGGAAAATAACTATGAATCACTGGTTTTAGAGGTCAGAAACCCTGGAGTAAACTATGACTTACACGGTGAATGGGGAATTTTAAAACACACCTTGTGTTTTTGCTTTTGTTTCTGGGGGTTTTTGTTTGGTGGTGGAGATGGTGGTGGTGGTGGTGGTTTGGGGTATTTCTGGACTCACGAACTTAATTCAGGAGAATACTATAGATTTGTATTAAAATAAAAATGAGCTGTTTTCTAACAATGTCTTTCTGTGTTGTGTTTCTCAGGTAGTCTCAGCAAAAGCTGCCAATTATTTCCATATGCTATAAACTGAAATAAAATATACATTTTTAATAGCCAGAGAGGATTGCCATGAAAATTAAAGGAGATGTGTGGGAAGACAATCTGAAAAATCTAAAGTCCTATACATGTTTGTTTCTGTTATTATTGTATTCAGTAAAAATCAGAACAATGCCTACCATGTATCAGGACCTGCTTTAGGCACTGAGGAGTCAGAGAAATAATAATACTCATCTTTACTTTCAAGGATTTATAATTATATTGGGGAAACAGAGAATGTCAGGGTAAATGCAGTGATAGAGATAGGTCGGGTGCTTAGGAGCATAGAATGAGATACCTGACTAAGTTTTTAGAGTCAGGGATGTCACAGAAAGTTAGGGAGAGGAGAAGAAGGGAGTCCCAGGAAGAGATCATGAGTGTAGCTTTGAGGTGAAAAAAAATAGCACAGTATATTCCAAGTTAGTAAAAGGATCAGTATGACTAGAGCTTAAAATATCAAGCAGAGAATAGCAAAAGATGAGTCTCAAGAGAGCAGATTATAGAAGGCCTATATATTATGTGAAAGATTCAGGTTTTATCCTGTTGGCAATGGAAACCCAGTGAGGCCAAGCCATAACATAGGCACTCAGGGGGAATACGGGAGCATGAGGAGGATATTGCTGTAGTCCAGGTGACAGATGGCGAGAGCAGAAACTTAAGCAGGGAGAATTGGATAGAACAGGGAGGGCAAATCTGAAAAAGAGAGAAGAATGGCAATGTATGGTGATAAATTTTGTGAGCGTTGGTAAGGATGACCCTCAAGCTTATAGTTTGACTGATTAGGTGATTTGTAATACAATTTATATACAAAATACTGAAGGAGAATCAGGTAGAAGGGATAAGATATATGTTCATTTTTAGGCCATGTTTATCTCAAGATTTCTATAAGACATTTGAATGAAGGTGTCCAGGAGGCAATTGGATATATGACCCTGAATTGTGAATAATATACCTGGGTAGGAAATTCAGATGTGTAAGTCATAAGCATAAACATAGTGGTTAAAACCCTCAGAGAAAAGAGGTAAGGACATAAGCCTAGGATTGCCAGCTTTTAGAAGTTGGGCCAGTGAGAAAGCCAAGAAAGACACCGGGAGGAGACAGTGAAACAGGGTATGAAGGGACTCAGTAGAGTGTCATGTCGCAGGGGTCAGAAGAATAGAGGTTCAGGAAAGTGCTAAGATCCAAAGTGAAACCAAAGCAATGAAATCCAGTATAAGGACTTATATCCTATAAATTTAGAAAGCCGTGACTTTAGGGGACTTTATCTGAGCAGTCTTTACAGAGAATTTTGGATGGGAGGAAGTAGAGGGATAAGATGGCAGCTAGAGGAAATGTATTATCAGGAGTGGGTTATTTTAAGAATAGAGTAGTTGAAGTAAGGTTAGAGGCTGAAGAGAATGAACCAATAGTGGGGAAAGGTAGGACTCTATAATAAAACAAAAAAAAATTAATGTAGCATGTTCCCAAAGGAAGTGGGAGAGGTGGCGGGAGCGGAGGGGGAGATCCATAGGAAAGGTTGACCTTAAGCACGAAGGACATAAACTCTTAAACCTCTGAGACCAGAAGGACAGCTGGGAGGAAGAGAGAGGGTGACTGGGTGGGGAGGGGGGGAAGAATAGGTATAATAGGAATAGAAAGTCATGCTTCATGGCTTTAGGACAAAGGTCATAGTATTTACTCCTTCCCCTAAGGACCACATACAATGACTTAGCAGATTAAATCCTTTTCAGTGTTGCTCTCCCACCAGCCATTAAAGCATTCCCTCTGTACCCTTGGTTCTCATGCTGTTCTTCTCCCGCATCCATGCATGGGGTTTTCTCCAGCAATGCTGGATTCCCCAACACACAGGGTATTCCCTTGGAATACCCATTGATTTTCCTCATTCAAGTAAATTATAAACTACTGTATTCCAAAATATAAATATCTGATATCCAGCTAGCTGGGCCAACCATCCCAAGAGCATTTGCCCTTTAGATGGCTACTCTGGCTCTCAGGGGCCTTGCCTTATTAGTCCTCACCCCTCTATTCAACCTTTCTTCCCACATTTCATCCATATGCATACTCTGCTCTATTGACACTTAAGTCTTCACTTTTTCAAAAAGTGAAGCACCTGCTATGGAAATCATACAGTAGGAATGACAATTAAGACAGTGAAGATTTTCTGAGTCATCCCCATTGTCATACCTGACAGGGGAATGCCACAGACAGATCTGTACAAAAGGATGCTGTGGCTTCTGATATAGCATATCCCAATATATATCACCTCCATCCATTAGAAGATTTAAGCTACAGATTAGGAGTACTATTTATCCCGTCTTCATATGAAGTTAGGAAAATTTGAATCAACACTGCTTTTTAAAAATCAGACGTCACTGCTATTCATTGGTTAGTGTTACAATCACAGAAGCAAAGATGAAGCCACTTCCTAAAAAAAAAAAAAAATTAGTGATTTTCATTATGTCCAAACAATCTCCAAATGAATAGAAGGGGAAAAAAATGCCCATAGGAGTTTCTTGGGTTCTGCATCATACCTAGATGCCTGGCTCTCCCCCAAAACTAGTTCTGCCCGGGCTGATAATAGACTACCCCAGAGTCTCTGGTCTCTATAGAGTCTGGATCTAAAATGGACAACTTTATGATCAGGGGGTTCTGGTTTTAGACTCAAATTGATTTGCTTCCTGTTTACCACTTACAAACTGTGAGACATATCTCAGAGGGTTTTTGTGAGGATTAAGTGTGATCATGAATTTAGAGGGCTTAACTTTCTTGCTAGTACATAGTAAGTTCTCAATAAATGGAGGCTTCTATTGAATTATTACTATTAATAATTCATGCCCTGGGCACCTGGGTGGCTCAGTCGTTAAGCGTCTGCCTTCGGCTCAGGTCATGATCCCAGGGTCCTGGGATCGAGTCCCACATCAGGCTCCCTGTTCGGCGGGAAGCCTGCTTCTCCCTCTCCCACTCCCCCTGCTTGTGTGCCTGCTCTCGCTATCTCTCTCTCTGTCAAATAAATAAATAAAATCTTTAAAAATAATAATAATAATAATAATAATTCATGCCCTGATTTAAGAAACTGCCTGATTATCTAATTTGCTGGCATATAGTTGCTCATAATATGTTCTTATAATTGTTTGTATTTCTTTGGTGTTGGTTGTGATCTCTCCTCTTTCATTCATGATTTTATTTATTTGGGTCATTTCTCTTTTCTTTTTGATAATATATGTTTTAAAAAAAAGAAGAAGATAGCAGGAAGGGAAAAATGAAGGGGGGGAATCAGAGGGGGAGACAAACCATGAGAGACTATGGACTCTGAGAAACAAACTGAGGGTTCTAGAGAGGAGGGGGGTGGGAGGATGGGGTAGCCTGGTGATGGGTATTAAAGAGGGCACGTACTGAATGGAGCACTGGGTGTTATATGCAAACAATGAATCATGGAACACTACATCAAAAACTAATGATGTAATGTATGGTGATTAATATAACATAATAAAATTAAATTAAATTAAAAAGAAAAAAAGAGATTGCAGAGGATCCACTATGATATGAATAAAGGCATAAAGCCATCAGTCTGTGATAATTCTATCTATTTTCTGATTATGGGTAGTGTGTTTATAAAAAAAAAAAAAAATCCTGGCTTAACTGGCCTCAGGCAGAGGCTGGGACTGCTTTCTCATCCAGCCTCAGCTATAAAATGATGAGTTTCCTTTTCAGATACACACACATGCTTGCTTCTCTCTCATCACTGATGCCTACTGTCTGTAGTCGATTAATGATTGGCCACTTAGGGTAATCGTTTCCCTCAGAACCAAATGTACTTACATTCAGTGGCACCCACTGTAATGCAATTAATTTGGTCCAATAATATCCATCTAGTAGATAAGCCCATATAAATGAGAGCCGTAATGATAAGCTACCTCCTGTTTGTTCATTTTGAAGAGACTCATTAGGGACAGTGGTCCTCAGTGTTAATGAAATGATACCATCTAATTATAGAATTCCAGTACACATACTAGTGCTAGAATTAGAGCACTTGCCACCTAACAGATAATGTCATTGTCTGCACCTTGCTGTTGTCCCCCTTTAGGATCCTTCCACCTTGGTCCAGATCTCCTCCTTTCCTTGGGCCTATTTTGGAATTCAGCCATCTTCTGAATGCTGGTAAAAGCCTAAGCTATAAACAGCTTGCTTTGTGGTGGAGCAACTCATGCCTGAAAAAGTTGATAATGATTTCAGAATTTCTTTTAATTGAGTTTTTAATTACAACAGAGCAACTATCCCATTCATATGTAATTTTGACAAAGATGACAAGCAATTTCATATTCTTTGGAGATCATTTGACAAGTGTAGGAGCCTATAGTTAAATACCAACTGCCTTGTTTTTGGACAGGAGTACCTGACAACCACTTACCCAGGGAAGATTGGGAACTCGAGCATCTGGATCTCAATAAATTATTTGACAGAACAATCCAAGTGCTATAACACAAGCTGCCACTAGGAATGTAAATCTGATTGGCTGGCGTAGAATCTCGCTTTTCTAATTTATAGTCCACATATTATGAACTGGGATACTGTATAGCCAATGGGTGTATGGGCAGGTTCTACCATAAATAATTTTTTCCTGTTTTTAGACTATCAGCACAACAGATTAAAATATACAAATAAATTCTTCTAAAATGCAAAGCTTTAACTTGAGTTGGGTACCATGATTCTTTATTCTTTTTCTTCTTTGGCATTTACTTAAGAGTTGTAAAGCCCATGCTCAGAGTTACAGAGCTCCAGAGTGATGATTAGACCAAAGAAACTGCTACATCCCAAAGAGCAGAGACCCAGTCTAACAGTTAGCTGGTCCCTACCAGCACCTCCCACAAGCTTTCAAAGACCATTTGCATAGGCCATTACAATATCAAGAGGCCCCAGAAGAGGCCACAGAGCAGTAATTCTCAGACTTTGGATTTCAGAGACCAGGAAAAAAATTCTTACTTGGAGTCCTACTAAGGATAGTCACCTTTTTATTTTGCCAAGTAAAGATGTGTAAATTTTTTTTTCTTTTCACTCATTTGTTAATTTGTGAATACTTATTTAGTACATACTGTCTTGCATCTACTAAAGTATGCCCTGGGAATGCAATGAAAAACAAAGCTAGATATAATCCATGCCCTCGTATTTTATAGTCTTGGTGGGGGGGATAGTTATTAATCAATTATACTAATAGTTATAAAATTCACAATGAGATAGGGGCTATGAAGGTTTTCTGAGAGGATATAACATATTAATTTTATATGGACAGAGAAGGGCAGGGAACTCTTCTTTAAAATTGTGCTTAGAGGTTTGGAGGCATCTCTGAGCTCACCGAGTAGACACCATGAGCAAAGCTCACCCTCCTGAGTTGAAAACATTTATGGATAAGATATTATCACTGAAATTAAATGGTGGCAGACATGTCCAAGGAATATTGCCGGGGTTTGATCCCTTTATGAATCTTGTGATGGAGGAATGTGTGGTGATGGCAACTATGGGCAACAGAACTGTGGGATAGTGGTAATATGAGGAAATAATGTCATCATGTTAGAAGCCTTGTGAGAATAAACAGTGAGTGTGTTCACCGGAAGAAATCAACTGCTTCTGAATATCCTCTCTCCATAGCACCTGTTTTACTACAATATAAAAATTGGGTCATGTGCATTTTCACATTGAACTTTTTGTTAAATAAACTTTTGTAATAGTAAAAAAAATGAAATAAGATAAAATTGTGCTTGGATTCAGCCCATGATAAGAATTTTTAACTTTATTGCTAAGAGTTATCTGGATGTCACTGGACAATGGATTGGAGAGAAGGAGGAGTGGCAAGAGTGAGATCAGGTGGAACAGAATGTCAGTGCTGTCGATATGATTTGTGTGATGTGATGGCCAAGTGATGGTGAGTAGTTGGAATTGAAGACTATTTTGGAGCTAGAATTGCTGAGACTCATTGATAGATGAGGGGATCAGGGAAGGAAGAAACAGGGTATTAAGAATGACTCTATATTCCTGCCTTGAGCCACTTGCCATTTCATATACCATTTACCAAGATAGAAGGACCAAGAGAAGGACAGGTTGAGGCAGGAAGGGACAATCAAGGGTCCTTTTTGGGGCTTGTTAAATTTAAGGTGCCTTTGAGATATCCAGTGCCAGCAAATACAAGAATCAGAAGTTTAGAGGAGTACTTTCCTACTAGATACACATTTAGAAGTTATCAGCATATTGATGGTATTAAAGTCATGGAGTAGATAAGATTTCACAGAAATAAGCATTATGGAACTTAGAGCATTTTGAGGCTTGATACAGAAGGGGAAAGAAATCTTCAGAGCATTTTTCTATGAAAGGGGTGATGTTTTAACACCCAAAATAGGAAGAATATAGTATCTGTTCTTTAAATTAAGGACATTTCATCGCATGAAATCCTCTCTCCGTTGGCCTTACCATTCCTATTTTGCTGCAGATCAGTGAGAACTTTGTCATGGAGCAAGAGTTGCAAGCCACTGCCCTAGAGTCTCTTCAACAGCTTTGGGGGGGAAGGACCTCCTTTTGGTCACAGGAGTTCTCATCCACCCCAGCTTCATTTGACCTCTTAGACTGTTCAAGCATAAAAACTCATCTGGGGTTTCTAAATTAAAGTAATACACAGAGCGACATAAGATCCTACAATAGGACATCAGTTCCCTCCTATCCTGAAATGCAAAGTCAGTTCGTTACCTCCTACGCACTCTGTGACATTCCTAAGTCAGAGGGCTACATTGGCGTTGTAGCGTAGTTACATGTGTGCACCATTAACACTTACATAGCTATCTCCTCCTCCTGTCCACCATAGCATTGGCGTCCATCACAGTATTCTTTGCTAGTGCACCTAGTAAATGTTTCTGAATTATCTCATCACAATGTTCCAGACAGCCATGGTCAATCAGATTGAATGTGGAAGTTATTGTAATACTACTACTGACAATAATAACCATTATATCATCATACTTGCAACTGTTATTGATAGTAACATTGTTAACACTTTGCGTCATGCACCGCGCCAAGTGTTGCCCATACCTCATCTTATGTAAGCCCTAACTACAACTTAGAAGTTTGGCTCCATTTTACGGATGAAGAGACTAAGACTGAAAGATTGACTTCCCAGGTGTCCATGTCATTATTGTTTTTACATTGTATTGTAATCACGTGCCATGCCATTATCTGCTGTGGTGGAAACTCACTGGGACTCCATACTTTTCCTATTCTAAACCTCTGCACCTGATAGTGCTTGGCACATTTAAGGTGCTGGTTAAATATTGAAGATCGTATATACTCTTTAGTGACAGGAGCCTTTTGAAGGGTGATGATTGTGTCTTTCATGATTTAGATTCTCTCACAGTACCTAGCACAATTCTCAATAAATATCTGGAAGGTTGACTATGTGGGTTTTAAGTTGGCCAAAAAACTGGAAACGAAGAAGATTCTGAGGGCGCAGCAGGGGGAGGGATTACCACTGAAGGAGGATTAAGAAGAAGCAACGCCTAATAGGCTGTTGCTGCCACTGTGGGTCTGACTCTTACTTAAGCATTCTTATTCATGACCTACGTGGAGAAAAGGAAGAAGCTGCGTGTTTTGGAAATTCACTAATAATTCCAATTTAGAAAATATCATGAGCAGCTCAGGCAACAGAAATAAAATGCAAACGACCTTTGAGACTTGAGGTATGTAGGCTGGGAATAATAACTTTGTGAGCGTTTGAAAAAGGCAAGGCAGTGCATACACCTGGGGGAAGAGAATCCAAACACAGAGCTGGTCTCTGGGAAGCAGACGCCAGAGCGCAGTGATGCCAAAGTAGGCCCAGGGGGCATAGTGGTCTGCAAATTAAATTCAGGCCAGCCAGGCAGTCTGGCAGGATGAAAGGGAAGGCCAGGTTGAGGCTGCCTGTGCAGAAGGGCGCGGACTAACAGTTCCTCTGTGGACACGTCAAGCTGAGAAGCACCTGGCACCGCACGCTCTGTTCCCGCCACCTCATTACTGGGGCAGCTCAGGCAATTTGCAAGAAGTGCAGAGAATAGCAACAAGAATGAATGAATTCAGGGAAGGATGTGGATGAAAGATTAAAAGGATTAGAGGGGCTATAGTTTAGTTACAGAAAGCTAAAGGGAAGAGGAGGGAGAGGCCCAGAAACAAATAATAAATAGCCAAGTCTACTCTAAAATAACCAAGTGGAAACTTGCAGAATACCTATCAAATTGAGACTTTTCAGAGGAAAATGGACATTGTCTTCCAAGCCATGGGCTTCTTGCCTGAACGGGCACTCTGCCTACCCAGGTGCTCAGTAAATACTATCTTGTAAAATAACCTTCCTTTGGCAAAAGAGCATAGGATCCAGGAAATAGACCAATAGGAAGCACATTAGAAAGTCAGCCAACCCTTGCCTTAGTGCCCAGTGAGGACAGGATTAAAGGAACTAGATTTCTGTTGTGTTATTCAAGTCAGACTCTTTTCAACAATGACGTTGCCTCTTCCCATTGAGATAAACACAGAACAAAATAGAAACCTCTGTAGCACAGGGAATGCGTAAGACACGGTTGGCTAGCCTTTGGGTAAATCCTATCATTGCAGTTTCCTTTATGTCAAGGGGACTAGTGAGATGCTACCTTTTTCCCCCTCCTAGCTGGGGTAGGAGGTGGGTGGGGAGAGCTGTACCTCTGGACTAAAGGTGGACTTGGTGGACTTCACTTTTGAAAGGTCAAACACACAAAAATCCAAGTAGATGGGTTAGGGGTTAATTCTTTGTTTTATAGAAAGAAGTCTCCGAAAACAGCAACTACCCGGGTGCTCCTGAGTCTGTCTTTGTTTTCAGATCATTAACTCCACAGTTCTTAGCCTGAGATAGTTAGGTATTCCAATTCCCAGCCAGTTGCAAAGCAGTCCCACACCCGTTATTCAGTTCCAGCCTCAGTGGGCTCCTTGAGCTCCTCAAGCAAGCCAGCCCTCTGAAACGCTGTTTCCCTCTCTGTGGGGTGTGTTTACCCGCTGACTTCCCTGCCCCATTCCTGCTTTCTGCAGGGCTGGCTCCCTCTCCTTCATCTCCTCTCAATTTAAATGTTGCCTCTTCTAGAAGCTCTCTGTTCGGAATGAGTTTGCTTCCAAATAAGAGGAAATCTCATTAATAACCTGCTAACAAGAAGTTCAGCATGAACAGCCCAACCCAAACTGTGGCTCAGCCATGGCATCAGCGATCCAGGAGCTCGTCCCTGTGCTCCACCCCCCACAGCATATGGCCTCCATCTTCATCATCTCAAGTTGTCTGTCCCACCCCAGGCATCACATCCATGCAGCAGACAGAATAGCAAGGACAGAGTTAAGATGAGGTGAAAGGCTTTCTTCTAGTGAGGCTTTGCCACTCTCCCCAGAGACTCTTAACTATGTCTAATGGGTTAGAATTGTGCCACGCAAGGGAGTCTGGAAAACCAATATTAGCTTCCCAACCTCAATAGCAGAAGAAAGCAAGGGAGAAGGGCAGATGGGGGTAACTTTCAGGTAGCCAGATCTCAGTGTCTGCCACAGTATCTGCCCCTTGCCCTACCCAGTTATTCCCTGTTAGAGTTCCCTACTTCTCTTCATGGCATTTCTCATGGTTTATAGAGGTACATTTGTAATCCCACTGGAGTGTGATATACATTCATTCCACATCTGGCTCTTTTACCACTATATCACCGGAACCTAGCTTTGTGTCTGAGAAATGGCAGGCACTTAATAAATATCGCTTAATTCACGGGCTAGTTGGCTGCTAGAAAAGAAGAGAAGCTACCTCTGAAATCATCATATAATCACAACCTCCCAGGAGAATAGGCTTCTGGTTATCAACATCTGATTTACATATAGCACCTTTTTTATTTATTAAAAATATTTCAAATACAAAGGGATATATATATGATATACTCACATATATATATATATGAAATAAAATAATGAACATTCCAATACCTACCACCCAGCTCCATCAAATTCACAGATTTTGCCAGAGGCCTTTGAGGTCTGTTAATATCGTTGTTGAATTTCAAAACAAAACATCTCGAATACAGTTGAAGTCCCTGTGTCCCTGTTTCCATGCTCCTGCTCCTACCTTCCTCTGCCTGGAGGCAACCACTGCCCTGAATTTGGGTTTACCAGTCTAGTATGTGTTTTTATGACTATCTATACACATCCTTAAGCAATATAAAACTATAGGGTATTGTGTTGCATGTTTTCAAACTGTATGTAAATATTGTATTTTGTATGAACACTATACACGTTATATAAATCCAAAAGTATTATTCTCCAATCTTTTCAATCTGTCTTGTTATTGGTGTTTAACCATATTTTTGCATGTAGCTATGCAGTTTCATTGTGTAAATATACCACAATTCAGTTACCTATTTTTCTCTTGACAAACATTTGGATTTATCATTTACAGTCTTTTCCTATTACAAATAATGATACCTACAAGTAACATTCTTCAACATACTTCCTTGTCATGTGTGTGAGGGTTTCTTAGTGAAAGGTACACACCTAGAAGTAAAATTACAGGGTTAAGGACGTATATTTCTTCAATTTTCTTTGATTTTGCTAGAGTGTACTACAAAATGTTGTACCAGTTGATATTCTCACAAGTAATAGATGAGAGAAACTCTTTCTGTACTTAACACTTGGTATCAGATTCTGATTTTTGTCAGTCTATTGATATGAAATGATATCACATTGTTTTAATTTATATTTCCCTGGCAATGAGGAAGGTTGAGGATCTTTCAATATGTGTGTCGGCCAGTCAGGCTTCCTTTTATAAAAATTGCCTATTTGTATCCATTGCCCCTTTTAGGAGAATGGGGAGTTGTTGGGGTTTTTTTTTTCTTATTGATTTGCAAAATTCTTTACATATTCTAGATAGAAATCCTTCCTTGTTGGGGCACCTGGGTGGCTCAGTCGGTGAAGCGGTTAAGCATGTGCCTTCAGCTTGGGTCATGATCTCAGGGTCCTGGGACCAAGCCCAGAGTAGGACTCCCTGCTCAGCAGGAAGCCTGCATCTCCCTCTCCCTTTTCCCCTCCCCCCACCATGCTCGCTCTTGTACTCTCTCCCTCTCTATCTAAAATAAATAAATCAAATCTTGAAAAAAAAGAAAAGAAATCCTTCCTCCATAACACACATTGAAAATGTCTTTGCCCAGACTGTTGTTTGACTAATATTGTTTATAATATTGCTTTGTGAATAAGAGAGTTAAATTTTAATAGAGTAAAATTTATCGACCTATTACTGGGTGTTTTGGGCTTTTTATGTCTTCTATAAGGAACTTTTGCTATCTCCAAAATCTTAAAGATATCCTTTCACATTTTCTTATAAAAACGTTCAAGCTTTTGCTTTTCACAATTAGTCCAGCTGCAATTATTTTCATATAATATAAAGGGATCTAGCTTCATTTTATTTTTTCCACATGGATATCTAGTAATCTCAGCAACATATTTTGTGTTCCATTTTTTGGGTCACATTGATAATCAAGTTTCCCTATCAGCATGGTCAGTTTCTGAGTCCTGTAGTATGTTTCAGTGGTCTGTTTTTCTACTCCTGTGTCAATACGGCATTTTGTTTATCGCTGTAGCTTTAGAGACGCCATTTCATAGGGTTTGGTCAGGGACTCGGGAGCCACACTCCTTGAGTTTGAATCCTAATGCTACTATTGCCTAGCCATGTTACCTTGAGAGAGATTCTTAATCTCTTTGTACCCCAGTTTCCTTTTTATCTGTAAAATGGTAGCAATAATCTTATTAAACCGAATAGATGAAAGGCTTTTCCCTGGCGTATAATTGCTCAATAAAAGTTAGCAGCTATTGTTTTTATTTGTAGTATCACTATTATTATTACTAATTGGGATATCTGATAGAGCAGGCCACCTCTACCCTTTTCGTCTTCCTCAAAATGTTCTTAGTTATTGTTGACCTTTTGCTCTTTTAAAGGAATTTCAAGATTGGTTTATAATGTCTCATAAAAAAGGCTGTTGAAAATGCAAATGGCATCGCATTGCCAAATGGATTAATTTGAGTCTTCTTATCCATAAACTTGGTATACCTATTTGTCTATTCAGTCCTTTTTTGTTCATCAGAAAGTAATTTTGTAATTTATTTCACAGAGATCAACACATATGTGTTATATTTATTCTTAGTTATATTTTAGTTTGTTATTATTTTGAATGAGGTACTTTTTTATATTATTATTCTTGAATGACTTATTACTGCTGTGTAGAAATCCTATCATTTTTATATTGAGCCTGTATTTAGCCACCTTGCTGAACAATTACTAATTCTAATGGTCTATATATTCTCATGGATTATTTATGCAAACAAACTGCCCATTTATACAGAAATACAGTGTTGTTTCTATCTTTCCAATATGTACCTCGTTTTATTTTTCTTGTTTTATTGGGTTGGCTGAGACCTTCTAACAGCATTAAAGACGAGCAGGGACAGCAGGCATCCTTGTCTTATTCTCACTCTAATGGTGACATTGTTAAGTTTCATTGTTAAGTTTGATCCTTGCTGTAGATTTTTGATAAAGAATAATTATCAAGTTTAGAAAGTTCCCTTTTACTTCTAATTTATTAAGAGTTTAAACTTAAGTAAATGTTAAATTTCACTAAATCTTTTTTGACATCTATTGAGCTTGTCATGGATTGTTCTTTAATTTGTTATTAGTATTGTATAATGCATTAATAGATTTTCTAAGGTTGAAACATCTTTTCATTCCTAAGATAATATGCACTGGTTATCCAGAGTGTTTTAAGGAAACACCTGGGTCTTTTCCTAAAGGACAAGAGACCTTAAAGATTTTTGAGCAATTACTATTTTAATTTGACTTCACGTAAGTTTCTTTTCAGATCTTTGTATGTTTGGCTCATAATTTCTTTATTTCTTTCATTTTTTTTTGGAATTTCTATATTTTTAAAAATGAAACACGTAAAAGTTATATAATAGTAGCAAAATATATGCACAGTGAGAGAGGAGGGTGGAAGTGTTAGTTCTGCTTATTTTGGACCATGAAATGAAGAGATAGAAGAATGTCCTATCAGCAGAATTTCTTGGGTTAGTAACTTGGTCCAGTGCCATAATTACTTATTTACTTAGTAGGTGAATCATGCTGGCCATTTGTCTAGACACCTGGTGACACTTGTATTTAGTCATTTAGGAAACAAACCCTTAATTGCTCCAGGGAATTGGGTACTGCTTGTGAAGTAGGAAGGCTTGTCTTCCTAAAGGCTATCCTGGGTAGCACTGATGGTGGCTGGTCATGGAGAAAGAATCTGCTCCTGTTCTCTTAGAGCTACTTTTGTTTTTTCTCTGTTTTTATTCATCTTTGGTAATTGCATCATTTTTGAGACTTATATACATGTAAAACCTTTTGTAGTTCTAATACTCAGCAAAGAAACCATGTTCTACTCAATAATTAGAGCTTTCATATTAAAAAATTATTTCAGTGTAATTGCTCTTGGTGGTAAAATGCTAGGTCACTGTAGAAATATGGTTTTGATGGTTGTTGAGCAGTCCAGTTTCTGAATATCCTAATTACATGCACATATTCATACAATTACTGTATTACCAAAAGAACTGTATATAAATAGTAATAATAATGTGATGTCCCAGTCTGTTGGCTTTAAAAAGGATTTCAGAAATTGATTAAAACATTTAATGTTGGTTTTTAACTCAAGGACTTGTGAAGCGAATGCCTTATTCCATTTGGGAATGTGTTACAAAGGGAATATTCTTTCCTACTTCCCTCTTCATTCTATAGAACATAGGGAGAACAAAAAAAAAAAAAAAAAGAACATAGGGAGAACAATACCAAACTCCTAGGAGTTATCTCCTTGATTAACTGTGAAGTAATAAACATAGGAAAACAGCAACAATTCATGCAGTTGGGTACTAAATCTCCACCTTTATGGCCTGCATTTGCCAACTGTCTCCATATTTGACAGATAAAGTACATCTGTGAATTTTAAGCTTCTCAGGTTACAGTTAAGATATGTAATTAGATTTCAAGATATACATCTTGGGCGCCTGGATGGCTCAGTTGGTTAAGCGACTGCCTTCAGCTCAGGTCATGATCCTGGAGTCCCAGGATCAAGTCCCACATCGGGCTCCCTGCTCAGCTGGGGGTCTGCTTCTCCCTCTGATCCTCTTCCCTCTAGTGCTCTCTGTCTCTCATTCTCTCTCTCTCAAATAAATAAATAAAATCTTCAAGATATACATCTTACCCAAAACTTCTGCTACAGGGCGGAAAAGCCAATTAAGCCAGGTTTACTCAGCTTCAAAACAAAACTTCAACTTGAAAGTAGATGGAAGAACTCCACTAATGAGAACACACCACATGGGACATGTTACTGTTTAATGGAGACGGTGTGCTCTGGGACACAGGCTCTTCCTTTTCTGAAGGCTGGAGTCAGGAAGTTTACTTGGTTAATAAAGTCAGTTCCTTTAGACATGTAGTTTGGTGGATGGACAGGTGGAAATTAGTGTTTTGAACAATTTGTTGCATATAGTTTTCTAAGCATTTACACTCGTTGGATGAAAGCTGAGAAACCATATTAACTCAAACAGGCCAATGAAGAGGTACTTCAATGCTTGAAGCAAAAATACCTTTCAACTATGTAAAAGTGGGCTGCTAAGGACTAATTCTAGGCTAGAAATACCTCCAATAATCATAATGACTACAATTATAAAAGTTACTAATATTTCTTGAGCAAATGCATACATAAGCCCTTCCTAGACATAAAGCATTAACTTATTTGTACTCATGAAAACCATACAGAATAGTATTCTGTTATTTTATAGTTAGAAATGGAGGTTCAGAAAAGTTGAGTAATTTGCCCAAGGTTATCTAAGTGTCTCCCTTGATCCTTGAGGTTAAATTATCTTCTGTGAAATGAAAACAGACTACTTGATTGTTGCCTTTTATAAAATAGCCCTAATGCCCTTAAAAACAAAAGCTTCCTTGAATCATATAAGAAGAGATTTCATGAAGACACCAGAAATATCGGTTCATTAGGGTGAGCATATATTGTTAACATGGGAAATTCATGTGAAATAAAGTTACTATATATCTTCAAGAAGATAGTAATCTAATCAGGCAGATAAAACAAATACATGAGGAATTACTTGAAATAATTAAAAAACAAAATGTCAACAAATGCAAGGTAGGCAGATACTTAGAATTGAACTCTGGTTCCTCTGGACTTAATTTTATCTGCAGTAAAACTGTGGGGCTGGGGTGGGCAACTACTTTTCTTAAAGGTTTCGTCCTGCTCCCAGGCAAAGGTTGGAGAACCCAATGAGTACATATGAACAAATCAATTTGGAGCACACAGCAAATGCCAACTATCAAAGCAAAGTGGGGGCCAGTCCTTCAAGGTCTCCTAGCGATAAGATTTGAACCAGATCCAAAGAGGGTGAGACACATATTGATTAGTTCAGACGGGCTGGGGATGTTCAGATTTGGGGATAAAGGTAGAGGAAGGATATTGATCAACTAGAGAGTGAGAAAATGGCAGGTGTAAAAAAGGGCACAGGAGTGACAAATTGAATAAATTTTTCCAAAGTAGACAGATCAGGAAAATTGAAGGAAGAAGTTGATAAAGCATATTAGGATGACCAATGATCATTTTTTTAAGGCCCTGTGTGCCAGAGCAACTGAATCAGAAACTCTAGGAATAGGACACTATTTTTTAAACAGTTTTATTGAGATATATAATTCACATACCACATATTTCACTCATTTGAACTTTACAATTCAGTGCTTTTTAATTCAATCAGAGTTGTGAAGTCATCACCACAATCAATTTTAGAACAATTTTTATCACCCCTCAAAAAACTGTACCCATTAGTAGTAATCAGTCCCCAATATCCATAATCCACCTCCCAGCTCTAGGCATCCACTAATCTATTTTCTGTCTGTATAGATTTGCCTATTCTGAATATTTCATATAAATGGAATTATATAATAGGTGACCTTTGTGACTGGCTTCTTTCACCTAGTGTAATGTTTTTAGTGTTCATCAATGCTCTAGAATGTATCAGCACTTCATTATTTTTTATAATGGAAAAATACTCCATTATATGAATATATACCTATACATTTTATTTATTTTTATCAGTTAATGAACATTTGTATTGTTTCCACTTTTTGGCTATTATGAATAATTATGCTATGAACATTCATGTACAAATTTTGTGTGAACGTACGTCTTCATTTCTCTTGAATATATAACTAGAAGTGGAATTCCTGGGTCACATGCTAACTCTATGTTTAACATTTTGAGGAAAGACCAGATTGTCTTTCAGAGCAGCTACACCATTTTATATCCCTAGCAGTGATGTATGAGAGTCTCAGTTTCTCCATCTTTGTCAATACTTGTTATTGTCTATCTTTTTGGTATTTGTCATCCTAGTGGATATGAAGAGTATCTCATTGGGTTTGATTTGCATTCCTCTGATAACCTAACAATGTTGAACATCTTTTCATGTGCTTATTTTCCAGTTGTCAATCTTCTTTGTTTTGCCGTTTTTTAATTGGTTGTCTTTTTGTTACTGAGTTATAATCATTCTTTATATGTTCTAGACACAAGTCCCTTATCAGATATATAATTTACAAATATTTGCTCTCATTTTCTATAGGTTGCCTTTTCACTTTCTTGGCAGTTTCCTTTGAAACACAAAAGATTTTAATTTTGATGAAGTCCAATTTACACATTATTTATTTTGTCATTTGTGCTTTTGATCTCATATCTAAGAAGAATTTGCCTAAGCCAAAGTCAGGAATATTTACTCCTTTATTTTCTTTTAAGAGTTTTATAGTTTTATACTTAGGTCTATGATCCATTTTAGCTAATTTCTGTGTGTGGTGTGAGGAAAGGGTACAACTTCAATCTTTTTCTCATGGATATACAATGGTCCCAGAACTATTTGTGGAAAAAACTATTTCCCCCCTCAATGAATTGTCTTGGCCCTGTTGTCAAAAATCAATTGATCACAGATGCATGGAGTAAATTTTGAAATCAAAAAGTGTGAGTCCTCGGGGCGCCTGGGTGGCTCAGTCGGTTAAGCGACTGCCTTCGGCTCAGGTCATGATCCCAGGGTTCTGGGATCGAGTCCCACATCAGGCTCCAAAAATATGCAACTAGCCAATAAGCACATGAAAAGATGTTCAACATCATTAGGTATAGAGAAATGCAAATCAAAACCACAATGAGATTCCATTTCATAAGCACTAGGATGGCTATTATCAAAAAGATAAACAATAACAAGTGTTGACAAAGATGGAGAAACTGAATCTCACACATGCAGCTGCTCTGAAAAAGCACTCTGGTAGTTCCTGGAAATGTTAAACCTACAGTTGCATATGATCCAGTAATTTCACCCTAAGAGAAGTGAAAACACATGTTTACATGAAACTGGTCCGTGAATGTTCATATCAGCATTATTCGTAATAGCCAAAAAGTGGAAACAGCCAAAATGCTCACCAAGTGATAAATGTATTAATGGTATATACACATACAATAGAATCTTACTCAGCAATAAAAAGTACTAATAAGTACTACAAAATGGATGAACATTGAAAACATTATATTAAGTGAAAGAAGCCAGTCACAAAAGGCCACTTCTATGAAATGTCCAGAATAGGCAAATCTATAGAGACTGAGAGTAGATTGGGGCTGGGGCATGGAACTAGGGCAGGAATGAGGTGACCTGCTAACAGGTGCAGGGTTTCTTTGGGGCTGATAAAAACAGTCTAAAAAAGTAGATTGTGGTAATGATACACAGCCAGTGGAGATACTAAAAAACACTGAGCCCTGTATTTTAAATGAATGAATAATATGGTATGTGAGTTACTACAAACCTATTAAAAAGAAAAAAAAAAAGATCGTTAAGTGTCAATGTGGAAGATAGGATGTTAGAGACTGACACTATAGATAAGGAAGTAAGCCAAAAAAGTGTTGATATAATCCAAGGAAGTGATAAGCTAGGCTTGAATTAACATAAGGAAATGGAGATGATACTATGGGAAGAATTGCAAGATCAGGAGGTAACTAGGCAAACCACCTCAACATCATCCTTGATGGGTGGTAAACGTCAATTTATTTAAAAACACCCAGGGGTGCCTGGGTGGTTTAATTGGTTAAGCGTCTGACTCTTGATTTCGGCTCATGTCTCAGGGTTGTGAGATTGAGCCCTGCGTCGGGCTCCATGCTGGGCATGGAGCCTGCTTAAGATTCCCTCCCTCTCCCTCTACCCCTCCCTCACTCCCTCTAAAAAAATAAATAAAAATAAAATATAAATAAAAAAATAAAAACACCTGAGGCCTCTGTCCAGCAGTTCGTATCCTCCAGCTGGCATAGCTGGAGAATCATTTTAATTAACTGTATTGTTTAGTGGCAAAATGTGCTTGTCTATAGCATTTACCCATTGTTTGAGATCTGCCTTGTAAAAATTGGCATGTTGCCTTAACTCTTGAAAATTTTGTTTGTTTAGTAAATGATCAGGATCTGTTGTGGATTCTAGAATATATAAATGTCTGCACAAGAAAGGTCAGAGAGGCTAATTCTCAAATTAGAAATCTATAGTTGAAAGACTAAGCTGTTAAGCAGATGTGCAGATGAAGTGATCAAACCCCCATGTGGCGCTGGACCAGCTCTCTCACCATGAGTCCATCTGGGCTATGCAGAAAAGGCACAGCAGTAATGTGGGGCTTTTCCTGAGGGCTTCTCCTTGGAATACTGAGAAGGTCCTATTGATACTCCTCACATTCGGCTTAATCAAGATGGGACCCTTTTCAGCCCCCTGATAATGTGTTTACATTACACAGACAGAATTTTTCTCTTAAGATTCCATTAAATATTTAACACCACTAAAGAAAAATACAACCAGCCACATAGCTGTATCAGAATGAGAGATCAGTCAGTTTTCAATCTTGTTTGGCAACCCTCTCGCTAAACCAGGCGGGCAGGAATCCCGTGGAAAGAGAGGAAGGGATGTTAGGCCTTGAGCTAGAGATAAAATTAAATCTCTGTTGGTCCATCTACTTTAAAACCTGCAGCCCTTTCTGTATGCTGACAAAGGGACACACTTGGAGAGGCAGATGCCTGCCATCGCTTTTGTCTGGAGAATCAGAGGTATCTCAGAAGTCATGCTGATTGTTTCCAGCACCTTCTTTAAAATGTTGCTCTTTTCACCCGTACAGTTTTCTCTGGTATTCCCCAAAGGAAGACAGTACTTGGGATTTCAGAGTCTCAGCAACAACCTGATGACAAAGTTAGGCATATTTAGTAGCCAATTTAACTTTCATACTCCCGAGCAGTAGAAATAATAGCAATAATAAAAATATTTTGCATTTATTTAGCATGGTACAGTTACAAAGCACTTCACATATATTGTCTTATTTAATTTACCCAGTGGAGAAAACTGTGCTATTTAACTGTTCAATATATGTTTAATTTGATTTTATTATGAAAAAACATGAAGCAAAAAGTTTTTCTCCATAGGAAAATAAACACCATAGAAGGGTTCTTAGCACAGCTTCTGTGGGAATGCTCAGCAATGTTCTTTCTCCCTCCTGCCCCTCCAAAGATACTTTGGCTAATAGTAAATGTTCCTAATACCTTCACCAGGAACAGAGAGTAGCAACAGTTTCTCCCATTTTGTCAAGGAGGATCCATTGAGCATCCCAAGTCCAGAGACGAGTAGACAAGAGCATATGATGAACTTGACCACATTTCTCTGATAAAGACAGTGATAGCAAAGAAGTAGGTTATCCACTTCTCGTCTGCTAGTTTGCCTCTCACTAGACCATAGACTTAATCTTGCAGCATAGGTTCTTACAGAAAACAGGACAACTTACCAGGATGAACCAGATATTTAACATGAAGCTAATAAAGCTTGAGCACCAGGGCCCTTGACTTGCGTGGGCCCCTTTTGGAGGTAAAGAGATCACAGAAGGAGGAACTGAGGGCGCCTGAGTGGCTCAGTCAGTTGGGCATCTGCCTTCAGCTCGGGTCATGATCTCAGGGTCCTGGGATCGAGCCCCACGTCGGGCTCCCTGCTCGGCGGAGAGCATGCTTCTCCCTCTCCCTCTGTCTCTCCCCCCACTTGTGTGCTCTCTCTCTCTCTCTCTCTGAAATAAATAAATAAAATCTTTAAAAAAAAAAAAAAAAAAAGAAGGAGGAACTGAATCTTCAGGTCTCCAATAACTTGTGATTTATTTTTTCCTTCTAAATATTTACTTTCATACCTGATTTGTATTTGTAATTTTATTTTTTCTTAAAGACCCTCACTCCTCCCAATCACATAGGCTTTAGGCCTCATGCCACTTGGATCCACACTTGGAAAGTACTTGATTCAAAATAATACCATAGCAGGCGTGCCTGGCTGGCTCAGTCAGTAGAGCATGCAACTCTTGATCTCAGGGTTGTAGGTTCAAGCCCCACGTTGGGTGTAGAGATTACATAAAAATAAAATCTTTAGAATTAATAATAATAATACCACAGCAAATGGCTTCAACCTTCATAGCAAGGCCAGATTTGGATTAAATGCCAAACTAGTGGTAGATCCACTAGTGATACAAAACTGGTGAGATCAAACCATAACACACCAAATTCAAATATGCAAAGTAAACGCCGAATCTATTTTTTTTTTTAATGCTGCATCTTTATTCTTCTGAAACTGATCTACTCTTCAGGCTCCTCATCTTCCTCCTGAGTAGTAGGGAAAATTCAATTTGGTAGTTCTGTTTTTTTTCTTTTTCTTTCCATTTAAAATACTTGTTTCCAGGAAGAGGCTTGAACTTTTTAGAATTTTCCACCTCCCCCTTTCTGTTCCCAAAGTATAGAGAGTAGGGTTGGGGGTATCCCTTGATGTTGGTATCCAAGTGCAGAGGGCCCCTCTGATCTCGTTCATGATGCCTGTGTTTTTTTTTTCTGGGCTCTCACTGGGTAAACTTTATGGGGATTTGCCATGCTGGGAACAAAATGACTCCAACTGGGGGCACGCCCCCTTTTAAAGCTTAACACACACGCCATCCTCCTCCTGCTATCTTCCAGAATGCAGGAGGAAGCTTGAGTTGAGCAAGATTCTGTATAGCTACATTCAGGCCATTTCACTCTGTGGGGCCACCACCGACGTTTCCTCCCAGAGCACAACCACACCACCCCCTCATTATCAAGAGACATCAGGACACCTATCTTCCCATTGGCTTCCCCTACCTCTCTCCCTGTTTCTTCCCACTAAGGAATTCCTCAGAGAAAGTTGAAACTCCCCCACCCCTCATGCCCCATTTTCTCTTCCTTCCTTGAATGGGCTTCTTCTAAGTCATCTCCTTCCTGGAACAATAAACCTCACAGCTCAGCTGAAGTAATAGAAAGAATGTCCCCTCTATGTTATAGAAAAAGCACAACAATGCCTGATTTGTGCTTCAGGCCTGGTTTTTGATGTGTTAATTGAAGCTAACAGATTTTAGAAAATCCTTTTGATTTTCAACAGAACCAGTTGTTCAAAATGATTGTCTTGCTGTCTGTGCCAAAGATCTGGATATCCAAAGCCATGTATCAACTCTCCCTTTACCTTTGCAATCCTACCCTAATAATCCTAATCCTCCCTGGGGCAAATGGATGCCTCTGGAACACAATGGGGATGTGCACAAAAGACTGCAGAAAGAAAAAGCACATTAACATAATTCAAAATTATTACCTCTACCACAAGACTATTAAGAGGTCTTTTTTCAGATTTTCTTTTGTAAGTATTTCTATTTTGAGCAGTGCTGTATTTTTGTTTTATTTTCGTTACTGTTCTAAGTGACAGTTTGGTACTCTGATATACTTAGAAACTAGTCAGGTAAGTACATATTTATATTTGGCTAACAAATGCGACTTCGTTGGATAGTAGATGTTAGGTAATAGTGAATGGCAGGTGCCGTCTGGAACCTTGGAGGTTAAATTCCAACCAGCAAGGCTCTCCCAGATTCTACTCCAAAATAGTGACCTGCTATATACAGGTGGCTGTCTATCTATATACATCTCAGACATGGCTTGATATATACAGTAACTTTCAAAGTGGCCTGGCTTAACAACTAGAAGGTAAAGAGCAATTCATACTTAAGACATCCCAACAATAGAAGGACTATGACAAGAACTTCTGAACTAGTCTTCCTACATCTATCCTCTCTCCCTATAGTTTATTTTCTATGCAAAAACTAGAACCTTTCTTGTAAACCTAAATAACCCTCCAGTGGCTTCTCATTACTCAGAGTAAAAGTTCATGTTCTTTACAGTGTCGCAGCAGGTCCTCCGTGTCCTACCTCCTGCCTCCTCTCACCCCGTTCCAGCCACACTGGCCTCCAGCCCTTGAGCACAGTCCTGCTTCTGGGCCTTTCCAATTACTGGAGCAGTCTTCCCTGGGATACCCTGTCACCCATCCCCTCATTTCCTTCACACCCTGCTGAAGTGTCACCTCATCAGAAAGGTTCTGTTGGACCACCCTGAATGAAGTCCTCTCCTTGCCTTAGGCATCACTATCGGCCTCTTCCCGTTTAATTCTTCTTCCTAGCACTTACGCCCATTGTCAGAATTCATTTTCTGTCTCTCTCTGTTGGAAAGTATACTACTTGGGACGGGATCTGCTTTATTTCTTGCTGAAATCCCAGCACCTAGAGGAGTACCAGGCACAAAGTAGACTCTCAATTACAACGACGGACTCATCCCAGGTTGCTTAGAAATTTCTCAGTTTTAGTAGAAAATTTCACATCCTTGGAATCCACTCTGCCCCAGGAAATCCCAGACTGTTGGCGACCCTACTCTCAATAAATAGTTCGTGGATGAAAGAAAGGGAAAAAAAAAATAATGACAAGGAAGATGGGTAGGAGGGAGCTAGGGAGAAAAGGAGGGAGGGAGAGGGAGAAAGAGAAAGGGAAATGATCTGAATATTTCCCTATTGTATATGTGGAAAGCAAAAGATATTTTTGTACTGTTTTCAGGGGATGCCTGGATCAAATTAAATATGCTTTTTAAAGCAGTGAGACCCTCTTATTCTGGGTTTTGATGTTTCACAGTACCATAACACATCTGATTGGAATTTCAATTTCAGGTTTAATATACTATGCAAGCTGGTGTAGGCTCTATAATTATGCATATTCATGAGAGCAATCATGCCCTTACTTTTGATATGACTGGCAAAGTAAGGTACTAACAAGAGAACAATAATCAAAGAAACAGGGGGAGTACCAATTGTTATTTACTTACGACATTTTACTAGAAAAACAAGCAAAATGAAAGACTGTTCCCAATGATGCACTAAAACTAACAAAACAATGTTATAAAATGTCATTTTTTTCTTTCCCTTTTCACAATAAAACATTGTAAAGCTGCACCACGAGGCAGTCACTCCACCAGATGCAATAATATCCAAATGTGAAAGTACTTAATAATATTACAGTTTTAATTTTTAATTCCTTTGATATTTCAAAGATGTCCTTTGAAGAGCCCAAATCAAATCAAACTGGTACTATCTCTTGTGGATCCTTACATTGCGGTCCCAAAGACCTACTGTTCTCTTCTGGGTGCATTTCAGTTATTTACCTTGATAATACTTCAGTCTATCTGGCCTGGGTGTGTCAATTTGTAATCAGTTGTGGAATGTAATAAAGGAAGATCTGCCTTCCTAAGCTTGCAATCGTCAGTTGTGTATCAGGACCAAAGACTCTCTGTTGAGTATCTGTTTCATTTGATCTAAGCAAATAATTACACACCTCGGTGCCTCAGTAGTTTCATCTGTATGATAGAAATAAGATTATTGGGGCCTTGGGGTCTTATGGCAATGGGAGAAGAGGCTTTAGAAATCAAAGCAAGGAAGAAAACACTTTAAACTCAGGACAGGAATCACATCTTATTATCCTGTATCCCCAGTGCACGGCAGAACACCCAACTAACTTACTATGGGCCTTGGGAGGTTGCTTATCTACTATGTCATTCCATCCGGTAAGCCACCCCTTGAAGCGGGTGTTATCACACCTTGCTTGTAAAGCCCAGAGAGGTTCAGCGGCTTGCCCCAGATCAGACAAATAGTACACAGGAGAGGCATGCTTTGAACCTTGCCCTTCCAACGGTAGTCTGGTCATCATTCCAGGACACCTGTGCATTTCCTCCGGTAATTGAACTGATTTATGTGAACCATTTCAGCTTGTTTTAACACACCAAAGCCTATCTACAGAAACGTATGGAAGGTTTGTGCCCAAGCCCGCTTCTGTATCATGTGTATACTTTCTTCCTGACACTCTCTTTGCAGACCATCTCTATCCCAGCATGAGAGTTGTCTATAAACCTTGTGCAGTCACTTTGTAATTTGGAATCTCTACAGGAGCTGACTACATTGAACCAGTGCATGGTTTAACACCTACTTCAACACACACAACCATTCCCCACACACACCAGCAGTTTTTACCCAACCAAACAATAGCAGACTGAGCTCCTACACTATGGAGAGGAGGCGATAGAAAGGCGTAGTGGAAACACTGACACACCATACGTTACTTAGTGTGCAGGTGCATTAATGAGCCCTCGCCTCAAATCCCAGGTTTGCCAAGAGTGTCTTCGCTCATGTATCACAGCGAAGCCATCTCGGGTGTGAGTGGAAATGCTAGTAGTATTCATGCCTGCACTAAGAATTTCCTGGAACCCATCACAAAAGATGCATTTTCCAAATGGATTTTGTCAACTTATTTTGTTCTTCTTGTAGCTAGAAACCTAGAGGGAAAGTGAGAAGAATAAATGGGTGAAAGTGCTCCAGGGGATGGCTTGTCTATAGAAGCACCCAGGCATTCTGAACGGACCTTGATGAGTACTGCTTGTCAAAGGATCTGCTATGCATTTTGCAGAATAAAATAACCCCTTTTTCAGCTGTTGATAAACCATTCTCCAGGGAAATGGATGAAGAGCCATATACTACTGATCTCTGCTGCCCAAATGTACACTTGTTTGAAGGGAAGGCAACCAAAACAATATAACGAGAAATAATAGTTTAAAAAATGTTACGTTTTCCTTCCAAGACATATTTTGTCTTATTGATACAAAACAAGTTCAGTACATGCAAGGAGGAAGACGTATTCCAGACTGAAAATGGATTTCAGCTTGGCAAAAACAAATTAATTGAAACACGATAAGTCACTTAATTTAACTCAGCACAGGGGCTGCCAGATTAACCTTGCGTGAGCTAAGACAACTAAAGAAAATTCTGTGTTTGTTCTGCTGCAAAATTAGCCCAGGCAAATCAAAACAAGACTCATAGGCAAATCAAAATGACATGTTCAAAATAAAATCATGTTAATATGGGTTGCAAGTGCAACTTTATAAGCAAGTCAACTTTAGGAGAAGTGCAGTCTGGATGTGAAAACCCGATTGCTTGAAAAAACACTCCCAAATAATTACTCTGTTAATAGGACTACAATTAAAATCATGCAGGACAGCATGTAGAGAGCCTCCTCCTACTTCTCACCCTATGTATTATTTATGGTTGCAGGTTAGGTTATAGCCCCAAATATCATATTTCTCACCAGAAACAGCACTAAGTAATTGGGTGCTGCAGGGTCGTTTTGATTAGACCCAGATTTTATCACTAGTGCTATTAGCATCAGAGATTTTTTTTTTTTAAGCCATGAAACTTCGATGTGCTTGGAGTTGATGTTCATAAAATTAAGGAAATCAGTTTCTTCTATCTACTTTTCTCTTCAAGAATCAAGTGACTTAGTGTCTCATCCAGGTCTAGGTGGCTTGAATCACCAATCACTTTCCGTCTGATGCTAGATTGTGAACTCAATCCGTTTTCTGTAACTGAGCAGCAAAGTTAAAGAAGCGCTGGGCCATGCTCTAAACTGTGGAAGTATTGGATCTAATGTAGATAGTTAATTCAGCCATTTCTGAGTAGTGTGCACTCACGTTGGTTGAACTAATAATGTCAATCTGAAATCAATATGAACTTTATGGAATATCTCGATAAATTTATTCCAACTTTATAGAATATGTTAATAAAATATCTTTATAAGATATATAAAACCTTTATGAAATATCATTAAAAATGTATGTATAGGGGTGCCTGGGTCGCTCAGTTGGTTAAGCATCTGCCTTCGGCTCAGGTCATACTCCCAGGGTCCTGGGATTGAGCCCCACATCCGGCTCCCTGCTCAGTGGGGAGCCTGCTTCTCCCTCTGCCCCTCCCCCTGCTTGTGCTCTCTGTCTCTCTGTCAAATTAAAAAAAAAAAAAAATGCATGTATAGTAATGGGCAATTCTTCATCTATGCTTTGGATCCTCTGCCCTCAGACCAATAGTCCTTATTTTGCTTTCCTCCCAACTTCCTTACTTCCTTCCCTCCTTCCCCCTCCATTCTTTCTTTCCTTCCTTCCATCTTTCCTCCCTTCCTTCCTTGCTTTCTTGCCTTTTTCCTTACATACATTCAATGAGTTCTCTACACTGTTGATTTTTCTCCATGCAGCCTATGAAAATGCTTAATTCCATTTTTTCTTTTCATTTTTCAATCCCATACTCTCCTGTCTTTACTATGATAAACTCTTCTACCCTTCATATAAGCTACTTCAAAGTGGTGTGTACTCTCAATGTCTTTCTCTCTAAATTTTCATCTACTTCTCTAACTTATGCAGCTGGATTTTCACACTACCATACCAATAAACTTGCCAATGACATCCTATATTGCAAAAGTGCATGGACATTGTCTTTGTTTTTATTCATCTTTCGGGGGCATTTGACCCATTTCCCTTTATCAAAATTCTCTCTTCTCTTGCCTTGGGAGACATCACTCTGTTTGTTGCTCTTTCAGCTCCTTCTTTGGATTTTCTTTTTCTTAATCCAGAAATATCCTTCTCCCCAGGATCTTTTTCTTGGTTCTTTCCCTTTCATTCTATGTGTAATTCTTAGGTGACCTCATCCATGTCCATGGATTCAGATAGCACTTATATGTTCATATTCTCAGCCTATGCCTGCTAAGATCCAGAATCAAGTATCAGTTACCTTTTAGATGTCTGTAGGCATCTTCGTAGGCAACTAAAACTCAAACTGCCTGAAACTGAACACATTTTCTTTTCTCCCAAAACTTCTCCTTGGTTTATTTTCCCTAAGGTGGGCAAAAATGACGGACATCGTTGGTAATAGGCAAGACTTCTCGTCTTCCACATTCAATTATACACTGAATCTTATCTATTCTATGTCATATCTGTACGTCTCCCCATTCCCACTGCCTTTTTTTTCCTTTTTAAGTATTTTTGCTGAAGTTAATTGACATACAATATCCTATTAGTGTCAGGTGCACATCATAATGATTCAATATTTTTATACATTACAAAGTGATCCCCACAATAAGTCCAGTTACCACCTGCTGCCTTTTAATTGGAATCTTTCCACTGAATTATTAAAATTTCTTCTGAAATACTATCTGTACTTCTGGCATGACCTCCTCCAAAATGGAAATCCAATCATATCATGCCCCTGATTAAAATCTCTCTATGGTTTCCTACTGTATTAGTTAGGGTTCTGCAGAGAAATAGAACTGATAGGTCATAAGGTATTAGATCACACAATTATGGAGGCTGAAAAGTCCCACAGTCTGCCATCTGCACTGAAGGACAGGTGGTGGTGTAGTTCGAAGTCCTAAGAACCAGGAGCTCTGAAGAAGGGAGATTGATGTCCCAGCTCGAACAGTCAAGCAGAGAGTGAATTCAAACTTCCTCTGCTTTTTTGTTCTATTCAAGCCCTCAATGGATTGGATAGTGCCCTCCCACATTGAGTTGGGTCATCTAGCTTACTCAGTCCACCAACTGAAATGCTAACCTCTTCCAGAAACACTCTCAAAGACAGACCTGAAAATAGCATTTAACCAGCTAAGTAGACATTCCTTAGCCCATTCAAGTTAACACATAAAATTAATTATTATACCCACTATTTATATTGTGTACCTTCTATAGGTATTTTCTTTATGGTTAACATGGGGGCTTACATAAAATACTATGGTTATAACAATCTACTTTAAGCTGATAATAACTTCACTTGCATCTGAAAACTCTACACCTTTACCTCTACACATTATATATTAGTGATATCACATTTGACATCTATTTGTATTGTGTATACATAAGTATAATTTTATTTAGTTATTTTTAATACTTTTGTCTTTTATATTTTATAGTAGAATTAAAAGTGATTTCCCTTAACTATAGTGAACAAACTAATGGTCACCAGAGGGGAGGCAATTGGGGGGGGATGGGTGAAATAGGTGAAGGGGATTAAGAGTACACTTACCGTGAGCACTGAGTCATATATAGGATTGTGGAATTGCTATATTATACACGTGAAACTAAAATAACACTATATGTTAACTATAATGGAATTAAAACTTTAAAAAAAAAGAAGTGTGGGAAATGAAAAATTAGATGTATGACTGGACACTAGATTAAAAATGTTAAGATAAATACAAATCAGAAAGAAAAGTGATTCATCCACCATTGTTATAGTAATATGATATTTTGTATTTATTTATATACTTACCTTTACTGATGAGTTTCATACTTTCTTGTACTATCATGTTGCTGTTTAACATCCTTTTGTTTCAACTTGAAGAACTCCCTTCCACATTTCTTGTCAGGCAGGTCTAGTTGTGATGAATTCCCTCAGCCTTTGGTCTAGGAAAGTCTTTATGTCTCCTTTATTTTTGAAGGACAGTTTTGCCAGGAATAGTATTCTTGGTCGGAAGACTAATTTCAGCACTTTGACTATATTATCCTGAACCTTGTAGCATGCAAGGTTTCACTGAAAAGTCTTCTGATAATCTCACGGGGGTTCCCTTGAGACAAGTCACTTTTCTCTTCCTGTTTTCAAAAGTATCTCTTTGTCTTTGACTATTGACAATTTGATTATAATGTGTCTTGGTGTAGATTTCTTTGGGTTCATCTTTTTTGGGATCCTTTGAGATCTCTGAATCTGGACATCTGCTTACTTCCCCAGATTAGGGGAGTTTTCAGCCATTATTTCTTTGAATAATCTTTTTGCCCCTTTCTTTCTCTCTCTCTCCTAAATAATATATACAATATGCTCTCATAAGATATATATTGGTTTACATATGGTGCCCCTTAAGACCTTAAGCTATCTTCACTCTTTCTCATCCTTTTTTCTTGTTGCATACCCACTGTTTCTAGACCCTAGTTTAACACTCTGGTTTCTCTTCAGATCGCATAAATCTTTCGCCTTTTTCTAGACCCTAGTTTAGCAGATGAGACTTTTCTTGAATTCATCCTGAACTTATCTCCTACCTCCTTGGCTTCCTCCCATCTCTACAGCTACACCAAACTACCTTTATTTTCATAGTACATTATGGATTATTTTGTTTTATGTTTGTTGTTGTTTGTTTGTTTTTACAACTTTTTGTCTCCACTTCACCCTGCGATAACTTTCTATATCCCAACCCCCTTCTTGTAGCTATCCTCTACTTACTCTTTAAACCATAGGGCTATCATCACCCCTACTGAGAAATTTGGTTTAGACCCCCCTGTCTAGTTTACATGCCCTTCTCTTAGCACTTACTAAACTCTACTGTGTTAATGGTAATGTTCTATTTGCTTTCATATGCCTTGAGCTTATCAAGATATGTAGCTTTTATTAAATGTTCAGTAAATGTTTATAGACTAAATGAACAAATTAATGAAAATGAATAAATGACTGAGCCCCTCTTGATCCCTTGAACCAAAAAATGTGGGCTACCTCTGTATCCATCTATTTTTAAAAGAGGCAACTTCCACATTTATTAAGGCCAGTAATCCTTATATCAGTTGAAGAATATTCAAAGCCATGATTTTATCAGGGGTCCTACATCTACTGGGTCCTCTTTCTTTTAGAAAGTCATGTTTTTTTATATGGAACTGCATTGAATTCCTTATCTCCATTAACCTGTATTTTAAATCTTCAGAGAACTAGAAAGTATTTACTATCTTATAAATGCAAACATTCCTTTTTCCTAGATAAATAGAAAAGAATAACTAGAATTGTAAATAGGAAAGAAAGGTCTACTTTGCCTGAGTGACTTGATTCTCTTTATTTACCACATGTAAAGAGTGACTGAATTCATTGTCACCCTATTATGTATGTGTTAATTCAAAACCACTGTGGCACTCACTGTACCTTGTACTATTTGGTTCTGATGGTTTGTAAGGGAGTGATTTATACAACATCCACATGGGTTTTCTTAATTCTCTTACAAAGAAAAAAGAGGGGAAAGTTCCTGTGTCCTCTTGTAGTAACTCTTCTAGTAGAAATTATTGTCTTTTTAATCAAAATCAAAATACAGAATAACATCACTTAAATCCTCTATTTTTCTCATATGTTAGGCATTTTTTTGTTAAATAAGTTATATATTTCTCATGGTAAAATCATTCTTAAGTCAACAAAAATGTCAGCCAGAGTTGTTGCTGTAGTTCTTTTTTTTTTCTTGTTGGTTGGTTGGCTTTATAATTTTTTATAGGAACTATTTTTTCTTACCTACTCCAGTAATATCTCAGCATCTCATTTAGTTTTTAAACAAGGTTATGATATTTTCTTGACCATATAACATTCCTTTTCCTCTTTTTATAACAAAAGAGATTAGGTGACTTCGACTGAAACTGCCTGACACACAGAAAGTGCTATTAAGTGCTCAGAAAATGTGGTATGTAGGAATGAATGAACACAAATCCAGGTAAACATAAGAATAAAGAAAAAAATAAAAGTTAGGCTATAATTAGTAGTTTTTGTTTGTTTCTTTGTTCTCATATCCATTATCTCTTGGTGGTGTCCCAAGAACAGTTAATTGTCTATGTGACAAGGACTTTATATCCTTATGTCACTGGCCTCCATTCCCTTCCCCCATCAGTTTTTGAAATAGTTTTACCAGATCACCAGATGCACACCATTAGCTACTGAAGAATCTCTTGTCTGTCTCTTTAGCTTCTCCATAAATACACACATTTCTTCATTTGTTTTTAAGGCAATGCTGTATGTGTAATCATGTGTGAATCTTTATTGAACACTTATGGAATGAGCCACCTGTTCTTAGAAATTAGCTGAGTCCTCAAGAAGGCCCAAATTAGTGAATTAGTTGATGAAGGAAATTTGTTGTAGAAAGAGCAGGCAGCTAAGGAATTTTTCAGCTTGTCAAAAGTATTGTCAGTCTTACGGCTTGGCAAAGAGACAAGAAGATACCATTTCGAACACTTCTAGGTAGTGACTTAGTACCTTAAATTCACTAGAGAAGGAAATGAAATTGCTTGTCTTATCAGTTAAGAGAAGCTTTGCTGATCTCAGACCATAGCCCAGAAAGTTAACCAAGTTTTGTAGAAATGGATAATCTTTGCTCAGTGATCAATGTGGCTAGATTAGAAATGTGTTGCCAGAGGAGTTGTGGGAAAATAGGCTTCAGTGTTTTAGTTGGACCTTGGGCTCAAGGCAATGCGGAGCAAACCTTAGAAGTCACTTGGCCAACTCTCATTCAGGGAGCATGCCAGGCACCTGATGATTCTTACGGGCACTTTTTTTTTTTTTTTTTACCAGTCTTTATGAGTGAAACTGTCTTTGGGCTCCTCTCACAAGCATCTAGTTACTTGTTGAAACGTCAAAGTCGATATGAACCCTCAGACAGGTCATTGTGTCACGGGCCTCCTCCTTCCACTTCACAAATCCTGTTGTTGATTGGCAAGCAGTTAGCGTCACAATCACATATCTCTTAAACACCCAGAGGCAGTGTTCTTATATTCAAGGAAACAGTGCTCTACATGTGAATTGCACAGTAGGGAGCAACTCAAGATTGGACTCTGCCCTGACCCAGGGAGCCTAAGCATTCAACTTGTTCTCTACCTAGAACTTTGTGGGACTGTGTGGCCTAGGTCACAGCTTGTGCTTCATCTACATTGAGGGGAAAAAAAACATCCTCTTGACTCCATGTTTATAGAGATGTTGGCCAGATTTGTGTGAAGGTATGGCCAAGGTGGCATCTTATTCTTTTTCTCTCTCCTTTTATTTTTGTATAATACAAAAATAATAAACGTAATAAAAGTTCATTTTAGAAAAATCATGAAAAATGAAAAGCATAAAGAAAAAAATAAGCTCATTTAATAATTTGTCTATCAAGATATGATTACTGTTAACATTTTGTGTTTATCATCTGGTCTTACAGTTATAGGAAGTAATGGCTGGTCTCATCATGTTCTTTGAGTACTTAGAGCTATTCTGGGTAGGAGTGGGTGGTGGAGGGGGCAGTAGAGAAGGATCCAGGGAAAATATTCACGCTAGAAAAAAAATACCTTTATCTTTTTTGTCCAATCTTGTGGGTAAGAAAATATTCACCACTTGGGGCGCCTGGGTGTCTCAGTCATTAATCATCTGCCTTCGGCTCAGGTCATGATCCCAGAGTCCTGGGATCGAGCCCTGTATTGGGCTCCCTGCTCAGCGGGAAGCCTGCTTCTCCCTCTCCCACTCCCCCTGCTTGTGTTCCCTCCCTCGCTGTGTCTCTCTCTGTCAAATAAATAAATAAAATCTTTAAAAAGAAAAAAGAAAATATTCACCATTCAAAAAGTATTAATTGAACACCTACTATGTACCAATTACTGTTTTAGGTACTAAAAATACAATTAATAATGCAAAAATGCCTTTGTAAGGGTCATAATAATGAAAAAAGGAAAGGAAAGGGTAGAAATACCCAGTGCAAAACTTTAAAGTCCAATAAATAATTTGTAACCAAACTGTTCTAAATAAGCGTTTATAGGACTTGGTATCTGGCACAGTTTTGAGTGATGATGTGTTAAATTCATGATCAGGAATTTTTATCTAATCTGTGTGTCTAAAATAGTGGATTACATAAAAATGAGAAAGTCTTATCAGTCTTATTTCTAGATGATATTTTACAGCCTTTTGACAATTATTTAAGTCTGCACATGGATAGAATTTATCATCAGTTGAGTCAAATCTATTAGGCTCATAGACTCTCAGAGATAGAAGAGACTTGAATATCACATGGTCTGCCCTCTCTCTTCCTACCTACTCTATACTCCTGTTCCCCATGGCTGAATCTTCTCCCCAGCATATGAAACATTAATTATCGGGCGCCTGGGTGGCTCAGTTGGTTAAGTGACTGCCTTCGGCTCAGGTCATGATCCTGGAGTCCCTGGATCGAGTCCCACATCGGGCTCCCTGCTCGGCAGGGAGTCTGCTTCTCCCTCTGACCCTCCCCCCTCTCATGTGCTCTCTCTCTCTCATTCTCTCTGTCTCAAATAAATAAATAAAATCTTTAAAAAAAAAAAAAAGAAACATTAATTATCAGCCTCTTTTTAAAACCTCCAGGCACAGGAAACTCTCCTCTTCTTGAGGCAGCCCATTCTACCCGGAAGTAGCTCCAGTTTGTAAAATGTTCTTCCTTATGACCTGTGCTTTCTTTTGTTGAAAGTAATGTGCAAGTCCCAGAAAGTGTCTCAGGCAATGAGTTGAGGCATGGGCATATTTCTTTCCCAAGCCTCCAAGGTCAACCAGCCAGGGAGACCCTGAAACTATCTAAGGTACTAAACTCTCTTTCGTAAGACCAGTGAAGAAGATAATAGAATGGATAAGGAAATTCTAGTCGTGTATGGAAGGAGTAGGGGTGAGGTGATCTGGCTTTGACGTCTATCACTCCTTTGTCAGCAGGGCTGATTTCATCTGACTTAGCTAGTTGGAAAGATGGCCCCTTCCTCCCTCACTGATCTTGTGTGGCCTGCCTTAAGCGGTATGCTAAGGCAAAGAAGTTGGTCTTCTAAGCTCTGTCTTGGCTCTTCTTTGGTCAAGGGTAGCTGAAGAGCTGAGTCATTTTAATAGAAACTCTGAACTTGGAATGGCAGTTTGAAGCAGCCCAAATACCTATTTTTGTAGCTGAGAAGAGACTCTGACATGCAGACTATGCTGTCAATGGAGAAGCCAGTGATGAAATGTCTTGGTTTGAGCCATAACAAAAGTTTATCTTTATATGCAGAGGAAATGGAAATTCACTATAGTTACCAAAGGAATGATAATCATTCCTAGGTTCTCTTCCAACACAGTGCAAAAACACTAACAGTTTCGTTGTAAAAATGAAACAATTGAGTTTTCTCTCCATCTTGTGATTTCCAGTAGCACCTGAAAACTACTCATATCCTCTAATGCCCTTTGTGGCCAGTCGGGAGGAGAATAGACTATGCATTAATTGCATCATTGATTCATTCACTAAACATATATTGAGAACCCAGGCCATGTCAGACACTCTCACTGTGCTGAGGATTCACAGACCAATCAGACAGAGCATCCTCCCATCCCCCGAAGAAGCTCATGGAGACATACAAGTCAACAGGTTATTTCAGAGATGAGTTCCCGAGGACAAATCAGAGTGAAGAAAGGGTAAGGACATTCCAGGCATCACTGACAAAAGTTTTGTACATCACCTTGCAGTAGTGGAGAGCCACTGAGGGTTTGAAGGAAGGGGATAATAACAGCAGATTTGTACTTCAGAGCAATCATCCAAACTATAGTGTGTAGAAACAATGAAATAGAAATAACAAGGATTGGAGTGGACTGGGTTAGAAGATATTGAGGAGGGAGGTTTGATGGTAACTAAGTATGGGAATGCATAAGGAGAGAGTACAGAAGGCATCCAGAGTAACTCTGGGGTTCTGACTTGGGAGTTAGGGGATGGTGGTGCCCTCACAAACATAGGTTTGTGAATCATGAAGGAGCAGCATACTGATGAAAATCTACCAGGAAGAGGACATGAGCAATGATATGTTCACTGGTGATGGCATTCATGCACCATGCTCTGGAAACTTCTCTGCAAGCATGCAGGCCTAGCCTTGGTGGTATGGTGGACTACCAGGTAAGTAACTGGCATCTTTTCTTTGGAGTGTTAGCTTTCCTTTTTAAAATAAGAGCTCCTGGTTAAAAGCTGTATGTCAGACCCCATATGGGGGGCTCCAAGATCTAATTTTACTTAAGGACTCCGAGGCACAGAGGCTAGCCAAGATTCTGAGAAGATACCAAATAAAAATCTTGAAACCAATGGAAAGCAGTTTTCATAATTAGGAGGAACACAGCACCCCATATATCATCGTTAGTCTGAGACAGGGAACAGAAGGTTGGGGTGGGGGAGGATGGTTTCTCTAAACAGGGAACAGGTGGCCAGCATAGTCAGGGCCAGCTAGGGAAACCTTAGGCAACTCTGCTCAAAGAATGTCTCCCCTAGAGACTGTCAGATGCAATGGAGAATAGGATTATTAGGTATTTGGCAATGAATGTTTCTCTTCATGATGGTGCATTTGTTCTTAAAGCAATACAGGGAAAGGCCAAGGGATAAAACTTAATGCAACCCACAAACACTACGGAAAATGAAGTGTTTTTGTATCTCCTAATTAACCAAAGTTTTGATATCACAGAATGTCCAAAAAGAAATTTGGCTCTCATTTGAATTGCTTCCTGCAAAGTTAATTGTTTGCTCCCAATCCATAATGATGATAGCTTTTCCCTTGCTGCAGTTAGACCAAGGAATTTTGGCAGTCTAGTGCTGTGGAAGCCAGACAGAAACAGGTAATAACACCCCACGAAGAGCTGAAATATTAGTCTCCCGAGACACAGGCAGTGCAAATTTCTCTGGCTTACAAAAGAGGCATCCGTCACACCTTAGAACCTGTCTTGTAGACTTAGTTTCATAAAAGTTGTAAAATAACTCTGGAATATACAGATGACATGTTAGAAGAAATGCCAGAGGGATGAGCTCTAAGGATCCTGATGAACCATTTCCACAGTAGTCTCAAGGAACAAGAGCGTTCCCATAGCTGAAGGAGTAGATTTGCATGTGTAACTAATTCCCTTCAGTCTCTCTCTCTCTCTCTCTGTATATATATAAAATAACATATATATGATATTTTTATATATGTAATGTATATTCTTCTGAAACAATCATACACACTCATTATCTGGAGGCTGGAAGCTCCGATACTGATCTAGTAGGATCTCTTGCCTGGGAAGAGTGTCCCCTTTCCCCATAGGTATCAAAATTCTGGCCTTTTCCACATCCCATTCAAGCCCTAACTCCATCTGTTCTTCGTGGAGCTTATTCCTGATCACTGAGGCTGTCCTTAGTTTCCCTTCTCCCTGAACTATTTAGAGTCTGTGACATATATCACGTAATCATCCACTTTGACAGATTGTTCTGTGATGGTTCCTTTCCCCTCCCTACCTAGCCTGTGAGACCAAAACCAGCTCTGCCATTCCTGTTCTTTCCCCACTGCTGCAGCGTCTAGTACAGAGGCACCCATGCACCACCACCACCACCCCACCCCACCCCCAAGAAAAGAAGGAAGGAAGAAAGGAAGGAAGAAAAAAGAAAGAAAGCAAAACAAAACAAATTTCTATTTATGTGGTTCAAAGATCGAAATTGTTGTTTTATGCAAAGTTCTTTTCCTTTGTTGACTTGATCCATAATTATTCAGATGGGATGGCAACCCCCCCCAAAAAGGAGGGGAAATTGTGCATGTAAATATTTTTAAAGGTTTTCTCTCTCTTCTGATCTTTTGTTTTACCTACTTTGTCCTCATTGAATCTTATTCAAGCCAAACTTGTTCATCCTCCTGTTACTCTGATTTTCATTATAAGACTGTGGAATGGAGTGTTTCGTGGTTCCTCCAAAGGAATTGGTTTGTAGAAAGGCCATGCTAGGCTCCATCACCACTGCGTCCTTCTTGCTGGGAAGGTAACCTTTAGTAAGAGCGATGGCCTCTTAATTTTTGAGTGGAAATTGCTCTTGTGAAAATAGGGTCTGATAGTATCTTGGCTCACAAATTCATGCCATGTGGGCCAAAATTAAAGCATTAAAATTTCATAGATATAATATCATGTATAAATCATGTCATAAAAACATTCATTTCCCATAGACCTTGAACACTGGGCATGTCTTCCTCCAGCTGTTGTTTAAAGTTCATTACAAGCACAGCCGTCTCTGTCAAAAATAAAGCTGAGGTAAAGTGGGGAATATTTAGCGCCAACACCCTCAAAGCCTCAAGACGGTGTCCTCTCATCCCCACGCACACACTGCTGCCATTAGTGGGAACGACAACTGAAAGCATACCTCAGCGCAGGGATAGATAGAGCTCCACAGAATTGTATTCGGCAAGCAGTTCTGGGAAGGCATCTCTGCTGACCTTATTCTGTTTAGATGGAGAAAGAGACTATTTACCACTTTCCCCAAGTTTCTCTTCTATAAAATTTCAATATGTTCAGTGAGTGAGCACAGTAGACTAATTAAGTAGATGGTCAACATTTGCCACGTTTCAAAAAATGACAGACGCTTCTTTTTGCCATTTTCCTTAGATAGCAGATGGGAAGATGATAATTGTTTAAGTTACAGAAATAATTTGCCCTAGTTTACTACTCAGTCTTTTAAAATTATCTTTGGCTATGCCTGGATAAAAATCCTTTTGTTCTTTTGAAATGGTGGAAATTAGAATCTCCACATCGAGGTGTTTCCGGGAGGTACGTGGCACATGTTTGTTTGGCTTGCAGATGCTAATGGATATATAATCACATTTGCCAACCATAAAACCCCTGTTGGTAAAACGCTTTCATCTGCAATAATCCACTACTTTCTTGAAACATGCTAATTTGCTCTAATAATGCAGGGGCCCTTAAGGGTTTCTATGTTGTGTAAACAACTAGTTGTGGTAAGCAATCAGACGCGAGAGACCATTGTATAATAATCTAAACTCTGTTACTTTCCAGGAGTTTTGGAGGTTTTTATTTGTTTGCTTGTGTTACTTTGTTTTCATTTCATTGTGGTAGCATTTGACAGTGTAGTATTAAGATGGATGCTTTGACCTTTG
The DNA here is from genome assembly GCF_964656455.1 of Halichoerus grypus. Taxonomy (NCBI): domain Eukaryota; kingdom Metazoa; phylum Chordata; class Mammalia; order Carnivora; family Phocidae; genus Halichoerus; species Halichoerus grypus. The sequence goes on along the minus strand of NC_135716.1, from coordinate 125,343,496 downwards.
ATATGAAAAGTAGGTGAACCATCTTTTTATCGCCTGATTTGTTGGATTGGAGAAGATTCTATATTGATTCAGTTTTAAAGATTAGCCCTGGGAAACTTGGAGCCACTCTGAAGTATGAATCTCTAGATCTAGTGCATTTTCTCCAGGCTGAAATCGAGCTAAACACAGACATTTGGTGGTGTAGGATTCCCTTCATCTTCAAGGCACAACATCTGCATGCTCATTCACATGGACACACTTGATACACACTACTTAGCCATGCCACCAAGGTCATTTTTCTGGTACATAATCTGAAATGTGTTTTTGTACTAATTGAAATATTGGTTTATTTGTTTTCAGCCTGATCTTAACCTTCTCTGACAAGGCTAAAAGCAGTGTCAAGCAGAATATCAAAAAGATGCATCTGAAGAGGATACATCTATGCATGCAGATATTTGTGTGGATGTAGACATACATATATTCTATTTGAATGCACTGAGAGAGTTTCTATTTTTTTCCCTATCATATTTACATATATTCACATCTTTCCATGTAGAGATAGGTTTGGATCTGGGAAAACCAAACCATTAGATGTATAGTAACTTGACTGGAAAATCTGAAACTGCTTAAATTAGCTAGTTCTTACTGGTCTCTTGGTATACAAGTTTATATATCTACTAATTTTTTTTTCTTGCTTTTTATTGTGGAGAATTTAAAAATACAGAAATATAAACAAGATAGTATAATGAACTTCCACACTTACTCATCACCAACTCCAACAAACATCAACTCATTGGTCTACCCGGCTCCATCTCCACTATTAGCCACATCTCCCCAAACCCATCCTTTGTATTATTTTGAGGCAAATCCAAAGTCATATTATTTATATTATTTCATTTTCTAAATACTTCAGTACACACTTCTTTAAAATTAAAAAAGAAAAACTCAGTTTTTAAATATGGCCAGAATGCCAATATCACTTTTAAAAATTCACCATACTTAGTGTTTACATCTCTATTCGTCTCATAAGTGTCATAAATGCTTCTATTTTTCCAAAAACACAACAAGATTTAAATGAATTCCATATATTGCAATTGATTGATATGTCCTTAATATTTAAAAACTATATAGGTACTCAGGGGCATCTGGGTAGCTCAGTTGGTTGGGCGACAGACTCTTGATTTCAGCTCAGATCATGATCTCAGGGTCATGGGATCAAGCCCTGTATCGGGCTCTGTGCTCAGTGGGGAGTCTGCTTGAGGATTCTTTCTCTCCCTCTCCTTCTGCCCCTCCCCTCCTGCTTGCTCTCTCTCTAAAATAAATAAATAAATCTTTAAATTTAAAGTATATATATATAGGTACTCCCTTCCTCTCCTTTTCCTTGCAGTTCACTTGTTGAAGATACTTGGCTGTTTGCCCCATAGCTTCTCAGTCTACATTTTGCTGATTGCATCCTCATAGTATGGTTTAATGTGTTCTTTGGTCCTCTTATTTCCTGTAATTAGTAGTTGGATCTACAGATTGATCACATTCAAATTTTATTTTTTTGATGAGACAACTACATATCTGATACCATCTACTTAGTAGAGAGCACATAATATCCAGTTTCTGTTTTAAAGAGATGTTGTGGGCGCCTGGGTGGCTCAGTTGGTTAAGCGACTGCCTTCGGCTCAGGTCATGATCCCGGAGTCCCTGGATTGAGTCCTGGATCAAGTCCCGCATCGGGCTCCCTGCTCGGCAGGGAGTCTGCTTCTCCCTCTGACCCTCCCCCCTCTCATGTGCTCTCTCTCATTCTCTCTCTCACAAATAAATAAATAAAATCTTAAAAATAAATAAATAAATAAAGAGATGTTGTTGTTCAATACTTAGATCCGCTTATTCATTAGAGATTATAAAACAGTAATATTCTTACGTTCTCACGCATTCTTCATTTATTAGATGTAATATTTCTGTAATTTAAAAATTTGCATCATTTACTCTTTGGTTAACAGTGGTACTGTTAGGGTAGAAAAGGAAGGGTAAATTCTTGGTTCTTTTATTTCTGGTTTTCAAAATAACAACTTAGTTCCCTGGAATTCTTCCTATGTACTGAATAATTTTCTTAATATCATGAAGAACACAGGAATTAAAAATTTATTGAAGTATTTCAATCCCTTATTGTCATTATCCTTGGCCAGTAAGAACCTCTCATCTCATCTTTGGCCAGTAAGAACCTCTTAAACTTGGCTAATTTTTTTTTAAAGATTTATTTATTTATTTTAGAGTTTGAGAGAGAGAGAGCAGAGAGCATGAGCAGAGGGAGAGAGAGAATCTCAAGCAGACTCCCCACTGAGCATGGGCCTGATGCAGGGCTCCATCTCACAACCTTGAGATCATGACCTGAACAGAAATCAGGGGTCAAACACTCAACTGACTAAGCCACCCAGGCACCCCAGTTAAGTTCTTCTGATACATTCACGTCCACTCTTAACTCTGTTTGCAATATTTTTTCAGAGACTTAGGAAATGGACTGTTCCCTTTTACTCAGAACTAACCTTTCTGTCTTGCATATTCCAGGTGTTCTGTCACAAGGTTTTAACTGGGATAGCTTCTCAAAGAGCTAGTTTTTAAATGTAAATTATTGAGATACACAAAAATGCCAGAACACATTAGTTTTCAACAACATGTCTTATTCTTCTCATATTTTTATGTTATCTTGGGGAACCAAATTCGCCTGGTATTTGGAATTCTAATTTTTGGGTGGTCTCTCAGCCCCAGACTGCAAATTGCTGTGTTCTTCTGTGTCTCCTCCATCACTGTCTGGCCTGTGGTAGCCACCAGAATACTTGTTGAATGAATCAGTGACTGAGCAAATGAAAAAAAAAAAATCTACCTTATCCTTTTACTTTCAGCGTAAGTCCAGTTGTTAATATTTTGATGTGAAACAACACAATATAGCTGATAAGAGAGAGTTGATCCTGCATGAACACAATGAGAGTGGGTTTTCTGAGACATTTGGGAGGAGGGCTTCAACGAGATCTTGTCCCTTGCGTGGAAAAGCATTCCCTGTGCAGTCTTTCAGACACTAATTTTTGACAAGCACCAAAGCAAGTCACATGCCTTGGAGTGTTATGGGATTTTGTGCCAAGAGGTTGAAATAATTTAGTGAATCTGAAGGGGGTGGAGGTAGCAAAGAATTATGGTTCTTTTATCCATTTCTTCTGATCTGTTTAGGTGATTTATCTATTCTGATTTCCCTGAATTGTTTAGTGCTGAGATTTCATGGAAATAGGTGTTCTAAAAGCCACTAAATATTGTTTTTTAATTACCTCACGGCCTCAAAGGCACAAGTAATCCTCATCTTCTTTTTATTGGCACTAAAATTCTCTATAACCACCAGCTCCCAGAAAGATCATTCTTTTTAAAGCCTTGTTTCTTCCTAAGGAATGTTGATTTTCTAGATAGATCATTGCAGAATGGAGTCAGGCAAAGAATAATCATTGTCATTCAAGTCAGTGCTTCACAATATATCTGGGTGCTAAGAGCCACTCTAATTGGAAAGAGTCCATGTGTTATAATAAAATTATATCCCCAGACAAAGAAAGCAATAGTTTTGTAACATGTCACATGTCAATGCTCACATACACGAGATATGTACAGTTGGGAGAGCAATGGGAAACTGTTTCCTATGCACTTACCAAGCCCATGCTTGCCTCATGTCTTATCGCTTAAATCAGAAGTCTACAAATAGTTTTTTATTGCACTTACTCAAAGGTAAATCATTTTTGAGCATTTGACCTCAATAAGTTAGGTCGAACCACTTGAAATTGAAATTTTGGGGTCAAAAATACTTGAACATTGGTAATTTCATATTTTCAACGATTGATTTGTATTTATTATTTACAAATATGGATACAAGGCACAAGTCTTAAGGTGAGGGTCAGTAATATAGCAGATGTGAATCTGTATTTCATAATCTCCTGAATAATTTCTAAATTGTTTAGCTAGTTCTCATCAGACTGTCACAGTTTACATTTTAGCACTGTGGCTGGCTAGAAACTTGACGTAGGAACAAGGAAGTATCAAATGCCCATTTCTTGTTGTGTGCATGTGTTTGCATTGTATTTTTTGTCAATCTGTGGTTTCTTTGCAGGAATCTCTTTAAGCCTCTTGTCCATTCTAAGAGGGCTAATTAATAAGTCAAAATTAAATAATATAATACATATATTAACCAACTTGACCAGGCTCCCTATATCAGAATATGTCACAAGATGCTAAAGAGAATGTTTAATATGTTGACTGTCTGACATACGGTTGAGTGATGGTGCCATTGTCAAGTAGAATATTACATTTTAGTTGAACTTAATTTATTTCTAATTTTTCATACGATATAATAGAAATGAAAGTTTAAATTTAATCGGAATTTTTCTTCCCACATGTGTCTTTCTACATGGCTTGGATTTTTCAAGGCATGGTGGCTGGGTTCTGAATGGGGGCATCTCAAAAGTGAGCATTCAAAGAACACAAGGCAGACATTGTCTAGATTTTTATGACCCAGCTTTGGAAGTCACTTCTACCATCTTTAATTAATTAAAGCAATTATGAGCCCACCCAGATTCAAGGAGAGGAGACAAAGACCCTCCCTCTCTGTGGAAGAAATGTCAATTTGTCAAACTTCTATTTGTGTATAGTATTTAAAAACCACCACACTACCCAATGCGTGAATCCCATATAGTGTCCCTAACAAATGGTCATCCAAGTTTATTGCCTCTAGTGATGTGGACCTCGTCATCACAGAATACAAACTATTCCTTTTTTGGACAGTATTAAATATTAGAAAATCTTTTCTCAAGCTAGACAAATATATGCTTTCTTATAATTTCCAATCTTTGGTCCTTCTTCCCGCCCTGGGAACCAAACAGGGCAAGTCAGCTTCCCTTTTTGCTTGAAAGTAGCTTTCAAGTAAACTGTGTTTTTCTGTTGGATGCTCACATTCTTAGTTGTTCTAGGAACAAAGTTTCCTATATCCCTCATTACCTGATTATCTTCTAAGCGAAGTTTATCCCTATCCCTCTTACAGTGCCACTATATTTGAATACATGTTCCACTTAATACTGCCCTTTGCTGACTGGGTCATTTCAAAACTATTTGCCTATGAAATAGTTTCCCAAAGGCAAAATATATGCATTTATAGAACAAGTCATTAGAGCACAGATCCTTGAAGTGGTGGCATACTCTGAGCCTGTAAGAGCTGGTGTGGTAGACTGTTCTATATACTTTCAGGCAGCAAACATTTGTGCCCCATATGGCAAATATGCTCAGCCAGTGAGCACTCCACTGCACCACACTGAGTTGAAAGTGTTCAGCAATGTGTGTATATACCACTCAGGAGCCTCTCTTTTTGGCATATATTTTTGTGTTCCGGTGAACTGCTTCAAACCATAATGGCAGACAAAATGTATGCAAGTGGTAGTGCTGAGATTGAGACAAAGAAACACGGGAAGAGTATCATACCGGGTGTTAACATGCAGGGCTTCCAGCAGCTTAAGGAGCCTTTGATGAAAAGGTCAAGGTAACAGATGGTAAAGATCAGCAGGAAATTAGGGATTGGTGTAAGTCCTTTTGACATTCAGAAGGGCATTATAAAGCATCTCTGTGGGATTGACCAACAGTTGTCTGAAAAATTCCTAGAAAACCTAAAACTAGAGCATGTCATGACTTTTAGTGATTTAACAAAAATGAAAGTGCTTGCCAGTATATAATGCCAAGGACTCATCTTTTTGGGGACTGTGTTCTTAGGACCCCGTGTGATGCAGAAAAAGCTAGTATTCCATTTTCAGAAATGTATGCCCCACACCAAAAAGTGTATTTCTATATTTTAGGTGAGTTTTGATCAGGGGACACTGAAATAGAATTAATTTTGCTATAATACAACATTTTTCATCTATTACTTGAGTTGAATTTAGCTTTTTAAACAACTACATTACACGGTTGACCCATAGTAAGCTTCTTCGGTGAAGAACTCCAGATCTTCTTCAGATGAAATTCTGCAAAGCCAGATTCTCTTCCTCATTCCCCTTCTAGCATTTAGTCTGGTCATGATCATGATGAGGCATATGACTAACTTTTATTGGGCACTTGCTATGCTCCAGGAACAATTAAGTGCTTTTTACCATCTCAGGCAGTCTTCATAACAAACCTATGAGGTAGTTATTTATGTTCTCCCCATCTTAGTGTGGAGAAGTTATATAAGGTGGGCCTTATATTCAGTAAATGGTAGAGCTAGGATCGGTGTAGCAGTTGGGATTGTATCAGAGATGTTGAATATGCCATTTATGATGTCAGCTATCCCTCCCAGGTTGGGTTGTGTATGTAAACTACACAAGAACAGGACTTGATATGCCACAGTGCTTGCTTGGTTCACAGTAGATGCTGAACAAGTGAATGAATGAATATGTTATGGGTCAGTCAATCCGTGAATCCACTAATAAGCATCTATGATGCAAAGTCCAATTCCTCTTGATGCAAATCAGGTCTGTCACTCTTAATGTGTACTAAAAACATTTTTAAAGCTATAATTTCACAATTATAGGATCCCATAAAAACATCCTGCGAGAGTCAGCAGCACTGAGGCAGAGCAATCCTTTTGTTCAGGACATGTTAGGTATCTCTGCTTTCCAAATATCTTAAAAGCTAGCAGCAGCCTCAGGCATGAAATTATTTCGTGGGCAATCCTAATAGGAAGAACAAGCTCTAAAAGGACAAGCTCCAAAACATACACGAAATTCTCCTTCTGTCTTTTAGTGGAAATTGCCATGGATCATAGCAACTCCAGAAAAATATGATATCCACCATTGAAATTATGTGACAAAAGAAATAACGCAAGATCATTGAGCTTTCTCAACGGCCGGGGGTTGAGGGTAGGCGGTCAGTCTTAACAATTAACTAGTTGTAGTAGATTGTTGAAAATATTGCCACTCCCTTAATGGGCCCCTCCCTGTGGGGTTACATCCCTATGGAAAGATGCTACATCCCTCCCTTCTTTGCTATCAAACTTGGACAATCGACTTACTTGGGCCAGTGGCATGTGAGCAGCAGTGATGTGTGCCACTTCCAACAGAAGGTTTTCAGAACCCTTATGGAATATACTGCCATATGGCCTTTTTTCTGTCACAAGGCCAGCCATGTCCTGAATATGAGAGTTCTATTAGCCTGGGTCCCAGAGTGAAGAAGACATCTAGCCAGCCCATTATGGTAATATAATACGAGCAAGAAATAAGTTGTTGTAAGTCACTGAGGACGTGGGGTTATTTGTTACCACAGCGTGCTTAACCTAACCTGACTGACAAACTAGTGAGTATACTTGAGGAAATGTGAGCTAGTGGTAGAAAAACATGTTAAGCATAAAAGGAAGAACCTGACTGACAAACTAGTGAGTATACTTGAGGAAATGTGAGCTAGTGGTAGAAAAACATGTTAAACATAAAAGAAAAACATGTTAAGCATAAAAGGTAGAAAAACATGTTAAGCATAAAAGGAAAAACATGTTAAGCATAAAAGGAAGAACAGCCTCCAAATGCAGACACCATCTCTGAGGGCAGAGCTGGACAGATTGGGGATAGAAGTTTACACAGAATGGGTATAAGCCCATGCCAGGACCAGGGCCATGGTCAAGGGCTTGGAAATAATGTGAAAGAAGGTGATATCTTCCTGGAGAGTGGCAGAAAGAAAATAACATTCCTTTTCCTAATCTTATTGCTTCTTCCCTATCATAATCAACCAGTTCCATAAGCCCTCCCTTTGAAATACATAGCTTTCCACCATTGCTCAGTACCTTAAAATCACTGCAGTACCTTAAAATCAATTAAACCCCAAATGGATTTTTATTTTACTTATTTATGGGCTAAATAGTGGTTTGAGGTTGTCCGTCTCAGAGTCTGCTGTGGCACTGAGCAGTCAGGGGTCTGGAACACCCTCTCCCCCGTCACCCCCATAAATCAACTGACCTACTCCACTTCAATCTCTTTCAAATATTTGGCTTCTAATTAGATTTCATTTGTACAAAGGGTTTTGCAGCCAAAAATGTTTAGAAAACCACTGCCTCAGATAAGGCCACAAGATCATTTCAACTATTTGAAATGATTATCATCAAATTCTGTGGACTCTGTTCTGGTCTGTCCTAATCTCAACCCTTCTTTTCTGAGCATGTGGCAGAAGAATCAGCACTACAGAGATAAATATTCATGTGCATTGCATTTTGCTCACAGGCACTGTATAAACTATATTTAGAACTCTGAATGTTGAGATGTACTGTGTCAACACTGAAATTTAATTACTGTGATGGACTTTAAATCCACGTACCTTCTTGCACTGTGGAGTGAATATTACCTCCCATGTTTGCTCATTCTCCTTTACACTCCTATAGGAGAGGGTTGCAATCTGTTTAACAAGAACACCCACCTGCCCTTTTCTTCGAAGTGAATGAAATGAACTCTCAATTTTATGACTGTTTTATCTTTGTATTGTGAAAAAGAAGTATTGTCTTGCTAAACTCTTTGGACATTTCCCAATATGCGATATCTCCCTGCTCCTCCTATTATTACTCATTCTGGTAATAAATGATAATGTTCATTGCTAGGATTTGTAAAGCTCTGTCAGGTTAGCCCATTATTTTAAGCTCAGGTTAAGGTAAAGAATTTAGATTTATGTAAGCCTGGTGCAGTTTCATTAAGAACCAAAGGCGTTTTAATTTTTCTCTCTCTTTATGCAAGGGACTTTACACTTCTTAATGTTACATTAATCGGTGTTTTAATATTTCCTCAAAATGCACCTATTCTCTGTGTGTTATTTACTGTCTTTGTCAAAGTCAATGAACAGGAATAAAAAGTATCTACTTGGTAATACAGAGACTACTGCCTTCTTAGCCCTTATGTAATAGGTAAGTGGATGCTTTTTAAAAATGAATCTATCCATGGTACTTTTCCTATTCTTGTATAGGATTTTGATTTTTTTTAATGAATGGCATAAACCCCAGGTCTGAAAACTAATAGAATTTCTGCGTTTAGCTGCTGATCTATAACCTTTAGGTTAGAATGTGCATCAGTTGGTTGGATGAAGCAATGCTTTAAAACTGAAATGAGAAGATTTCTGTTATACTCCAACAGGCACCAGATATGAAAGCCAGTTTGGGTGGATTATTATTAGAATGATTTTATATTAGTCTTGTTAAGTAGTACAAAATAAGTAGTAGGAAGTAGATAGAGCTCCCTAAATGAGAATAGACAAGGAAGGAAATGTGTTTGATTACCTGACACCAGCTCACTCTGTGAGAGGGAAAGCTAAGGGGCTGGGAGAGCGAGCATACTGCAGGGGTCCTGGTCAGCACGCTGTGAGTACGTACACTGTCACTAGCCAATGGGGTGTCTGGGAAGGCACGACTGTCCATCCGGTTCCCCTCACTCATCTCCTGTGTGTGTGCAGAACTGTAGCTGGCTTTAAGATACTGTTTAAAGGGCAAAGTTCTCTAAGGGCGCCTGGGAGGCTCAGTCAGTTGAGCTTCAGCATCCGACTCTTGATTATGGCTCAGGTCAGGATCTCCAGGTCATGAGATCAAGCCCCATGTTGGGCTCGGTTCTCAGCGAGGAGTCTACTTGTCCTTCTCCCTCCTCCTCTGCTCCTTCTCTCTCTCCCTCTCTCTCTCTCAAATAAATAAATAAAATCTTTTTTTTTTTCTTAAAGGGGGCAAAGTTCTCTAGATGCTGACAGTCTGGTATAAACGAGGAGCAGCTTGCAGCACTGTTGCCCTGTATGGCCCCGGGCTTTCTGAGACGGTACATAAAGCATATGTGTGAGCACAGAAGCTGGGTCAAATCCCACTTCTATGACTTACTGGTTGGGTGACGCTGGGAAGATTATTTAATCTGTAAATTTGTGTTTTCCTCTGTAAACCGGGAGATGCCATGAGGATTAAATGAAATAATCCGGGCAAAATGTCTAGTCCAATTCCAGACACATAATGGGCTCTTGATAAATGGAAGTTATAAAGACAGTGTGGCCCTCGGGCAGTGAGATACAGGTCTAATGAGTTCTAGTGGGACACAAGAAATGGCACGTGGGCAGCAACAAAGCCTGGAGGCTGGGATTGGCAAGAGAAGCAGACAAATCCTACTGCTGGTTGTAGCAGCATAAACCACTGGCTTCTGCTGGTGAGGCTCTACCCGCACCTCCAGGAACATGAGGAGGGTACTGGGGGCACTGTGCTCCCGCAAGCCTAGGGTATGCCAGGAGGGGAGAGAGGTAGGAAGCGGGGATGATGCATGCATAGAATTACACTTTGCTCCTTGTCCCTTTTTTACCCAGAGCCACTCTGCTCTTTGTTAGAACGGATCTCAGCCTAGAGCCTATTTCTCTTTGTACTCTGTGTGCCCCTAAACCCATCCTAAAAATGAATGATGGACCCAGTAAAGGCTCAATAGGCATGAATATTTTTTTTAATGTAGAGTTTGTCAAAAGAAATATACTTTTAAAAAATTCCATTTTCCAATTTTCTTTAATGAAGCCAAACGCAAATAAGCTGTACAATGCCTTCCCCATCTGTCTCCACCCGTGACATATCCCCTCCTGATCTCTGCTTATCTACTGCAGAAAACTCCTACATCTCTGTTTTACACAGGACACAAGGGATAGGTCAATAAAAGTCACTAAGACATACAAAGAAAAGAAAAAAAAGTTAACTGAATTGCAAAGCTTATAGCACAAAAGGACTATACTTGGTATCTGCCATGGATGGAATGCTGGGGGGCCATTTGCCTGTGTGTCCTCTGGTCCATGTCCTCCCTTCCCTGCCCTCCTGCCCATCGCATGAAACATCATTTTTCAGGCTCCCTTGACAAACAGCTTCTGGGTAGCTTTGGCCAGCTGGGTGTCCTGGCAGAAGACTGGAGGATAGGAGGAAGGCGGGGGTGGGGTGGGTTCTAGCAGAAACTGAGTGTCCACTGGCTCCATTCCCAATGGACGCTTCTTCCCTCAATGACCCATGTTTCTGCAGCACCACAGTAGTACTTGTTCCACACTGATTGTGCTGGTTTCTGGAAATACCACTTCCCAGGGGCAGTTGCTTCGTGCTGCTGCCTGTCTTTGGGATGACTCATCTTCCCCTGATTGGCTTTTTAGCTCTTCTGTCATCCAGGTCACCATTCCGGTATTAATTTTTCTCTATTTGAAGAATGTAGAGTGGTTTCTGTTTCTTGTCTAGACTCTGATAACGCTGCGCATGGTGATATGAACCTCCTTCTGCCAATGACTCAGTTAGAATAGGAAAGTTAATGTATTTAAGCAGATATATGTCTACACAGCTCTGAATAAAAACAAAAATGCATGAATAATGCACCAAGACATTCCATCACAGCAAAGCACTGCGTTGGTCTCTAATATTTCATGCCATTTGCAAATATCTCCCTGTTTGTTATTCTAGGGATTTTTCATTAGAGCTAAACTATTTCACGTGACAGTCGAATACTTCTACAGTAGTGTGCAAGAATTCTGCACTTTTCCAGGTGAGAAAAACAGCTCTGAAGTAAATTTTCCCTTTGCCCTGTGCTTTCTAACTTATAGTCCATTTCTACTCACCAGAAGGCCTGCCCATTGCCCTAATGTAAAGGAATTTGCCTGGTCCACAGGACAAATGTGCCCTGACCTGCTTTTCACTATCTCCTGAATAAGAAACCTAGAAACAGATTTTAGTAAGTGGTTAGAGTATAAAATTTGCTAATTTTTTGTAAGAATTCAGACAGTAGTTGGTAAAATGGGCCATTTTAAAATAATGCATGTCTGAAGTCCAACATTAATATGAGGCAACATGTCAAGTGGGGGAGCTGACCCCTCAGAACACTAGTCCTAACTGCATGGCTGCTTGAATAATACTGAGAACCCATCTGAAATAAGGGAAATAGAAAAACTGGCTTGTTTTTAAGGATGGCTTCAATTAGCTTTGAAAATAGCAAGATCCCACTAAAGAAGCAGATACACTGGGCATTTAGATAATGAGTCAGAAACCAATCTTCCTTGGTGACCAGCACCTCTTCATGCATATAGCTTTTTTCACACCAAGTTTGGGAAGGAGGGGACAATCCTAGTCCCTATTTTCTCTCTGAGGGATAGAAGGTGGGTTCCAGTTCTATTCTTATAATCCATTGTGTATTCATTGTCGCCTTCTCTTTCACTGGATGCAGTACCCTGCAAACCAAGAATGTATTTTAGTCATCTCCAGCTGAGTCCAATGGCAGCTAAGAGCAGGATCAGCAAGTGGCCTTGGAAAATGTGTTCAGTGTGGCTAAGTTGTACCCATGTGGTACATCTGTACTCAAGATGTACTTCTCTCTCCTCCCTGTTACCTAGGGCTCATAGAACTCTGGAATCAAGACCCATGCTTTCCTGAGGTCCTGAGCAACTGCTTCATGTGGCCACGTTTCATCTGCCATTACTTTCGGGGTCTTTTAACAGGAAAGAATATATCCATTCTGTCAAGGAAATAGGATTAGGATTTTAGAAAGGCTATAAAATAACACAACAATAAATTCTTCAATACCCAGTCATCAGATATGTTTCACTAAATTGCAAATATCAGATTACTTTTTTAATTATTTCAAACCCACACTGGGAATTATGCAAGAACCATATATTAGAGGAGAAAATAGGCTTACCTTTCCTATTGTCAGACTCCAGGCATCTACACGGATCTTCATGGTGCACATTTCAGCAACACTGTTAATACTGACTTATTTCCAATCAGAGCTGAGAGATCAAAAAAGACAAACCCTCTGTGGATCCACTCACATTTTTTTAACTCATGTTTAAAATTAATAATTTTCTTAGTCATTCAACAGTGAATAATAAAGCTGAGTTCACTTATTTAAAGTTTTAAAATAGCTCCAGATTAGTTCTCCGTGATACAGGAAGCCAATATGCAGAAATCCAGTCACTGCCCCAGGGTTTCAGCCCTGACTGTGTGACCTTGGGCAGGTTCTTTAATTGTACCCAGTGTACTGTTTTCTCTGGAAAAGGCAGATGATAATGGTGTTTGCCTTGGATAATTATTAGGAGGATTAAAGTAGATCATTTGTTTGTTCATTAGTCAATAAATATGTTTTGAGCATCTCCTATGTAACAGACATGGAGCCTGTTCTTGTTGAAATACACGGTTTGGAAAGGGAAATAGAAATTAATCAAATAATTACACAAATAAATATAATTACATGTAGATAAGAGCTACAAAAAGAAGATATTTGATGCTATAAGAATCTATGACAGGAGGACTTCACTTACTCTGGGGAGAGGGGAGGATCAAGGAAGGTTTTCTGAAGAAATGCAAATGAGTTTGGGATATGAAGGATTCTTACAGGTGAACTCAGCAGTGTGTGGGGGGAGAGGGTGGGAGTGGGGGTAGACATTTCAGGCAGCGAGAACATGTGCTCAGGTTCTCTCTGGAAGTCCACCACACTGAGACAACCATTAACAACCTTCCTTCTGGTTATGTTTATTTTTGTTTTTCAACAAAACAAGCTTCATTTTGATGCAGAAATTTGGAGAATTCCCTTGACAGTAGGTATGTATGTGGGTCCTCTCGTGACATGCGTATATTTTGTAGACTGTAGGGCCAGTGTGCATGAACTGCATATCTCCTGGACACATATGATGGGCACATGTTGTCATTCATTCGGAAAACACTTACCAGCCATCTATTCCATGCCAGCCCTACCCTAAATGCTAAGGATACAGAGATGAATGAGGCTTAGCCTCTGACTTCAAAGACTTCAATCCTAGAGTTTAGTGGGGAAAAGAGATACCAAAGCACATGTTTATAATACGCCATATCAGAGCTGTGTGTTTGGTCAATAAATTCATATGGCAAGCAAATGGCCTGGCTACCTCTGCTGGGATGAGTCAATGACATCTCCACAGAGGGGGTGATGCGAGAGCAGAATTTTCAAGGAAGCCTAGGATGGGCATTCCAGAAAAGCATGTATAAAGACGCCACATCTATATCCCCAGGACCTAGAAAAGTGCCTGGAACCTAGTATCTAAACAATAGATAAGTTTAGTTTACAAATGGCACAGTAAGGAGTTTACAAGTTATTCTGAATGGTTCAAATATACTATGCAAGTAGATAGTCAACTTCAGGTACATGGTCAGAAATGTAAACAGAGGTAAAAAAAAAAAAAAAAGAAAAGAAATGTAAACAGAGGTAAAATAGTGAAGATTTTTTAAGGCGAGATGAAGAATCCTAGATTTTATTCACTGGGCTAGATGGTGGGAAGCAACCGAAATATTTTTAGCAAGGAGAATGACATAATCATCTTTGCATTATAGAAAGATCACCGTGGCAGCAGTTTAGGAGACGGGTGAGCGGCAGAAAAGACTGAAGGCTGAGAGACCTAGGACAGAGAGGATGAGGTCCCAAGCGAATGAAGATGAAGCAGGTAGAGAATTTGAGAAACATTATGAAGTAAAATCCAGCAATCACATGTGGACTTAAGGAAGAACAAAGTGACGGGGATGGCGGGAGATGTTTCTGGTCTACATGGCGCTGACACCATTAATTGAGTTGGGGATAGAGAAATGGGAAATGGGTTGAGAAAACATGCAAAGGTTGGTTTGGGGCATGTTATGGATGAGGAGCATTGTATACACTCAGAGGAAATGTCCAGATGTAAAGAGCCCTGAGCCTCTTGTATAGATTTGGAGATCATGAACTTATTTATTCACTCGTTCCCACATTCACTTAGCGGGGCACTTGGCTGCCTCAGTCGGTAGAACATACAACTCTTGATCTCAAGGTCTTGAGTTCAAGCTCCACATTGGGCATAGAGCTTACTTAAAAAAACAAACAAACAAACAAAAAAACTACTCATTCACTTAGGGAAGAAGGTGTCAAAGAGAACATTGGGGTCTCCTGACTCTTGCACCGTTCACCCTCCACCCTTCTTCATCTCAGACCTCCTGGGCACTCCTTCCTAGTCACTGAAGACTTTGTGAACTAGCACACATTCCCCCCTGCCCCGCCTCAATTCCTGCTATTGCCCAGCCATTGTCCTTGCACATGAGAGCTATCTTGTGTTGACCTTCTCAGGACAGGAAAACTGGGATGAATGCTAAGTGACATCTTGCCCTCTAGATGCCCTAGACACCCATCTGGAGATACAGAAGAAAGAAAGTCACACCCTACATTACACAGAATATTGGGAATTGAAGAATCTTACAGAGAAGCAAAAGAACATTTTATAGAACAAATCTACTTTTAATAGAGCCATGTATTTCCACACACAAAGAATACAAAATATTTTTGCGTGTATTTTGTCCTCCTCTTTTTTTTTTAATGGGTATCCACTCACATTTGCTAAGTTGCTAAGAATTAAAACTGTCAACATGATTTCTTCTAAATAACTCCTTGGGAAAGCACTTAAAGCCTCCATTTATTATCCAAATGTAACTTAAGGACAAGAATGGAAGAATTATTTCTGAAAGAAAATAATCAATGAATCATTTATCAGTTTTCCTGCCCTTTGTATAACAAATTGTAATTAGTATGATGTCTTTGTTGGCAAGTGCTTATCAGACAAAATGCAGTATAGAAGTAAAGGAAAATTCTGTAAAGAACTGTGTTGTTTTGCAGAGCTAATTGTGATGCTATCACTGGAATTTTATGTGATTGCATTGTTAATTTTTAATTTGGTACCCTTAGTAGCAACAAAATTATTAGCACCTACCTAGAGTTCTTAGTGCCCATGTTAGATAACAAAATCTTGGTATGGTGAACATTTGGTAATAAACATCCATCTAAGATAGAAAAAAGACCCAGAAGACTCTGATAGTCTTGATTAGGGCACATTTTTTTAAAGATTTTATTTATTTATTTATTTATTTATTTATTTATTTATTTAAGAGAGACAGAGAGCAGGTGAGGGGCAGAGAGAGAGAAAAAAAAGGAGAGAATCTTGAGCAGACTCCATGCTGAGCAAGGAGCCCAACACAGGGCTTGATCTCAGAACGCTGAGATCATGACCTGAGCCAAAATCAAGAGTCAGATGCTTAACTGACTGGGCCACCGAGGTGCCCTGAATAGGGCACAATTTTAAGAAATTGAATTTGGCAGAATAAAAGAAAATATTTTATTAGCCATCTTTCTAAACTACTTTTATATTTTCTTCTTCGGGTAAATAATGTACCAGACTCTGTCCAGAGTTTTAGAATCATGTCTCAGACTCTTTGTTGAGACTCTTCGCTCTACTTCCCCAAAAGTTTGTTTACATTCCAATACTTAACCACTGAATGCCTACTGGTTTTGGTACTTGCTGGGGAATCAGAGATAAATGGGACCCAGTCTCTGCTCTCAAGGTATTCGCACTAGAGTCTAGTGGGAAGCACAGGCCTGAGACAAACGGTTTTATTACATCATAATAAGCATGCTGATGTAGGAGGTCATGCATTGCAGTGATGACAAAGGAGACCACTTATTCACATGGAATAAGACACCCACTCTAAAAATTACCCAGATTCACAAACAGCCCATGACAATTAGCACAACACAGAACCTGGAGTGGAAGGGACCCTCCTGCTGCCTCCTCCCCACATTTCATCCACAAGGAGCTCCTGGATTGGCTTTGGACATGGTTCTGAACATGGATCGGGGGATAACTTTCAGTAGCTGCTGAAATCCAGTTACTTGGCCACATGATTTTAATTGTGGTTCCTGCAAATAAATATATATTTTTCTGACAAATGTAGAGAATGAAAAAATACTAACATAAAAATGAAGCTATTAAAAAAATGAAGCTATTTCTACACATCCAGAACTAATTTTGTTTTTAATTAGGGAGTTAGAAGTCTCATCAGTCAGTATTACAAATATGATATCCCACAATTTCCATTTGCAATACTATTCATGGATAAACAAAAAAGAAGAACATACCACATCTACCCAACTCTTTAAAGGTTTTGCTCTCCTCTTAGAAAGAAACATACTGTCCCTCAATATCTTTCTTGACTTTGAAGAGCTTCGAAATTATCAAACATCTCTAATACTCTTACTACTTCCAGCTTTTCAGAAAACCTGCGTTATCAACTTATACTTTATAATAAATTGTTAACTATATGCTGATATTGTCCTCTCAAAAAGGAAATCCTCAATTACAATAGATGAATGGATAGATGAGTAGATAGAAAGGTAAGTAGGTAGATGATAGAGAGAGAGAGACAGACAGACAGACAGATATGGGTGCTCCTTTGGACCCTTTACCTCTCTTCTTTGATCATCTTTAAATTAACTATGATTCCACGGAATTAGCATAAATAAGCACATATACTAGTACTGTTCCTTGAATTGATTTATGTGACTATTCAATAGATGTATGAATGTTTGTCTAGATGTATGAAAAATATATATATACCATTTCTCATCTGTCTACAGCTTCTCCAAGGAGGTAATGATACAGGTCATCAATATCCATCAGGCAGTGTTCCTCTAACAGACTCATAGGTCTCTTATAGGATGTACTTGGCAATATGGATACTCAGAACTAACTCTAGGACAAGAAATACACCCTGCCAGTGGGGCAATATCTGATTGTCCTCTTTGGGGACACCTTGCAGAATCCATACAGCTGTCCTGAAGCTATTCTCTTGGCATCCAGGTGACAGCTGAAGTGTAAGGAAAATAGCCTCATGCCAGGCAAGTGTGAGAGCTACCATGGTTTAAAAGCCTCGTACCTCACAGGAACCAATGTCTCCTATAACAATGCCCTATGGTTTCCAAGACCCCCACAAGAGCCATGCCAATTAGAAGGAGTCCCCACACTCAAGTAAGCTTAATGCTATGGCTTCCAATCAGGTGCTTATAGTTCTCCCAGATCAGATGCAATTTATCAACCAGGTGTCATTTTTATCATAAGCAATTTGGCCTAGTAACACAGTTGAATATTCTATCTTATTAGGTTACAGGGGAAGAGAGCTAGAAAGTTAACTGAAGGTCAAATTTTCATGCAGAAGGAGAAAGACAGCGTCAAATGTATATTAGCTTTAAAAACAAAAAGGAGAGACTTTTGAAAAAGAAACATATAAAATTTTGAAGTTTTAGATTTACAATCTATATTGCCAAGAATGTAGTACAGAGAGAGAGTTCCCATATACCCAACACTGAGTTTCCCTTATTATTAGTGTCTCACATTAGTATTTTTCATTTGTCATAATTAATGAGCCTATATATATATATATCAAATTATTATTAACTAAGATACATATGTTATTCAGATTACCTAATTTTAAAAAAAAAGGACAACTTTTAGTTGGTGATATATTCTATACTTAATCCATTGCATATTTAAAATGTTCAGAAACCACTCAGAATTGTTTGACCGAGACAGGAATCATTTCAAGTACAGCACTTATAACCCCAGAGTGTTGAGCATGTAAAAGTCTTTAGGTCCACATACTGATTTGTAATTCCCGAGAGCCAGTAACTATCAATAAACATCATTTATATATAGTAGGCCACTTTGGATTTGATTTTCACATTGATTACAGTTAGTTGTACAAAAGTGAGCTATAGATTTTAAACGTTTGCGTTTCTCTCTCTCTCCCTTCTTTTTTAAGTATTAGTTTCAGGTGTACAATATAATGATTCAACAACTCTATATATTACTCAGTGCTCATCATGGTAAGTGTACTCGTAATCCCCTTCACTCCATTTCATCCCCCTATTTCACCCATCCCCCCATCACCTCTCCTATGGCAACTACCAGTTTGTTCTCTATATTTAAGAGTCTGGTTTTTTTTGTTGGTCTCTTTTTTTCTGTGTTCATTTGTTTTATTTCTTAAATCCCGTATCGAGTGAAATCATATGGTATTTGTCTTTCTTTGATTGACTTATTTCACTTGGCATTATACATTCTAGATCCATCCATGTTGTTGCAAATGCCAAGATTTCATTCTTTTTATGGCTGAATAATATTCCATTGTACACATATACCACATCTTCTTTATCCATCTATCGATGGACACTTGGATTACTTTTATATCCTGTCTACTGTATATAATTCGGCCATAAACATAGCGGTGCACAAATCTTTTTGAATTAGTGTTTTTGTTTTCTTTGGGTAAGTACCCAATAGTGGAATTACTGGATCATATGGTAATTCTATTTTTAATTTTTTGAGGAATCTCCATACTGTTTTCCACAGTGGCTGCCCCAGTTTGCATTCCCACCAACAGTGCACAAGGGTCCCTGTTTCTCCACATCCCCGTGTCAACACTTGTTATTTCTTATGTTAATTTTAGCCATTCTGACAGGTGTGAGGTGATATTTCATTGTGGTTTTGATTTGCATTTCCCTGATGATAAGTGATGCTTTTCATGTGTCTATTGGCCATCTGTATATCTTCTTTGGAGAAATATCTGTTCATGTCTTCTGGCCATTTTTTATTGGATTATTTGTTTTTCATATGTGTTAAGTTGTATAAGTTCTTTACATATTTTGGATATTAACTCATCAGATATATCATTTACAAAATCTTTTCCCATTCAGTAGATCGTCTTTTTTGTTGTTGATGGTTTCCTTCACTGTGCAAAAACATTTTATTTTGGTGTAGTCCCAATAGTTTAATTTTCCTTTTGTTTCCCTTGTCTCAGGAGACATATCTAGAAAAATGTTTCTACAGTCAATGTCAAAGAAATTATTGCCTATGTTTTCTTCTAGGAATTTTATGGTTTCAGGTTTCACAGTTAGGTCTTTAATCCATTTTGAGTTTATTTTTGTGTACGTTGTAAGAAAGTGGTTCAGTTTCATTCTTTTGCATGTAGCCATCCAGTTTTCCCACCATCACTTGTTGAAGACTTTTTCCTATTGTATATTCTTGCCTCTTTTGTCATAGATTAATTGATCCATACAAGTGTGGGTTTGTTTCTGGACTCTATTTTGTTCCATTGATCTATGTGTCTATTTTTGTGCCAGTACCATACTACTTAGATTACTACAGCTTTATAGTGCATTTTGAAATCTGGAGTTGTGATACCTCCAGTTTTGTTCTTTGTTTTCAAGGTTGATTTGTGTTTTTTTATAGTTTCTTTTCAAGGACATATATATATATGGTTCTACTCCATTTCTTATCCTCCTCTCAAAATAATGATCCCCTTGGCTTAGGACAAAAAGAGTGTCTTGTAATTGGTTACTATGGAAAAGTAGTTCTCAGGCCTACTGACATAATTTGAGTCACCTGGGCAAATTTATTTAAGGTACCAGTCACTGAGACTCACTCCAGGGGCTCTGACTTAATTTATCTGTGTAGTCCCCTCATCCCCATTGTTAAGTGCTCCCCCGGTGATTCTAATGCACAACCAAAGCTGAGAACCACTGCATTGGCAAATGCAGTTTATCTTTTCTAATTCAGATAAGCACATGAAGTGCGGGCCTTCTTTATTAACATGAGGCCTAGGAGACTCTTAGAAAATTCTTCAAGGACCTCCTGCTTTAGCTTCTGTTTCCTTTTTGCCTCTCAAGCAGAATTAATTACTCCCTCCTTAAAAACTTATGCATCCTCTTTTATTTTACTTATCATATGAAATTATAATTATTTGTTCAATGCCTATCTTTCCAGTTAAACAGTCTGTCTCTGAGGTAGAGACCATGCCCTGTTTATGTGAGATAGCCTCAGATTTTTACACAATTTTCAGTGCATAGTAATTGCTCAATAAGTGTTCTAGAAAGGGAGGGTGGGGCATAAATCTGGAAAAAGAAACCCAAAATATTATTTAGTCTTAACTGAAAAAATCCTTCTTGGGCAAGCACTGACTCCAAATTCTAAGAAATTCACTACAGACATATCTATACTTGTATTGTGATTGATACTTACAAGATATGCAGCAACTATCACATTTTTTAATTTAAATAATTTAGCTTAGCATCTCGTTTTAGAAATCAAAGCAACGTATAGTGAAATAGGGATTGCTAACAAGTGAATTGAGCCACAATAAAATTGAGCCACAATAAAATTGAAATAGTATCAGTCCAGGACTTTCCCCCTGTATTTCACATGTCAGAATATTTCTGACAACTGTTGCTATCAGTGGATTGTACGATTGGCCAGCCACAGTCTGGGGCTCCACGCACAGAGATATATGGGATGCTGTCAGTCTCGTTAGACCTGAATTCAAATTTGATTGACCATGTTTATACTTGTGAGCTTAAAATTATTCTTAAGTTCAAGAGGTGGTTTAAAAGGTTTCTTTTTTTTTCTTACTGCTGTTTTCAGAGAAACTCACTAGCCCAAAAGATTCTAATAAAAGCAAAGAAAACATTAATAAAAGCAAAGAAAATCCATAGTTCAGTTTGAGTCTGAAAGCATAAAGCAAAGAGATGCTGGGCAGTTTTCTATTGATTCATTTTCTCATTTGATCAGTGTAGGAGGCCTGCCAAAGATACTCTTACCTAGAATATTTTGGGGATAAGAAGTAGCTCTAATGAAGAAGCAGAGAACCTAGGTATTCCAATTTGACTGATCATTCACTTCGGGTCATCTTACATTCATTTATTGAATAAATATAAGTAGCTTGCCGAGTCCTGGTGAGAACAGTGGTGAGTTTCCTTCCCTCTCTAGTGGAAAGCTATAGCCACACCCAGACCAAACACAGGTGTGCGCATGCACACATGCACACACACGACTTTTGCCATATAAAACTGAATGGAAGCTGAAAATACAAATTAGGGAACTTATGTCTTTATATATCTGATTTTGTGTCCTGAGATTCAGACCCACTCTATGTTAACTCAGGAGTGGTCAAGCATGGTTTAAGAAGCATGGGAAAACAGCTACTGGTAAAAGTATTCCCCTGTGCGCTGCACATGGTTCCGTAAGTTCGTAGACTGTTCAACTCTGCACCACGTGAGGAAGTGGGCTAGGCATTGAGTGCAGATACTGGAATCCACAGTGCTCCCTCTGACCGTTGTGGGCATCCTTTGTGTTGGGAAGGCATGGGGAAGGGAGGTTGTTTACCTTTCTCTTCAGATTTTCATTGAGCAAAAGGACTTTATTTTGAAAAAAGGTAACCCCATAATAACATATACCCATTAGAAGGAGAGAAAATATTCTTGGCTTTAAACTTTGAAGGATCAGCTTAGACTACGATTTTGAAAGAAATTCAAAAAGTGGATCCTTTGGACTTAAGCAAATGGACCTCTGAACAGCTGCTGAAAACAGAAACAATAAACAGAGGGCCTCTGTACTTTTATTGTCATTTTATAAAGAAGAAACAGAGACTTAAAGAGATTTGAGAATGGACCCCAAATTCACACTGCTAGTAAGTATCAGAGCTGGGATTGAAGCCCCAGGGGCCTGTGCTCTTTCTGCTGAGCCCTTCCTAAAAGAATGCATTTGCTTATGCTCTTCGCTCTATGTGGCATCCCTCCTCTCCACCAGGCCCTGATTTTAGTCATCCAGGCTCAATTTAAGTGCATGCTGTCAACCAAGATGGCAGATACTCCATGAGCAGGGTGTCGATCAGACTCCGGGAGCTCAGGGATCCCACGCACTCATGCGCTTCTGCCCACCCCACAGCATCCAGGGCTTTCAGGAGGAGAAGCTACCCCAGGGTACCAAAGGAATGACTGGAGTCAAGCTGACAAGTAGAAATGTTTTGCAAAATGTTGCTTACAGATTCAGAATTTAAACTAACGGTGAGGCCTTGGGAAAGAAATATGAATTGTAATCCTATTTCGATCTTTCTTAGATCAAAAAAAAATTTTTTTAAGGTTTTATTTATTTATTTGAGGGAAAGAGTAAGCAAGAGAGAGAGCGCGAGCAGGGAGGAGAGGGAGAAGCAGACTCCAGAGAGCCTGGCGCAGAACTCGATCCCAGGACCCTGGGATCATGACTTGAGCTGAAGGCAGACACTTAACTGACTGAGCTACCCAGGCACCCCTCAAAAAAATTTGTGTACCTACTCCATTGTATTCAATGATGGGAAAAAGTGAAAGGCTTTTTTACACCTCCACTAATCCTTCTACTGATCTTGTCTATACTCATGATTCATGTGTGCTTTATAGACAAGCATGGAGCCTCCCCGTGAATTCCTGCCATAAATGTGTCACAAAATAAAAAATAAATGGAAGCCTCTGTTAAACCAAAAGGAAAGGATTCTTTTTACTAAGTGCTTAAGCAAGGACCAACTAGGGCATTTCTTCAATAATACCAACGCCTACCACATACTCCTTCCTCTACCTATGTAAAAAATTAATTTCTGATAAAAGTATGTGAAATCTAAGTATATCTAATTCTCACTGCATTTCTGTGTTTTTCATGGAAAGTAAAAACACTGGGTGAAACTTATGAGTATTGAAATTTACTTTTCAAGAGTAATCTACCTTTTTAGTACTATTTGTTTCTTTTTTTCAAGGTTGTAGGTTCCTTGCATTGCTTTTTTTCTTTGCATATATTTTTAGGATTGTTGATTTCCATAAGTTTGATAGAAGAAATATCATTAATACTTTCACTTATTTTTTATTAACTGTCCACATTAAAATAACTTGTCTTTTATCATTCTGTTATATACAAAATAATTAAAATATTTATGTAAGTTTTGTGGGGGTTTTTTTCAGCGTTAGATTAGGAACTTATTGTAAAGGAACTATAGTAGAGTTAACACTTCATGGTGAAAAGGAGCTGAGTGCTATGTCCACATATGAAAACTCAAGTATAATTTAATTCAGAAGCATGGATTACCTGGAATATCCAAGAAATTATGATAAAATGGGTTGTTTGATTATTTTATTGCTCCCTTTATTATTTAGCCCAGTGTGTGTGTGTGATGACAAGAGTGTTGCTTAGAAAATACAGAAAAGTACTTCATTTTCTATCATATTTTATTATTTGGAGTGATGCACATCAATGAGATTATGATCATTAATACTCAATTTTCAGAACACAATTTGATATCCTATGGGCTATGTTTATTCTCCACAGCTAGAAAAATAATCTAGGGGGAAGAGAAAAACAGGTAAGAATTAAAAAGCATTTTTAGAGCAAAGATTATTTTAAAGGTACACTAATCTGGAAATGGGATCGCCTTCACCTCTCTCAAGTGAAGAGTCATATTTCAACCCCACTCTCATTATTCAGTCCAACCTTCTGTGAGTACCCACTCCCAATACCTATATGCTGCTGGAGGCAGGCATACAAGGACTTACAAAACATGACCTACGCTCATTTTTCCTGTGCCCCTTTTCCCTCCAAAAAGGTCCTGCGTCTGACTGTATACCAGTCACTACATCATCCTGTATATAAATCTCTTCCACCTCTGTGTCGATCTCACTGTGCTGAAAGTACATGGAGCCGTCTCTGGTAGATGGCTGTCTGATACATTTTCAAACGTCAAGGTTATTATAAAATAGATGCATCAAAGAAATTTTTTTGCCAGCTTCCAACTTATGAATATGGATTGGCTTTAATAATTAGATTAGAACACTACTTCAGAAGCCATTTATCTAATCTATTTTTCCAAATCCCATTTCACTGAACGGTTTCCAGGAAGTGGCCATCTACAAAATGGGCAAAATGTATTGAGGTCAAGATGCCACCTAAAAAGTCTTCTCTTGCAGGAAAAGAGCATATTAAAATTCACTAATTTTAGTTCTCTTTGCCTTTTATTTTCTAGTGCTCACTGAAATGTAACTGGATAAATAGTAAGAATAAAATGAAATGAGTAAGGTAATTTGAGGAAAATGTATAGTTATTTTAAATAAATAACAAAATTAGGACATTGGGTCTTAGTTAAAAGAGATAATTATAGGGTAAAACATTTCAACCATTAGCTCAAGAAGCCATAGGAATTTATTTTTCCAAAGTTGAAAGAAGAGATTAAAGAAGAGGCAATGAAATTAAAAGTTAAAGAGAATGTACACATGGAGCTCAGTTTCAAATACTATGGCTTACTTAATCCTCACAACAACTTCATGAGGTAGGGATAATTATTCCCATTTACAAGGGCACTGTGGCTGAGAGAAATTCTGTCTTTCTTCCAAAGCTTGGGACAACCAGTCAGAGGCCAAGTCAGGATTCCAACCTAGATCTTCTAAGAAAAACCATTTGGAATCCATCACCTGTAGACTGAATGGGCAAAGCCAATATGCCCTGGAATGAGGAAGTAATGCAGTGGGAATAGGCAGTGCTGAAAGGGACCAGTTGAGGGAAAGATGAGAGCAGTATCACTCACAAAGGAGGAAAAAGAGAAAGGTGGAGCAGTAAGAAGTCTAACTAGCAATTGGCATGGGCAGGATCCCGATAGGGTCCCTGGTGGAGTGGGAGATACCCTTATTCAATCCCAAATGAATGAGAACACATAATAAATGCAGAAAAGTTTAAGGAACTGAACAGGGAAGACAGGGAGGCAAAAATTTCAGACTTTTTAATTTTTTTTAAGTTTTTTATTCATTTGAGAGAGAGAGAGAGCAAGAGCACAAGCAAGGAGGAGGGGGAGGAGGGGTGAGGGTCAGGAGTGGGGAGGGTCAGAAGCAGACACCCTGCTGAGCAGGGAGCCCTACGGGGCTTGATCCCAGGACCCCAGGATCATGACCTGAGCCGAAGGCAGAGGCTTAACTGACTGAGCCACCCAGGCGCCCCCAGAGACTTAAATAGTTTCTAATTGCTTTGCCAAGTAAGGGATGAGGTCATCATGTGAGAAAGGAACGATGTTAATAGGGCTCCTAGAAAGAGAAAAAAGCTGTCACGTGTACACTTGACTGCTGAAAAAAAAAAACATAACATGGGAGTAATAGTGGGTCAAACTTTTAAAATAATGTTTTGGTGTGGGAGTCGTCACGAGGCTGTGTTGAAGTGACTTAACTCTATGGGATATTGAGTATCCATTGGAATGGATTTGTTCAGCATTTACATTAATGAGTATTTAAATGCAGCAGATATAATTTCAAGGGACTTAACATGAATGAATAAAAGTCATTACTATCGTATTTTTAGAAGAAAGAAAGAGGAAAAAGAATTGGAGAAAATTAAAGACAGCTCTAACTACAGACAGCTTTGTTAAAAATTGTGTGAAGCAAGCACATGGGAACAAGCTTCAGTGTGAAAATCTGATGCTGTCAGTTCACCCAAGTTATCACTGGAGACCACTTTCGTGGGGTGGCAGAGCTGGAGATGAGCATGGGGAGAGAAAAGGAAGGATGGGCAGGTGCATGCATTTGTGTGTGTGTGTGTGTTGTGTGCATGCATGCACCCTCAAGGAGGAGATTATGAGTGAATGTAGAGTCCAGGAAAGGGAGTAACAGGAGGAAAGACATGAAATTACACTTGAGACCTCCTAAATCATTTTATTTGTAAGTTGTTAATATAATGATAGATTTGTCATTTTAAGTTGTAAGGCAAGCAAAAGAAATGTGCTTTTTAAAGAATTTTAAATTTGATATCCAATTAGGGATGAATTTCTTAAAAACAGCCCCCAAAACACAAACTGTAAAGAAAAAGGTTGATACATTTGATTACTCTTATTAACTTTACTAATTAATAAATTAATGTAGTGATCTTTATTTTTTAAAATGCCATCAGCTTAACTAATTGATTAATTTTAAGTTAAAAAGATTTAAGGAAAAAAAAGTAAAAAGATAAGCCACAGTGAGAGAAGATGCTTATAACACATACATATGGGAGTAGCATCAAGGATTCCTAAAAAATCATTAAGAAAAAGAAAAACAACTCATTGGGAAAAAAAACAAGCAGTAGCTTGAACAGGCATTTCGCTAAAGAAGAAACATGAATAGCTGATAAACATGTGAAAATATTCTCAACCTCATTAGTAATCAGGGCAATACAAATTTACATCAAATTACATGCCACTGGCAAAAATTTTAAGGTCTGAAAATATGTAGTATTACTGAGGATAAAGAATAGCTAGAGCTCTTCTATGATTGATAGGAGTATAAATTGGCCCCAGCCCCTTGGAAACAATTTGGAATTATCTTGTAGTTGAACATTTAATTATCTTTCTACCTAACAGTTCTACTCATAGATATTTCCCTGGAGAAACACTAGTGCAGGTGTGTGAATATTCATATTGGTAACGTTTGCAAGAGGAAAAAGAAAACTGGAAACATCTCAAATATCCATTGACAAAAGAATGGATGAGTAAATTATTATGTACTCATAAATGGATTTTACTACGGTAGTAAAAGAAATGAATGAACTGCAGCCACAAGCATTAACAGAGATGAATCTCACAAAATATTGAATGAAAAAGACAAGTCACAGAGGAACATATAAAAAATAATACCGTTTACGTAAAGCCAAAAAACTCACAAAACCAAATAACATCTTTTTCATGAACACATACATGTGTAGTAAAACTATACTGAAAAAAAAAAAATGGAGTGATATATCCAAAAACTAAAATAACGATCACACCTGCTAGGGAGACAGGGTTGGAATTCAAGGATCTGAATTGATAATACTGCATTTCTTAAGCTTGGTAGTTTATTATTCTATGGACTATGAATATATTACCTCTAGTCCTTCATATGTATGAAATATTTTATAATAATAATAATGTAACAAACAAAAAGTCAAGCGTATAGAAGAATACTTGGTGTTAGTCTATAAACATACATGTTTGGTTCAAATGCATAAATCTTTGTGACTCTCATTCTGCACTAATAAAAAATTGTCTGGGCCTTGCAAAGTCACAGTTCTTTAAAAGAATGGCTGAATATTTGAATTATGAGAACAGATGAATTCGGTGTTTCATTTTTAATAGGTAAGAAGTACTTTATTATAATGAATCTGTCAATTTAGCTTCTGTGCATAACACAAGATTAAAAGTATGTAGTATACTATTTTCCAGAATATGTTCTACAAAACATCAGATGTTAAGGGTTCTGTAATCAAATGTGTTCAGGAAATGATGGATACTACACCCACTCTTAGAAATTCATAAGTAAGCACCTAATCTGCCTGCTAGAACAGTTTTTTATTAAAAAAATTAATGAAAAGAACAGTATGCATAATTTAAATATTCTCTATGAGAGATGAAAAGAGAATATAAATGTAATCTCTAGCAATGTTTAAAAGAACCATGCATCAAATTACATCTCTAACAGTGTCATCTCCATCTCCTGCTTTGACCCCTTGCCCTCTGTTGACACATCAGTTGTTGGAGTTCCTTAAATACTCATTCTTGTTCCTCTTTTCTCCATGATCTCTATTCCTCCCCTACAATTGATAATCTTATTATTTCGAGATCTCTCCTTATCGAAACTCATATTCTACATTTATCTTGGAACGCCACAAACTGAAGTTCCACAGGCATCTCAAATTTAACACATCCAAACCAGACTCTGTTACACCCTAAAATAACATGACCTCTGGATTCTCCATTCCTATTATGGTGTCATCATCCCACCTAGTCTTCAAATTAGAAATAACTTTAGTTTGATTCTTTGCTGCATCTTCTTGCATCCATCTTGCTATTTTAGAATGTTCCTTAGCTCTGTTCTCTCTTCTCTCTAATCCTTTGTGACACTGCAGTCTCCATCTCCATTACAGCTTCACTGGGTTTCCTATTTTGTCATTCTATCACCAGTATTTCCCAAATGCAGCTCATAACCCACATAGGCTTATTATCATAAAATCTAATCATATTGTTTCCTAATAAACATCTGCTAGCCCTCTATAGGTTAAAATGTACAATCCCAATACACACATGTAGCAAAGAAGGCTCTTTCACAGTCCGACATTACAAAATCTACTTCTTTAGCCTTATTACCTGCCATTCCATAATAGACACTCTATGGTGTGGTGACATTAAACTCATCATCATCCCCTGAATGTGCCACAGTTTAATTTCCCTGTCTTTCATCATTTACTGATCCCTCTGCCCAGACTGGTCTTTCTTCATTTAATAAGCAAACTCCTATTCATACTTTAATACCCAGAAATAGCCCTCCTATAAAGATCTTCTCCAACATCCACAATTAAAGCCAGTCACTTTATTTTCTATACCAAAAATCTGTTTGGACCTTCACTGTGGCACCTAACACATTGTACTGTCTCTCCACCTAAACTCCATCCTCCTTGCATTTTCCATAACCTATTGGCACTTAGAAGAATCTCACTAAACGTATGGATTAATGAATAAAAGACCAGATGGTACTTATATCCTTATACCTTTCTTATTATCAATCTTACTGATCTTAATTTTCAGTGTAAACTTATTCAGTCTTTTTTAAGGTCATGTTTCCAGGATTATTCTCACTTTAGTCTCTTTATTTAAAAAAATTGTTTTTTATTAAGCTTATTGAAATTTATTAAAATAAAGCATTTTGCTAATTACTAGTGGCTCTTCCCAGGAGCTTTCTTTTTCCCATCACTGACAACAAATGTTCTAGCTGTAGAATCTCTGATCATTTCCTTTTTTCTCTGCCTTCTGAACTAGTGGTTAAATTACTAAGGAAAGTCTCCATTATGATCAGGCCCAACGCTACCATATTCTTAACCTTCGTTCTAATTGAAAAAGATGCCCCTCCCAGGTGAGGGATTACTGAAAGGCATTCCTTTCTCTAGGCTGATACAACCAGAACCATGGCAAACAGAATAAAGACTGGTTTCAGGCCCCACGTGCCCCTAGCTTCCCTCCCAGCCTTGTGCCCTTGTGCAGGAGACAAGCTGTACAGCCATGACCTACAGCTCTGATTCTGACTCAGCAGCCCTGTACCTTATATGGTCCCATGACAGCCCCAACCAAGCATACCACTTGCCTAATTATCCTTGGCAGCCAGCCGGCTAGGAGGTGACAATTCCTTTTTTTTTTTTTTAAGATTTTATTTATTTATTTGACAGAGAGAGAGAAAGCGAGAGAGGGAACACAAGCAGGGGGAGTGGGAGAGGGAGAAGCAGGCTTCCCGCCGAGCAGGGAGCCCGATGTGGGGCTCAATCCCAGGACCCCGCGATCATGACCTGAGCTGAAGGCAGTCGCTTAACTGACTGAGCCACCCAGGCACCCCGACAATTCCTTTTAAACTACTTCCTTTATAAGAAATCTTCTGATACATTGAAATGAGCCAATCAGTCAACACAAATGGGAATTTTCATGGGCCTGTGACAGATTCCGATTAAAACGTGGTTTTTACCCAAAGCTTTAGTGCCCTGCTTCATATGAAGTACAATTTCATTACAAAATAGCAAGTCCATCCTAAGCCAATGAGGTAGCCCTAAGTACATGAACCAAAGGCAGGGACATGCTGATGTGAATTAAAAAGTCAGGCATACATAGAATAAGTGAGTCCAATGTCCAACAAATTTAGGAAATACTTAAATAAATAGAGGAGACTAAATAGTATTTGCTCCTTTGATCAACAAATATTTATTGAGCCCTTACTATGTGACAAATATTATTTAGACCCTGGGAAAACAGATTAACCAAATAAATGACACTCATGGAATTCATAGTGGGGTGGGAGGAGAAAGACAATAAATAAACACATCTCTACTATGTCAGGTGGTACTAAGTGGAGCAGAATGAAGCTGAGTGAGAGGGTCGGGTGAGGGTGAGGGCATCTGATGCTGACACAGGGTGGGCAGAGGAGAGCTCACTAAGAACGAGCATTTGTCAGAAAGAAGACCACCATCACTAAGCTGAAACTGTGTGAGCACATGCACCTGTGCCCATTTTCTTCTGTGTTTGCCTTTTCCCAATGATGTTTAAAGAGCAATTTTTATATTAAAACATCAACTCTTGGGGCACCTGGGTGGCTCAGTCGGGTAAGCGTCTGCCTTTGGCTCAGGTCATGATCCCAGGGTCCTGGGATCAGTCCCTGCTCAGCGGGGAGCCTGCTTCTCCCTCTCCCTCTGCCTGCCACTCCCCCTGCTTGTGCACACGCTCTCTCTATCAAATAAATAAAGAAAATCTTTAAAATAAATAAATAAATAAATAAAACATCAACTCTTTGCATTCCGTGTGTGATACCAATGTTTCTTCCCCTACTTTGTCAATATATTTTACCTTTGTGAATGTTTTTGCACCACTGGAATTTTTATCAGAATTGCATTCAAACTTATTAATTTAGGGAGAATGGACATATTTTCCAATCAGTGAAATTGTTAGTCCATTCCTGAAAGTCCCACAAATTTTTATTAAGATTATTCTTTAGTATTTTAAAAATACTTTTGCTGTTATGAATTTTAAGATTATTTTAGTACATTGTATTTTCAAACCATTGGTTCTGGTTATTAGAGAAAACCATTCATTTTTAAATATATGTATTTTGTACTTGATCATTTTATCAAGTTCTCTTATTCTAATTGTTTTTAGCTTCCTTCTATAATTTTTTTAAAGATTTTATTTGTTTAGAGAGAGAGAGCATGTGCACACAAGTGTGAGCAGGGGGAGGGAAAGAGGGAGAGGCAGAGAGAGAATCTCAAGCAAAATCTCTGCTGAGCAGGGAGTGGGATGTGGGTCTAGATCTCAGGACCCTGAGATCATGACCTTAGCGGAAATCAAGAGTCAGATGCTCAACCAACTGAGCCATCCAGGTGCCCCTTCCTTCTATAATTTTTAAACAGTCTTTCATGCCGGTATAATATCTCTGTTTCTTTTCATCATTAACATTTCATGTTTTATTCCGTTCACTAAAATTTTCAGAACAATGTTAAAGGAAAAAAGATAACGGCATACACGTTTTTCTTGTTCTTGATTTTAATGACACATATTTTCTAGCATTTCACCATTACTTATGTTGCTGACCCTTAGTTTAAGACATGTTCTTTATTATGTTAAGGAGATATCCCTTTAGTTATAGATTAAAATAATTTTATTTGGATTGAATATTGAATTTTATCAAATTCTTTCTGGCATCTGTTGAAGAAATGCTATGGCATTTCCCTGAGTGACTGATGCAATGAATTAAATTACTAGAGGATCCACCAAAAACGTTTTCCCAGAGAATACTTTTTCCACAGGCTGGTCCATGAAAAAAACTGAGTGGGGGAGGAAATTGTCATCTGATCAAATAACTTGGGGAAATGTTGCATAGCACATTCTTTTCTTAGAGATTCATTAGCTCGTTATCATGTGAAAGATGCTGACAAGTCTGAATTTGGCAGTCAAGAAATTCTGTTAAAAAATTATACACACACACACACACACACACACACACCCTATACTGCTGTATGATATATTTGCAAGCTGCTAAGAGAATAGATCCTAAAAGCTCCCATCACAAGAAAAAGAAGCATTTTTGTGTGTGTGTGTGTGTATCTTTATGATATAATGAATGTTAACTAAACTTACTGTGATAATCACTTCATGATATATCTCGTCAAGTCATTAATGCTGTACACCTGAAAACTTATATAGTGCTGTATGTCAATTATATCTCAATACAATGAAAATAGTCCTGTTAACTTTGTTAAACCCACCATTTCCAAACATTACCTGTCCCCCTTCCTTCATATAATACTTATTAGTATCCCATTGACTTAGGGTTCAGTCTAACACACTTGAGGAGTGCCATGTTGATAGCTTTCTCTATATTCTCTATTGGAATAGAACCTGCTTGGCCATAGGAGTATGACTATTTAATTTAGTGCTAAGATCAGTTGGTTGGGTTTTAATTGAGGATTTTTGAGTCTGTAATTACAAGAATAATTGTACTGTCATTTTTCATCCCTACCCCCTCTTGGCTCTTTCCAGGTTTCAGTATCACTGTGATGCTGGATTGATAATATGAATTGGGAAATGTTCCATATTTTTCTGGGCTCTGGAACAATTTATGCAGCATGGGAATTATCATAGGATTTTATTTTCTTAATTTGAAGTATTTTCTATAAAATAGCCCAAAGAGAGATGAACCCAAACACGGTGGTAACTGGTTGTCAGTGAGCTTATAATTGAATCCCCCTGTTAGCTCGATTTTCTTTACTGATGAGGCTTCAAGTGTCTCCATTTTTCCTCACTCTGAGTAAACATGATTGCTCTTTGCTCCAGAGGGTTAACGGTTCAGACAGCCTACTCTGCTTAGAAGAAATAACTTCTTGCTCTTGTCACTCCAGTGAGCCACAGAACGGGGGGACATCAAAGTCAGGTCAGGGAAGAAGGAGATGATAGAATCCCAGACAGGAGAATCACACTTCTCCATGAGCATGTTGTCCCTGATGCTGGGCACAAAGTGAGGTGACCAAAGCAAAGATCTGGAGGGAGAAACAGAACTGGGTGAATTGCGGGTCTAGAATCCCAAGAAGAGGGTTGAAGAGTATTGATTGGGTTTTTAAAACACTTTGAAGCAATGTTGGGATGATGTTGAACATTTTATGGTTTGTAAGGGGAGAAATGGGGTGTTAAGGCCACTTTCGAGACAAATTCCTCCCCAAGGCACAGAATGCTTTATTCGGAGAGATGCCATATTATTACAGACAAAATACTTCACGGATCTTCTAAGGGCTTAGGCATAAAATCACACAAAAATGGTTACATGTTTTCCTTTCTAACACAAGGACTACTCAACATTAAAAGGCAAAATACCTATCTGTGCAGGGCCCAGCTCATAGCAGTCAACTTGATGTGTTTAGTGTTTGTTGAATAACTGCATACTGTTTGTTAAATAAATGCCCATGTGTTGTCTTCCCCTGGTTTTATGCAACTGATGTGCCCCTAAAATGTGGAGCATAAATTAAATGAATCCTTTTTCCAGGTTTGTATATAACAACTCCTTAGGTGCTAAATATATGTGTGTGTTTTTTATCTTTCATTAGTTAGTGCATTTCTTAGCCCTGAAACATTAAATTTCAGTACTTTCAAGGTACAATAATTGTCTCAAATATTTCAATATATTTGAGGGAACTTAATACTCAAAATTTTTTTCCAAATAAGCTAATAAGTTGTCAGTTATTTCTATTTGTCTTTTCACATGCTGAGTAGAATAAACATAAAAATAATGTACCTTTTTCTAAAACACAAATCGCAGAAGATATAATTCTTTAACCACATGCAGCTTGTATTTCTTTCAAGACAAAAAGGAACTGCTAAGATTACATATC
The DNA here is from genome assembly GCF_964656455.1 of Halichoerus grypus. NCBI lineage: Eukaryota > Metazoa > Chordata > Mammalia > Carnivora > Phocidae > Halichoerus > Halichoerus grypus. The sequence goes on along the minus strand of NC_135716.1, from coordinate 125,309,461 downwards.
TCTGAGTTATTCTCTGCAATGTGATGAGTGCCAGAAAAGGAAACACGTATGTTAGAGGGAAATAACGGCTATCCATAGAAAAGTGGTTCCCTCCCCTCTATGCGCCACTCTTCAAAGAAGCACATTGAGCAAAGGTGAATTATTGGGAGAAACTAACTCATCCATTCATCTAGTCAAAGATCCGTCCACTGAATAGCCATCAGTGGAAGCTAGGCCAAAGCTTAACATGCTTACTAAACGCTACTACTTTTGTAGTGGTGCACAAAGGGAAAAAAAAATCAAAAGAATATTTTGGTGGTATGTAGCAATATGAATTCAGGATTCGAATGGCCATAATATTTTAACCAACACTGTGTTTTTTTGAAGCTCCTTGATGATCAATCACAAAGCTAAAAATCACTCCTTACCCCTGATTAGAGAAAAATCTGATTTTCCTGTTGCATTGCCTTCTTGAAAGAGATGATGGGGGAAAGTGCCACAGTGAAGAGCAGAGACTGAATCAAAGAATATTGATTTTGTGTCTAATCCGGCTTGCACTTTCTCAGTTCCAGCACCTTACCGGGAAATACATAGAGGCACAATAAAGTCACCTGTGACTAGAGAAAATTACTGGGTAGGGAGATAGAAAAACATATCTCTCTCCATGGCAATGCTTGAGTGTTGTCATTTTATATATATATATATATATATATATATTACCCCCCTTCACTGCTTTCAATTTTTGTGATTTTAAAGAAAACGCCATGATTGTGAAGGGACACCTTGTATGTTGATGGTGGCTTCCTGCAACTGGAGTGCACTTACATTTCATAGATATACCACAGTGGGTGGATGTACTCATCCAAGGCCTACCTCTAAGCCACTTTGTTACTCAGAGTCTTAAAGTAGCAGTGGGATGTGGAGTAGGAGACACGTGTGAGAGACAGCATGAAGGAAGAGCTGACATGACTCAGTAACTAACGGGGCACGAAGGATGAGGGAGAGGGCAAAGTCAAGGGTGACGCACATAGCCTGGAGAACAATGGTGCTGCCATCCAAAAAAAAAAAAAATTTAAATTAAATAATTCAAGAGCTGGAGCCGTCTACTATCTGACATAACCCCTTGGCTGCATTAATATAATCACGAATTCCTGAACCATGAGCGAGTGGAAGGAAACAATACTCACAACACTACAGTTGTGAGCACTTAGTTTTTCTTCTCTTACAGTGTGCAAATCAGCAGTTGCAAGCTTGGGTTTTAGAAAGCCTTCTCAGTCAGTCAGGGCACCATCCCGAATACATTAGTCGTATTAACAGCATGCTGGTCATGGGGGATTGCTACAAGCCCAGTCCAAGGTGAATGGCAAGTGCTCTTTTCGTCAGGGTTACTCAGAGAAGTGGCAGGTCCGAAGCCATTTAAAAACTGGCAAATGGCCTTCTGATAAATAAAATGGCACTTCTGAGGCTGAACATATTTGGAAGAGCTTTGTGCTGAGAGAAGACTAAGGAAGCTTTCCTATGGGAGGCTGGTATGCAAATGTCACTTTCTGGGTTTTGTTGACTGTGAAACTGGAGACGCCACTGGTAGGAGGGGTGCCTGGTGACAGCCGAAAGCAGGGAGGCAAGAGTCTTGCCTTTCAAGATGATGACCTAAGGCATTAATTGCCGCGAGATTCCATTAAGTATGTGCTTTACCAAATCAGGAAGGTGTAACGACACTCTTAATTTTCAGAGTTTGTTTTGCAGTGAAAATTCAAGAGACTGAAATTAATTTAGTTAAATTGATATTTTACCTTGTGATTTCAGGGATTTAATAGTGAATATGCTTCTTGGTCTTGATATATCTACTGTGGGTTCATTTATTCTCTTTTCTTTGGCACATCGCATGTAGTTGGGCCTTTGCTATGATTTGTTATTTATAAAATGTACAGAGCGTAGTTCATTCCTGATAGATGAAATCAGAGTTCTGGCTGAGCTGTAGGTCAACTGACTAGGAAAAGGAATTTAAAACCTGATTCTGTCCCAGCTATAAGATAAATAAGATCTAGGGATCTAATGCACAGCATGGTGACTACAATTAACAATACTGTATTATATACTTGAAAACTTTTTTCTTTTCTTTAAAGATTTTATTTATTTATTTGAGAGAGAGAGAGCATGAGCAGGGGGTGGGGGAGCAGAGGGAGAGGGAGACGCAGATTTCCCGCTGAGAATGGAGCCTGTCACGTGCCTCAGTCCCAGGGCCTGAGTTGAAGGTAGAGGCTTAACCTACTGAGCCACCCAGGTGCCCTATACTTAAAAACATTTTTTTTAATATTTTATTTTATATTTAAAAACTTTTAATAGGGCGCCTGGGTGGCTCAGTTGGTTAAGCAACTGCCTTCGGCTCAGGTCATGATCCTGGAGTCCCGGGATCGAGTCCCGCATCGGGCTCCCTGCTCAGCGAGGAGCCTGCTTCTCCCTCTGACCCTCCCCCCTCTCATGTACTCTCTCTCATTCTCGCTCTCTCAAATAAATAAATAAATCTTTAAAAAAAAAAAAAAAAAACTTTTAATAGAGTAGATCTTAAATGTTGTCAACACACACACACATACACTCAATGTAATAATATAAGGTGTGGGGGTGTTAACTAACATTATTGTGGGAATCACTTTTCACACTATATACATGTATCTGATCATCATGACGCACACCTTAATCTTGCATATGTTATATGTCATTAATATCTCAGTAAAGCTGGGGAGTGGGGGACCTGATTCTAGAGGTAAATGGCTACAAGGGGTGAGTGTGAGGCTTAAGCTAATTTTAAGTGGTGATTTAGGCCACAGCCCTGACATGTGGTATATCCTTAGATGTATCAGTAAGGCTTTCTGTTACATCATCAATGAGAACACATTGGCAAACTGTTTAAACTTCCTCGGGAAATAAAATGCTGTCCATTTCCTACTTAGGATCAACCTGCATTTCAAACTATTCAATTAAGTTGGACATATTGGGTGCCTACTGCGTGCCAGACATGGTTATCTAAGATGGGACATTTTTGCTGACCAGCATCCCTTTGCTGGCAAGTTTCCAGTCAGTTTGCAAGTCAGCTATTTATAAATTGGGACACATTTTGCTAAAGAAACAAATTTAAAAATAGTGGTTAGATTCTCAAGCCAATCTTCAAAAGCTAATTTAATTTATAATAAAGTGGAACTCAACTTCTAATAGCATCCTCAAACCTAACTCCATTTATAAGCAGTGATTTTCAACCCTGGCTGCACACATCACAGTATAATCACCTAGGAAAGCTTTTTTTTTTTCTGTAGTTATTTTAAAAAAATAAGTACGAAGACTCAGACTGTACCCCCAGAACAATAAAGTCAGAAGCCATTATCAGAGCAGTGGTGGGAAATGGAGCCTGGGAAAGGGTGGAAAGGACTGGAAACAAGGCCTCTAGGGAGAGTGGCATCAGGCCTGTTACTAGGAAGTAGAGGTCAGGACTCGAGGGGGTAGATGGTGGGGTTCAGGTATTAGGGCACGGATGGGTAAAATAAGAAGAAAGGACGCCCCTGGGAGAAGGAATAGACTATAGACTCACAGCCTTTGGGAGATTTTGGTCTCTGGTGACAGTAAAGGGTTTTTGAGGAATGAGGAAATGGTAAAGGGGTCTAGAACATTCAGCTTCAGGAGCACAGGATTGGTGTGGCAATGGTGGGGAGGAAGCTGGCAAGAACCCAGTTGGTCAGGATCATTCACCAGTTCTCTCTGTCCAGTTAATGAGGGAGGAAGGCAGCTCTACCTTCAAACCACTTTCTTATTTTAGGATAAGGCTTTCACAGAATTTCATGCCTCGTATTTCCTTCCTCCAAAAGGCAAATGTGTAGTTTTCTTCATCTTTTTGGCATCATTATGGACCCTCAGGACTAAGCAGAGGTAAGGGGAAATGAAGAGGAATGGATGAAATCCAATAAACAGGCTCCAGTAATAAGAGTAGGCTGGTGATTCTGTCCAGCTGCTGTCACTATCCAACAGCTTCCAGAATTCTGTAGCTCTTAGTTCTAGTGACTCCCTTGCAACTTAGTCAGCTTGTCGGGGGTCAGAAACATGGGCATAAAGTGTTACCAACAGCTGGTGAAAACAAATATACCAGGTGGAGGATCTCCTCAACTGTTTTCCTGTGTCCTCATTTTTTATAGTTTGGGTGTGGAGATTTCTTTTTCTGACGTTCTGTGACTGTTGCAATGCAGGGAGGTCTGTTGAGATAACATTCTCACATTTCAGTCAGATACTCTCAAATTCTAAGTTGCAGTCTGTATTTCTTCCTGGTACTTTCTACGATATATTGCTTCAGCTCTTGTTTAGTTCTCTCTTTATGGCATTTTGTCTACTCTGGATCAACAAAAATACTGGGCTAGAAGAATTCTGGAGACACGTGAAAGTTTTCTCTCCTGAATGGAGGAAAGGAATTATTACCATTATCTTCTCTCTTCTTTACATTTTTGGATATTTCTGATTTTTTTTCCTGATATGGGTAGAATAAATTATTGTGAAAGAGGTGGGGATGCCCTGTCTCTACAAGTTTCTGGAGGTGCTGGTATGGGAGAGTTTCTGGTATGGAGAGGGTACGCACAGGAAGATCTCTTCCCATGTGTGAATTTACTGTAAGCAACAAACACAGAGGTCCCTCCCCTCATAGATTGCTGGCCAAGCTGTGTAACAACACTGTGGGAAAAAAACACCACCTCCATGAAAGAAATTCTTCAGTTCAGTAAGCAGGGAGTCTATCTCAGTTGGAAAATCTGGATTAGATTTCAAAGGAAGAATGTTCTCCTCTCAAACCACATCCCATCTCAAGAATAGAGAGAAAAATGGATTTTTTTTTTTAGGACTGAAATTTCTGCACAAAATTGAATTGGGATACCATTCAACCTTAGTGGTCAAACAGCTAGTTTAATAGGTGAGACTCCATTAGCTTTGACTGTTTCAAGGAAGATTCTGTCACATCATTTGACTTAAGATGTTGTGCCAGAGCAGACAGACTCCCTTTTAAGGAATTTGCTAGACTAGAAGAACTGGATCCGTGCCTGCTTTGATACACTGATGATGGCCTATCATTTGCAAAGGTGTTGTGTGTAAAGTAGTCAGTGAACGTCAGCCTACTGGAAAACTGACAAAGCCTCCTTCTCTTAGAGACGAAACTCCTCAGTGCCCAAAGATTCATATGTCAGTTGTTGCTTCTGACCTTTTCTAATTGAATTATCCTTCTTTAGTGAAAACAATTTTAAAGGTGTGGGAAATGGGGGTACTGCTTAGCTTTTCCTATTAAAAATAAGTATACCCCTCGAAATAATTTATTTCAGGACTTACTGAGCCATGTAACTCAGTCAAAAAAGTGATAATAGCTTCAGATAGGCAGCAAAATTAGTCCTTCTTAACTAGAAAGTGAGAGCTACTTTGAGTTTTTCAAATTTCACTATTATGTGTAGCCCCAGTTACTCGGGCTCTGGCTGAGGCTGGTTTAGTGATGATCCCAGTGGTACTGGAGGCTTTAACCAGAAGCTTGGATCCCCAATCTCCTTCAATGGGGTGAAACGACCTCAAATCTCTGTCTTCAATCCTCGTTAAAACTTTTGGTTGTTTAAAAGTTCTTTTTAAACATAAATTTTCATTTTGAAACAGAAACAAGGGCTTGAAATGCATTTTTTGTCAGAAGCAAGTTTGAGTCTGATTCTGTACTATGATTATTTCTAAAGGAAAATCTTGGTTTAACTCAAGTTCCAGTTAAGTCAAAAAGCTAAGGGAAAGTGAGTAGTTTCATTTCTTGTCTAAAAAAGGAAAAGTGGCAGGGAAAGGGCTTTTATCTACTTAGATATACTCCTACCTGATTACAATCTTTCCTTTTTTTTCCCCTTCGGTCTTAAGGAAAGTATATGCAGAAAGAATGGATGATAAGAGAACTAGAAGAGAAAGCCAACCCCTTCCATTAATTACCTTTATCTTAGCAGTGGAATAGGCACCTACGCCTTAGGTAGAGAAAGGTGATTAGCATTCAGAATACTGAAGCCCACATCAATTTAGGAAGGGCATGATTTCAAGATAAGTTGAAGGGTAAGTTAGAAAGAAGCAATTTTTAAAAAGCCTAAGTATAAAACTAAGATCAGATCAAATAGTGATTGTTAATAAGAGCTAAAGATTAGTTAGAAGTGAAGCCCCTAATTATACTAGAGTTTTTAATAGACTCATTTTGTTGGAAAAGGTCTTAGAGGTCAACCAATCCAACTTCATATCTCTGGTTGCAAAGAACAGACACCTCCTCCAACAGACACAAGCCAAAGAGAAGAATTTATTGGAAGGTTATAGAACCTAAGCCTGGAAGGAAGCCATGCCTGGGGAGGGAAGTGGATCTAGGAACTTGATCATTATTTCAGGACTTGTCCCTTCATTTTTTTTTTTTTTTAAGTTGATGCGTATCTCCACACCTGTGGCATAAAGCTGTTGTCTGAACATGACCATGGTTGAAATTCTAAAAGCTGTTTTGAATCCTGAAGTCATAAATACAGATCAATAAAGTGATAGTATCTCTGTGCTAAAATATACAGCCGTACCTTCCAGCATGGGCTCTGTTACTGTAACTGCAATTCTAGACCTTAGTGATGAAAGACCCTAAGCCTACCTATGCCAGTCTTCTTATTCTACCATCAAAAAAAAAAAAAAAAATGTGGACCAAGAAGAAGTTGCAAGTTCAAGATTTCCTAGAGGGTTATCAACAGAATCTGAAGACTTGAGGTTCTTTGATGATTGCTCTGTCAGACATGTGGTGCCTTGGACGATTCTGAGACTGATGACTGAGAAAGAACTTAGTTAAGAACCTGAGTTTTCTGGTGTCAACTGTCTTTGGGCAAGTAGTTTATATCTCCCTGAACCTTCATTTGTATAATGGGGATATCAATACTCCCCATAGGTCGGGGTTGTTGTATGGATTAAATGACATGACCTATGCACAGCTCTTGGAACAATGTCTAGTACATATACCTGCCCCATAAATGATAGCAGTTATTATTATTAATAAAAAAATTAGTCAGGGCGCCTGGGTGGCTCAGTTGGTTAAGCGACTGCCTTCGGCTCAGGTCATGATCCTGGAGTCCCGGGATCGAGTCCCGCATCGGGCTCCCTGCTCGGCAGGGAGTCTGCTTCTCCCTCTGACCCTCCTCCCTCTCATGCTCTCTGTCTCTCATTCTCTCTCTCAAATAAATAAATAAAATCTTTAAAAAAAATAAAAAAATAAAAAAATTAGTCAGCTCTTTGCTGCATAACAAATAACCCTGAAACTCAATGGCTTACAAGAACATTTATTTCCTGCTCACAGGTCTGTGATCAGCTATACCTCTGCTAAGCTTACTGAACTTGGCTCCAGTTTGGGGTTCATGTCTGCTGCATGGGTGTCCTCACCCCAGGAACCAGGCTAAAGAAGCACACCCTACTGGGATGTGTTGTTCTCTTGATGGAGGGAAGATGTGTAAGAAATGGGAACCATGTGATGCTTTTTAAATTCTTTACCGGGGGGCACCTGGGTGGCTCAGTCGTTAAGCATCTGCCTTTGGCTCAGGTCATGATCTCAGGGTCCTGGGATCGAGCCCCGCATCAGGCTCCCTGCTCCATGAGAAGCCTGCTTCTCCCTCTCCCACTCCCCCTGCTTGTGTTCCCTCTCTTGCTGTGTCTCTTTCTGTCAAACAAATAAATAAAAAATTTACAAAAATCTTTAAATTCTCTACCAGGAACTATCACTACTACTTCTGTTCCACTGGTCAAAGCAAGTCATTTGGCCAAGCCCAAAGTCAAGGAGGTAGGGAAGCTACTGCACTCACAAGCAAGCCATGTTCAGGGAGGGAATGAACAATACAATCTCACACAGGAAGGTTGAAAGGAAATCTATGATCATTGAGACAAAGGCCTCTAGAGTAGCTTGAATAGTCTGAAACTAGAACCTACACAGGCTGTCCATAATTTCTCATGTCTTCGAAATTATAGGCCATTTGGGTAGATCCAGGGCAAACAACAGAGTTTGGAAATAGAGATTAGGTATAAAAGGACACAGTAGCATCTATAAAAGGACACTATAGAAACTTTACTTGGTGGAGGAGAGGTTGCTTTAGAGGTCATTTAGTTCAGCATTTCTAGAGCCAAAGGTATTTTAAAGGGCTCACATCCTTAAAGCAGCAATGGTATTTGTTTTCGTTTCCATTTGTCAAAAAAAAAAAAAAAACTCAGTAAATTCGACGTTTATATAAAAACTGTTTCCCTTTTAAATGGAACAGGTCGAGAGCCTCCAGGTGTGTATTGAGGAAGGCTGCCTGGTGGTAAGTGAAGATCAGAGAAGTTTGCTCATGACTTGTAACTTAGTTTATAACACAGATGAACACTACTGGGTACATCCATTCTCATCACACATATTTTAATTGTTTTTATTCTTAGTCATATATTGTTTACATTAGTTCACAATTCTGGATTAATGAGGAATTTAATGAGGAAGAAGAAAACATAATTCTGCCAATTTTTCCCTAGATACTTTTCTCCAGATCCATAAATTTCCATCATCTGAAAAGACTAGCTATATAGAACATCAAGATATCTCTAATATTTCAAAATGTAATGTAAGGGAAAAAAATAAATCAGTGTTATGTATGCATCCTGTCTCTAATGAATAATCTCTTACGGAAATAAGCACTGATGATGTTTTGAGGTCCATTCCAGATTAGAGGACAGCTGAGAACTATTCGGTATTCCCTTTATTCTCATACCTCAGTGCAACTGCAGAGGCCATTCCCTCTGTTTGAAAGGCTCTCTTCCTTCTTCTTTTTCTGGCTGGTGTTCTTATTTAGCTTTAATCCACAGCTCAGCTCTTACTCTCAATTGGGAAAAGAATCACCTTCACCACATTCCCTCAGTTGTGTCTATTGCTCTTCCCTCGGTAGTCTTATAGCACTTGCAGGGAATTATCTCCTTGATAGCGCTATTTCTGAACATGGTTATCGAGTCTGTCTCTCCCACTTGACCCTGAGTTAAGATCGGGGCAACTTGGTATTTCCTGAGCATAGTACCGTGTCTCACACCTACAGTGTGAATGGATGAGAGGAAGCAGAATAAGCTTGATGAGATTAGAAACTGAAGAGGATGTGGGCGAGAGCATTTCAGGAAGAAGGAAGGTATACATCAGCAAAGTGAGTGAAAAGACAGAAACTGGCATATACAAGATGTGTTTAAGGAGCAAAAAAATGGATGCACATGGCTAGACGAGAGAGTTCACAAGAAGTCCTAGAAAATAGAGTGGGGAGTTTAGGTTTGTGGGAGAGATGCCCACTGTCTTAGCCTGCTTGGGCTGCCATAACAAAATACCCTAGACTGAACACAACAGAAATTTCTTTTCTCACAGTTCTGGAGGCCGGAAGTCCGAGATCAGAGTGCCAGCATGGAGAGTTTCTGGTGACAACCCTCTCCCTGGCTCGAAGACTTGTCATTGTGTTCTCACGTGATGGGAAAAAAGAGAGCTCTGGTCTCTCTTCTTCTTCTTAGAAGGGCACTAATCCCATCACGAGGGCCCCATCCTCATGACTTCACGCAAAGCTAATTACCTCCCCAAAGCCACATCTCCAAATGCCAACGCACTGGGCATTAGGGCTTCAACATAAGAATTTGGAGGAAATACCTTTCAGTCAATACCGTGTGGTTAAGGAACCAGACCTGCCTTAATGAAGCACGCCCATGAGATCTCCACCATCCATCCCTGCCATTCCTGAGGTTCCATTGTTCGTTTAAGAAAGTGAATGAAATCCCAGAAATCAACATTTCCAATTGAAGGGGATTGAAAGCCAAAGGGCAAGAGCAAAATAACCTTTTAATTTCTGAGATGAATGAACAAAGTAATTTTTGTGAGTGGTATCTTCTATTTCTACAGCAGCCATAAATCATACCTTTGGGAGCTGTACCATTTTACTTTTAAATGTACGTTTTGAAAAGAACACAGTCATTTCTTATTATGCTTCTTTTGTACAATTTCGTTGCATTCGTCACGAGTCAGAGAGTCCTGTTGATTCTATGGCAGGAAAACTGTTATATTCATAGCCCAAGTGCCTACGGATTAGCACAGGCATTTCACATTAGCTGATTGGGAGGGTAAAGCAGTCTTCCTCTAAGATTTACTGCTTTCTCCATTTACTCACTGTCCATTTTTCATTATATTTCATGTCTGGATTCCTTTCATTTGGTGCATTCTCTTAAGAATCGCCATCCACAGTATGATATTTTTATCCATTTCAGAAGTTTGTGTCCATTTGCAAATGATTCAAGCCAAGATCGAGAATTCTGCTGCCTGATTTGCGGAAAGTTGTTGCTGTCTAAAGATTTGCTGGGCATGTCCCATTGATAGATAGTACAAATATACAGTGTTAATATAATGGGAAAACTCCAGAGTATTTCCATAGCTCCTGACTATTGAATAATATACAAAAATATATGACTTGGGGACAGCTGAAATTGTTTCCACACTTTGAGCTCTGCTTCCATTAGACTGGTTCACAATATTAGATTGAATCCCAAGGTGCTACTGATAATCATCAGCTGTTTTTCTTGCCCAGTCTCTTTGTTTAAATGTATTCTTTCATTATCCATGGGCTTTTGAAAAAAATGGGGAAAAGAATGTTTTTAATTGAATAATCTGTATTCTGTCAGGTATTCTTTCTCCCTAGGAAGGTATATGGAAACTTACTTTGCTATTTTTATTTATCCTGCCAGTGTAGTATATTGATGAGAGAATGGAGATCCAATAGTGTTAAAACAAGACATGAAATATTGATTAATTCTTTTTTTAAATTCCCTTTTTACTCCTGAGTGTAGCAGATTTCAGAAGCTGCTGCCAATATTGTGCTCTCCAACAAACCTCCATTATTGGGAGGGTCTTGATCCCCTTTGGGCTTTGATAAATGATAATTATACTTTTAAAATGTTTGCTTGGAGTGCCCCAGGCCTTGTTTTCATCAGTTCATCAAAGAAATGAGTAAGAAACAGTAAAATTTAAGCTGAAAATTTTGAGCCAAAGGCCCCCAAAGGAACCATTCCATGAAGAGGAAGCAGCCAGAGACTGAGGCAACTTGTTCCTACCTGACACATTTTTCCTTTTCCCATTGCACATTCCCCATTGCAGGTCAGGACTTGCCATTTGGGTCTAGACCAAGTGAATTTGCTGATTCCTAGGATTGTATTGAGAGGTAAGATAATAATGATTTCGTATTGACCAAACCTGAATGGCTTCAGATAGGTTTGTAAAGAAAGAGAAAGAAGTAAGATGTTTGGCTGGTTGAAGAAAAGCAGTGGGACAGTGAGCTGAGTGGGCAGAATGGGAACTGTAGGTAGGGAGAACCTGGATTTTTAGGATCAGGGACATCCTCAAGGCAAGCCACTCAAGTCAAGAGGAGGCACTGGGGAATCAAGAAATCTATTGCCCTTTTAGGGCACAGGTGATCTTGGAACAGACGAGAATCTGGTGAGCTATGAAAAAGAACTTATTGCACAGAGCAGCACCCCCCAAAAAAGAATTATCTCATCTAAAATATCAATAGTACTGAGATTGAGAAACCCTGATAAAGAGAAAGTGCTATTATTTCATCCATCAAAGGCAAGTTTCTTGAGTTCAGAACCCAAGTCACTGAGTTAATGGTGTTCAATAATTAGCAGGGCATCCTGTGAATAAAGAGTAGATTCAGTGTAATCCCATTTTCTTTTGAAAAGTATCCATTTTAGTTTCTTCAGTTCCTCCCCTGAAATTCCCCAGAAGGGAAATCTCACTCATTAGAAAGTTCGAGCTTTCCAGGCAATAGGAAGAAAATGCTTCACAATGTTTCCAGAAATGAGAAGATGAGAGAGCATGCTCAGAAGCAAAAGTACAGGTGAATGAAGCATGCTGACAGCCAAAAAGATTGAGATTGGTAAAAATAAGGATAGCTTGACAGACAACGAATCCCTTTGGGCATGTGATGACCTTTAGACATCAAGCAACAGTAAGTAAACATCAAGGGGCAAGGTAGCTTATATTTTATTGGTAATAAACTAGATGAAAGATCATATTTTAAATGATATGCCTTCAAGCATGTGCTATATCAAGGTGTTGACAGCATCATTTTTCCAAGAGATGAGCAAGTAAATTTAAGTCGTTTCCAAGTAGTAAGTATCTTGATTACCAAGGAGCAGTGGGATGCAAAGCTTGGTTAGTGGAAACAAATGATTGATAGCTTCCTCTTAACACTTCTGCCTTTATTTTCCTCGGCATGGCTCATTATTCTGCCACGTTAATTTAAGCTTTCTTATTGTATTGAATTAGGGGTTTAAATTCTCTTATCATCCCTATGGGAATCTTGATTGTTTATTTGTAGATGACAATAATTGTTTTTATCGATCCCCAAATGTAGAAGGTATAAAAAGTGCTATGGCTGATGGCCAGCTGGTACAAAGTTAGTGCCACGTGCATGAGTGACAAATTACAAAACAGTATTTGGCCCCAGACGAGATCCTTTAAGAATTTTTAAAAGCATCTGATAGTTATCCCTAGGTCCCTTCTAGCTGAAAAGCATAAACAATTTCACATACATCGGCTCAAGTCTTTTTGTTGTTTTTATTGAACCCCCAGAGGTCTACTTGGGCATAATTTATACATCCTCATTTCTAGTACACCCACACAGCAGGAGTTTGGAATGGTGTAGCTACAAGAATTCCCAGAGCCAGTGCCATCCAGGCCAGTGAGTTCCATTAGGGACCCAGATCACCAAGGCCATTATTCAGAAGAATTTCTGGATTAATCTAGCAGTTGCCATTATGCCACTATAAGTATTCTGTAGATGACATTAACTCCAAGCATTTTGAGAAGAAACCACTTTGCTATCCCCAGCATGTACTATGGGTAAGAAACCTCACATGATTTTACATCCCAAATTTATCAGAGGCACCAGAGAGAGAAAATGCAACTGTCTAATTAAAGTGCTGTTTTTAGGACAGGACACTTCAGCAGTCTGAGTCCCCGCAGTCAGAACCAAATGCAACACAGCTTACTTGAAGATTTTCAGCCTATTATGATCTGTCTATCCAGAAACAAAATAAGGTTTTGCTTAAAAGTAATAGGTTAGGCTTAAAAGTCATCAAGTATCAGAGACATGGTAAAATTTCCTTATCAGTTAGTAAGATGGAAAGATCTTTGACCAGATGCCAAACTCTGAAATTCTTGACCTTCTTTTCCTGTGGTGAAGAGAAGATAGATATGTAGAGGAACCACTTTGACAATTGTACCCTATTTATCCTTTGCTTCCATTCTGAAAGTTTGCTGTTGAACACTCAAAGTGACTATCTGGATCAGAATGAGCCAGGAGAACTTGTTTTGCAGAGTAGAGGTCCACACGTCACACAAATGACCTCCCCCTCACCACACTTTATGCTCGAGCTATAATATTATCTTGGTCCTTGACAGTTAGCCGCTCTATGGACAAACTGACTCCTAGAAAACCACATAAAAAGAAAAACATTTTGCCCTAATTTTGGTTTACTTTTTCTCTCACTCAAATTAAGCTTTACTCTGAATACTATGATCTCATTGTGTCCTTGGTCTTGGACAGCCATTCCAGCACGTTCCATGAGCAATAGTGTGAAAGAGGGAAAAGTTTAGCGACTATAGCTACCACTATTGTGAGGTAAAACTTTACATCCTGTTTATATATGCCTCAGACATTTAGGTGTATGCCCACCACACAAGTGGGCATTAAAGGTGATCTGACTGATTAACATGTTTGTTAGTTACACATTCAGCATGTGTGGAGCATATTATTGTAGAATGGGCAAAGCTTAAAACAGATTGACTGTTGAGGGTGACAATCACAGAAGCATTTGGTTTTAAAATTGGAACAAATCCTAGATATGACTTAGTTCAACCATCTCATTTTAGAGACAAGGAAACTAAGATGACCCAAAGAGGTTAAATACATTATCCAAGGCTTGGTAGTGACAAAGCTGGAATGTGAAACTAGGTATCCACACTCTCAATTTCAAACTGCACTCTGTACTGACTCTGAAACACATGGGCTTGTGTTTTGTTACATGTATTGTGATGGTCTTGACAGGTGTGCTACCCCCACTAGAACATTTCTTTAAGAAAATATTCATCACAGGGCACCTAGGTGGTTCAGTTGGTTAGCTGTCTGACTCTTGATCTCTTAGCTCAGGTCTTGATCTCAGGGTTGTGAGTTCAAGCCCTGTATTGGGTTCCACGTGCACTTAAAAAAAAAAAAAAAAAAATATATATATATATATATATATATATATATATATACATATGTATATATATTTTCATCACTAACTTCTGGCATAGGATTGCAATAAATGTCTGTTAAAAAAACAAATAAGTGAGACCTACTTTTCTTATTGTGTACAAATAAATGTTGTAATTTTTAGTGGTCTCTGCTAGTGCGTGGTCAGCCTAGTAATGAAGAAGGTTAGAGAGGATAGAAAGGTTGAAAAAGGTAGAATGAGAAGGCAAAAAGAGGTAAAAGGGGTATACAGTTCAAGTAGGAATATAACTGGAAAACAATCAGTACACAGACAAAATTTCTAGATTCAATTTGGGAGCTTTTAATCAAGACTCTTGCCTCTTCTGATCTCTCCCAATTTTCAAATAAGGACATTTAAGCAGATGGTGCGTTAAGCAGATCTCATCATTGCTGCTCTCCCTCAGACCCCAGAAGACAGGACGGACGGCAAGTTAAATTGTATAATAAGCAAAGTTGCTCTTGAGTGTATCCCACTTCCCTCTGGCATATCCCCCCTCCCATTTGGCACCCATTCCTAACCCATGCTGCTGCTACTATTCTTATCCCGGAGGAAAGTGCATGTAACTCCATGTGATCCTGTTTCTGGAATATTTTCCATTTAGAAGACACACCAGGAAGACAACTTACACGGTGGCATTTCAGACTCAGTGGCAAGTGAGCAGAGGGGATGGATATGTATGGACTGGGTTTGTCTCTCCTTACAAAACATCCAAAGTCAATTAAAATAGAAGTGAGAAAATCCAGTTATCATACCCCTCTGTGAGCTTGTGTTGCTCCTGAAATGCTTACATGTTGTAAGTCAATTGATACCAAACAATGCCTGTTAAAAAAAAAAAAAAAAGAATCAAAGGATCCAGGGTTCTAAGTATAACACATTGATGGCTTGGTACTGGAGAACTACATCAACAATACAGGACATCAGTGGGAAGTGACTACTGGCTGGAGGGCTGTACCCAGAGAGTGGTTATCAGTGCTAAGTGTCAGTTTCTAGAAGAGCTGGCTGTGCTCCAGCATGCCAGGAAGTCTAGATGGAAGGTATGAAATGTAGTCTTTTTTAGAAGTGGTGCTGCACAGTTGCCAGATAACCTGGTGAGACCCAAATGCTCCTATGGGAAGAGATTAAGGAGATAGGCAGTCATCTGTTTTGGATGGATTGGGTCCCCTTGGCTAAAGCCAAGTATGGAGATCTAGCTTTTCATCCAGTATTCCTTTGAGCCATTGAAATTTGGCAGACCCTTCCAATCAGCACAACACCTAACTACCTCGGCCACTCTCCCCCTTCGGTTACTATGATTCCCCTCTTTTCCTTAAACATACCAAGCACACTTCCATCTTTATGATTTACCCTTTACAATTTCTCTTCCTGGAACACTTTTCTCTCATATGGTCTGTTGAGCAAGTGGCATCTGTCTCCTATCACCAGAGGTAGAGGTCCAAGCACTTCTTCCCACTGTGTCTTATTTGAACTGCCAAGAAAAACACAACACAGTCAAACACTGGATAGAGCAATACTTTACTCACATAGAGAGGAGATAGAACAAGATCAGCTCTAATAGTGAGCCTTGGTCCTCATCGCCCCTGGGTCCTTCCTGGCAGCTGATTCAGAGCCCTTGGCCTGCAGGCAACCAAGGACCCTGTCCACTCTTGGCAGGGGATAGATATAGTATGCAGTTGACCAGGTGTCATGTAACATGTATACTTAAGCAGAGCAAAGGAGTACACATTGAGTCTGAAACAGGGAAAGATATCCCCACACAAGACAATAACCAGGCACAGGATGTGAGGATCTCTTATAAAGGAAGTGGTCCAGGCTCAAAGCCCATTCTTTTTTTTTTTTTTTTTAAGATTTTATTTATTTATTTGACAGAGAGAGAGCGCAAGCAGGGGGAGCGGCAGGCAGAGGGAGAAGCAGCCTCCCGCTGAACAGAGAGCCCGACATGGGGCTTGGTCATGACCTGTCAAAGCCCATTCTTAATGCGGCCGAGATGAGAGTTGAAAGACTGCACACGTGAGACCATCTTTTCCAATATGTTCCACATGGCTTCTTACTATCCCACCCCAGCACCAACAGCAACCTTCTTCTCCCCACCCCAACCCAGATCTTTGCTTCCATTATCAAAGAGGCCTTCTGAGGCCAACCTTTATAAACATAGCCACCTCCAAATCTATGAAGAGAAAATCTTTGGTTGTTTTGATAATTGTTGTATCACCAGCATTTACGACAGTAATTGCACATAGTAGGTGTTCAATAAAAATGTGTTGAAGAGATTGGTAACATAGGTCTTACAAAGGAAAAGTCTTGTCTCATGATGCCTAGAAATCAGTGAAGGAAAACTTTTCAGATGCTTTCATAGAGCAAGTCATTCACCTACACTGCATCCAATTTACACTTAGAAACCCAACAAGTCTTAAAGAAAGTGATATGTCCAGGTAAGCAAGATAACACCATTATCATTCAGTTCCCATCAGGGCTCCAAGCAACTTTAGAAAACCTGTCCTCTGATATACAGCACTAATTCGTGTCTTACAGAAAATCAAATAAATTATTTTTTTACCCGAAGGGAGCAGGATTATTTGACTTCAGATATTTGCCATATGGCTTCTCTTCCATACAGCATAGCTTCTAGGCTTAAGGTAGTAAGAGTGAGAGCATGCCTATAAATTATTCAGAGATAATTCAAAATAAGTGTGTATCTTTGACAGATTGTCAAGTTTCTTAATGCTTTTTCCTGATAACAAGGGCTATGTTTTTGATAAAAGGTTGCTCACTTCTCACCACACTTTATTGTTGTTCTGTGTATGTTTTTTGTTTGTTTTGTTTTGTTTGTTGTTGTTTGTTTCTGTTCCCCCCACAGAGTCCAGTCTGGCTCTTATCTCAGCACGGGGTGGTTTACCTTCATTCTGGCCATGGATGCCTGTTACGGCATTCACGTCTACGGGATGATAAATGACACCTACTGCAAGTAAGATCACAGGAAATTATTTTTATGCATCTCCAATTCTGATATCTTGTCAAAATATCACAATTCATTTTAATACCATAAATCAGGGAAACAGATAAAGCAACAATTATTTCCTGGTGCTCTTTGCTGACATGACATTTTATTGTCAGTGCATCAAGTTGTGACTTTTAGGGGTGATAAAAAGAAAAATATTTACCACAATCTAATGTCAAATGTCAGAAGGAACATTTTCCCCTTAATCAGTGGCATATCAGGGATTTGTGGCTTGGAAATACAGAACAGGTTTAGTGGTTATTTAATTTGCAAAGCAAGTTTGTCATTTCTGCCGCTCTAATGGCCTGATGGATAGCTAGCTACTCAATGGTTATATTTGATCATGAAGGACAAAATGTCCTGACGCCTCAGAGAAGCTGACAGCTTAGCAAGAATTCCTGGAAATTATAGTTTACTAATAAGTGAGTAATCTGCCAGATCCATATTTAAAATAGATATGTTTATCCACAGTATATCCCTGCTGGAGGGATCATTTCTAATTATTTAATAAAACAAACCCTCCTTGCTTCATCAAGGTAATGAAATATACTTCCACACTAACAATTGGCACAATGTAACCCAGAGAGTATTTTAATCGTATTGTCAAAATGGTAACTAAGCCACAATCTTCATGATCAAATATTTCTACCCTAAGTATAATGGAGCACAGATGTACCAAATATCTTACCCTGAAAAATCACAAAGCTTCTTTCAAGCTCTGTAAGAGCATCAGGCCATCCGAAGTTTGCCTCCATTATACGCTGTTTCCTCCTTCCAAGATAGGTATATGTTTGAATGCAATTGGTGTGATATATAAATTTCATTTGATTTATTAAGGCACTAAGGATCTGGTAAATCTTCCTAAAAGCTTTTATACATAAAAGCTTTTAACTGAGTTCATGGACAAGAATCATGCATGGGTTTGCAAGTAAATGCATTTACTAGGCCCGTAATGGATTCTTGCAAATGAATGCTTCATTCTTCATCTCAATTCTTCTCCCCTTTTCTTTTCTTTTTTTTTTTTCTTTTTTAGGACAGAAGGATATAGAAAAGTCCCCTATCATTACTATGAACAAGGAAGAGATGAGTGTGATGAATATTTTCTTCATGAACATGCTCCATATGGGGGGCATAGGTTTATCACTGAAAAGAAAGTGTTTGCTAAATGGGCCAAGAAACACAGGATAATATTCACACACCCAAACTGGACAGTGTCTTGATGTTAGTTTTTTCTGATCTTGCCACAACACTTGACATGATCATAATACCACAACTGTGATGCTCATGATGCTGATGATGGTGACGATAAAGACAAAAACAATGACCAAGTTTCTGTACATTCTCCGATACGGATGGTGACTCTGCCAGTAATTTGAACTTGGGATTTCATGGAGGGTGGATGTGCTCTTTACACTCTTTCTGAAGGTTCAACATTACATATACCGCACTTTATAATTTAACTGGAATTGAAATGAAGGCCAGTAACATGACAGCAGTGACCTAAGACATGGGAAGATTATCCTTCAAGATAGCTGCCCAGAATTCTTGAACAGTGAGTAACTTTCAAAAGCCATGGGATTTGGCCTCATGAGGCAAAGTTATTGACTCTCTGGTCTCTTGAACTTGAGCAGTTCCACCATCTTGAAGAATGGTTGATTGTCAAACACTGACCCAAGAAATGCTATCTGGGTACAAGTATTGTACCCCAGTTACTAGTTAGCCTAGAGGCAGGGAAGGAATCTCTTCCTGACAGACCCTGGTCCTACAGTACCTCCTATAGCTAAAGCCTCAGGCCATTGCCTAATTAACAATGAAGATATCACGGACATCCCACCCATCAGGATTCTTCAACAATTCAAACACTTAATTCAAAATGGGCCAACTAGCAAATCTTGAGGAATTTTCACTCTCACCACTCCATCCTCACTACCCCAAACAATATAACTAAACACGTCACTAGAGTGATCTCTATTACTGCTTAGTTATTTTTGGTCGAGTCCTAAATATTTCAGAAAGCTATTTAATATGTAAGATACCAACACTGTAATAACATATACTGTGAAAGCGTTCTTAAAACATAACCAAAAGGGTTTGCTAACTGTGCTTCAACATCCAACAACACAAAAATATATGCTTTTTAAAATCATGAAACAAGGAAAGCAAAGCATATTTTTACATCAATTTGTATCCTACCATACTTCATAATATATATTTGTATATTCAGATTTCTACTTTATAGGCTCAGCTGCATCTCTCCATACATTACATTATCGTTGCCAAGTGCCAACCACTAGACATGGAGAGGAAATGATTCCTTGTATTCAATCTGACCAGAGCTTTTGCCTTCTTGGGGTTCATTTTCCCCACAGTGTATCAGTTGTTATACCAGAATAACAACACTAATAATGACCTTAATGTCCAAAGTGCTTTGTCATTTAAAGTCCTTATACATATGCTGTCCTATGTGATGCCTGTGACCACCCCACTGGGCTATTGCCTGCACATTCTGACATCCTTAGCAGATGATCTGCAATTTGTTCATTGCTTTGATATATTCCAGATCTTTCCCTCTGCTAATATTTGTATAGAATAGCATTTATGTAGACTAGTAACCAATTGACTTCAGTGCCAAATAAATATATTATATCAGGATTTTGCAAAAAGTATCACAAGGATCATCCTGGCCATAGACTAGGACTCCTGTGAACATAGGTACTTTTGAATTTTTTTTTTTAATGACTTTTTAGGTAGAGAAAAATGAGGAAGCAGGGACAACAGGAGGGAATGAATGCAGAGAAATACAGTTTCCTGTCCCATCTTGAGATGACATTGTTCTCCATACACTCATTGCTCATTAAATATGAGAGGCTTGATTTGCTGAGAGAGTGGCCGAGAGACCAAAAATATCCTTGCAAATGATTCAAAAGACACAGCCGAGCTTAATTGACAGAATGATTTGAAGGATGAAAGTGATGACGCATTTCACATGAGCAGCCTTTTGCAGGTCTTTACCAGTGCTGGGTCCCATGATAAGTTCTCATTAAATGGGGCCATTCTGGGCAAAAGCCTCTTTGCTGCTCTCTGCTTGCCATTTGGTTAACACCAATACTCAGAGCCAAGAAAATGGCCAAACGCCACTTCCATCAACACTCCTATTTTTTCCTCGTGTGCTTTTCAGTTCTATGTATGTCAGGTTTTGTTGAGCGGACGATGGATGGAAATGCCCACTCAAAGAAAAATAAACAGATGCAAATGTTAAAATTGTAATACAGATAGTTTTCCCCCCTGTTTTGACACAGAAGTTCCACTTTTAAATAAAAAGGAACACTTGATTATCAGAATGCTTCAGGGAATGCCATAATTTATTTCGTTTTCTGGTAAAGGGAGGGTTAAATCGATTTGTTGTAGTCCTTACTAATAAGACACTTTGCCCCCTTCCTGGCTCCCCTGCCTCTCCATGAAAGAGACTTTGCCACACCCACACGTACCCTGCTGTGGGAGGTGTGTGTAGAAAAGTCAGTGTTTCCTCTGGAAGGGTGAGGGGGGGCCTCCCCTCTCCTCTCTTCCTTCCTCTCCCTTCCCCCCTTTTTTCCTTAACTGAACCCCAACCCCACTTTCTATTGTTGTCTCTTGCCTCCTTTTCTCTAAAAGTGGGAAACAAAAAAACCAGTATTCTTAATTTGGAAACCTAATTAGATGATTTCCAGTGTAATCAGCATTTTGATAGAATCACGTAACTTACTTTTCTCTGCAGTCTTAGTGTTCCCTGCTTCCATTTCCTGTTCCTCTTTACCCTCAGCTTCCCAATTCTAGTGGAAATACAAAGTGTAATTTCTCCCATATTGAGAAATTTGTCATCTAAGATTTACGGATAGAGAAGAGAATGACAAAGGAGCAATTCAAACTTGTCACACAAGTTTCTGGCCAATTTCACTGGTTCTAGCCAACTGAAAGATTTCATCCAGCAGCTAAACATTGAAGAATTCAACCAAACTCACTCATCACTGATGTATATGTATTCCAGAAGTTAATTAACATCTGTAAAAAACAAACATATTCCAATTCCATCCAAGGCTCTAGGCAATTGGACTATTGAAAATGGCCACAATTTGCTGAAATCAGCGTTAAAAACATGCAAGCTAGAAATAATAGAGTAAATATTATTTTTAATTCTGCAGAATTTTAGAAAAAAAGCAAGGAAATTTAAAAAGAGTTTTAAAATGAATGTTTGAGTCCTTTCTAAGTTAGCCTTGTGACTAAGTAGTAATGATTTATATTGTTATGATGGTAATGTGAATTAGAAAACTTCTAGACTATATCTTACCTTGCTATGAAACCTATCGAAGAAAAACCAATTTGGAAGGATGTTTGTATATATACACATAGAGTGTGTGTGTGTGTGTGTGTGTGTGTGTGTGTCTAAAATCATACCTGTAATCCTATATTTTTCAGTGATGTGTATGAATCACAGAAAACCTATTTTAGACTTCAATGAAATTTGTTGGTTTACATTTTGAATCCTGATGAAAAAATAAAGCAAAAATCCAAATTAAACATACCGATTGTAAAGAGTACATAAGATAATATTCAGTGGCTGGCCCATAGAATAAAGCTGGAGAAGCAGCTCTATCTAGAACTGAGAACACAGTTAGGTGCCGCAGTTGTCACAGATCAGACCTCTAAGGATAGCAATCTCTATTGTAGGCTCTGACGATCGCAGTTCAGCTAGTCACACTAAAAAACACTACATCAAGCTGCATTCACACTGAAGTGAATGAACATTGGTCCCCTTATTCAAATAAGCCTGTCTTTGACATAAGCAAAACTCAGATTTGCATGGTTTTTATTATATGGCTAGAGAACTGTGACCATGGTGAAAAGAGAAAAGTGTATAAGGAGATTACACTTTGAGGATTTGAAATGAATCAGCCGTTGTGGGAGCAAGTCTGAATTGGGGACTCTGCTGACCTTTCCAGAAGTATAAAGCCATCAGAAGAGAATCACTTTTGAAGGAACATATCCCGGTAATTGTCCATATTCTCTGTTATCTATGTTTATTGCTAAGACTGCACAACCTTCTGTTATCATGAAATTGTAGGACTAATTTAAGGAATGTAAAAGTGAGTATCTTACTTCCTTGTTGTTAAGAATGATCAAGCTACTGATACTCCTCTAAGAGCTGTTGAGTATGGAAGGTGCTTGGTATAACTGGCATGTCCTATTGTCCAATTATCTCCAGACACCAAGTGTCCTAATTCTCAAACCACTTCGGCTGCTCGTTAGTGAAATAATCTATCTGCACTGGCCGGTAAAATTCTACCCTTTGTTTCCACACCTGTCTCTATACCACATGTGATCTTCCAGGGCAGATACCCTTCTGGAAGGTAAGTCACAGCCCCAAGTGCTCCGCAGGACTTAATCATCATGCAAGATTAAAAGAGTTTTTTCTTTACTTTTTAATTTTTTTTTTAAGATTTTATTTATTTATTTGACAGAGAGAGACACAGCGAGAGAGGGAACACAAGCAGGGGGAGTGGGGGGAGGGAGAAGCAGGCTTCCCGCGGAGCAGGGAGCCAGATGCGGGGCTCGATCCCAGGACCCTGAGATCATGACCTGAGCCGAAGGCAGACGCTTAAGGACTGAGCCACCCAGGCACCCCTGAAAGAGTTTTTTCTTTACAGTCCATTCATATGATATTGTTGGAGGAGGAGAATTTTGAAACTATATTCATTAGGCTCTGAAAATGGTTTCTTTGACTCCGAGATAGCATATTGTTTTGTTGCTTGTTTTTGCAGAACCTTAGAGAAGCCACTAGAGTAAAATTCCATGTAAACTGCTAAAGCATCAAATCAGAACTGTCCTTGGGCATTGTAACTTTGCAGAAAATCTCATTTAGTTTTTTTAAGTCCTCTACTTTTTTTTCCCCTTTTCAGAATAGGCACAATTTGTTTATGGAGTAGAAAAGCCCTTCTTTCTCCACAGACATGTTTCCCTTTGTTCATGCCTTGGAGACTTCAGAAAAATAGAAGCTCACTTTCATAAAAGTGAAGAACATCTTGACAAATAAATAGCCAACTTCATATATTCACATTTTTGCCTATATAGTGAGCAGTGTCTCCTGAGAAACTCCAAAGAGACACACACCAGGGCATTTCATGGTTCCTTGTTACTAAATCTTCAAAGTACTAATTTCCTTGTGTTTAACTTTGTTGTCATTGCTACTGAGTAAATACCCATTTCTATTACATACAGTATATTTTATGCTTCACTCATTTTTCTGAGTTCACACAATTTTTGCTGTAGTCTCTCATTCACTTTAAAAACCTGTAATCTTCATCTATTTATAGTAGAGACTGTAAACGCACAGTTTGTGCACTTGGTGAGCTTTTTTTCTAGCATCATATTGCTTTATTTATAGGCACCGTGCCTTAGAATAAAGCTTACTAAATGGCAAAGGGCTACTGGAGTATTTCAGTTTGGTTTGTTTTTACAAGATAAGTGAAGAGTTGTGAACAAAGCCAGAGAGTATTTGTCATTGAAAGAAAAAAAGCAAGGCAGGAGTGGGGGTGAGGGGCAGAGGGAGATACTCAATGTACTCAGTACCCAGGGCAGAAAGGCGTCCAGGGTACTACTGCAGACAATGACAAGAGAAAATGTTGGTCAGCCTCCAGAATATGTTCTGTCCACAGTAACTATCTAATGCTGAGGCATATTTCAATTCTTGCTGTATCAGACCTGATAGCAAGTTGGGTAAGTACGTACGCTGCTTAAAATACAGAAGTCTTCATTCTTTCCTCCCTCCTTCCTTCATTACTTCCCTCCTTTTCTTCCTCCGCTCCTCTTTTTCTCCCTAATTTTCTTTCTAGAAAACTCAGCACTCTTGAAGCTGAACATTATATGTGGGCAGTTTCTCATTTTACAAATCAACTTCTAGTACTCTACCAAACTCTGTAGGCAACCCCTATTTGGATATGATCTTAAAATGAGTCTTCTTTGGGAATAAAATTATAATAACTTATATGCCATGTTTATTATAGGGCTATATACCTCATTCAATCCCCTCAAGTACTCTGTGAGGTATGTAATGTTACTTACTATCACTGTGTCACATATAAAGAAAGAGAAGCACAAAGAGGTTAAGTTGCTTGACCAAGGTGGCACAATGAGGTTTTTATAACCAGGCAGTGTGACCCAAAGTCCATACCTAGTTGGAGCAGGCTAATAGGTATAACCAATGACCCCAACATTTCAGTGACTTAACAATAAGGTTTGTTTAGATGCTCCTCTCCAACCAGCTTGTCTCTAAGGATGATTCAAAGACACAGGCTCCTCCCATCATGTGGCTTTGCCCTCCTCTGCACCCTTAGAAACCGCACAATTTGGCCTGCTAATGGGGAAAGAGCATGGAGGATTCTGCATTGGAAGGTTTCATACATAAGTCCAGAAGTGGTGTGCAGACTCCATCCACATTCCATCAGACAGGCTCAGTCACGTGGCCTGGTAGAGGTGAGCAGTGTTGTCTGGTGTCCCAGCAGGAAAAGGACCAGAGATTGGTGAACATGTAGCAGTCTCTGTCATAATATTCTTAGTCATGATAACATATAGCTTAAAAAAATTACTGTTTTGTGCAACTGTATGGATGAATTATGTTGATAATCCTTCTTAAGAACACTTAAGAAAAAACTTCTCTTCACATGGATGTCAGTATCTATACCCAAACAAAATAAACGAGGGAACAAAATATTGTTCTAGGTCCTATAATGTCAAAAAGAGGAAATTTTTTCCCTTACCCAAAGAAATAAAGACAAATTAACATGCTAGCAACACTTTCAAGTGACTTAATTCTACCAACAGTAGAAGTAACGTGACTTTTAATGTCTTACTGACCTTTGATTAACATAAGATAGATAGATCCATCCTTGCCTCCGATCAACCAGTTTTGTGTTGTGTGCCTCTTTCCTTTGTAAGATGTCACAAAGATCAACTTCCCTTTTCAACTTCCCTTTGGTCTTCAGGTCTATGCAATGTTGTGATCATTTTTTTTTAAGTAAAAAATGAAACTGGTGGTTCTCATATCTGAAAATAACAAATATCTCTCATGTATGTCCCTCTCTTTCTCTATGCACATTGGCATATGAGCTTGTTCAAGGAAAAGAGTCCTAATATGTCCATATTTCCCTTGTCCAGCACATGGTATATTCCCATGGAGAGAGGCCCTTCAGAATGTTTCTCTTCAGCTCCCAACATTTTTCTTCCTTTCTCAATACTTTCTATTTTTGCACATTATTTTCTTTAAGCTATCTAGAAATCCTTTTCCCTTAATGCTAACAGAATTCCACATCCTAAAGTTCTTTCTCACCTAATAGGAAACTATTTGCTGTCTTGGGAAAAATGCTTTGTATGTTAGCATATAAATTTTCTTAGTTTGTCCATTGAGAGAGATTAGTTGAGACTCTAAAAACAAAATAATTAGAGAAGAGAAGCTGCCAGTGTTTACCTTCTTCCAGATCAATGTGGAATTCCTTTTAAGGACAAGAAACTATAGCACCTGGTTGGTAAATCACATAAGTTTGAATTTCTGGGTAAGGCTTGTTAACAGGTGATAATATCTGAAGGTGCTTTAAAGGATTAAATGGAGGTTCTTACCAGCCCTTAGCCCATGGCTAAAGCTGCTGAATAACACAAATACACAGTATCTACACACACTGGCAGCATCTTACACCATGCATTGTTAAGAGTTCTTGCATCTATCATGGGTAACATTTTGCAAACATACAATTTTCTATGCTTATGAAGTCAGTTAAAAATCTACGTAATCTTCCATAATAATTTTCCTCCACATGCCTAAATTTCCGCAGAAGTATAACAGATACAATGCAATTCACTTAGAATGGTTTTCCATCTTTAGTGGCAGTTTTACCTGAACTTAAAATGGTTTGTCCAACACATCTTTTGGTGATGCTGATCATAATGGGTTTCATCCCTAGTTAAAAAAAAAAAAAAAAAGGATATACTCTATTATCTTTGATAGATAAAAGGGGCATTAATGTCGAATGAGGACATTAATGTCATGCAAATGGATCTGTGGATCATGCAGAGCTGTGAGTGGCTGTTCAATATGGAACAATATAAAAAGGGGAAAAAAGCATTCAACAACACAAACATATGGGTTCAATACAACCAAATGAAATTTGACAGGAACAAATGTAAAGCAGGGCACTTAGGTTCGAAAAAGACAAGAGCATGACTTAACAGCAGTACTCATGAAAAGTATTTGGAGGTTTTAGAACACTCTAATGTGATACATAGCAATTTAAAAGGTCACTGTGACCTAAGATGCGTAGAAGAGTCTAAGTCAAGATAGCAAGGTTCAGAATTGATCAGACTACTTCTGGAAATATTTTTAAAAACTTGTTTTTTCTCCTTAATAAGAAATTGCAAGCATTTTCCCAATGTCACTAAATTGTCCTAAAACATTTTTAATAGCTATATTGTGCCATAATGTATTTAACCATTCCTCCATCATTTTTCACTATATGATGAACAGGCTTGTTTATGAAGTTTTGGACTCTTCTCTGATTTTTTCTCTTTTATTGTACCAACTTACAGAGGTGACTACTTCCCGGCACCCTTGCCAAAAATTGGTGTTATTTTTTCCATCTTTGCCAATTTTACATATGCTAAAAATGTTATCTTGCTTTAATTAGCATCTAGCTGATTACTATGGAAATTAAACACTTTTGCATATTTCTTGGAAATTTGTATTTCTTCTTTCATGAATTAGTTCTTCCCACTTTTCATTGCAGTGGAAGTCACAATACCTTAAAGATACAGACAAGTGAGAATTCATTCAGAAGAAAGGGAACAAGTGAAGGGCAACCAGGATCACAAGAGAACCAGAAGTCGTGTTGCACCAGAGATTAGAAACATTTAGCTAGTGTGATAGAAGGTTTTAGGAAGAACTAAATTCAAACATTTAAAAGGCATTAATGCAGGTACAAAATGAGTTTCAAATTCTGTGGCTCCATTGAACAGAACTACAGCCAATGTGTAAAATTTCAGATTTTATCTCAAGAGATTCAGAAAAATCCAAAATTAGAGTGTAGGTTTTTAGAATGAGTAAATTTGTGGAAAGTATTCACAGACAGATCAGACTACCTACTTGTTCAGTATTTCATGTGACTAGATAGAAAGTTGGATTCCTTGGTCCCCAAGGTCCCCTCCAAAACACATGTTCTATGAAATGGGATGCAACTCCATGAGGGAAAGCAAGATTTGACACGGAAGCTCTGAAAAAATTAGCCTAAAATGCTTGAGTGTGGGGGCTCCTTGCCTTAGCAGCAGCATATTCAGATACTATCTCTTAAAACAAGTTATTTCTAGGGGCGGAAATCGGAGGGGGAGACAAACCATGAGAGACGATGGACTCTGAAAAACAAACTGAGGGTTCTAAAGGGGAGGGGGGTGGGAGGATGGGTTAGCCTGGTGATGGGTATTGAGGAGGGCACGTTCTGCATGGAGCACTGGGTGTTATACGCAAACAATGAATCATGGAACACTGCATCAAAAACTAATGATGTAATGTATGGTGATTAACATAACAATAAAAAATTTTAGAAAAAGAAAACAAGTTATTTCTAGTGATAGCAAATTTCACCAAATTCATGTTCCGAATTGGTTCCCAAATGTTGGGAGTACATTCCATAGCTGGTCGGTGCACACATGTACATGCCACTACCACCAACCCCAACTCTAATACTGCTGATCGCTGACTTCATCCCTGAATGCTTCACAAGGAGCTATAACTTCCTTTGCTTCCCAGTGGGGGAAATTTGTTCACATTTCACACATTCATATTTTTATATACTTGCTATTGTGCTATGTCTTTGAAATGTAATGACTCAAGAAAATTACTTTTGATATCATAGCATTCCTCATGTTGGTAATTTATGATAATAGATGTCGCTGTAGATTTAAGAGTCATTTATATTGTCCACCTTTTCCTATTTCTGCTAGATTAAATAAATTCTTCATATCGAGTTTTGCTGCATTTTTCTGGTTTCTAGTCTGTATCACTCACTTTCAATATATTTATAATCCTTTTATCTGGTCTTTGTAGTTTCAAAAAATGGTGCCTTGGATATTTTACATTTTGAGCAATCAATGCCCTTTTCAAATTGCCCTCTTAAGGTTTTTGTAAAATAATATTCTCTATAATACTTTAAATTACCTGTCTTTTCCTTTACTAGACTTAATCCAAGAAGACTAATTGAACATTAAGCATTTTAATCATCCCACACTGTCAAACCTGTCTTCTCATTACTGAGAATTGGATAGGCCATGAGCTTAATTGTGTTCCTGGCAATGTAAGTAGACTGGAAGCTTGCTAATATGATTAGTATATAACTATAGAATTAGTCCTGGTATTTATTAATATCTGTACAAAAATATTATTTTAACAAATGTACATGGAATATAACAAAATTCATGGTACTTTGTTAGTGCTTTGGAGAGAACAGAGATGAGTAGGCTATGGTACTTATCTTTATGGAGTTTACAAAAAAAATTAGAAAACTAAATCAAAGTTCCAAATAACTACAAGATAACCCAGAACAAGTTAATGGCCACAAAAATGATGCAAATGAAAATGTTGCATATGTTACAGAAGTAAAAGAAATCTAAGGAAAGAATTCAAATATAAAAATTGTCATTACATTTTATGTGCAAGTAATGTTCAAATATACCTATAGGGTGATTCAAACTCTCAGGATGACGCAGCACATGGTGGATCTCAGGAAGTGCATCTTGAATTTCTATTAACAATGCCTTATAGAAATTATTAATACAGGAGACAGCCACCAAGACATACACTTTCATCTAACACAAGATGAGGCTTTCTGACAGCAGTATCTTGTAGAAGTAGAGCAATGTTTGTTTGAAAATGTAGGAGTTATTTTTGAAAAGTGAAATGAAAATGTCCATGGTATAGTAAAATGCTAAAAACTCTTCTCCTGTCTGCTCTGAAATCTGCTAGGGGACCCCAGGGTTCAGTCAAGCCTCTGGTACTATTTTTAAATGTATTCATTGAACAAACAGTACCTTTCAAAGACATTTCAAAGTAAGCTGTGAATTCAAATAGCATAGGATGTGGAACCAATGTAGGTGTAAATATGGATTCGTTTTATCCCTTCTATCCATATAGATCAATTAGTCTTGTATTATTATTCTTGATATGCATTCATTCTCAGCTTTAGCAGTTACCATGAATGTGAATTACCCTGATTATGCTTTTTCTTATGATGTTTTCATCTATACTTATCTACTGAGCTTAAATGAAAATTTTCTAATGTAATGATAGCTATATGCATCTAACTGGAGACTTAAGCAGGGCTAAGAAACAGACTGGGAAAGTAAAAATCACTATATGCACCTGTCCCGACTTTCACTTGTCTACAACTTCCAAAGAAAATCTAAAAGAGGAGTCACACTTATGTGATTAAATGGCTTTCATGACCTGAATAACCTACTTATGGCTTTGTGGAAGTGACCTAGTCCAGGAAAAAGTACTGGTGGTAGGAGAGTTATTCTGGGTGGAGAATGGGTAAAGGGAGAGGAGATAGCTAGCTGTAAGATTAATACCTTCCATGTCTTTTCTCAATCTCTGCTGAAATCTTATGTTCTTTCCAAAAGGCTCTTCTCCATTATCTATTCAGCTAGAAGGGCTACCCAGGTGATCTCATGAGTTATGGTTATTGAATCCAGAAAGAGATCCACATATACTTGGTCAACTGATTTTTATAAAGATGCTGAAGTTATTCAATGAAAAAGAATAGTCTTTTCAATATATGGTGCTAAAACAACTGGATATCTATATGGGAAAAAAAATGAATCTCAACTCTTACCTCACACCACATAGAAAAATTAACCTGAGATGTATGATTGATCTAAGCATAAAAGGACAATAAAAATTCTAGAAGAAAACAAAGTATAAAATCTTCCTGACTTTGGATTAGACAAAAATTTCCTCAGATACAAAAAACAAAAATAATAAAAGAAAAATATTAACAAATGGAGATTTAACCAAATTAAAAATGTTCTGAAAGACATTGTTAAGAAAATGAAAATGAAATGAAAATAAGTCACAGACAGGAGAACATATTTGCAATACACACAGCCAACAAATAATTGGTATCCTGAATATATAAAGAACTTTTACAACTCAATAATAAAAAGATAAACACCTCAATTTAAAAAATGGGCAACCAATTTGAACATATGCTTCACAAGGGAAGATACACAAATGGACAATAAGCACATGAAAAGATGCTGAACATCACAGTGAACAGGAAATACAAATTACAGTGGAACACTCTACTAGGCATAAGGGACTTATTGGGTGAAAAATCTCAACACAGTTCCTGCCTTTATGAAAGTTTACAGTGTAATGAGAAACACAGAGAAGTGAAGAGGCATTCACAAACAATGAGATAGTGCTGGGAAAGGAAAAATACAGGTGCTTTGGAGGTAATGACAGAGGAAATCCTAATACAGACAAGACGTGGAAAAGGGATTATCAAGGCAGACTTCCTGATGAAAGTGAATTTAAGCTGAGATCAGAAAAATGAATGGAATCAAATTGAGCAAAGGAGGTATGAAGAAGATAAGCATGGACAAGGAACAGTATAATATAGAAAAAGATGAAAAGAGAAAGCATGACAAGTTCAAAAATCTAGGTTTACTTACTATGGCTGGCTTGAGGAAAATCACAGGGATGAGAAGTGGAAAGTGGTGGTTAGAGATAAATATGCAACTTAATAAGTCTTATAGGGTGTGATTAGGAATTAGAACTTTATTATAAGAGCAATGCATGGAAAGCATAGAAAGGTTTTAAACAAAGACATATACCTGACTTGCTTTTTAAAGGATCACAGAGAGGGGCGCCTGGGTGGTTCAGTCATTAAGCATCTGCCTTTGGCTCAGGTCATGATCCCAGGGTCCTGGGATCGAACCCTGCATTGGGCTCCCTGCTTAGCGGGAAGCCTGCTTCTCCCTCTCCCACTCCCCCTGCTTGTGTTCCCTCTCTCGCTGTGTCTCTCTCTCAAATAAATAAATAAAATCTTAAAAAAAAAAGAAAAGGATCACAGAGAAAAGAGAGAAATCAAGTTGTTAGCTTGAACAATTGGGCAGATATTGATATTACTATTTATGATAGGAAATGTAATAGAAGAAGCAATTAGAGATTGAGTTCTAGACATGGTCAGTTTGAGGTATATATAGGACACTGAAATGAAGTTTTACATATGAAGCTCAAGAGAAAGGTCTAGTCTAGAGATATAAATTTGGGAGTTATCTGTGTAATAGAGAATAGGATGTGATAAGTGCTATGATAAAAATACGTACAGAATAACATAAAGGCCTGAAGACCATCTATATTAATTATCTATTGCTGTGTAACAAATTATCACAAACTTAGTCACTTCAAACGACACACATTTATTATATCACAATTTCTGCAGGCATGGCTTATCTGGGACCTCTTCTATACTGTTTCTCACACAGCTGCAATCAAGGTGTTGACCAGGACTGACACCCCATCAGAATTCAGCTGGGGAAGGATCCACTTCCAAGTTCATGTGGTTGTTGGCTAAATTCAGTTCCTTGATGGCTGTAAGCTGGAGGCTATTCTTAATACCTTGCCATGGGGGCCTCTCCATAGGGCAGCTCACCAACACGGCAGCTTGCTTTATCAAAGTCACCAAAGGAGGCGCCTAGGTGGCTCAGTCATTAAGCATCTGCCTTCGGCTCAGGTCATGATCCCAGTGTTCTGGGTTAGAGCCCCGCATCGGGCTCCCTGCTCAGCGGGAAGCCTGCTTCTCCCTTTCTCACTCCCACTGTTTATGTTCCCTCTCTAGCTGTCTCTCTCTGTCAAATAAATAAATAAAATCTTAAAAAAAAAAAAAGTCACCAAAGAAACAGTCTGCTAGCAAGATAAAAGTTAAAATCTCTTGTAATTTAATCATGGACATGACATCACCTCAATGTTAAGATATTCTAGTGGCTAGAAGCAAGTTCCTAAAGAGGAGGGGATTACATAAAGCCATGAATACCAATAGTCAGTATCATTACAGAGTACCCACAAGCTATCTACCTCTCCATCTCTACCCCGAAGAGGTAAAAAAGCTTCCACATGAAAGTGATGCATGAATCTGGGGGGAAATATGTGAATTCTAAATAGTAAAAAGCAAAGGGCAGATTGGTGATGTCTCAGTTTCTCATCTTGATATTGACTGGTAAAATTTCTATATCTTCCTATGTCAGAATTGACCATAGATCAAATCGACCGACATATACAAAGCTGTAATAAATCTAGTATATAACTTGAAAGAATGACTACAACTAAAAATAATCCCATGGAGTTCCCTTTACAAAAAAAAAATCAATAAGAGGGGGAAAGATTTTAAGAAGTTACCATGTTTACAAATGTACAAATGAATGGAGAAAAGAATATTACATAGTTAGAGTGGAGTTCTGGTAGTAAAAAGCAGCATAGCAGGTGCATAGGTATAAATGAAGGAGTATTAATTCAGTCATTATCAAGAGTCGAGGGAGTAAAATCTGTTTCTAAATATGCTTTGTTTATTATTTGACTTCCCAAACAAAAACAAACACATCGGGAATTGAGAATCCCAGACATACTGGCACCAGATAGGTTCTGAGATGATGGAAAGAGGACAGAAACAGTGAGAAATTCAGTCAAGTTTTTAAAATTGGTGTGATGGTAGGAATACTGTTTCCAGAAATGCAATGAGCCATAGGCTAGAAAAAAGGAAAAAGAACTGAGATCACATTTTCAATTAGGGTAAAACATGTATCATCAATGTTAAGTGTATAGAAGGGAAATTGCAAGATCTCAAAAAAAAAAAAAGACAGAAGTATCTTTCACATTTGATATTCTGAATGAGCAATATTTATCAGATTAGTCATTTATAATTTATTCATTTAATAAATATTTACTAAGTGACCATTGAAAGTTTAAGTAAAAGCAGTTTGGAACTTTTCTTTAAGTAGGAAACTATAATATTTCAAATTAACACTCAGACCTGGTGCTAGGTTATCTGTATCACAGCTGGAATGTGGCAAAGGAATGGAGAAAAAATAAAAAAGAGCTTTCGGATCTATACCACCTATGGCTAAAATGAAGTTGCTATTTCCTCTCTGGCTCTAATGACAGAAAATATTCCTGACTTGGGGACACAAAGTGACAATTCAGAACTCTTGACAGGAAGAAGAAAATTAAATTTAGAATATATTCTAAGTAATAATTTCAGAAACTTTTTTGATTGTGATCTTTCTCAATGGAAAAACTTAGTGGATGATGTAACTCTGGAGCTGAGTAAAAAAAAAAGATACCCAAGTAAAAATAATAGTAAATAATCTCAAGTATCATATTTGGTTCTCTTCTTGTACTCTATATTAATGCTTGGTCGCTGTTATTTTTATTTTCCCAACACAGATTCTTTTCTTTTTCCTCTTTCTTCATCTGGTCATCTAGTAACAACCATGATCATCAGGGTGAGTCTATAATCCATGATGGGCCAAACTTCGGACCATATCATCTTGCCCATGGTGATTGGTTTGGAATGGTTATCTATCCCACCAAAGTCAATCAGATCTCATTCCTGTGATTGAAGTATGGATTCTGGAAGAAAGGAATTGACTCTTCCCAGTGATATTGCCATGAAGATATACTAGTAACCTATTTGACCAATAGTGATCTTCGCTTTAATTGGAAAAATGCCCATGCTGCATAGAAGCTAAGAGACAAAAAAGCTAGCTGGTGATACTTTGAACCCTCAAAAAAATCATGAATAATGCTTATTCTCTATGTTTTTCTCAATTATATGAGCCAATACATGCCTCTTTTCTTTTTTGTTTTATAAAAACTATCTAGGAACTGAACTGGATTTTTACTATTTTATTTGCTGTCAAAAGAATCTAGACTAATGAAATCTACCAACATGTTTTGAGAGATATTGTCTACTATATTGCACTTATTAAGTAAAAAGTAATTTGTTTTATATTTTTAATAACAGAAATTTTCTAAATTTCTAATCAGGATGAGAAAACTAGAATTATTAATTGAGTTGACAGAATTCCAACCAAAGGAAAAGAAATGTAATGCATTGCTAACTTTTGGAAACTAATCAAAGGTAAACATAAGACTTCTGTGAAGTTTTGCAAAAGATGACAAAGACTTAGGACCTATGTGACTATCCCAGACTGCCCTAGATTCCAAAGACTCCAGTGTGGAAACTATGCTCTCGAGGACAAATCTCTCTTATAACACTTACAACTTAATAATGTAACTCATGGCTTGCATGCCTTTCTGCCCTATTAGACACTGAGATTTTTGAAGGTAAGAATAGTGGTGTAGAAACTACTAAATGTTCCCTAATATCTATTTTTCCTTTTTTTTTTTTTTTTTTGTGGTGACAAAGCCTCTAGCTTTTGGCTGGGCATTTGGTCATGCACCTTTGCAGGTGAGTATGGTCATATTATTAAGTTCTGGTCAATGAGATGTAAGCCTGACTGTTGTGTAAGCTTGAGGCTTCAACCTTCTTACAAAATGGCTGATAGATTTCTAATTCCATATAAGAAGTGAGCATCCCATCTCTCACTGTTTACAGCTAAAATCCCTACTCAAAAAAAATAAAAGAACTGAGAACTCTGAAAACTAAATAATAGCAGTCAGACTGGAGATAGAAAGAAATTTGAAGAATATCCCAAATGGCAGTGAATTCCTTGTTTGCTTGTTTTTCCTCTCATATCTACTGGATTACATTCTAGGTATCCCAAATCCTAGAACAGTGCATTATGCATGGACAGAAAATTCTCCCAGGGGCTCCTGGGTGGCTCAGTTGGTTAAGTGTCCAACTCTTGATTTCAGCTCAGGTCATGACCTCAGGGTCCTAAGATCAAGATCCACACTGGGCATGGAGTCTATTTAAGATTCTCTCTCTCTCCCTCTCTCTTTGCCCCTCCCCCCACTCCCTACTGGCACACATACACACACACACTCTCTCAAAAGAAAGAAAGAAAGAAAGAAAGAAAGAAAGAAAGAAAGAAAGAAAGAAAGAAAAAGAAAAGAAAGAAGAAAGAAGGAAAGAAGAAAGAAAGAAAGAAAGATCTCCCCCCAAAATTCTCTCTCTCTCTAACAAGAGGGCTATAAAGACAGGCTCCTAGAGGATGGAGCCTCAGCAATGAAGCTGCATCCCTCCAGTAGTGGTGGTAGGAATAGAAGTGGCACCTAAGGCTCTTTTCTCTGAATTCTCCACTTCAAGCAGACACAACAGGGGGAAGTGCTGGGCAAACAGGGAGGCTAAAGGACTGGACTTACGGACAGAGCATCAGAAAAGGGTGCTTCTGAGAGCCAGAGTTATGGGAGAAATCACAGAGAGGAAGGAGGTAAGGAAAGGGTTCCTTTAAATCTGTGTATGAAAAGTGGCATCTACAAAAGCCCACAACCTAACATCACACTGAATGGTGAAAGACTGAATGCTTTTCTTCCATGCTTGGCAACAAGGCAAGGATGTCTGCTTTCACCAATTCTTATTTGTCATTGTCCTATTCAGCATGATAAGACAAGAAACAGAAATAAAAAGCATATGATGGGAACAAAACTCTCCCTATTCCTGGTTGACAGAATTGTTTACACAGAAAAATCCCAACAAATCTATAAAAAAAAAAATTCTAGCATTAATTAGGGATTTTAGAAAAATTGCAGGAAAAGAGATAATATACAAAAACAGTTGTATTTGTATACTTGACAATGAACAATTAGAAATTTAAAACAAAAGGCCATTTACAAATTTACAATAGCTATACAAGTAAGAGAGAAATATCAGTTTTATAGCAACCATTCTTTAAGGGTCTCTCACATTCCTGATGTTTTGCAAGCAAGGCACTGGTGCTCTTTCTTCCAAACTACGCTTTCAACAATATTTACACAGTTAAAGAACATAAATAAAAATCCCAGTAGGAGGGGTGCCTAGGTGGCTCAGTCCTTAAGCATCTGCCTTCTGCTCAGGTCATGATCCCAGGGTCCTGGGATGGAGCCCCACATCCACTGGGCTCCCTGCTTCATGGGGAGCCTGCTTCTCCTTCTCTCGCTCCTGCTGTGTTCTCTCTCTCATGTTCTCTCTCTCTGTCAAATAAATAAAATAAAATCTTAAAAAAAAAAAATCCCAGAAGGATTTTTTTTTTTTTTGTAGATCTAGACAAGCTGACTCTAACATTTTATGGAATGGCAAAAGAAATAAGGTAACTTAAACAATTTGTAAAGATGAAAACAGAGTTGGAGGGGGGAGGCAGGTGGTGGGTATGGGGTAACTGGGTGAGGGGCATTAAGGAGGGCATGTGATGAGATGAGCACTGGGTGTTATAGGCAACTGATGAATTGTTAAACACTACATCTGAAACTAATGATGTACTATATGTTGGGTAATTGAATTTAAATTTTAAAAAGGGGGAGAAAAAAGAAACAGAGTTGGAAGACTCACATTACCAAATTTTAAGACTTACTATAAAGCTACAGTAAAAGAACAGTGTGGTAAAAGGATAGAAACATAGATCAATGGAACAGAATTGAGAGGGTCTAGAAATAAACCCATACAAATATGTTCACTGAATTTTGTCAAAGGTGCAAAGGCAATTTAATAAAGAAAGGATAGTCATTTCAATGGTGCTGGAACAATTGGACATCAATAAGCAAAACAAAACAAAAAACCCTAGGCCCATTCTTCAAGCAAAACACAAGTCAATTCAAAATGGGTCATAGACTTTAACTAATAAAACTTTTAGAAGAAACTCTTCATGATGTTGGATTGAGCAAAGAGTTCTTATATATCTGGCACCAAAAGCACAATCCACAAAAGAAAAAAAATTAAAAAATTGGACTTCATAAAAATTGAAAATGTTTCTATGAGAAAAACACTCTTGAGAAAATAAAAAAGAGCTATAGAATGGGAAAAATATTTGCATATCACATATCTAACAAAGGATTTTTATACAGAACTGTCTTGGTCAGCTTGGGTTGCTATAACAAAACACCACAAACAGACTGACTTAAATAACATACATTTATTTCTCACATTTGCAAAGGCTGGGAAGTCCAGGAGCAAGAGGCTAGCCAATTTGGTGCCTGGTTGAGAGCCCTCCTCCTAGACTACAGATGACTGTCTTCTTGCTGTGTGCTCACATGGTGGAGGGAGGGAGAGAGAGAGAGAGAGAGCAAGAGGGAGCATGCCCTCAAGATTTCTTCTTACTAAGGGCACTAATCATCTCAAAAACCCCATCCTCATGATCTCATCTACATCTGGTTACCTCCCAAAGGCCCCACCTCCTAATACCATCACATTGGGTTAGGGCATCAACACATGAATTTTGGGACACAAACATTCAATCCATAACAAGACTACATAAATCTCAATAATGAAAAAAAAACAACTCAGTATAAAAATGGGCAAAAGAGTTGGACAGTCAGGATTCTGGGGGAGGTCAGTCCTTTTTCCTAAGGCCTTTGACTGAATGAGGTCCACCCACATTATAGATAGTAATCTGCTTTATTCAAAGCTTAGTGATTTTAGTGTTAATCTCATCTTAAAATTATCTTCATAGCAAAATTCAGATGTGTTTGACCAAATATCTGGATACTCTGGCCTAACCAAGTTGACATATAAAATTAACCACATAGAGACATTTCCCCAATGAAAATATATGGATTGAAATAACTACTTGAAACGATGGTCAGCATTGTTAGTCATTAGGGGAATGCAAATTAAAACCGTATTGATATACCACCACATACATACCTATTAGAATGGCTTAAAAAAAAAAAAAAACCCAACCAAACAAAAAAAGCAAAGCAATAAAAACAACAAAATATCACAATATTATATGCTGTGAGGATGCGTAGCAATCTGAATGTGTAGAAGAGAATGTAAAATGGGACAGCTGTACTGGAAACAGGGAGTTTCTTATAATGTTAAGCATATACTTATATACTTAACTTATGACCCAGCAATCCTACTCTTATGTTCAGAACAAAAACCTGTCCATGAATATTTACATCGAGTTTATTCATAATCACTCAAACTGGAAATGGCATAGAAGTCCTTCAACAGGTGAATGGATTCATTGTAGTACATCCATACTATGAAATATTACTCTGCAATTAAAAAAATATGAACACAATATGAATGAATCTCAAGTGCATTAGGCTATGTGAAAGAAACCAGAACTAAAAAGTTACTTACTACATAATTCCATTTATATGACATTCTTTAAAAGGCAAAAGTATAGGGATAGAGAATAAATCAGTGGTTTCCAAGGGTTGAGTTTGTCAGGGGTTGGGTGTTGACTATAAAGGAGTAGAATGAAGGAATTTGGGGGGCTGATAGAGCTGTTTTGTTAATACACATCTATGTATGTATTAAAACTCAGAATTGTACACAAAAAGCTATTTTTTGTAACAAAAATGATAATGATGAAGTCTTTCAAAACTAGACAGCTGACACCTATCCTTTGTCCCCTCTACTTTGTCTGAGAACATGAATGTGAACTTGGACTATGACAACATGGATGGTGAAAATTACCTGAAAATCAGCAACATACTAGCCCTGTCCCTCTGGGGCTATTATTTGAAGGTTTCTATTAGTAGAAGTCAAACTGTTCTGTATAATAATCAATATCATTCATTTATGATTCCCCAGGAATCTAGTAACATGTACATATTCAATAAATAACTTCTAGACAAAGAGAGATTAACAAAATGTTACCTCTTAATTATCAAAATATTGTATTCCTCAGTTTGGCTAGTTATAAAATATTGTTAGAATCATTTCACCAAGGAGTTGAAAGAGAAGTGTTTACCATGATCATTCTTCCTTGGTAAAAGGAACAGTATGGTTGAGCCCATCTTGGATAAATCAGTCATTATATCTATGGACCCACCACACCAAATAATCCACTCAACTGGTTTAAGACCATTCAATCTAAAGCAGTCTGACTCTCTCCTGGCTGAGGTTCCAAAACTCTGGGCAGCTGTGAGTTGACATGTATAGGGAACTCTCTTGTGAACCTCATTCCAGTCTCACATTCCCCAGAGGGACTTCCCCTGCCCAATTTTTTTTTTTTAAGATTTTATTTATTTGACAGAGAGAGACACAGCCAGAGAGGAAACACAAGCAGGGGGAGTGGGAGAGCGAGAAGCAGGCTTCCCACGGAGCAGGGAGCCCGAAGCTCTATCCCAGGACCCTGGGATCATGACCTGAGCCGAAGGCAGACGCTTAATGACTGAGACACCCAGGCGCCCCTTCCCCTGCCAAATTTTCCTGGACTGTATGACTTAAATGAAAACTCCAGTTTTAGGATCTGTGAGTTCCCAAACACTCCTATCTGTTAGAATCTTAGAATTCCTTTTTACACTTACAAAACTAGGCAAAAATTCAGAGAGCTTTAATTTTGAAATACCCAAATCCTGTGAACCTAACTTACCATCTTCCTGTGACTTAAGTTACAAGCACCTCAGATCTAAACAAGTTCTGTAACAATCAAAACCTACCTTTCAACAATTTTTTTGAAATCCATTGTTCATTCAATAAACATGTTTTCCACCATAAGGCTTCAATCTGGAATTTGAAAACTAGCCCTAGTTTCATTCTGTCTAGGCTATCTCCTCTCTTCATCATATATATCATCACACACACACACACACATACACCCTTGTTTCCCCATTTGGAGGTCAAGTATTCTATTTAATTCTTTTATATCCCGGTCTGCATCTACCCAGCCCTAGTATTTACATGGTATTTAGCTCAAGGTAAACACTAAATATATTTCTTAAATAAATAACAATAACAAAAACTGTAATTCAAAAACTACAAAAAAAGAAATAAATTTGGTTATGGCAAGTAATCGAAGAAAGGGAAGTGGACAAACGTTTTTAGCAACACATTTATCAGTTGTTTGCTCCATGCTGGGCCTTTGGTCTATGCATTTATGGTTCTTCTGGTGCCATAGCTGCCATTGGACTCTAGAGATTAAATCTCTTGTCTGCAATGGGTCAAAACCTGATTATGGTTTTGGATCAAAATCAGAGGAGCACTTTGAAGCCTTAAAGCTTCTGAACTCTGACAACATGAGGATGTTGGATCAAAGTGTCACCAGCCGAACACCTATTTCGTGTAAAATGAATAAATCCTGGGGAGTTAAAGGTTTTCAGAATTTCTGTGTCTGACTTTTCTGACATTATTTTAAAACTTTGATGTACTTTAGCTGGCTCACTTTTCTGAGTCTATATTCATTTATCACAATGACTCCTTAATAGTATCTTTATGGGAATTTTCAACTCCTGAAGAAAATGAATTTAATATTATTTTTTTAAATTAGGAGATTCCCAATAAAAAATTGTGTTAATTCATTCAGTCAGAAAATATGAGTACATACTATATATAGGGCAAGGTTTACAAATAAAAAATGGGCCTGTCTTCTAAGAGTTTACCATCTAGTAATAAAGATAAAGTGTGTACATCCAATATTACACCTTAAAAAGCATGATAAGAGGTTCTGATTCCAGTGATGGCATACTAACTTGTACAAGACCAACATTCACTGCCAAGAACAACTGGGAAGGCTGGATAAAATATGAACTCCCCCAAAAAAATCTGTTGGAAACCCTGGGGAGCTATCAAGGATGCAAGAAACCAAGATCCTTGGAAAAGGAAATAGATAAGCCAGATATTTGTCTCTGCTTTTCCCTTCAAAGCATTTGCTGATTTGTAGGCAGCCTCTGAGACACTAAGAAGCTAAGCAAAGTTTTCAACAGTCTATGGAGCTTGGGAATAAAAAATTCAAGTCCTATTAAAGAGAAAGAGCTATGACAAACACCTAAGACTTTCAGTTGAGACCCTTAAAGGACTTCTCACTAGAAAAAAAGCTAACAAGAAATAGACAAGCCCACATGAAACTGGGTTCTAATCATCTTGATCTCAAGTTGAATTAAAGTGATTTACCCCCAGCCTAACTGTCTGCCGAGAAAACAAATAAAACAGGGGGGAGGAGCAAGATGGCGGAGGAGTAGGAGACCTAAATTTCGTCTGGTCCCAGGAATTCAGCTAGATGCAGATCAAACCATTCTGAACACCTATGAACTCAACAGGAGATCAAAGAAAAGAAGTGCAGCAACCCTCTGAACATAAAAGCAACCACTTTCTGGAAGGTAGGACAGGTGGAGAAGTGAATCCGAGGCGATATTCAGGAGGATAGACGGCAGGGGAGGGGGCCTCCGGCGGCCACTACTGGCAAATGATAGAGCAACGGAGCACAAGATCAGAACTTTTAGAAGTCTGCTCCACTGAGGGACGTCGCTCCAGTGGCTAAGCAGGGGGTGGAACCCTCGCTGGGACAGTGTGGTCTCAGGACCCTCGGGGTCACAGAAAGACCGGGGGTGCCTGAGTGCGGCAGAGCTCCCAGGGATCGGAGCAGAGAGGCCGGCTGCAGAGATGGAGCCGAGGTCCGGGCTCTCAGCTCGGGGTTGCCATAAACCATGATCCGCGGCACAGTCGGGCCACTGCTCCTCCAGCAGGGACCCAACAAGCGGCAGATCCAGGGAGACTCCCCTTCCTCCCCTGGGAGGAGCGGTGCAGGAGTTCACTGCAGGGATCTGCTGGGTTTGGAGACTCCACACGGGGTCGTGTGCCAGAGATAGAAACACTCAGTCACAGGCCGGGTGAGCACGGAGTGTGGCCGGAGACCAGGGAGACAGGAGTGACTGACTGCTTTTCTCTGGGGGCACACTGAGGAGTGGGGCCCTGACTTCTCGGCTCCTCTGGGGCAGAGATTGGGAGGCCGCCATTTTCACTCGCATCCTCCGAAGCTGTACCAAAAGCTTGCAGGGAACAAAAGCTCCCGAGAGCAAACCTGAGCAGATTACTCAGCCCGGACCAACAAGGACGGGGCAATTCCACCTCCAGCAAAGAGATTTGGGAACCATGACAACAGGCCTCCCCCAGAAGATCAGCAAGAACAGCCAGCCAAGACCAAGTTTACCGATCAATGAGAACAGCAGAACTCCAGAGCTAGGGGAATACTGCACATAGAATCCATGGCTTTTTTTACCATGATTCTTTAGTCTTTCAAAGTTTATTTTTTTTAATTTTTTTCTTTTTTTTTTTTTTGAATTTTTCTTTTTCCCTTTTTCAACCAAATTCTTATCAATCCCTTTTTTAAAATATATTTTTTTATTTTTAGAGTCATATTCTACCCCTTCAGAGTAGTTAACCTTATTTTTGGTATATATATATAAATTGTTCTCTCTTTAAAATTTTGGGATACAGTTTCCTCTAACAGACCAAAATATACCCTAAATCTCTAGTGTATGGCTTTATTCTAGTCTCCTGCCTGATCACATTCTCTCCCATTTTTTTTTTCAAATCCCCTTCTTTCTTTTTTCAACCAACTTCTTATCAATTCCCTTTATAAAATCTTTTATAATTTTCATCTTTACAGTCATATTCCATCCTTTCATTGTATTTACCCTTATTTTTGTACATATATAAGTTTTTCTTTCTTTAAAATTTGGGAGGCACTTTCTTCTAAGAGACAAAAATACGCCAAAAATCTAGTGTGTGGCACTGATCTATGCACCAGCCTGATGATATTTGATCCTATTCTGTTTTTGTTTGTTTGTTTGTTTGTTTGTTTTTATCTTTTTCTTTTTTTTCTTTTTTCTTTCTTTCCCTTTCTTTTCCCCCAGTTTCAGGTCTCTTCTGATTTGTTTAGTGTATATTTTTCTGTGGTCATTGTTACCCTGTTAGCATTTTGTTCTGTCATTCACCTATTCTCCTCTGGACAAAATGACAAGATGGAAAAAATCATCTCAAAAAAAAGAAAAAGAGGCAGTACCAACTGCCAGGGACCTAATCAATACGGACATTAGTAAGATGTCAGAACTAGAGTTCAGAATGATTTTAAAGATACTAGCTGGGCTTGAAAAAAGCACAGAAGATATTAGAGAAACCCTTTCTGGAGAAATAAAAGAACTAAAATCTAACCAAGTCAAAATCAAAAAGGCTATTACTGAGGTGCAATCAAAAATCAAAAATGGAGGCTCTAACTGCTAGGATAAATGAGGCAGAAGAGAGAATTAGTGAGAGAGAAGACCAAATGATGGAAAATAAAGAAGCTGAGAAAACGAGAGATAAACAACTACTGGATCACGAGGGCAGAATTCAAGAGATAAGTGATACTATAAGATGAAACAATATTAGAATAATTGGGATCCCAGAAGAAGAAGAAAGAGAGAGAGGGGCAGAAGGTATATTGGAACAAATTATAGCAGAGAACTTCCTTAATTTGGGGAAGGAAACAGGCATCAAAATCCAGGAAGCACAGAGAACACCCCCTCCTCAAAATCAATAAAAATAGGTCAACACCCCAACATCTAATAGTAAAACTTATGAGTCTCAGAGACAAAGAGAAAATCCTGAAAGCAGCTTGGGAGAAGAGATCTGTAACCTACAATGGTAGAAACATCAGATTGACAACAGACCTATCCACAGAGACCTGGCAGGCCAGAAAGGACAAGCATGATATATTCAGAGCACTAAATGACAAAAATATGCAGCCAAGAATGCTATATCCAACCAGGCTGTCAATGAAAATAGAAGGAGAGATAAAAAGCTTCCAGGACAAACAAAAACTAAAGGAATTTGCAAACGTGAAACCAGCCCTACAAGAAATATTGAAAGGGGTCCTCTAAGCAAAGAGCCTAAAAGTAACATAGACCAGAAAGGAATAGAGACAATATACAGTAACAGTCACCTTACAGGCAATTCAGTGGCACTAAATTCATATCTTTCAATAGTTACCCTGAATGTAAATGGGCTAAATGCCCCAATCAAAAGACACAGGGTATCACATTGGATAAAAAAAACAAGACCCATCGATATGCTGTCTGCAAGAGGCTCATTTTAGACCCAAAGACACCCCCAGATTGAAAGTGAGGAGGTGGAAAACCATTTACCAAGCTAATGGACACCAAAAGAAAGCTGGGGTGGCAATCCTTATATCAGACAAATTAGATTTTAAACCAAAGACTGTAATAAGAGATGAGGAAGGACACTATATCCTACTTAAAGGGTCTATCCAAAAAGAAGATCTAACAATTGTAAATATCTATGCCCCTAACATGGGAGCAGCCAATTATATAAGCCAATTAATAACAAAAGCAAAGAAACACATCGACAGCAATACAGTAATAGTGGGGGACTTTAACACCCCCCTCACTGAAATGGACAGATCATCTAAGCAGAACATCAACAAGGAAATAAAGACTTTAAATGACACACTGGACCAAATGGACTT
Source organism: Halichoerus grypus (assembly GCF_964656455.1). Taxonomy (NCBI): domain Eukaryota; kingdom Metazoa; phylum Chordata; class Mammalia; order Carnivora; family Phocidae; genus Halichoerus; species Halichoerus grypus. The sequence goes on along the minus strand of NC_135716.1, from coordinate 125,264,718 downwards.
CACAGATATATTCAAAACATTCCATCCCAAAGCAACAGAATACACATTCTTCTCAAGTGCCCATGGAACATTCTCCAGAGTAGATCACATCCTAGGTCACAAATTGGGTCTCAACCAGTACCAAAAGATTGGGATCATTCCCTGCATATTTTCAGACCACAATGCTTTGAAACTAGGACTCAATCACAAGAGGAAAGTCAGAAAGAACTCAAATACATGGAGGCTAAAGAGCATCCTACTAAAGAATGAATGGGTCAACCAGGAAATTAAAGAAGAATTTAAAAATATCATGGAAACAAATGAAAATGAAAACACAACTGTTCAATATCTTTCAGATGCAGCAAAGGCAGTCCTAAGAGGAAAGTATATAGCAATACAAGCCTTTCTCAAGAAACAAGAAAGGTCTCAAATACACAACCTAACCCTACACCTAAAGGAGCTGGACAAAGAACAGCAAATAAAGCCTAAACCCAGCAGGAGAAGAGAAATAATAAAGATCAGAGCAGAAATCAATGAAATAGAAACCAAAAAACAGTAGAACAGATCGACGAAACTAGGAGCTGGTTCTTTGAAAGAATTAACAAGATTGATAAACCCCTGGACAGACTGATCAAAAAGAAAAGAGAAATGACCCAAATCAACAAAATCATGAATGAAAGAGGAGAGATCACAACCAACACCAAAGAAATACAAACAATTATAAGAACATATTTTGAGCAACTATATGCCAGCAAATTAGATAATCTGGGAGAAATGGATGCATTCCTAGAGATGTATCAACTACCAAAACTGAACCAGGAAGAAATAGAAAACCTGAACAGACCTATAACCACTAAGGAAATTGAAGCAGTCATCAAAAATCTCCCAACAAACAAAAGCCCAGGGCCAGATGGCTTCCCAGGGGAATTCTACCAAACATTTCGAGAATTAATACCTATTCTTCTGAAACTGTTCCAAAAAATAGAAATGGAAGGAAAACTTCCAAAGCCCTTTTATGAGGCCACCATTACCTTGATCCCCAAACCAGACAAAGACCCCATCAAAAAGGAGAATTACAGACCAATATCCTTGATGAACACGGATGCAAAAATTCTCACCAAAATACTAGCCAATAGGATCCAATGGTACATTAAAAGGATTATTCACCACGACCAAGTGGGATTTATCCCTGGGCTGCAAGGTTGGTTCAACATCTGCAAATCAATCAATGTGATACAATACATTAATAAAAGAAAGAACAAGAACCATATGATCCTCTCAATAGATGCAGAAAAAGCATTTGACAAAGTACAGACCCTTTCTTGATCAAAACTCTTCAGAGTATAGGCATAGAGGGTACATACCCCAATATCATAAAAGCCATCTATGAAAAACCCACAGCGAATATCATTCTCAATGGGGAAAAACTGAGAGCTTTCCCCCTAAGGTCAGGAACACGGCAGGGATGTCCACTATCACCACTGCTATTCAACATAGTATTAGAAGTCCTAGCCACAGCAATCAGACAACAAAAAGAAATAAAAGGCATCCAAATCGGCAAAAAAAGAAGTCAAACTCTCACTCTTTGCAGACGATATGATACTTTATGTGGAAAACCCAAAAGATTCCACCCCAAAACTGCTAGAACTCATACAGAAATTCAGTAAAGTGGCAGGATATAAAATCAATGCACAGAAATCAGTGGCATTCCTATACACCAACAATAAAACAGAAGAAAGAGAAATTAAGGAGTCGATCCCATTTACAATTGCACCCAAAACCATAAGATACCTAGGAATAAATCTAACCAAGAGGCAAAGAATCGGTACTCAGAAAACTATAAAATACTCATGAAAGAAATTGAGGAAGACACAAAGAAATGGAAAAACGTTCCATGTTCATGGATTGGAAGAACAAGTATTGTGAAGATGTCAATGCTACCTAGAGCAATCTACACCTTTAATGCAATCCCTATCAAAATACCATCCACTTTTTTCAAAGAAATGGAACAAATAATCCTAAAATTTGTATGGAACCAGAAAAGTCCCCGAATAGCCAGAGGAATGTTGAAAAAGAAAAGCAAAGCTGGCAGCATCCCAATTCTGGACTTCCAGCTCTATTACAAAGCTGTCATCATCAAGACAGTATGGTACTGGCACAAAAACAGACACATAGATCAATGGAACAGAATAGAGAGCCCAGAAATGGACCCTCAACTCTATGGTCAACTAATCTTCGACAAAGCAGGAAAGAATGTCCAATGGAAAAAGGACAGTCTCTTCAACAAATGGTGTTGGGAAAATTGGACAGCTACATGCAGAAGAATGAAACTGGACCATTTCCTTCCACCACACACAAAAATAGACTCAAAATGGTTGAAAGACCTAAATGTGAGACAGGAGTCCATCAAAATCCTAAAGGAGAACACAGGCAGCAACCTCTTCGACCTCTGTTGCAGCAACTTCTTCCTAGAAACATCGCCAAAGGCAAGGGAAGCAAGGGCAAAAATGAACTATTGGGATTTCATCAAGATAAAAAGCTTTTGCAGAGCAAAAGAAACAGTTAACAAAATTAAAAGACAACCGACAGAATGGGAGAAGATATTTGCAAATGACATATCAGATCAAGGGCTAGTATCCAAAATCTATAAAGAACTTATCAAACTCAACACCCAAAGAACAAAAAATCCAATCAAGAAATGGGCAGAAGACATGAACAGACATTTTTCCAAAGAAGACATCCAAATGGCCAACAGACACATGAAAAAGTGCTCAACATCGCTCAGCATCAGGGAAATCCAAATCAAAACCTCAATGAGATACCACCTCACACCAGTCAGAATGGCTAAAATTAACAAGTCAGGAAGCAACAGATGTTGGCGGGGATGCGAAGAAAGGGGAACCCTCCTACACTGTTGGTGGGAATGCAAGCTGGTGAAGCCACTCTGGAAAACAGTATGGAGGTTCCTCAAAAAGTTGAAAATAGAGCTACTGTATGACCCAGCAATTGCACTACTGGGTATTTACCCCGAAGATACAAATGTAGTGATCTGAAGGAGTATGCACACCCCAATGTTTATAGCAGCAATGTCCACAATAGCCAAACTATGGAAAGAGCCAAGATGTCCATCGACAGATGAAAAGATAAAGAAGATGTGGTATATATATATATACAATGGAATATTATGCAGCCATCAAAAGGAATGAAATCGTGCCATTTGCAATGACATGTATGGAACTGGAGGGTATCATGCTGAGCGAAATAAGTCAATCAGAGAAAGACATGTATCATATGCTCTCACTAATATGAGGAATTCTTAATCTCAGGAAACAAACAGGGTTGCTGGAGTGGTGGGGGGTGGGTGGGATGGGGTGGCTGGGTGATGGACATTGGGGATGGTATGTGCTATGGTGAGTGCTGCGAATTGTGTAAGACTGTGAATCACAGACCTGTACCTCTGAAACAAATAATGCATTATATCTTAAAAAAAAAAAAATGAAGAAGATAGCAGGAAGGGAAGAATGAAGGGGGGGAAATCGGAGCAGGAGACGAACCATGAGAGACTATGGACTCTTAGAAACAAACTGAGGGTTCTAGAGAGGAGGGGGGTGGGGGGATGGGTTAGCCTGGTGATGGGTATTAAAGAGGGCACATACTGCATGGAGCACTGGGTGTTATACGCAAACAATGAATCGTGGAACACTACATCAAAAACTAATGATATATGGTGATTAACGTAACATAATAAAAAAAGACATCATCAGAATACATTTAACTCCAATAGAAAAAGAAGAAAACAAATAAAACAAACCAAAACAAACAAACAAAAAACCCTCTTTCAAGGAAAGCAATATGACCCAGAATCAAATTATTTCTATAGTTTCTCATATGCAAAATCTAAATATTTAAAAAATAAAAATCTATTAAACAAAGAAGTGGAAAGGATCAACAAGGAAAATAGCAGACATCAGAAATGAACTTATGGGAAATAAAATATTGGAGTTATCATACATAAAGCAAAAATAACTGTGTCTAATCTTTTTTAAAAAATATATGGCAAGATTAATAATTCAGCAGATAACCAAAATATCAAATAAAAGTTCTACCACAGAAAACTTCAAAAACAAAATAAGAACTCAAGAGACGGGTTCAACTGTAGACTAGATATAGCCAAAGAGAGGACTAAACTAGAAGATAGGTCAGTAGTAAATATCCAGGCTGAAGCACAAGAAAAAGAGTAATACACATGTAACTGAAGCCTAACAAAGAGAAGATTTGAAAATAAATGGCCAAGAAATTTTCTAAACAAAAAAGACATCAAGCCACAGATTCAAAAAGTACTTTATACTCCAAGAAGGACAAATACAAAGAAAGCAACACTTAAACATTTCATAATATAACTGGAAAAAAACAAAACAAAGAGAAAAGCTTAAAAGCAGCCAAAGGAAAAAAAGGACACATTAATTTCAAAAGAGCAAAAATAATACTGACAGGTGGCTTCTCAATAGAAATAATGACACCAGAGGATAATTCAATGCCATCTTCAAAACTGCCAACCTTAAACTTTATAACCAGGGATAGTATCCTATAAGAATGGAGTAAAAACAAAGGCATTTTCTCATAAATGAATTTGTCACCGGTAAATCTGGGCTGAAATAAATAGGACAGTATTTCTTAAGATGGAAGATAGAAGTCTATCAGAAATGGAAACACAGAGGTGCAAGAAGTAAGAAAGAGCAATAGAGGGGTGCCTGACTGATTCAGTTGGTAAAGCATGCAACTCTTGATTTCAAGAGTTGTGAGTTCAAGCCCCATGTTGGGTGTAGAGATTACTTAGAAACAAAATCTTTTTAAAAAAGGCAATAAAATGGATAAATATGTAAGTAATGAATATTGATGGCATAAAACAATAATAATAATCAGTTTGTAGAGTTTGAAATATTTGTTAAATAGAAATAAATGACACAATAACTAATAAACATAGAAAGGGTAAAGTTAAAGTTTTCTAAATACCTTATATGGTCCAGGAAATGGTAAAAGTACACACTTAAATTAGTCATGCATTCTGGGATTAGAGCCCTATTCTGAAATGCAACCCAGTTGTAAACTCCTCCCAGGGCAGTTCCCTGGAGCTGCTTTCAGCAACCCTCACATTCTTTGGGCAGACCCACCTGTGGTACAACTCAGAAATCCACCAGACACTGAGAGCATGTGCTGCCAGAAAGCTCCACCACCAGGTCCTGAGTTCTCCAGATGCAACTCTTTAGGAAAGGACGAGTCCCCAAATTCAGATTAGAGTTAGCTTGGGCATAGGTGATTCGGAATGCTGATTTTCCTAGAAGAGGCTCTCTATTTGGTCAGTTTTTCTCATCCTTTCCCCATTTCACCCTCAGTTCCTTCTCCCCACTCTTTCCTCACGGGAGTTCCTGGCAGACAAGTGCCATGACTTCCCTTCAGAATATGGAAGGAAATCTGTATGGAGAGGAGGAAATGAGCCTTCAGTTAGTGTAAGAGAGTGATAGAGGCTCTCTGAGAAAAGGTGATGAATATAGGAGATTTTGAAGCACAAGGTCCAAGTTTTTTGATCTGGGAGGGGTTATACAGGTGTTCACTTTTTAATTTATTAAATATACCCTTAGAGTTCCTGTACTTTTTGTATGTCTATCATATTTGACAATAAAATGCATGTTTAAAAAAGAGTGTAGAGGAGTTTGTTATTTTTTTTATAATAATCTGGACGTGTTAAAAAGGAAGATCTAGAGGAAGAAGACAGTTGACAGAAGTAAGAGATGGGAAAGATACGTGATGGGGCTGGAGGAAGAGAGGGACAATTAATAAGTAATATTAAAGGGAGCAAGAATTGAAGACTGTCTGTTATTTCAAGCATAAAATCTATGGAGTTCTTTCTTTTAATCCTCAGTCAGCTTTGTGAGGTAAGTGCTATTATTTTCCCCCTTTACAGATGAAGAAAGTAAGGTTCAGAGAAGTTAAATAAGTGGCTCAAGATCAGACAGCTAAGAAGCAACTAAGCAGAATTTTATTCCATGCCTGACTGTCTGTGAAGGCTGAACTCTTTTCAGTTTATTTCAGGAAGCATAAGGTCTAGAGGGAGAGGTGAGGAAGCACCTGGAGAGAGAGAAGAATCAAACTAGAACTTTAACACAAAGTTGTTTTAACAGGCCAGTGCACCATAGTTTGGACTCCAGGGCATCCCTAGGGCTTCGGATCACTTCAAGTGATAGTGCTCCTGCTCCAAAGGCTCAGCCTTGTTGGAGTCTAGAAACTCTTACCATCATGTGACCACAAGGACACTGCAATAGGTAAGGGATAGAAGAAGCATCAAAGGGGATGAGAACTGCAGTCAGTTGAGAATAATGCTCAACAGGTAAGCAAAGTGAAAGGGGGACTGGGGAGATATTAGGAAGCCAAGAAAAACTGTAGAATATAGGGTCAAAAATACAGGTATTAATGGTCAATTAGGCACACGGAAAGAAACCCTTACGTAATTCCTCAAGTAGTAACCATCATCCATTATCAGCTCTTGTGTGCACTTGGATGAGCTGGCTCTTATTAAAGACCAGAGGTGGAGCACAACAGCACAATAGTAACAGTTCTCGTTACTGCCTCTGTATTCAGCCCCGCCCCCCACCCCACCCACTACTACTGATCTCTTGGTTTAATGCTTTTTTTCAGGATTATATTTCCTTTATGTTCCTTGAACCCACCAGGAAGCTTTGAGGAACCCCATCCTTGCACAGTCACAAGGCAATGACCTTACTGGTCACATCTCTCTTCTTGGTCTTGCTCATCTTACTAGCTATTCATTGAGCTGACCAGTTGGTAGTCACGGTAGACTACAGCTGCACTGGCTATTTCATGTTTCTGATCTGACTGATATCCACAGGAATTTCTGATGGCATCCCATGAATTCTTCTTTGGTTGGCAAGTCATCTACTGGTCTGCTTTTAGAACACTGTCTTGTCTCAAGTTTTGAGTAGGCAGGAAGAACTTCCAGAGAACATATCATGACGAAGCTAGCTCCTCTGGAAACCATGGATCCTCTCTTTTATGATTCCATCTTGCTTTTTTCCTTTAAACCTTCTTGTTTGTCAGATCTTCCTGTCAGCAATTGAAGTTATGCCTCTAATCACACCAAAGCCTGTAGGAAATAGATTATAACAGTCAGGAGAACAGTCAGGAGAGCAGTGGTTAAAAGCTTAGGCTCTGGAATCAGATGTTTCTAAATCCTGGCTCCAACTTACTAAGTGTGTGACCTTGAAGAAAACACTAATGATAATGAAGGTGGTACTTATCTATCATGTAGTGGGTACTTACTTTGTGGTAGGCATTGTAGCTAAGAACGTTTCACATCATATCTCACTTAACACTAACAACAACTCAGGGGAATCCAATACACACGCACATTGTCAGATGAGGTATCTGAGGCTTTTCAGATTTCACTACACATAAAGTGTATGACTTTGGGCAAGTTACTTAATCTCTTCAAGCCTCACGTACAAAGCTAAAATATCTAATTTCTGTAGCTATTGACATGATTAAAGGAGTTGATACATATAAAGAACTTAGCCTATGGTGAGTCCAATAGTATTCTGCCAATACTATTATTATTACCCTTCACACTACCATATGTAAATCATTTATATATGTATGAAGAAACCAAAAAAGTTAACTGGCCAATTATATCCAAGAGATACAACCAAATTGAATTGCTCACAGTAAAGTATTCATTTTGGTGAGAGTTGACAATATCCATTTCAATTTGTGCTATGAAAGCAAAATTGAATATATAAACATATGGGTTGAGGCATCTGGTTAAAGATAAGCAAATAATCTAGGATCACTTCTCAGATACCAGAAATGTCCCTGGCTCACCAGTGATACTTAGGCAGACAGATGTGCCTTCCCACCTGCTTCCTCACCCTTACCTCCACACCCAACTATTTGAGGAAATTCTAGGTGCCATAGCCCTCAGCCCACTTTATAGCCTATACCATGTTATATCAAGCAACTCAAGCTCAGCTTTCCCATTGAAGACCATGCAAATGTAGCCTTGCTTAGTGATGCCTTTTGTTTATCACGCTGGACATCTATGGCCTCGTGACTCCAGAGTGAAGAATCACTGTAGTCACTATTCATTTCCATCTATCATGACACTTCAAAGAGATGTCCTTCACAATGACACCATCCTATTCTAATGCTTTACACAGTGTATTCTTTTGACTTATTAATAATTTGACTGATGATGATAAAAGATGTCCTGAAATTTAGCTTGCCTGTCTATGGTCCCACATTCTGGTAATTCCAATGATATCCAGATGTTTTTCTGCCCTTTCCACCTCCAAACACTCACAAGGGAAAACCAAAACATTCTTTATTTTATCTTTTGCTGTTGATAGTGTGTTATTTACAGAAAAGATGATTAGTTCCAGGTTTTCATGTGGTTTCTGTTTCCAAACTCTTAAATTTGTCATAAAAAAAAAAACAACACTAAATAATATTGACCAGTACACATGCCTAAAATAGCTTTCCCCACCTATAAATGACAAAAGTAAATTAAAGCCCTCTGACCTTTCTTGTGATATGGACATGAAATATATAGTTTTAATAATAAAATTTAAAAATAATTAAAGACTTCTTCTGACCAGGACCAGGAAAGGCTGGATTCACCTTTCTGCCTGAAACTACCAAGAAAATAAAATACGCAAAACATAGGTTTTCAAGATTCTGAACATCAGGCAACAAAGAACAGTAATTTCTGAGAAATGAGAAACACATGAGGTAAGCTTTATCACTGTCCCAGCTTACTACTTGAAAGAGTTTCCAGGCCGTTTCTCAGGAAGAGGGAACCCAAACAAATTCTGTTGGTTACCCTGAGTAAAGAAGAAGAAGCTGGTATTCTAGAGAGACCAAGGTGATGCGAGTTGGCAAGATAAAGTACCAGGCAGGAAAAAAGCACAGATGGAGAATTGTGTGATTTGCAGAGGGTCCCCCTAGAGTCTCCAGATGCTTGTCAGCATACACTTTTGAGGCCAGGGAACTCACTGCCTAAAAGGATTAGAGGGAACAATTACCAGGGTTCACACCAGGCCAGGAATAGTGGCCATTTTCATCAGCAAGCCTGGAAAACCTCATCATTTACGGAGTGCTGGGTACAGTTTTCAGAAAGTTTTTGACTGAGTATGAAGAATAATTAGACCTACCCTGAATACTGCGCTGGTCGCCCCTAACAAGTTTTAAGAACAAGTTGAAAGGATTAAACTGCTTCTAAGTAACTTAACAAAACAAAGCTCAAGACTATTTATAAAAAAAAGATATCCAGTACCCAACAAAGTAAAATTTATAACAACCAATAAAAAATGACTAGGAATGCAAAGAAGCAGGAAAATATGAAGAAAAATCAATCAATTAAAATCAATATAGAATTGACACAGATACTGGAATTAGCTGGCAAGGATATTGAAACAATTCTTATAACAGTTTGAATATGCTCAAAAAAGTTAAGTAAAGACATGTAATATATGTAAAAGACTCATTAAATTTCTAGACATGAAAATTGCAATGTATGAGATTAAAGATACTGGATGAAATTAACAGCAGATAATTGAGAAAGAAAAAAACTAGTAAACTTGAAGACATAGAATCTATATAAATAGAATCTGAAGCAATAGAATCTACCCAAAGTGAAACACAGAGAAAAAACACAAGGAAAAGGGTGTTCAGGATAGGTCTCATTGGGAAGATGACTTTTAGGCAAAAATTTGAAGAAGAAAGAACATTGCCACGTGGATATCCAGAGGAAGACTACTCCAGGCATTATTGGAAATCATGGGTCTTGAGATAATGATTGTCAAGTAGTTAACACAGTATTTAGCATTCAATAAGCACTCAGAAGATGAAAGTTATCATTGCTGCTACTGTTGTTGTCCTTGTTAAACATTGGCAGTCTGGGGCAAAGAAGGGGAAGGGAACTCATGTATATAAGGGCTTCCTTTTTCCGGGTGCTCCTCTAGGCATTTTCATATATATATTATCTCATGGAATCCTCACAACAACCCTGTAATATGGGTAATTCCATTTTATAAATAACAGAGCAGAGCCTTTGAAGAGTTGAGATATTTGTGCAAGGTCACCAAGAGACCAAGAGAGAAACATGATTGGACCTCAGGATTCTCGGACTTTAAATCTTAGATACTTTGCACTACTCTGCATTGCCCACTGCCACACATGGAATCTGGGGACTTGGGAAAGTTAAATGTCCCAAGCTCCCACACATCTCTGTTTTTCCCAGGAGTCACAAATTCAAATGGAGCTGCCATGATAAGTGATGTGGGAAATGGTGGGAAAATAAAATAATCTAGAAGTTATGAAAAAACAGTATAGCAGTATGGAAATTCCTCAAAAAATTGATCATTAGATTACAATATGATCCAGCAACTCTACCTCTGGGTATACACTCAAAAGAAGAGAAAGAAGGGACTCAAATAGAGGTTTGTACAGCCATGTTCATAACCGCATTATTCACAATAACCAAAAGGTAAAAGCAACCCAAGTGTCCATTGATGAATGGATAAACAAAATGTGGTATAGACATGCAACGCAATATTATTCAGCCTTAAAAAGGAATTGAATTTGACACAAGCTACAACATGGACGAACCCTAAAGACATGCTAAATGAAATAAGCCAGCCACAAAGGAAAAAAATTATGATTCCTCTTATATGAGGTTCTTAGAATAATCAAATTCATAGAAAGAAGTAAAATGGTGGTTGCTAGGGGTTGGTGGAAGGAAGAAAGGGGAATAGTGTTTAATGGATAAAGAGTTGTGGATGGGGAATATGAAAAAGTTCTGGAGATGGATGGTGGTGATGGTTGCCCAACAATGTGAATGTACTTAATGATACAGTATTGTACATTTAAAATGGTTAAAATGGTGAATGTTATGTTGTATATACTTACCAGAATAAACACATACATATTCGAAAACCCAGTAGCCTATTATAACATTTGTGTTCACCTTCACAGATCTGCAGGTATGCTAGGGTTTGTATGGAATTCAGCTGGTCTTGGCTCCAGCCAAAGAGAAATCCATTTTTCCTTTCATACTTTTTGGACTAGCAGCTCCCTAGGACATGCTTTTCTTGTGGTGAATGACAAAAGCATAAGGGAATGAGAGTACAAGCACATGATGCCTCTTAAAGCCTTGGCTTTGAGCTGGCCCACTTTCACTTCTGCCAACATTTCACTGGACAAAACAAGTTATATGGCTAAGTCCCACATCAGTGGAGCAGAGAAATATACTTTGGCTACTCTTGGAGAATATATTGCAAAAATCACATGCCAAAAGGTAGGGTTGTAAAAGTATAATATATGGAGGGTAAAGAATTGAGAACAAGAATCCAATCCATACACAGACATAAAAATATATTTATATAGTTTTACATAAAAGACATCATGCATGGCTAGTTCATTACTGATAAGTCACAGAATTGGAAAAACCTGGTTTCTAGTTTTAAAATTTCCAAACACTATAAAGTTTATTAATAAACTTAGATATAAAAGGAGGAATAAAACTTATAGCTTCTTTGACTTTTGGTAAAAATCTGAATTTTCTTTCATTTGCTATTTTGTACTTATGAGTTTCCTCAGAGACCAACAATACTCATGAATCAAAATAAACAGCAATACAAGTAACCTTGAAAGTCAATAAGAAACACTAGGAATGGGTGGTTTTAACTTTCCAGAACTCACAAAGATACATTAGCCATTTTGGGAGAGAAATGATTTTTAAACTCCATATGGCCTTAGATGAGATGGGCCATATAGAGAAAATGGGCTGTATTTTCAAAAGATTATAAAACTACAGTGCTCCATCCCAAGTGAAAGGACTAATCTTAAAAAAGAAAGAAAGAAAGAAAAAGGAAGAGTAGGAAAGGAGGTAGAAACACGATATTTTCTGTTTAAGGAGGGGACTTTTATAAAATGCTTCCATTTGCCCAAGGTCAGAAACAAAGAGAATCTCAGATCTAGTATATTCAAACCAAGCAAGATCTTCTTCAGGCCTGAAATATCTATTTTCCACTTAGATTATCAGACAGCAGGAGTTGGAAAAATAAATCTGTGTCATCAGATGACCATGTCCCTATTAAAATACATTGTACTGTATTGATAAAATGAAGTTCCAGATTGGGATCTGCTACAGGCCTGACCTTTACCCTGAGGGGTATTTTTGGTAGTGATATAATTTCACAACAGTGGTGGTGCAACCCTTTATCTTCTCAATGCTTTGGACACAAAGACCATGGGATTAATTATATACTGTGAACAACAATTCATGAATATTTAACACACTCATCTATACTTAATGAATAAATTTGCATTTTGACACTATTATTTAATGTGCTTTAAGGAAATACTGCTCATTACCTTTCAATTTTGTAGATTAGTTGAATGTAATCAGAATGATAAGGCAGGAGAGATACAGTATTATTTAAATAACATTGTTTTTTATGACTGCTTCTGCTTCCAAGGGTTCCCCCCACCCTTTTCTTTTAAGCAAGTGGGTTTATTTTATTCTATTCTGGTTGTTTTGTCTTAATCATTTTGCCTCCATGCTCCTTGCAGAAGGGAATTTCTTTAGATTCATGGAAAAACAATGCAAATTAAATAATCAGTGTTTTGCTTCCCTCTGTGTGTTTTGTCGCAGGGCATTCTCTCACACAAAATGTCCCCATGCAATTGGCAGTAATTGTGTCCTGGGTGGGCGGGCTCAGCGAGGTGGCCACAACCTGCACAGCTCGCAGAGGGAGCTGCGCAACCCGTGGCCATGAGCGGAGGTCTGCAGCAGACCTAGGAAAAGTAAAACCCCAAGGAATCGGGGCTGAGAAAAACTGGCCAACTGGAGAGGATGCTGTCCGAGATAAGCTATCCTGTTTGTTTTTAATCTTTGGCTCATGGTGAGGGGCTTTTTCTCATAAGCAATGGATCTTCTGTTTGCAAGGTGGGCACCTAACCTACATATCCACTTTCGGGAGTTTGGGTGTGAGAACGGACCCCTAGCAATCCCATCTGCATGAATGGTCCATGCGAAAGGGACATTCTAAAAGGAAAGAGACTTTGAGGCCAACAGCCAGGCTCTTGGGAATCAGACTTAAGACTGCCCAACTAAGATGAAGGAAAAAGTGGACGAGAATAGGAGGAACAGAAAAGAAAATCCAGATGCCAGACACTGAGCTAATGCTTACACATATAATTGCTTTTAATCTTTACCTTATGAGATCACTGTCATTGCTGCACCACCACCACCATCATCATCTTCACCACTCTATGAAAATGAAACTGAAAATTAGTTCACCACATCAAAACACAGGAAAGAGAAAGAAAGAAAAGAAAGAAAGAAAGAAAGAAAGAAAGAAAGAAAGAAAGAAAGAAAGAAAGAAAGAAAGAAAGAAAAAGAAAGAAAGAAAGAAAAAGAAAGAAAGAAAGAAAAAGAAAAGCCCCAAACCAAAAAACAACAACAAAACCCCCTAGGATTTGAATCCAGGTCTGTTGGAACCTAAAATTCATGACTTCCACAGTTCTCAACTAATTGGGGTTTTAAAAGGCTTTGCTATCAAACAAATCAAATTCAGGGTTCAGTTGAAATATGGCTTCCTCAAGGAAACCTTCCTTGCTCCCCATTCCTTGTTGGGTTCTCTGTTAGTTACAGTGTGTGATTTTATATATATATATATGATATTTATATTCCTCCCCTTGCCTCCACACACTTGACTGTAACTCCAAGAAGGCAAGGACTCCTGTTCACTCACCATTCTAGCCCTAGCGCCTAGCAGAGTACCTGGCACAATGTAGCTATTCTCTATTTGTGTGTTACCGGTGTGTGTTTTTCTGTGCGTGCACACGTGCACCTGCGTTTCCTCATCTATAAAAATGTAGTGAAAAATACTTATGGTGAGAATTACATGAGCTAATTTATATAAGGTGACTATTACAGAACCTGAAAAATAGAATTATTTTTTTGCTGCTGGATTGTGTTTCTTTACCTGAGACACTATGGTGAAACTGAGTTATGTGAAATCCTGGAAGTTCTCTGGATATCACTTAAAAAATTAAGGACATTAGGAGAAGGAAGGGAAAAATGAAGGGGGTGAAATCGGAGGGAGAGATGAACCATGAGAGACTATGGACTCTGAGAAACAAACAGGGCTCTAGAGGGGAGGGGGGTGGGGGGATAGGTTAGCCCAGTGATGGGTATTAAGGAGGGCACGTACTGCATGGAGCACTGGGTGTTATACGAAAACAATGGATCGTGGATCACCACATCAAAAACTAATGATGTATTGTATGGTGACTAACATAATAAAAAAAAAAAGACAATAAGAAGAAGTTAATTAAAATAATGAAATGCTCTGTAAAAAAAAAATTAACGTTCACTAATAACCCATTTGAAAAGCAAATGCATTACAAAAGCCCCTCCCAAATCGATGAGGTCACATTCTGAGCTAGGGAGGGGACTACCACGGGAGGGCTGCATCCCTGGCAGAACCAGCCACTCAGGATGTGGACTTCACACCCTCATTGGTACGCTCTATGATCCAGCATGGGCTCGAGTGGGGAAAAGCCTCTTAACATGCACCTCTAAGGGGGGCGCCTGGGTGGCTCAGTCGTTAAGCCTCTGCCTTCAGCTCAGGTCATGATCCCAGGGTCCTGGGATCGAGCCCCGCATCGGGCTCCCTGCTCCGCGGGAAGCCTGCTTCTCCCTCTCCCACTCCCCCTGCTGTGTTCCTTCTCTCGCTGTGTTTCTCTCTGTCAAATAAATAAATAAAAATCTAAAAAAAAAAAAATGCATCTATAAGGGTTTGACAGGATTATTCCTTAACATTCTTCTCCCTTTCTCCCCCAAGTTCAGAACCAAAAAAGAGACCAAGTTTAGAATCAATAAAGAGAGAGGCCCAAAAGTCAGAGAGATTATTGATGAGAGCCGATACTGGAGCCCGGTGATTGAGATCTACTGATAGCAGGCCTGGTAATACTTTGTCCTGATATAAGCAGACTTGCCCACCCACAATCAGTGGATGTGCCAAACAACCACAGGCTTGCGCTGGAGGCGAAGAGCAAAGCAGAACATAATTTATACTTTCTGTCAACTGCTCTCTCCAAAGACCCCAGGGAGAGGAAGAAACTGAACATTGTGAACTCGGTGTCCCCAAACGCATCAATTAATTGAGGTTTTTCATATGGAAACATGAAGCTGGAAAACTGAACTTCTCCCCAGATATTTCCTAACCTAAAGGTTTGATCGGGGGCTTGATTATTTTCTTGAAGGAAGAAACCACCCTTTATTAAGCACCAGCAGGCTGTTTAGATCTTGCCCCCAGAAGACTCTGAAGTCAGTCAGAATGTTACAGGACAGGACCATACAAGGTCATTCTAGACTCAAGGCTGAAAATTCACTCTGCCACTTGATTCCCCCACCTAAACCATGTCCAGTCACAATGTCTGATTTAGTCCCTTAGTGGTTCTGCAGTGAGATTACATGATAACCTGAAGACTCTCCAGTAACAAAAAGAATGCAACATATTTGAACTTGAGCCATCCTCCCTTATGAAATTCCCAAGGAGAAATCAGAGTTCAAAGATTAAAGTCTAAAGAATTATGGGCTGTGCTGATCACTAAAGACTCCTCTCCACTGGGCCCCTGAAAACAATGAACACTCAGGCAAAGAGCAGATCATGTACTTTCTGAGGGCAGCCAGCTCCCAAAGCGGGGGGGGGAGCACTAAATCGTACCTGTCTTGTTCTCTCTCCCCACCTTACCAACCAGTGATACTCTAGCAGAGGACCCCAAGAAAGGCAGCTCAGACAAGTATCCCCTCCCCCACACATACACACTTTCCCAGAAGTGTTGCAGCCAGACTGCTATTTTACAAATAGACAAGAGAGGAGACAATTTCATGATCCACATGGAATTTTGCCTGTATCCCCCTTCCACTTCTTGCTGGGATTCAGAAACTTTACAGCCCACTTAGACCCACCACTACCCAAGGTCAGCTCCCCTCTTCCTGATTTCCTTGTACCCAGGAATTCTTTACCGCGGCTGCCTCTGCATCCTTGTTTTCTGACTGGATTTGGATGCCAATTCATCACCTTCTCCTAATTGCTCAGTCTCAACACCTCCCTACCAGCTTCTATAGACTTTCTGCAAAGATGCTACTTACAATTAGATACTGTGAACTATGCCAAATGTAGTTTCTAAAATTTTATCCAAACCCAAAAATCTTTCAGTGACAGGAAGAAACACCAAAATCTGCTTTGACACAAAGAACAATTAACCCTTGAGCAACGTGAGGGTTAAGGGCACTGACCCTCTCTGCAGCCAAAAATCCATGTATACCTTTTGACTCCCCCAAAACTTAACTCCTAATAGCCTACTGTTGACCAGAAGCCTTACAGAGAGCGTAAACAGTTTATTAATACGTATTTTGCATGTTATATGTATTATACAATGTACTCATATAATAAGGTAGAGAAAAGAAATTGTTATTAAGAAATCATAAGGAAGAGAAAATACATTTATAATACTGTACTATATTTATTTTAAAAATCTGCACATAAATAGACCTGTGCAGTTCAAACTTAACGTTGTTCAAGGCTCAACCTTACTACATTTCCCACTTTAGAATCATTTCTAATGTGATCTATAAACATTTTTGTGGGGCCCCTGGGTGGCTTAGTCAGTTGGGCATCTGCCTGCAGCTCAGATCATGATCCCAGGGTTCTGGGATTGACCCCTGGATCAGGTTCCCTGCTCGGCAGAGAGCCTGCTTCTCCCTTTCCCTCTGCTGCTCCCCTTGCTTGTGCTCTCTCACTCTCGCTCTTTCTCTCAAATAAATAAATGAAATCTTTAAAAAAATTTTTTTGTTTCTCTCTGAACTGACCTCCTTACTGAAAGAAAAAAATAAAAGATTTGGTCATCAGTGCCAAAGGGCACCTTCATACTGGGGCTGTCACTCACTCTCTGTCTCACCTCCTCTAGCAAGCCTTTCTTGGCTCCCCTTGGCCAAATGAGGTGCCTGTCGCTGTGCTCCCACAGTACCCGGTGTATTCCTCAATTATTACTCTTTCCACTTGGCCTTAAAATGATCTGTTTATGTATCTAGTGGGCATACTGTTTATGGGACTTTTGGAATTTTGAAATGAGGAGTTCTTTAAGGGCAAGAACTACCTCTGCTTTCCCAGCCCCAGTGTGATATCTTGACATATACCACAATGAATGTGTGTAGAGTTCATTAGGTAACTCAACTACAATTTTTTGAAAATCTATCTACATAGAACATTCTGCGGTATAAGGCACTTTATTAATCTTAAAAGAATGATAAAAACAACAGTAACAACACCTTCCATATGGATAGCTCTCAACTGTTCTTACAAAATACTCTCAAAGCTCTTATTTCACCTGGGCATATCAACATCCTTTAAGAATATTAGGGAGAATGGGTACTTTCAAGCCCATTTGACACTTGAGGAAAATGCGGTCATTTGCATCCTGTTAGAAAGTGGCAGAGCCGTGTTCCGAGCCTCCAACTTAAAACCTCTTCCTCGGAAACTGCAAGGCTCATTCCAGAGCTTGCTGAGTTCTGACTGGGGTGCCCCAGGCTCCCATAGTGGTAACTCCACCCTTTACCCCAGAAGAAACTTCTCTATAAAGTCACAGAGTTCTCTGTTTGCACAGACCCAGGTATTCATCTTAAATTCACTACTATGGAAATGCTATTTTTCATCACCATCTATAAGTTTGTAATTAAAAAAAAGTTATTTACTAAAGTGATGAGATATCTTTCTAAGTTTCAATTTCCTTTCCTCACAAACTTCAGATTTCAGTGAATAGCCCTAGACAATCTATCTCTATTTTGATCCTACCCGAAAGAAAATCACATCAGGGAATGCATAACCTTTGATTCAGCCTAAATTACCTTTGGTGCCCATGAGACTAATTTGGCGGGGCGGGGGAGGGGGGAGAAGGGCAATGTTACCCACGTTTATTCCACCAAGTTGGAAAACAAACTGAACTTGGGTAAAAGTGAGACAGATAGCTTTTTCGCTTCTGTTGGCAAGCAAAGCAGTACAATGTGAAGCATCTCTGCAGGTATTGTCCACAGTCCATTTTCCAACTTTATAGGGATTGCAAGGCAATTGCCCTGGAGGTGGCTGGGGCAGAAACAGAACCAACTGCAATGATTGCAAGCTCCAGAACCCTGGATCACTGGCGCAAAGGCGTGCTCTTGAATTCTTAGCTCCAGTGATGGTTTCAGATGGTAACTCTCTTAGGGGTCAGTGAAGAATGGTTTTGAGAGCCTTCTCCTGCCCTCTTCATACCCACTCCACCAGTCCTTCTGACAATTTTGGAAGCAACCAACTCCCCGTCTTAAATCCCTTCTTGCTTTAAATATTTAGAGTGGGTCTGTCTCCTGTATGAATCCCTGACTGACATTAGCCTCAGCTCGAAGACCACATAGCTGTTAACTCTGTCAGCATATAATTCAGTCACTCGTTCTTCTCTGGAATCTCACCTCTCTTCTATTTTTGGACTTGATGCTGAGCACTGTTTACCATCCAGGTTCATTGAGGGCTCTGAAGCAATAATGTTACTCCGATAACCCTCAGTTTACCTTGGTGGAACAAGAACAAGTTCAGAAATGATTCTGCTGACGTCGTACTCAAAGCAAGAATGTGGCGCCCACCATACTAAGCAGCCAGGATGATCTGGAAATTCCTATCCCCAACAAAGATATTTTAAAACCACCCCTTAAAGAATTAACCTTGCAGGGAAGGACTATTCTTCAACAAATGCCTACTCTAAGTTTTAAAAGACTAGGTAATTGTGGTGCTATTCACAAGAGCCAAGAGGTGGAAACAACCCGAGTGTTCACTACAGATGAATGGATAAACAAAATGTAATATATACATACAATGGACTATTATTTGACCATAAAAAAGAATGAAGTTCTGATACATGTTATCATATAGATGACCTTGAAAACATTATGGTACGTGAAATAAACCAGACACAAAAGGACAGATGTTGTATAATCACACTTATATGAAATATCTAGAATAGACAAATTTAGGCAGACAGAAAGTAGATTAAAGGTTACTAGGGACTGACTGGGGTTGGAGGGAGGATGGTGATTTATCACTTGATGGTTACAGAGATTCTGTTTAGGATGATACAATGTTTTGGAAATAGACAGTGGTGTTGGTTATAAAACATTTTTAATGTAATTAATGCCACTGAATTGAATTATACCTTAAGAATGATTAAAATGTCAAATTTTATATTAGATATATTTTACCACCACCAAAACCACGAAAGATGAAGTAAATGGCAATTATGTAAAAGCAGTGTTTAATTCCCGAAAGGTTTCTGATAACAGTTCTGGAGAGTAATGATGATGTAATGCATTTTTCACCAAACACATGGCCTATACATCTGGAGACCATCTCCAACAGAAGAATTTTGTTAGAGATTTCTTCCATTTTCATGACCAATATTCCACATCCTTGTGCCTCAAACCAGTCTCTGCTTAACTTTGTTTTCCACTGCCTCCCTGGGTCTGCACTTTCTCTTTTGGTCTCCTCTACCCTGCTGGATATTCACATCTTCTCTCCTTGGAAATGACCCTGAACACCTCAAATCTTCTTTCTGATTTCCTTAGTCTGATACTGAGGACCTGAGAAGAGCTAGCATGAGAGAGAAAAGGTATCTTCAAAGGACCTGGGGAAATTGAAAAGGGAATTCCATGTGGGTGATAGATGCATTGCCTTTTACAAGAGGGAGAAGATGTTGCTCATTTACAGGAGGGAGAATATGAGGAGAAATAAGCAGCTAGAGATACTAACAGCCTAAAACTCCAAGCTATGGTTGCAGGCTCCCACTGCAGCCTCCACGAAGTAATTTCCAGCTTTAATACCTGATTTGACCATCTCCATACTACACAAGAGCTCTCCTGACATTGGCTCCAAATGTGAGTTCTAAACTGGTCCTGCCGCGCTGAGCAAGGCCAGAACACCACTGGCTCCCAGCTGGAGGTGGCCTGTCTTCTTGTGTCTCCAAGACAAGGTTTTACTTTCAAAGTTTGGAAAACCTGAGCTGAAAGGCTAGATGTGTGTCTCACAAGCAAAAACCAAAGGGGAAAAAAGATGATAGCAGAAGTCAGTATTATCAAGTAGAAATCATGCCACTAAAAAGTTTTCCTAAACTTACAATCTGCACTCCAGAATAGCCTTCAAAAGTGTAGGAGGATAATTCATTCAAACAAAAGAGACTCAGAAAAATACTTTGCCTTAGAAAATGTCTTTCAATCTCTTTCAAATCAAAACACAAAGCTTGATTTGCTTACCCACCTACATATATTTTTTTTCAATCTTAATATCAGAATATCATCATCATCATCATCATCATCATCATCATCATATAGGGGCGGCTGGGTGGCTCAGTCGGTTAAACACCTGTCTTTAGCTCAGGTCATGATCCAGGGGTCCTGGGATCGAGTCCTGAGTCTAGCTCCCTGCTCAGTGGTGAGCCTGCTTCTCCTCCTTCTGCCCCCTCCCACCCCCTACTTGCACTCTCCCTCTCTCTCAAATAAATAAATAAAATCTTAAAAAAAGAAATGCCTTTAAAATAATAATAATAATACTAGTAATAATAATAATAAAGATAACATAATAGCCCTCACATAAATTTGTCTCCGGCAAAGCAGCTTTATCATTATATACACCAATGCTGGACCCACACCATGGCTCCTGCAATATCAGTATCTCAAGGTTAAATAGGGTGTTAGTTATCAAATTCTAAAACAAAGAATATTTCTTGAAACTCATCATGCTTTTCATGCAACTGAAGGTAATTTTCTTCAGATGTGTAAGGTTTTCTAGATCAGTATTCTATTCACTGAACTTAAAGCCCCACAGGTGACCTCTGGGCTGCAGGATTTGTTGTTTAAACTACTCAGTTGGCTTTAACCAAGATGGCACTTTATCCATGTGACCTGTTAATGTGGGACATGGTTGGAAACGTATGGCCCACAAGCTGCGGGGTTACTGGGGCTACTTGTACCTGATTCCAAGGACAGTCTAGTTTTCACCCTGCCCCCAAGTTCACTTACCAAAGACTACCTGAAGGTGGCTATAGAATCGTCATTTTGGAGTCTACATTTTATAAATCTGCTTAAACTAAAATAAATTTTGATAATACTTCTCATCCTCCATCTCCCTTCACCCTGTTCACAACCCCTAAACTAATTAAGGAATTATTTTGCATCTTGTTCCTCTGAGAGAACAGAGTGTTTTTTGTATGACAGAAACACCATTCAAATGTGATATGTGACAATTCGTATTCCATTTTAAGTTGCTCCAACTTGATGGTAGGGGAGGGAAACCTTTAAGACAATAAATATACCCAAGGGAAAAATCAGAGGTGATGTGCTGGTGATGGGCACTAGGGGAACATAATTAAAATCATACTTTAGCTTCAGTACGTTTGTGCAGAGCTAGAAAGACTTTGAAGATCAATTAGCCTTTTCAAGGACCAATTTCTCCATTTTGAAGAAGAAAGATGCTGGGGCCCAATAAGTTGAAAATCTCCTCATTCTAGTCTAGTCCAGACCACTGGGTCTCTGTGATGAGTCCTTTCATGGAAACGAGCCTGCTCTGGATGGTGCATCACTTGCTTCTGGCCCCCATCCTGTGTTGCCTACTGTTGGTTATGTGATCCCATAATAAAAGGAAGATGCAATGATACAGAAGTGGAACAAGAGTGTGCCTTTCCCTCACCCCCAAGGATAAACAGGTCACCTTGGAGGTGCGATGGGCTTTTGTATACCTACATGCTTCAATAAGTCCGCTCTGACCAGGGATGCAGAAACATAGGTTTCAGCCATATTTCTGGCACCCTCTGCCCTGACCCTGCCATATTCCTTCTGCCAATTTTCCCTACCTTCCTAACATCCACAGATGGACCAGGGGACAAGTAGGCAGCAAAGCATTTTCTTGCACTCATGAGAAAAATAATTAAAATTCACCTTGTTGTTGAGTGAGATCAACTGACGAGAAGAGAGATCATTGCTAGAGCAAATTGGTGTGTGGGAGGGAGTTATTTTATAAGGTTTAAACTGGGCTCAATGGCTCCATTTCTTGCACCAAGAATTGCATTACAGAGTGTTTTATTAACAGTTTAGGGGGTAAGAAATTCGGTGGAGTTTACAAATTTCACTGATCCTGGGAGTTCAAGAAAGAGGGGGAAGAAGAAGAAGGGGTCAGGAGAGAGGAAGAGAGAGACAAATTTCTCAGATTTTTTATTATTAAGCCTTTTCTCCCCTGTTAAATACTAAGTGGAGTGCTCATCGAGCACTGTCTCCACCCATACTATGGGTATGCCTTACTAGTGGACAAGCTCTTTTATGCTACTCGATTAAGCTAATATCCTTGGATAGGTTATTTAACTGTATGCTGAGTTCTAAACTATGACAGGTTGCATTACAGTGATATTCCACAGTCATCATTTTTAACTGGCCTTTAAAACATGAAGCAGTCCTGAATTAGCTTACCTGATGTATCTCAGGAATGGTCCCACTCAGGTCGGAGTCATTGTGTATCCCCATCCAATCTGCTGCTCTTCTCAGCGGGGGAGACTGACACCTTGGTCTGCCTATCATATTCACGGCAACGCAATCATCTCAAGTGGGATTCTTTTCTTCCAATATTCACTGAAACTAATTTTAGACTCATTTGGTATTCCACTGCCAAACATAAAGGAAATTCCCGGCCCACAAGAAGGATGGTCAGAATGACTAAGTTCCTACCGTCTTCATACTAGCATTGCTCTGATGTGATTCTTTACTATTGAAACATGATGTCTGTTTCAGAGATAAAAGTAAAGTTAAGAATGCCTTTTTTTCTCAGGGTTAATTAATGAAAGACATTGAAGATGAAAGCAGAGTGTCCAAATGGAAACTGCAGTGCCTTTGGAATAGGAAGTTGGATTTGGACTCTGTTTCATTCACCCAATAACTATCTACTGATGGCCTATTGTTTTTTAGGCACTGTGCTAGGAGTTTTGTCCCTTACCAGCCCTATGACCTGGGCATGTAATTTAATACTTCCATGCATTATTTAAGCCAGGCCCATTTTGCAGTGCCAAACTGCCCAACTGTACATGGCAGCCCAATTTCAGAACCCCCAAAGCCATCCTTCCTGCAAAGATGTGTGCCTTCTTTGGTCAGCATCCCTCATTTGAAGACTATATACAGGCACAGGTCAGCCCTCTAGGGCAGTCCCTGCCGTTGAATCTCTCTTCCAAACCCCCCTCCCCCAATGCATACTGTAGACAAATAGAGAGTAGTTCAAGATGGAAAGAGAGGTGGAATCCTTTTAGTGCCTAAATATCTAGAGTCTAAGTCAATATTCCCCCTTTCAAAGGTCAGAAAGGAAACTGGGCTGGAAAAATTGAGAGTGAATCATCTATGCCCATGTAAAACTCTCAAACATGTGCACGTTTTTTCCTTAATGGTCATGGAAACCTCTCTAAAACTGGGCTCATTTACTATATATGTGGCCCTAGTCATGTCATGTAACACTCCCAGGTATCTATGGGGCTTATTGATGTCATCATCATCATCATCATCATTCTCATCCTCATCTGAACTTCCTGGTCAGAAAGACCATTATTGAAAGACTCTATTTTCAGGCTTTCTAAGACACCCTTTAGGGGTAGTCAAACTGCCAGGGAGAGGTGTGAAACTCCACCTTTCATTGGTGGCTCTCTCAACCATAAAGAGGCTGTCTGCCAGCTAGAAGTCTATCTGTATAAATGCCTCCCTGAACCAGTACAGAAATCTAGGAATGAATGGGAATTATAGCAACCTTACACAATCAGCCCCATTAATTTGAGCAGAACCAGGGATCCTCATTCTTTTTTTTTAATAAGTGGCAACTGGACTGGTTACAGGCCATGCCCAAGAAAGTTCTAGAAGCCCCCTCTTCAAGAAAATCCCAAAAGACAACTCTCTGGCTGTTAATGGTGTGTGGAAGGGGTGGGGCCTTAGAGCTTCACTGCACTTCAGATTCTGGGATGTAGAGTTCCCAGCCCCACTCTTGTTCTGAGAAAATTTCTCAAGAGGCCACATAATTGTCCAACCCATGGACCAGTTGCACACTCAGGCAGTGCTGGTAGCTAAGAGCCAAGAGGAGAGCATTTCCAACTTCCATCTCTATGACGATGACACAAAAATTCATTTTTATAGAAGGATGGTGTCAGGGGCATTGATGGTCAGAGCAGAGAGTCCTGATCTCCTCCATCTGTCCAAGGCAGCCTCTATTTTCGATCTGGCAGGTGAAAGGGTTATAGAATTTCCTTGGTTGTATTGAACATTTGCCAAATATTCATCATCTGTAGAGCCAAAAGCATGTTCTTGGGAATAGGAGGTCATAGTGTGATGTCCATTGCTCACTGCTAGGAACCAGGAAGAAGCTCTTGGAGAACTGAATCAGAGTTGGGTGGGTGAGCATCAGAGGAAGGGCACAGCATTGTAGGACCCCCAGTGGTGCTGCACAGTGTGGGCGGCCCACACCTACTATGAGAAAAGTGTGTTTAGTCAAACAGCTCTTACAACTTAATGGGACTTAATGTCCAGGCCCTTTTTTGGCACATTAGAAACCAATTTGTTAGCCTTGAAAATTCATAAACCCAAAATATTTCAGATTGATAGACAAGAAGAAAGATTTCAAGTGGGAGATTTGGTAACCTATTGAACCTGTCTCTTCGAGTCAACAGCCTTCTACTTTTTGAATAAACATTGGTTCTAGAAGAGACTGTGGGGGCAACCCACACACATAGGCCGTCGCTTAAACAAGGTATCACTTAGAATGTCTGGGCCACCTAATCCTTTCTCAAGGCATCTGTCCAAGCCCACAGTCTCTGCCAATGAGCAGAGCCAAGTTCTACACTGCCTGACACAGCTATAGTCCAAGGATGAGCACCTTTCTCAAGGGCAGTCCAAAATAAAGAGACCAAGGCCCCAAGATTTACGTGGCCAGACTCAAAGTGTTTAGGTGAGCTGGGCCAAAAAAGAGTTCTCTAGAAATATTTGGACCCAGGCAACTAAGAGGCTATTTTAGTTATCTGGGCCACAGCACATAGAATGATTCAGGTTCAGGGTTACCCCCGTGGGTCAGGCCAAAACTCTTGTTCTTCCCTCTGTTCTTCTCCAACCATGAGTAAGCAACGGAAGGTGATGGTGAAGAGGGAATGGGAGCAGGTAAGAAGAGCAGGAAGAAAATGCCACTGCAGGGAGGGAGAAGGAACAGCCAAGAGAGCCCTGAGCTATGCCTACTCCCCCGCCGTTCCCAGCTTGCACATCCCTTCAGGCAGCTCCTCTTTCCTTGCAACTATGCTGTACACAGATGCTGCATTTCAAATACCACCTCTGGTCACTCTAGGGACAGGTTGACATTTGCCAGGAAGCACATCAGGAGGTCTGTGGAGGCACGTTTCTCTTCCAGTTCCCAGCTAGATGCAGGTGTCTAGTCTCCTACGCCACAAGATTTTATTTTCCATTCTTTAGCAGCAGAAACTGCTTATGCTTGCACACTCTTGACATTAAATATATGGTACATGCTTCCAGGTCAGTTGGTGGAAAGTAGTGGCCTTTACCCCAGAAACTGATTGTTTGATCACAGACTTATTAGAGTTGGAAAATATCACTTTTGGAATGATTCTTTACTGCAGTCTCAACAGCAGTCTCATTTTTCTTCCTGAGGGACGCATTTTAAAGAGCCAGATGGTGCATATGTTGCAGCAGAACTCTGCCTTCTCCCTCCCCACCCTGCCTAGATTCACTTCAAACACTTTCTTTTCATCCAGAGAAAATATTTATGTGCATTTGTTTAGCACTATCCCAAATATCTCACTTGGCCCTCAAGCAATGAGGTGAAGGAGTACAGGAGGTATTATTTCTCACAAATTTAGAATTAGGGACCAAAGGCACAGAGACATATAGTGACTTGCAGAAAGCACACAGCATAGTTACATAGAGTGGAGACTTGAATCCAGCCCTTCTGATGCATACCCAGTGTTCTCTCCACTACTGTAACAGAGGACATCTCTGATTTTATTTTCTACCAAAATTTTCCATTACATTAAAATCCTAAACAGTGTGATTAGGTTGAAACAAGTCCTTTGCCTATCTTCAGGGCACATGCCTGTGTATGCTGGAAGGAAGGGTACACCTTGGAAGGAAGGGTATACCCTGGAGCTCCTCTGCTCATCTGTCGAGGCCAACAGAACTCCAACCCATGACCCTTAATGTCAATATGTTAAAAATCATTAAAGTGTTCATAGTGTCAATAGTAGTATTTTTTCAATTATTCATGTATGTAAAATATACTTACTAAGCACCTGCTATGCACCATACATTACTGTACTGGCTGGGGGTAAACATATGAATAAAATGAGACAACATATCTGTTTGAATGGAACTTGCTTGTTTGAGGGAAGAAAAATAGTAATAAGGAATTACATAAAGTCAGGTAGTGATTAGTGCTATGAAAAGGCCAACAGCACAGTAAGAGCTTGTGATAGGGAGACCATACCTGTCAGGGGGAAGAAATGTTTGGGTGGAGACCTGAGTGAGGTGTGGAAGCGAGGCCTATGAAAATATGGGGCCGAGAGTTCCAGGTAGAAGGAACAGCAAATGCAGAGCCTGAGCTGGGAGAACACTCTGCGTGTTGGAAGAAGAGTAAGCCAGCATGGCTGGAGCTGCATATTTGAGGGGACAAGTGGTAGGAAATGAGGGGGGAGAGCTAGGCAGGCAGGCTCTTACAGGTCATGGTCAAGACTGGATTTCATTTGAAGTGTGATGGGAAGGGATTACGACATTATTTAATTTATGATTTAAGAAGATCACACTCAGGATATTTGGAGAAAAGACTGTAGAATGCAAGAGTGGATGTAAACAAACAGTAAGAAAGCCACCGCAGTGGTCAAGGCAGGAGGATGATGCTGTGCCTTGCTCCCAGTAGCACACAAATATACTGCTGTTTCTTCCATCGCTTTGACACTATATCCCCCACCAGCAACTGCCTGCCTTCTCTGCTCCTCTTTGCAGCAAATTTTCCCCATATAGAACTATCTATATTCACTGTCTCTAATGCCTCTGTTCTCGTTCTCTCTTAAACCCTTAACATTCATATTCTTGTGACCACCACTCCAAAATTCCTCCTGTCAAGGGCATTCGCGGCATCCATGTTGCTAAATTCAGTGATTAATTCTTGGTCCTTACCTTTCCCATCAGCCGTGAGGGTTACTGCGTACGGTTGTGCAGCTTGTGCTTGCACAAGGCGCCTAGAACAGGGGACGGGTGGATGTGAGTTTAGTCCACCTTGTATTTGCTGAACTGCGGTTTTGCAAGAGCACATCTCCCTAGAGAGGGTGCCTTTTCCTACCTCACACAAAGATCTTGACCAGTGGCAGTGATCCCATAGCAGCAGTTGACATCATCATACCTTCCTCCTTAATGCACTTTCTTTATGGCTTCCAGGACCCCACACTTGGTTTTCCTCCCCGCTCACTGGGGGCTCCCATTAAGTCTTTTTCACTAGGTCTTCATTTTCTCATGGTGGACATGGCAATGCTGGAATGCCTCAGCACTTTGGATTCTCTTTTGTCCCACACTTACACCTACATGATCTCACCCAGTCCCTTGGCTTTAATGTTATCTTTATGTCCATGATCCCCCAAACTTATCTCCAGCCTGGACTCATGTTTCCTGGACTCCCCCTGAATTCCAAGCTTTTAAATCCAACTATATCTTCAACATCTCCAGTTGGGTGTTTAATAAACATCTCAAACTTAGCATGCCCCCAACTGAATCCTGATCTCTGCCTCCTGAAATCTGCTCCACCTATAGTCTTCTCATCTTAATACAAAGCAACTCTAACCTTCCAGCTGCTCAGCCAAATGCCTTGAGTTACTTTCCATGCTTCTCTTTCTCTTGCACACCACATCCCACCCATCAGTATATACTATTGGCACTACCTTCAAAATCCATCTTCCAGGATGGATTCTTACCACCTTCACAGTCCTATTCTGGTTTGAGCCATCACCATTGTTGCTTGCTTCACTGCAGTAGCCTCTCACACATTTTCCTGTACATTCTATTCTTGACACAGCACTCAGACAGATCCTATAAAAATAGAAGTCACATTGTGTCATTTCTCTGCTCAAAACACTGCAGGGGCTCCCAGTTTTCCTTAGAGAAGAAGCCAAAACTCTTGTTCTTCCCTCTGTTCTTCTCCAACCATGTCTTCTACTCTCTTTCTACTGGACTTGCTCCGGCCACCTTGCTGATCCTTGAGCATGCCAATTATATTCCAACTGTAGGGCCTTTGCATTGGCTGTTTCCTCTGCCAGAAGCACTTTCCTCAAAATATTACTGTGACCAAATCCCTTTCCTTCTTCAAGACTTTATTTAAATTTCATCTTTTAAAATTACTACTCTTCCTCTCCTTTCCAGATACTCTTGATCCCATTTATCCAGCTTTATTCTCTTCCCTGGCGCTTACCATCTTCAAACATTTAGTTATTATGCTCAATTTGGTGGTTCCTCAATGACAGTTTAAGTTCCTTGAAGGCAAGAGTTTTGTCTGTTCCCTGATGCCTTCACATGTCTGGAATAGAGGCTTGCACATAGTAAGTGCTCAAAAAATATTTATTGAATGGATGAAAGAATGAGAATATGTTATTAAATGTTGTCTAATTTTTACTCCAAATCTGTCCCAAAATGTAATACTAAGCAGTTGTGTAAACCACTAGAATATTTAATGACTTGGAAAACTATTTACAATCTAGTGCTAAAATTTTTACAATCAGGTTTCAGAAAAGTAGGTAGGATATGATCCAATTTTTATTTAAACAATGTATATGTTTGCATTAAAAAGAACTAGAAGGAAATATTTATTTAACAAGTATTTCTGAAGCACCTACTATGTACCAGACATTGTGCCAATTAACTCTTCCTGGGGTGAGATTATAAATTATTTTTATTTCTTCTTTTTGCTTATCTGTATTTTCCGTATTTCTACACTAGTGATCTATTAATTTTACATTAGAAATAATTAAGCCAAGTGCTTTTATTTGCTTAGGTACTTTTGAGTGATGCGACTTTGGGCAGCACATTTTCAGGATAAATGCATAGCCCTGTGTGCATACTGATTTACTACAGTATTAATAGAAGATGCTACAAATGGAGTTCTCTCTTAAATTCCACTAACTAGGGAGAATCCCAGATCTCATTGCCTGTTTAAACAATTGCAGGGACAGCTGTGACATCCACAATCAACATTCTTCAGTAACCAAGGAGATATTCTAGGCAATTTGTAAGCTACCAGGGTAAGAGTAGACATTTTACCATTGCCCACCATCCCTGGTCTCTCAGCATTTTAATTGCTTGTTAGTAAGACACTTCGGAAAGCCTTGAGCATGAAAGAGACAATACACAGTAAATTCTAGTATAATTTCCTTGTATTCATTAAATCACTGCCAACTTGAACATGATTTCCTTTGTACAGATACACTATCATTTCTAAGAACAGTAAATTCTATGTACAGGTTTGAAGAGCAAACTTTACCTGGAGTTTATTCCCCGGAGGTATTTCTATAACATGCTATTTGAAGATTCCTCTATTTCAATTTTTAAAAACCTCCATCTGCAGATGCTGTCCTAGGCTGTGACATTCTCAGCATTAGAGTGGGACAGATGTTTCCCAATGCTGATTTTTTTCACTGTCACTTTGTGCTTCATTATATCAGTCAGATAATGAAATGCTTAATTAGCTCTTCCCTTTTGCCCCAGGATCATTTTATAAAAAGGTAAATTGAGAGCTTTGAGAATGAAATATCTCCATTTGGCACGCAGGTATCTAAACCATATTTGAATACTTGAAATATTCGTGCAGGGGTGCTTCCGGGTAGACATGATGCACAAGACTTCTCTACAGGTATCAGTTGCTGGGGATGGTGGCCACATCATCTCTCCTTCCCCGGCAGCCCAAATATCACTTGTTTTAGATGTGAGGGCTGCCAAACATCATTAGCCCCAAATGGGGCAAATCAGCAAGAGTGGTCCTGGTTTCTGGGAAAATACTGGTTTCCAGCAAGAATGGTCCTGGTTTCTGGGAAATTCACTCTAGGCTCCTTAGAAGCTTTGCCTTTCAGGTGACATCAACCATGAAAGTCTTCACCCATCCAGACCCATACCATGTTGAGCAATCCAATGGAATTGTCAATAGCCCTTTTCCAGATGGTTCTTCTGCCCCAAATGCAATTCATATTGTCAGGTATAATCTAGTCCCTCTAATGTTAAAAAGGAGAAGTTTGTTTTCTTCTCTCCATTCCATCCACCTTGCACCCCCATCACTCCAACCCTTGCAGTTTGCTCATTATATAGGTGATGTGCTCACCCAGCCACCTGTTCATGCTTCCTTCCTGTTAGCCTCTTTAGCCCAAGGAGTGAACAAGGGTTTTTTCTGAACAGGAGGGTAATCTATCTGTGGTCAGAGTGGGATTTATAGTGTGTGCGTCCCCCCCCCCACCCATTTGGCTGGCTGATATTTGCTCAGGGAAAAGCTAGCAGGCAAATCAGCTGACATATTGCCTGAGGTGACCAGTCGAAAAATAAAACCTTCTGAGAATGTTGCTGCAACTACTATTTTTGTCTAGAAGAGACATTCTGCTAGTACGGATGACAATTTGGTTGGGTTAGGAGGAGCCACAGGAAACAAGAGCTCAATGCTGATCACTGTTATACAGATCTGGGATGATGGCACATGCGGTGATCAGCTGATTACATTACTGTATCAGTGCATTCGTTTAATGTCATCAAGGTCAAGGAGGTCTGCTTCTCGGTGGTGCTCAATAGGAAACTCAAAATATTATGTATGCCGGCAACAAGTGCCATGATTGATTTTTGTTATGGAATTAATCTGTCAAGAGTTGCAGTTTCAGGTTTGCTACCGTGAGTTATATCTCTGGTTCAGCTGGAAGACACAGCGCCAGAGAAAAGGGCTAAGCTGTCTTTGGCTATTTGCCTTAATCAGAGCTTTGTTAAGTGCTTGCTGCTGCTGCTGTTGATAGGGAGGTAGATGTGAGGGCTGCCAAACATCATTCCATTTAAAATGCAATGAAAAAGACCCCTCTGTCATGGCAGCCGGACCAAATGGGGATAGATAGTTGTGTTGAGTTGCTTCACCCCGGGGAGCTGCAGAGACTCTGATTTTAATACATCTGGGTGAGCTGCATGTAAACAAACCTCATGGGTGGAACTTGACTGCGGCTGATGATGAGTCATTAGACCAAGAATTTACATGTCATACTGTCGATGATGGGAAGCCCCTGTGAGGTGTGAGGTGGGGGTGAATTGGCATTTTAGAAGGAACACTGAGACAGTAGCACACAATGGACTGGGGACAGGGAGGACTGAGGTAGGTGAGAACAGTGAAGAAGCTGTTTGCAATAGGGAATTATTGCATTCCCTCAAGGTGTGGCTACCCACTACGGCTGCCATCCTGACCCCCAATGAAGCTCCCTCTTCACAGCAACGGAACGTATTCACCATGGCCCAAAACACCATCTTTCATTTCATCTACATCACACTATAAAATCATTTAAAGACTGGTTTCTTCTGAAATGAATTTGATTTTGATTCCCATCCCCCTCTCCTTTCTACTTATCCCTGCTGCTCCTAGGTGCTCAAGGGCCGGTTTGAGGGGAGCTATTTTCTTTTGGGAGTTATAAAATAATTATACGAATAATTGTTCAAACAGGCTATTCATTACTATCTTAAAAAGGATGATGAAGATCTTTTTAAGAGAAACATGGGTTTTTGTTGTTATTATTTTGTTTTGTTTTTCAAAGATGCTTCAGCCAGTACTCAATTGATTGGCAATTTCAATCCCTTGAAGTCAGGTAATATAGAAACAGGATCATAGGATCTCAGAGGAGGCAGATCCCTTTTTGATTACCTCACCAAACCAATCCAAAACATGAGTTCCTCTAAAATAATCCCTCCAAGAAATAATATCATTAATAATGTCTAAAGCTTACATAGCACTAATGTGCTTTACATGTGTTAATTATTTAATCCACACAACAACCACATGGGGCAGCCATAGCTTTTATATTCGTTTTACGCTGAGGCACAAAAAGACACAGCTTGTAAAAGAGGTGGATCTGGGATTTCAACCCAGGCAATGTTTCCAGGACATGTGATTACCCATTATGCTATACAAACTTCAGTTGAGTTTTCGCTTGAGTAGTTCCAGGCATGAGGAGTTCACTAGCCTCAGAAAAGGCTTATTTCATCCTTGTCTGTTCTGCTGGTTAGACATGTCCGCCAATGACCTAAAGTCTTCTTCTCTAATATTTCTACCTATATAGCCCTCTGTAGTAATAAGAACGTTTAATCTGTCTGTTGCCAAAGTCTTTTCCTGGGAATTTAAATTTGTCCTCCAAGACTTAATTCATATGTTATTTCTCTGTAAATTTTTTGTGTGTGACAGTTAAAAGCTGGTGTATTTTTTTTCTTTTACAAGTTCTGTTGGTCCCATTCTGGGGATGTGTGTATGTAATTACTACTGCGTTTGTGTGTTTGGTGATAGGGTCATTTTTTTAAGTCATAGGAGTAGAATTTTATATTTCCTTATTAAATTTCTTTCAAGATTGAGCCTATTTGCTGCAACCTATTAAAATCTACAGCCATACTAAATATTGCTCATTAGTCCTGGTTTCATGCTATAATTTAATAAAACATGAAGAAAATCAAGGCTCAGAGAACTTTAGTTGCCCAAGGTTTTATTAAGTGGAATTTGCCCCCAGTTCTATCTTAAAAAAACGTATGCAAGTGCTCACTTCAGCAGCACGTACACTAAAACTGGAACAGTACAGAGAAGATCAGCATGCCCCCTGCACGAGGATGACACGCAAATTCGTGAAGCATTCCATATTTTTGAGTGCGCTTGTCATGGTGAGCACCAGGTGATGTATGGAAGTGTTGAACCACTATATTGTACACCTGAAACTAATATTACACTGTATGTGAACTAACTAGATTTAAAATAAAAGTTTAAAAAGCAAAAAAAGAAAAGAAAACAAATGAAATTTTGGTATATCATAATTGTAGCGTATATATATATATATGTATATGTGTGTGTGTATGTGTGTGTGTATTTACTTCACTAGACAAGAGGAGAATAAGAGGAATGTATACAAAGATGATGATTTTGGACTATTTTTTGAACCATTAAAAATAAGCCATTTGAAAAAGAAAAAAAAAATGCATGCAAATCCAATTGCTTGCTCTCGCTGCCAGATCAACTTTTCACTCCCTCTGTTTCTGGCTTACCTCACGCTCCAGCCCTGCCCTCCCCACTAATGCAAAAGGAGCATAACTATAGAAGATTTCCTGTCTCAGCAGCCACCTCACTCTCTGTTCCTCATTTTTATTTGACTTGAATTGTGAGAAAAGGTGTTGTCCTGATATATTGCCTAATCATAGTGTAGCTTTTGGCTTGATACTGACTCTTTTTAGCCATCTTAACTGTATTATCTGTGATTACGGTTTTTAAAATAACTTAATTAACGTCATGATGAAATTAATTCATTGCTGTGCTAATGTTCAGAAAAAAAGTACTCCAGAGACTGATGTGAATTAGTAGAGGGGGTTTTAAAGCTCCATTATTGGTCTAGGGGATGATACAAAGTCAAAACTGCTAGCATTATTTTTTCAAGATTTGGAATGATGCTTAGGAAGGTATTTGCAAGTTGTATCAACTAGATAGAAATATGCAACTGTCAAGCAATATGACAGCCTGCACTAAGAGGGAAGGGTGCAGTGACAGTGGGAATCACCTCAAAGATCACTGTGAATCCTAAAAATAAGGACAGTGATAGGGAAGAAAAAAATAGAAATGAAATTCTCACTGCAGGATCTGGAGATAATTTCTAATCTTCTCCAATTTTTCTCTTCTTCCCCCTCCAAAACACATGTGCAGACATAGGGCATTCTTTACTATCGTTTTAGAAGTACCTGTCTCTGTTTTTATCCTAAATCATTTTCTGCACATCTTTTCTTCTCTAATCAACTTAACGAGATATTATCGGGAACCAACTGCAATCTCACAACTATGCTAGTTATTCCAAAAGATTCATAGAAAGATAACTGCAGTATCCTTTTTAGAATTTTAAATCTGTTGGTAAGAAAGACTGTAGAGAGGGGAAACAGCCCTCCTGCTGATATATTCAGTATATCATGCAGGACTAAACCCGTCATGCTAGATACGTATGCTATAAGACTAGGGGAATTTATTCATTTATCCTAAAGACACTCAGTGAATGCCTTGCATGTGTAGGATTCTGGCAGAGGCCTAGAGAAACAAGGATGAATCAGATATTCTCCCTGACCTCAGGGGCTCAAATGTTACTGGGAGCCAC
Organism: Halichoerus grypus; assembly: GCF_964656455.1. Classification (NCBI taxonomy): domain Eukaryota; kingdom Metazoa; phylum Chordata; class Mammalia; order Carnivora; family Phocidae; genus Halichoerus; species Halichoerus grypus. Next base: position 125,230,182 of record NC_135716.1, on the reverse strand, counting down.
AGAACCGTAAATGGATGATTAGAAATCACCGTGGTTGGGCTTTGTGCTAGTATTGGAAAGACAAGTAGAGCTTCACTATATGCAGAACGCAAGGGAGCTGGTAAGATGGCATAATTCAGGTCAGTAAGAGGACAAGAGAAATACAGGAGTGTGGAAAGGTGCACAGCCTGGTGAGGAAAGTGATTTTTTATTGGGTGGGGAATTGTAGAGGAATGAGGAACCCAGCCTGATGGGGATTTGGCAGTTAGGGTGTTGCTTGGATGCTGTGTTGGGAAGGGCTGCAGCAAGATCCTGTGTCATACTAAAGGGGACACCTAAAGCATTTTTACGACTTTTATTTTACATGTACATGTGTTATTTTATGACATTATTTCATATCCGCACCAACCTTAATAGGTTCCACTCCCTACATTCTGTCCCTACCATCCATCGGACCCAGAGCAAGATATACAGTATGTTTAAATATTTGCGATTTATAAATCAATCTAACAAAATATTAAATGAAAACTGTTCTACCTTTCTCCCCTAACAAATACATCTTCATAACAACCAGTTTTGAGTTTAAGAGTTCCTGGAATCTTCCAAGTTTCAGGCTAAAATCTGGTGGTTTGGGGAAATCCACTGCCCACTCTTCCCACCCCTGATTCCATCCCACTGTAGGATGTTCAAATATATCTGGACACTTCTGTCCACTTGCCGAGTTCCATTACAGCTCCCCCCCCCACACACACACGCAACCACGCATTAGCCCACCCAGAGCCTAGAAAGATATTCACTTGAGGTGTGGTCCACTCCTGGGAGGACAGATTCCAGGAAGAATTCCGCATATGCCTTAGTGATGGACTTAAGCCATGAATCATTGGTACCAAGAGTGTGGCCTAGAAGTTGGGGTTGGGGGAGGTGCAGGTTCCTATTGGGCCTGTTGCTTTGCCCCTGGCACTCTACCCCAGTAAGGGGGCATGGACAGAGAAGGGCCAGAGTTGGGTCCCTACCAAAGTGCTGGATACAAGGAAGGGGCCTCTCTGACTCAGGTCTCAGAGCAGTATTTCCCTTATCCCACCTTGTACTGATTGAGTTATCTGTAGTCCTTTATCCTTCTAGGGACAGTCCTAATGTTTAGAACTGAGGGCTTGTTGTGCTGATGTTCCCAAAACTTCCAATAAGACGACTCCTTCATTTAACCATTAATGTTAATCTCCCCATGAAGGCCTATTTACGGCAGCCATCTTCCTCCAGGCCAGAGACAGCTAGTGTGTGTGTGTGTGTGTGTGTGTGTGTGTGTGTGTGAGCATGTGTAGTAGGAAGAGTGAGATGGGAAATTCACCTTTCTTACAGGCCAAATATGATAGATTATTAATTATTAAACATTAAACACTTTGTAAACTTCTTCAGCTCCTAGTTCACCACAAGTTTCTCTACCACTATAGAGGTTACCTTTTTTTTTTTTTCCCACCACTGAGACTGGAAAAGGAGTAAAAGAATACAACAGAGGCAAGGATAAAAGCCCTGTCTCTTCCGGCTGCAAGGAAACGTGGGCAGGAGTCCGCCAGAAAAAGTAGAGGGGCTGGAAGTGACAATGTTGTGTTGCAAGCTCCACCCTAAGAGGATGAAGAAGGGCTCTGGATTATGAACCAGAACTCTGCGGGCACAAGGACTCTTGTCTCACTCTCTTTACAGGCTCCTAGGGGAGGTTACCTCACAGGTTTGTGCAAACCAGAGTGGGGGCAGCCTCATCAGAGTAAAGGTGGATGGTTGGCAGAGAGGGAGAGCCTGAGTGCTCTCATCAGACTCCCCTTCCCCTTGGTTCCTTGATGGCAAAGACAGGACCCAGCACCCTGAGTGCTGGCAGTTAGTAATAGCTCCTCCCTGGCACCACTCACACATAGACTTGCTCCCATCAACTGAGAAACATGGCTATAAGAGCCTTCGGGTCGGGGCGCCTGGGTGGCTCAGTTGGTTAAGCGACTGCCTTCGGCTCAGGTCATGATCCTGGAGTCCCGGGATCGAGTCCCGCATCGGGCTCCCTGCTTGGCAGGGAGTCTGCTTCTCCCTCTGACCCTCCCCCCTCTCATGCTCTGTCTCTCATTCTCTCTCTCTCTCAAATAAATAAATAAAACCTTTAAAAAAAAAAAAAAAAAAAGAGCCTACGGGTCTGTTGCTCAATTCTTAGTCTTCATCTTTTTTGGCCATTCAGCAACATTGGACACATTCAGTCCACACTCCTTGAAAAAAATTCTTCCCTTGGCTTTCAGCATATCACTCTCTTTGGGTTTATTTCTTACGCACTAGCTTCTTTCTTTTTTTCAGTCACTCTGTCTGTTCCTCCCCATCTCCACAGCCTATAAACCCTAGAATGCCCCATGGCTCAATCCTCAGACTTCTAATCTTCTTTCTTCTTTCCGTTCTTTGTGTGATCTCATCTAGTCTCTGCCCTGAAAGATCATCTTCATGCAAAGATTCCTAGGATTGCATTTCCACCTTGGACTTCTCTGAACTCTAGACTCAGATATGCATCTGCTTACTTAAGAGTTTATTTGAAAGTCTATCATTACCCTAAAACTGGGTATTGACAGTCCACTATCAAAATGGGGGCACTTAACATAGGTACTCAATAATTGATAGAATAAGCAGCCAAAATTGAGTAAGGATAGATGAAATTTAAACAGCACAATGAATTATTTAGGACTAGTAAGAACATTATATCTCCAAACTCCAGAACACACATTCTTCTCCAGTACACATGGCATATTCATAAAAATTAATGATGTACTAGACCATAAAGAGAACCTCAATACATTTCAAAGGATTAGTGTCAAGCAGAGCTTATTTTCTGATCACAATGCATACAGTTAGAAATTAATAACAAAAGAACTTAAAAACCCTAAGTGTTTGGAAGTTTAAAATCAATTTCAAAAAAGAAACTCCTGGTGGAAAAAGTCACAATGGAAATTAGGAAATATTTGTAACTGAACAATAGTTGAAGGAGTATTTATCAAAACTTGTGGTATGCGCTAGTGTGTTACTTAGAGGAGAATTTATAGCCTGAAATGCTTACATTAGAAAGTAAGAACAGCCGATAGGGCGCCTGGGTGGCTCAGCTGGTTAAGCACCCAACTCTTGATTTCAGCTCAGGTCATGATCTCAATGTGGTGAGATCGAGCCCCATGTCAGGCTCCACACTGAGCATGAAGCCTGCTTAAGGTCTCCCTCTCTCTTTCCCTGTGCCCCTCCTCCCTCTCTAAAATAATAAGTAAATAAATCTTTAAAAAAAATGTAAGAACAGCTGGAAATTAGTGAATTAAGTATTCAACCTATTTAGTTAGACACAGAATACCAGAAACCTTAAGCTATTGGACGGAGGGAAACAACAGTGATAAAAGTAGAAATCAATGAAGTAGAGGAGGAAAAAGCTACTATAAAGACTAGAACAAATCAAATGTTGGTTCTTTAAGAAAGATAAGTTACTTCAAAACAGGCAAAACAATGGGAAGAATAATCAGAGAAAAAAGGTCACAAATGAGTGATTCTAGGAAGGCAACAGGTAACGTTACTATACATAGAATGGAAATGAAGAAGTAAAAAGACAATATTACGATCAACTTCATGACAAAAAAACCTGGAAACTGAGATGAGATAAGCAAATTCCTAAATAATTCTAACTTCCCAAAGTTGATTCACAAATAAATAAGAAAACTGAATAGTCACATAACCATTCATGAAACCAAACCAGAATTTATGTATTTTTGTTGGTTTTACTGACATTCTATCAAATATTCAAGAGATAAACTATTCTAATCTTACCCAAACTGTTCCCAGAGCAGAGAAAGAAATACATTCCCTTTTGTATTTGTTGAGGCTGACACAATGTGGGTATGAGATCTGACAATGATCACAGGGAAGGGAAAAGTCATAACTTAGTGTCTCTTATGAACATAAAGGTAGAAGTGCTATTTAGCCAACCAAATGCAGACATAGTTAGAGAACATTTTCATGACCAAGTTGCATTTATCCCAGAAATTCAAGATTGGCTTAACATTGGAAAACCAATAAAGGTAATTCATCACATTTACAGATAAAAGAGGAAACATTATATGATCATCTCAATACTATAATAAAAGAATTTGGTGAGTTTCAACAAAGCAGGAGACAAAACTGTCATTATTTGACAATTATATTTTACTATGTACTATGTTCAAAAGATCCTACTGAGTTATCAATGTGTTTAGCATTTCTACAAAGCAGCAAAATATAACTAGAAAATATAACATTAAATATATTTTTATAATATCAAGAAATATATAAACTATTCAGTAATAAAGATACAAAAGACTTTTGAGTATAAAATTATAAGCTCTTATTGAAAGGTATTATAATATGTAAATAAATGGAGAGCTGTACCATGATCATGGATAAAAGAAATCAATATCATAAAGTTGCCTGTTTTCCACAAGGGAAATTAGGGAATGTTTCCCTACAAGGTAGTAAAAAAAAATTTTATAAAGCTATTGCAATTATCAGTTTTGTATTGTCTTAGGGGTAAATAGCCCAAGAGAACAGCAGCAGTCTAGAAATAAACCTATTTAACGTGGAAACATGATATATGAGAAAATTGGCATTGCAGATTAGTTTAGGGCAGGGTCAATGACAGATCGTTTAATAAAAGGCATTAGAACAATTGATTCATCGCTGAACAAAAAATGAAATTGGACCCTTACACAGACAAAAAAAATCAATTCCAGATAGTTTAAATACTTACCTGTGAAAGAAAAATTATAAAACTTTTAAAACAGGATATAGGAGAATTCCTTTATGACCTTAGGATAGTACACATTTCTTAAATAAGACATAAGACATCCATTTATAAAACACAATACATTTAATTACGTGGAACTTTTTAACATTCCTGTTCACTAAGGGACACCTAGGTGGCTCAGTCGGTTAAGCGGCGGACTCTTGATTTTGGTTCAGGTCATGATCTCAGGGTCATGAGATTAAGCCCCACATCCAGCTCTGCATTCAGTGGAATCTGCTTCTCTCCCTCTGTCTCTGCCCCTCCCCACACTCATGCTCACTTTCTCTCTCTCAAATAAGTAAATAAATCTTAAAAAAAAAAAAAAACCAAAAACCTCCTGTTCACTAAAAGACACAATGAAGAGAGGCATAAGAATCCAAAAGCTGGCAAAAGATGTTTACTACATTTATCCCACCATTGATTAGTGTCCAAACAAACAGTAGGAAAATATGAAGCGTTGGGCATTGGTTTTCATATGGAACAATGAGAACTGTCATATACGGCTAGTAGGACTATACACTGACACAGTCTCTTTGGAAAACCAGTTGGCATTTTATAATGAATTTGAACATGTCCATTACCTACACCAGTATTTCAATCCTAGAAAGAGCCAAGGAAATTTTGTATATGTGTATGAGGAGACATGTACAAGAATTTTCCAAGTAGCAAAACCTAGAAACAACCCACTCTCTAACAACACTAGAATGGGTAAACGGTGACATATCCAAACTCTGGTGTCATATACAACAGTTGAGTGAGTGAGCACGATGCTATGTGAGATAAGTCAGATAAGGAAAGACAAATACTGTAGGATTTCTCTTATATGTGGAATCTAAAAAAAACCAAACTCATAAAAGCAGAGAGTAAAATGGTGTTTACCAGGGACTGGGAGGAGGGTAAATGGGAGAGATGTTATTTAAGGGTATGTATTTGCAACGAGTGGATAAGTGAGTCCTGGAGACCTAACATGGAGTATAGTGATTATAGACAACACAACTGTATTATAAGCATTACATCTGCTAAGAGACTCGATCTTGACTGTTTCCGACACTAGAAGAAATGATAGCTATGTGATACAATGGAGGTGACAGCTAGCACTACCACGGTGATCATATTGCAGTGTAAAAGTGTGAAATCAATATGTTGTACACCTTAACCATACACAATGTCATATGTCAACTGTATCTCAACTTAAAAAATGAGTGAACAACGGAAGTATACATTAACATGGATGGTTTCCAAAAGAATAATTTTGATTGAAAAAGAAGTCAGTCATTGGCATTCTGTATTATTACATGTATCTAAAAGTACAAAAAATAGCAAAGTAAAACAGCATATGTTTCCAGGAGTATATACACATCTAGCAAAACTATGTGAGAAGCAAAGGAAATGGTTAAAATTCAAGATAGCGTTTACCTCAGAAGGAAAGGAAGAGTGAGTAGTCATCAGGGCGGGGAATGGTAGGGCTTCTCAAAGAGCACCAGAATGGTCAATTTCTACAGCTGAGTGGTAAGCCTATTTTTTAACTATAGATACACATTTTTATTTGTTTGATGTGTTTCACCATAAGAGAAAGAAATGAATATGAAAATCTTGGTAAGGCTTGGTCATTTAAAAAAATGATGATCAAATTAGGTATGGGAGAGACAAATAAAAAAACAGAGGGAGTTGGAAGTTTGCTCCTTTTTAAGAAAACTGAAACTGAGAATTATAAAAAACACATAGTGGAGGTAATTTATGTAAGAAAGTTAAGATGTGCCTCAATCAATACATCCCCACACAGATGAAAGTCTGCATTTATAGGCAAAACAGTGCGTTTGTATGTTCTAAGCGAAAATCCTTAATGCATTTATGAACCTATTTTTAGCTTTCTCAAGTAACCAACCAAATACTGATAATAAGAACATGAGATAAGAAGGCTTCTGTGGTATTGTAGCATGGGATTAAGCTAAAATCTAGTTTCTTTTCTTTTTCCATTACCCAGTGGATGGCAGTTTGTGAAAAAGAGTGACTAGCTAATAGATAAAATATATATCTGTGTGTCGTCGGAGTCAAATTTGTAAGTCCTGTTAACATAAGTATCTCGTGTTTCCTGGGAATTTATATCTAACTTATGAATACTGGGTCTGTTTAATCTGTGTTGACTATTGTGACAGAGATTGCCTGTTTTTCTCCTCCCAGAATGATAACTTAGAAACATTTCCCAGTTCCCTTTGGTTATAGGTCATAGGGCTGCATTTCAATCTGTGGAATATAGGGGGAAATCATGTGCAAGACTTCCAGGCCTATAAAAACAAAAACAGAAAACAAAACAAAAACCAAATCTGCATAAAAACCTTCCAGGTAAGATCTGTGATGCATTCTCCTTGCAGCTACTTTGAACGGAGAAGACCCTCCAGTGTAACCTGAGAGACAGAAGCGGAGAGCCGTGGAGCCTCGAGATGGAAGGAGCCTTAGTCACTGTAACATAACTTACAAGAGAGCCTGCCTGACCAGGAGCACCTGCACTGAGTAAGGAATAAACTTCAGTGGGGTTTATCTATAACAGCCATTAGAATTTACCCTACTCAAAATCAAAAAAGCCAAATATTTAAGGGGGAAAAAAAAGGAGAATGAAGGCTACAACTGCATGTCTTCTTCTCGCTAGAGAACAGATCCAGAGCACTTCCACATTCACTAGCTGGCTGGGCAGAGCCAAAGAACAAAGAGGGCAACTCTGTTCATTTGCTGCCTGATGATCTTTATAAATTGTGGCTAAGGAGTTTGTAACCAGAGTTATATTTACCAGTGGCCTCATCAGCCAGCCAGTGATGGGACGCAAGGCCATTAAAGGCTTGAATTGAACTGACAGGCATGCATGGATCCAACAAATATTTATTGAGCAACTGGTATATGTCAGAAACTGTCAATGTTTCTGAGTATACAGTATCGTAAACGTGTTTTTCCAAAGTGGAAATACTCAGCATTATTAATGCCAGAATTATTGATATTATTGAGTGTCTAGATTTTATTAATCCAAAAAGCCCTCTATGCTCTTGGGAGAAAGGACAATTTCTTCGTTTTGTTTAGCTACACCTTGAATTTTGCTTTACCCCCTTCCCAAAAGAAATAACCATGTATTTTTTAAAGCTATGACTGAGAGTGCTGGTACTCACAAAATATCATTGTGATTCACTGTATTTCTCTGCCCTCATATAACTAGGTGGGGTCATGTGACTAATTGTTGCTGGCAGAAAATTCAAGGAAATCTGCATACTTTCTAATCTGAGGCAGATAAGAGGATATGTCTTCTCCACACACTCTCTCTCTTCTAGCCAGTAGGCTAAAAGCAAAGGATTCTGAGATTCCCGACTTGCAAGTTGGAAATATTGTGGTCCCCAAGACATAGCTTGGCTAAGAGCCCTGCAGGATTGCCACATGACCCACATCGGACTGTGCCATGAGTCAGAAGGAAACATTGACTGCATTAATCCAACTAGATTTAGGGCCTTATTTAATGAGCAGTCTCCTTATAAACACCAAAGCCTGTGTTATATATTAAGACAAAGGAAAACAGTAAAAGAGGAACATGATTCATTAAATGTTAGAAAAGAAACCAAGGGAAAAGGTACAATCCCAGCCCCCCTGGTGTATTACGGAAGCAGCTTCTTGTTGAAATTGGCAAGTGAAGGTGCAAATCCCCATCCCCTTCAAACACCTCCCCAGCTTGCTCTTCCAATGCCACATGTAGAAGCTGAAATGAAAGGGTTTGAATTATCACATGAAAAGGCCTTGTTTATTTACCACATCTCTGTGGAAGTCTGAAAATTCAACATTAAAATAATTGGAAAATTTTGTGAGTCAATGTGGAATTACTAATGATTTCTTTTTCGCACAAGGGAATTGATTTAATTGGGAAAGAGAATCAAAATGCTTTATTAATGTTGCTAACATAATTATCATTAAATATTATTAATACACCAGCAGTGATATATGCAGTGATATGCTATAGGGAGAGTAAATGAGAAAAAAAAATAAAGGCCTTGCATCAATTTGTTAGATTTGAGAGGGTAGATCTATTCCTAGTGCAGGAATTTTTGTATGGTATTTGTAAAAGCGATTGGATTTTTTCTCAAAGTCTGCTAAAGATGAAGACAGCCAAGAAAGGGTACATCGGATGTGAACAGCAACTTTCTTCACCATGAACATTGAACACCAGCAAAGAAAATATTGAAAAGATGATGTTGCATGCCCTCAAAGCAGGTTACTGTGCTTCTCTTTTCTGTAAAATGCACTTTACTTAGAGTGACATGGGCTGGAACGGTTTCTTCTGAATATTTCCCCTTACTGGTTTTTTAGTTTTTCTGTCAATAATCAACCAAGCTTCACTACTTCGTAAGAAAGAGCTATGTTTATTCTTTAAGCAATATATGCATTCTCTAAGAATTATGCTACTCTCGCTCTTGATAGCTGCATTTACGAGCCAATTCAAAATCCAAAATATTTGCCTCAGATATTAGCTATGGGGAGTACACATTCATAAAGATATGTTGCCGCTGCATAATTTCCTCTTTCTTATTAATCACCTTTCTGAGCTCCTAGTTTGCCAGACTTCAGCTTTTTTCTATATTTTCTAATCAGCTAAATGCACGTTCTAAAGCAAACAGGTTGTGTCATCACTGCTTGGCTGAAAATTCTAGTGCAAGAAAGCACAGTTGGTTGGTGCGTTCAACCAGCTCCCACTGTGATATGATAAAATGTGTCTAAACATGTAATCATAATCTCCAGAGGTAGGCTAGGGCTGGCGTCAGACTTTTTAAAATCTCATTATGGCAATCTAAGAAGGGACTGTATTCCGTTGAGAAATTTGCATAAATTCCTTAATAATCACAAACCTTACTTCTTCAATGGTCCCTCAGACCAAGTTCCTATTACTTCTGTATTGACATGCCAAGTGAAAATAAGCTATTGATGTATTCAGAAAAACAAGGGCTCCAGTTGTATGCATGGATAGAAATATTAATTTGCTTTAGAAATACTGGTATAGTGTACGCAGACAACAAAATATGTAGGATTGAGTTTTTGTATCCTGGTGCATATACAGCATCACAGTGAACACCAATTAACATCACAGAATCACAAGCATTTAGATCTGGAAAACACATCGCATGCTGTCATAATTTGATGCCTTTATTTTCAGAGAAGGAAACGGAGCTCAGAAGGGTAAAGTGGCTGACTGAAGATCACAAAGCTATTAAAGGTGGAGTTGGGGCTAAAGATTCAGGTCTCTGAAATAGTCAGACATTTCTCTTGTGCATACAATGTAAATGGTTGACCAGATAAGTCATGAGTGAATGGAGGCCAAATCAGTACCCAAACGATCCATGGGAATATCTGTAAGTAGAGCTATTAGTTGATTTGCTATGGATATTTGGAGAGGAACTTGAAGATGCACCAAAACTCACTCACTTGAATTTATTATAACCAACGTTTATGGTGACCCCACCATGTGAAATCACAGAATCGGGGAATTTTGGCCTTTCATATTTTAACATCTAATAAACCCTGTAGGATATTCTCAAGGAAGCCACACTGTGTCCTCTGCATATTTTAATTTGCATGTATTCATCAGTACGCAATCAGGCAATCGAGAGCACCAGGGAAGGGAGCATTTCCATTTTCATGGGGAGAGATAAAGGACAACAATGGGATTATGAGAAAAGGCAGACTAAATCTCTATACAGACTAGAGCCTTGTACTTTCTTTTTTTCTTTTTTCCCATTTTTCTTTCCCTCTCCTTACCTTCTCTTTCCTTTCCCCAGGGCTCCTCAGAAATAGATAGAAGTCTGGATTATTTCAGAAATAGATAGGGGTCTGGGATATTTACTCTGTTTTTAATTTCTTTCTTTTTTTTTTTTTTTTTGAGGCTCCAACTATATACAAATAAAGAAATAACAAATCAGGATTACATATTAAATGTTTTCATTTAATTAATTGACAATTTTAAGACACACACAAAGCAATATAATTGCACAATTCATAATTACAATATTTTTAAAGAATTATTTCATTGCACAATACACTGTGACCTGAAATGGTGCACAAGCCTAAAATTGTAAAAAGGATGTTCTTTTGGGGCGCCTGGGTGGCTCAGTCATTTAAGTGTCCAACTCGTGGTTTCAGCTCAGGTCAGGATCTCAGGGTCCTGGGATCAAGCTGGCATTGGGTTCCGTGCTCAGCAGGGAGTCTGCTTGAGATTCTCTCCCTCTCCCTCTCCTCCTTCCCCTGCTCTCTCTCTCTCACAAATAAATAAATCTTAAAAGAAAAAAAAAAAAAAAACGCCCTCTTTCTAACCTGTCTGAGTGATTGGATTAGAGAAGCCAGAAGTCTCAAGTTGAGGACCTTCTGGGCATATGCCAACCAAGTACCCACCCTTTCCCCTCTACCTCACACCCCACCTTAATAATCACAGCCTTTCCTTTTCTTCCCTTGCCTGTACTCAGAGATAGCAGAGCGGATTCAAGAAGCACAAGATCAGGACCACTGTCTGACCCTCTCTCTGGGGTTCAGAGTCTGGGAGTGGAGATTAGTTGGGCAGCTGCTTACCAAAAAGGGGAGCTCATTCAAGGAAACACTAACAACTGTCTCAAGGGAACAAAATCTAAGAGTAAACCAAGTCAGAAAGTAAACAGGGTAAGGGTGATTTTGATTTTGAGACCAGACCCAAAGTCCAAGGAGAGCCAAGGGGTGTGGGCAGAGGAGGGCAGCTACTGAACCGAGAAGAGTGGATGAGGCACCGAAATTCACTGTAGAAACTCTACAAGGGCCAGTCCTTTTCAGCCCATTTTTATTGGCCCCTATGAAGGAAGGGGCTCTTATTCCTTTCCATTATCTTGAACTTGGATGAGGAGTTTGGTTTAGAGGTGAGGCTAGAGTTGGTGGGAGGACATGGGCAAAACCGTCTCCTAATCTTCCATCTCTTCCCTTTCTCAAAGCTAACAATTGATGTTCGTTACTCAGGAACCGGCTGTCTAAAATCTTCCTGTCCATACCCTAAATGTTTGTTCTCCATCTCTCCTCTACGAGAGTGAACGTGGGAAGGAAGGAAAGGTGAAATCCAAACCAGTTAGAATCTGACTTGATAAGAAGGCTGAGAAAACCATTTAGCTTTAACCATTTTTTTTTAATTATATGGACTTAATTTCACCACTATCATCGACCTCGTTAAATCAAATGTTTGAGAGCTGGTAGTTGCAAAAGCTTTATTTGGGAAGATTGCTACTGGCCACTTTTTTTATATTGTAAACTTCCCACTAGGTTTTTAGCCTTGAAATTCTGTGCAAAACTAGTATGCATGTTCATTTTTCTGGGGTGATTGTCTATAGATTCCATTAGATCCTAAAAACAGGTTAGTGACCCTGGAACTGTAAAAAATATCTTGTTTTATAGCTTCATGTTCATTCCCTGCCCTAAGCAACTTCCTTCTGGGTCAAAAGATAATTTACTTTGTTCTTTTTACATGTGTCAGACATCAAAATTGTCCTAGACCAGACACAATACACCATTAAAAACATAAGGTGTTATCTAAGGCACAACTGGCTTGAAGCTCCAGGGGTCTGACCAGAGTGTTGCCAAATGTAGACTGAAATGGGTGGGGCATCTGTACACCACAGTTTTCCAGGGAAGTGAGGTTCAAGATCTGGTCACCTTGCTTTAATCCTGTCCTATACAATTATGGAGAGTAATAGGAAAGGAAATCTGAGCTTGAGTTTCAAGCAGACTTTCCCCACAGAGAGGAAGGTATGCAATTGTTCTATCATAAACACCGAGCGAGTCTTCCTCAGTGAAAGACAAACTGGAAGATTCTCTCTGTCTGTGTTAGATGGCTTAAATATGGTCCTGCCAGCTAGCAGATGGATAGATCAGAAGACTTCCTCCAAAGATCTCTGAATATCCAGCATTCTGTAAAGTTGAGACTTCTGTCTAGTATTCTTCCAATATACCTTGAGAATGGCCATAAATGACACCTTGTTACAAGAATGTATCTTCTTCAAAACCCGTCTCCAGCAGGTGTCTGGGTCTTAAAGGCACCAAGCCCTCTCTCCACTCTGTCAAATGCACTTGGGTAGGATGTTTTTCTTACATTTCAACTGCACTTCAGTGCCGGACCCTTTGTCTAGATTATTGTTTTCAGCCAGCCTGCTGTTTGGCTGACTCCCAGGGTTCTGATAACTATGTTTGGAAGGGTATATCTGAAAATGGAGAGGGCCATATAAATTGTACTTAGAAGTGTATACATTTGAAAATTTAATGGGACCCATCCATCACTCCTGGACACCAAAATGATGATTTCATAGATCATGTAATTGTTCCAAACACCTTCTCCTGACAACCCTCATTTTTGAACTTGTAGTTGTTTCATTTATTGCGGCTATTTGGATCATTTAAAATTTTGCTCACTTTTCTCCAGGTGATTTATTTAGTGTTTATAAGTCCATTTTGACATCTTCTTCCATTTCTTCCACCAAAAATGTCTCACCCTTATGATCTTAGTAGAGGCATCATTTATAGCTAGAGAGGCATATCTGAAAATGCATTACCTTTAAATAGTAGGATTCATCATATCTGAGTTCATATGTCTGATCGCCAAAAAGCCCCATTTCATTTCAAAAGAAAAATTGCTTCTGTCAGTGTAAACAGAATGCATTATCTTCTTTTAATAACCATTCTTAAGTATGCTGCTGTATTACTTTTTCACAGCTGTATTCCAATAAGCTGTAGAGTAATTGCCAGTTCTCCTGTCTAATAGGTTCATTATTCTTTTGCCATAATTGCAGCCATTAAATGTTCAATTGTTAAATTTCCACTCCTACGTTTACTTAGTGTTACATTTTATAATGGGGCATGCCATTACAACACCCCAGTGGCCATGGCTGTTGTTCAAAGTATTTCTAAAAGTCAATGAGATCCCTGTGAAATATGTCTTCATTTTTTATTTGTTCAGATATCCCCCCTCCCCAACCTTCCTTTCCCCTTTTTAGATCTCCTAAATAGGCTCTTACAAATTGGTAGATTTTACTAGAAGTTTGAGGACCTGACCTGGGCTGGGAGACATAAAGCTGAGCCTTCAATGTCTGTGAGCAGTGCTTTCTCACTTTAATGCCATGATTCATATATAACAAGGTGATGGAGAGTGAAGATATCACTAAGGAAATTAACACTTAAGACTTAATGGTTTTTTCAAGAGCTCTGATTTATCTTTTATCATGTTAAATTTGTAGGGCTTTTTCATCAGATGAAAGATACCTTGGTCAGAGGTTATGGGATTGTTAACCCCCATCTGCAATGCTCACGGTAATAAAGCAAATACCTTCCCTTTATTGCTTGACATTTCTGGATATGTCACATCCTGGAGTCTGAGCTTACCTATACTGTCTGATGCAGTGGACTGTGTTACTTTGGGAAGTTATATTGGTGAAGATGGCCAGGGAAATGGTAAGAGATTTTAACTTACTGTATTATAGTTGAGCATCTCCTGATTTGTTTGGCTTTGTTTCTTTGTTTGCTTGCTTGCTTTGGGGTTTCTGTGTTAGACTGGAAGTTCTTTTGTAAAACATCCAGTATTTCTTAAGTACTCAAATATTAGCCCAAATCTTTGATCTAGGTCACGTTTTATTTTTAAAGAGTTTTCTAATCATCTATTCATCAGTTAATCACCATTTTCAAGGTTATTTTATTTCATTTCCATTCATTGCATTAACTTTTATTTCCTTCTGAAGCTGAAAACGGGTTAGCATTGTAATTTTGTCCAAGTCATTCCAGCTCTATGTTCTTTGGGGAATCTTCTATGATTTAAAGTAACTTTCATTTTTTGGTAAGAACAATAGAAGCCTTTTAATAACATGGTTCATCATACCAGATGTGTTATTGATCACGTTATATCCCTTATATCATAACCACTATGATGCACACATCCACTTCCTCTGCTCATTTGCACTGATGTTAGTAAAAATAGTAAGCTAGCATTTGTTGAGTATCTACTCTCATTCTGTCTCTGTACCACATGATTACATACATTTTCTCATTTAATCCCTATGAGGTAAGTACACTTATTATTCCTACTTTACAGATGAGGAAACTGAGACTCAAAGAGGTAAGTAACTTGCACAAAGTTAATAACTAAGAACTGAGCTCAGAGCTCACATTCTGAATATCTACTTGACATTATAGTAGAGGGAGTCCTGCTATAAATAGTGAGAAGAACTTAGATATCTTTATGAAGCAGCAAATGTTAAATAACTCTTGAGAATTCTGCCACTTTCCTAGGCAGACAGTTCAGGAACTTGCCAAGGGTTACAGGGCAAAATAGATACCCAGGACAGAATTATGCCACTGTCAGTTCTCCTCCACAATAAGCCTGCTCACAAAATAGACCAAAGGAAATAACTGTAAAATTGACTTGAGAGTGGTGTAGAGTTTATTAGTCCCAGTAACTTTCCTATAAAGACAAAAATAGACTTAATATATTTAACATGGTTGTGTCCATCCTAAAAACTCTATCAAAGTGTTCAGGTGTCTTTCACATATCAGTAATATAAATTTTGCGGTAAGACTTTAGATATAAATTGATTGCTGACAATGAAAACTGAATGACATTTCTTTTTCTCTTCCTTGGCTATATTGGCGTTGCAACATTTCCAAAAGTGAACATTTGTTGTTGTCAATAAAGCAGTCAGCTGTGTCACTTGGGAAAGAGATATATGGAGTAGGATGGTATTATTTTGACAATCACTTTCTTCCAAAGCAATACAGTAAATGTATCTTATTTTGCTCGTTTACTCACAACACAATGGTCAAGATAGAAAAAGAAAGAGCACAGCATAGGAAGGGTCGATAAGAAAGCCATATTGTGCGATTAACAAAAAGAAACACATTACCTGATGAAGTCAAAGGTGTCACCCAGAGAGAATGACTACAATGGCTGCAGAAATAATTGGAGAGAGAGTGAAAAAATAAGCATCCACATGTCTGCAAATAGCTTCGTTGCCTGTCTCATTAGGCAGGTGATCTTTTGGTGGTGCCATATTTTAGAAAATAGTCAATTACCAAAAATAGAAGTTGTAAAAGATTTGTCAATCATAAAGTGGCTATCTACTTAGTGCAAGGTAAAATTATCTACTTAGTGCAAGATGAAAGTGGCTGATCAACTCTTGAAAGTTTGCTGAAAGGATTGGGTATAAAGTAGTTAAAGAAAAGGGTGTCTTTCCTGCTCAAATTCTCTTTAGATTTGAGATGTCACCAAGAATTTATACAACTAAAGAAAATACCTGCAAGATCCATCACTCTAACTACTGAGTATATTCAAAACCTTTTATCAGATCTTTGAGAGTTCCAATAACAAGCTCTGTGCTCATTTATTCAAATTAACTATTCTAAATGACAGGGTTTGATTAAAAGTACTTATTTTGATATATACATATGAAGATTCAAATGGTGAAACAGAGAAGGGGATCATATGGTGAGCTTTTCCCTGTTCTATGGAAACATTGAATGACTTAAACCCCTCTCATACCCTTGTTTCTTAAAAGAAATAAAAATACACACATGTTAAATATGAGAGATTCAAAGAGGTTTAGAAAAGTCTAAACTGAATCTATTAGATGGAAAACTTATCCAGATGTGATTCCATTAACCAAGTCCAATCCTGGACAGATCCAGAACCTGAAAGATTAACAATGCCAAGACATTACAAATGCAATGCAGGAAACCTCTGGAGAAACAGAAGGTAGTTGGCTCCCAGTGTGTGTGTTGGGGTGGGAAGGAGGCAGGGAATAACCTAGGGTAGAAGAGGAGCAGGGAGGTGGGAAAATGTTTTCTCATAGTGCTCTTTCTTCCATCTTATACTGCCTTAAGTAGGGCAAAACTCAGCAACTCCAACCCAACTAATTAGGTGTTCTGTCTATTGTTGGTAAAGAAATGCAATCTTTCTTCTATATTGATCTTGTATCCTGAAAGCCTGCTAAAGTGTTTTATATTTAAGCAACTCCAAAGTGTATCTTTTTACACATTTTAACATCTCTGAAATTGAACTGAATCTTATAATCTAATTTATAATCACTATTTTCTAGGCAGTAGTCATCACTGCCCCTGTGCATGAGTGAACTTGGTCATAGCTGTAGTTAGCATTTCAGTTGAATTGTGTATGTAGTTTAGTAATACATGTGCTGAGTGTAACTGTCAGTTAAAATGTCTTTAAAACAATTACACTATTATTAAGTTTTGGAAAGAAAAGTTATTGAATACACAAAAAGGCACAGAAATAGAGCAACAGAGCATAAACTAGATAATAATGTAGTAAATATTCGTTATGGGAGGAATAATCAACATATCATATTTACTTGCAAAACAATAACCAAGAACTATTCAGAAAGAAAAGAAAGAAAAATTCCCATAAGTAGATAAAGATGTGTGACAGGTTGTTACCACAACAAGTGCAAAATAATTATCTACCATACTTCAAGCAATAAAACTGAGGGAAGATCTTCCTTAAACCCTGGAAGGACTGGAGAAAGTGACAAAACCCTCTGTATAAATAAAGATTAATTCATGCAGTATGCAGGACTATTGTTAAGGTAGTGTCATGTTTTATTTGGCATCATTTCTTTTTCTTTCTTAGTAGAAAATAATGATGCATTTTAACAACTGATAAAAATTACAGATTCAATGTAAAATAATATGAATTCTAATAATGCTCATTATCCTAGTTGAAAAATGACATCTGATTCTTTATAATCTTTTTATTTATTTTTCCTGCCTTATTGTGTTGGCTGGGATCTCCAACAAATACTAAAAGAAGGAAAGATGAGAACCTGTTGTCTTGCACTGATTTCAAAGGCAAAGACTTCAACATTTCACTTTGAACACGAGGTTTAATAAAAATTGTTGTAAATACCTTTATGGGTTAAGAAACTTTTCTAGTTTGCCTAGAGTCTTAATCACAAATAGATGTTGTTTTGTCAAAGAATTTTTCTCCATTTATGGAGATTTTTCCCCTTCATCTGTTTGATGTGATAAATTACATTTTTAACTTTTCTAATATTTGGATTAAACCCCAAATGTCCATAATGCGTTATGATGGCCCTTATATTACTCCTGCCTTTTTCCTTTCTTGCATAATCTTTCCCAATTCTTAGTATCAATATTAAGTTAGTCTCGTAAGGTCAGTTTGGGAGCATTCCTTCCTTCTCACGCCTCTTGAATCATTTGTTAAAGACTGGAAGTAACTTTTCTTTCAATGCTTGGTGAAATTTGCCAGTGAGGCCATCTGGTCCTTGAGTTTGCAATGCAGGAAGAATTTTGACTACTAATACAATTTTTTTAATGTTTATTGCTTTATCAGATTTCCTGTTTCTTTTTGAATTGCAATGGTGAATATAGCCTGTTATAGAACACGATCTATTTATTTTTTATATTGTACCTTATATTTTAATAATATATAACCTATTTAATCTATATTTTCTAATTTATTTCCATGAAACTTCCTATAAATTAATATTTTATTACTTTTTAATGTCTGCAGCTTCTACACTTTTACATTCTTTATTTAGTTTGTGCCATTTCTTTTTTGCCTCTTCACTCTCGTGCACAGGTTTCTTAATTATATTAGTCTTTTTTTTTTAAGATTTTATTTTTAAGTGATCTCTACACCCACCGTGGGGCTTGAACTTACAACCCCAAGATCAAGAGTCACATGCCCTTTTGACTGAGCTGGGCACCCTATTAGTCTCTTTAAAAAAGTTTGTCTTTTTAGTTCTCCATATTTAGAGCTTTAATAGTATTCATTAATTACTACTCTTATGTTTACTTTTCTTCTTTTGTTCTTTGGGTTTATTTCACTGTTGTTTTCTAATTCAAATTTGGATAATTACTTTATTGATTTTTTTTTTTTTAGTTTTCCTACTTTTCAAATGTCAGCATTTTTATGCTATAGGCTATAATTTTCCCTCTAGTTTTTGTTGAATCCCACAATATTTAATATGTGCCATTTTCATTTTTGTCAGTTCAAATGTTTTCTAATTTCCCATGTGATTTCTTTTTCGATCCACTGGTTTACCTTACAAATGTATTTTTTTAATTTCCAAATATACAATTTTTAAATTATTGATTGATTCCTAGGTTAATTGTATTGTGGTCAGAGGATGTGTCTGTATGACTCCAATTATTAAATACTTGCTGAAATTTGTTTTATGAATCAGATAATGTTCAAATTTTGCATGTGTTTAAACAGAATGTATTCCCTATAGTTGTTGGATGCAATGTTCTGTATATGTCCATTGCATGAATTTTGCTACTCATATGGCTGAACTCCAGGAAAAATCAATGAACATAAGTGTGGTGCAATTGTCATTAATGATGAAACCATATGGCAAGATTATGAATGGTTCAGAAATCACACACCTATGACATTTTGTTCACAGCCTCCAGTGGTGTGTTCAATTTTCAACATTAATGTTACAGAATTAATGGTCACAAATAGATTCTGTTGGGCCACTTTCATTATTCTTTACCCATCAAAGTCAACCTAATTACATACAAGAGATTTTGGAACATCTTTGTATTATATTTACACAAAATATTTTTTAAAAAACAGAAAAGCTGCTACTACGTGTTAATAAAAGAAGCAACAAAAACTTTAGTACCATATATTGCAGTGAACAATATCAATAAAGCAGGGTCTATTAGCACACAATGAAATAATTTATTTGCTGTAAGCTGCTGAAGAATCAATCAAACTCATTTGCCTTGAAAATGCAAGTATTTCTTACCTGACACCTGCTGAAAAAATTCTCCCATCATTCTACTCAAAAGAAGAATCTGAAATTATTGTGCATTCAGTGAAAGCTGAGATATAGATGGAAATTTTTATATGACTTATTTTTTTAATCTTGAAAGCTAATCACATTGTTGTACTGCCCCATTTCTAAATCCAATACTTAAATTTTTTCTCAATTTGATGGTTGTAGGAAATATTAAAGGCAAAAATATTAGAAATAAAAAACATATGTGTGGACATTAGCCTTAAGTTTACTTCAGAAAATAGTCAGACATGGTCTTCTTTAAACAATAGCCAAAGCTTTAGTTTGCTTCAGTAAAATTGCATCATCACCATAGACCAAATTTTTATGTTCTTGAGTTGAAGTGAAGCTGTTTTTGATAGCCCATTGCCATTAGAAAGAAGGAATGCATAATAACTGGTGCCGACATTCCCATCAAAGAGCCCTATACTAAGCGGAGTGGGAGAAATGATACCTGTTTCTCACCTGACCCTAATTCAAGGTGTCTACTATAAAAATGCATTATGGCGGCCACAGTGTCACCAACAGAACTGAGAGTGATCAACAGCACTGAGTAAATCAGTGTACCATTCCAAATGTTTAAAACTCGGTCACTAAAAAGTTTAATATTTAAACTATGATAATTACAATTTGGTGCAAAATTTCAAATTTTACACTTATAGAATAGAATTTATTCTATTAGGATGGCATTTATGTTTGGCTTCAGTTTTGGTTGAATATTGATTTCAATACCCTACCGAAATGTACATTTGATGCACCTCCAGAATATAACCTAGAGAAAGTCTTGTATGTGTGCGTCAAGATACTTAGTCAAAATTGTTCATAGCAGCACTGTTTATAATTTTCAAAACTGGAAGCACAAATGCCTGTCAACATTAAATTGAAAATTGTGATATATACATAACAATCAAATGCTACTTAAAGGTGAGAATAAACAAACTTGAGGTAAGTACATCAACAGAGATGAATCTTAGAAACATAATTTTAGTGAAAGAATCAAGTCACTGAAGAATACATGTGATATAATTCCATTCATGTAAATTCAAAACCAGACAAAATTAAACATATATCGTCTGAAGACAGATCTGCAGATGTTAAAACTATTTCTAAAAAGAGCAAGGGAAGAATAAGACACAACTCAGGATCCTGGGTACCTCTGGGAGGGAGGCAGTAGAATGTGATAGTGGAAGAGCACTTAGGAAGCTGTAAGTTGGTGATAATGTCCTAGTTCGTGGGTTAGGTGATGAATTCATATGCTTCATTATATTACTCTGAGGGGGAATGAAAATAGCAGTCTACGCATAGGCCAATTATAACAGTGTGCCATGAACCAAAAATTATGACTAGTACACTTCTGTGCACCTGAGACTCATGAGAAAAAGCAGCAAAACCAGGGGATGATTATCCCCCCAAATTAGGGTAGTGCTGCCTGACTATGGCTACCACTGGTGGGTGAGAGAAGGAGCCATGACTGGGAGCTCCTAAGGTTCTGGCAACAGTGTAGTCCCCGATCTGAATGGTTGTTATATAAGGGTTCTCTTCATAACTATCTCGTAAACCGCACTTACGCGTTTCATACATTTTTCTGTATGTATAAAGTAGTCCATAATTTTTAAAAGGTAAAAGCAAATAAACACATACAGATACAAAGATATGTACACATTGCATATTCACTTGTATATACTAAACACATGGGGTAAGTTGTGGTGGAAGTGGACAATGGCAGTGGTTACTGGGGATGTGGAATAAGGAGTCAGCAAATCTGTTTCCAGTAAGTTAGTGCTTTGGTCAGTTCTGCTTACAATCCATGTCTGTAATTGATAATCATGGAAATAAAACTATATACTTAATGCCACAGCTTAGAACAGCTCCATTGAAGCAACAAAATTTCCACAGGCATCAGATAGCATTGTTTTCTACATCTTCTTGGCCAGTCCTCCATTATTTACTATTTTTATCCCCCTTGACCAGTTCTTTTTCCACCACACTTTATTAAAATATATTTATCCTTTATTAAACACAATTTTGAAACAGAAAATAAATCATAATTCCACCAAACTAACATAACCATATTGTTTTGCACACTTTCTTTCCACTCACCTACATATTTTTAAACAGATGCAATAATAATGTAGTGCTTTAATTCCACTTTTTCCTCTTAACATCATATTAACACTTCTCCTGGTTATTCATGGTCTTCATAATTATAATTTTAATGGTTGAATAATATTCCATAGGCTTAATGTTCCATAATTTACTAAACAATTTCGCAACTGTTTTATACATATATTGTTTCTCAGAGACATTTTTGCAGCTGTTATTATAAAGCTGCTACAGAGAATAGTTTCTTGCATTTAGATGTTTTGTTTCTGTGGAATTATTGCCTTAGGACACATTCCCCTGGGTCAGATTCCTGGGTTAAGGGCTATGACTCTCTCTACAACTCTTGCTTCATGTTGCCATATTGCTTTCAAGAGACTCACACTCGTTTGCAATTGTCACCGGCAATGTACCAAAATGCCAATTTGAATGAAACTATCTGGTATTTGTGGGATTAATCATTTCTGCTATTCTAAATTCTTTCTCCCAAGATAGAAATTCTTGACTCTTTGCTTTTCTCCCTTTTTGAAAATTTAAAACATCCCTGATTTTTGCTTGTCCAGAGTTTCTTCACTGACTAGACTGGATTGCCACAACAATTTGGATTTGGTACCACCAAGGCCGTGCAACCTCTCCATCTCCACCACCCACTGTTTCTTTTGTGACAGGAGCTCACAATGGCTATAACCAGGCATTTGTTATAAGGAGTCCATGTTGCACAGGATTCTTGCCTTGCCTAAGCACATCTCAGTATTTTTAAGATCTTTATTCCCAAGAAGACTTTCTATACTGAATAACATGCTTGTTTTTCTGTCTAAATCTTGGACCTTAACCTTCTCCCTATACCGCCTTCCACATGTCGTGTTTCTGTTTTATCATTTATTTTTTAAAGCGTTTTTTTTTCAAAAAAGAGCTCTTTTTCTGCCAGTCTTTCAACGAGGAAGGGCTGTTTGAAATGAATATCCTGCCATTGTCACTTACTGCTGTCTGCATTTGGAAGCACAAGAATATTAGAGGCTACAACACAGATGCATTGAGTAAGCCCCGGCCCGGCTTCTCTGCTTCAGCGGGAGCCCCATTACAATATCCTGGTGATATGACCTGGTGACATGCCCAGCTATTCCTAGGCCCACCCCAACATCCCATCAGGGAATCCGCATACCTGCCAGGGAGATGTAGAGAAAACACCAAAATTAACACCAGAAATTTGGAGGCGATTTTACACTGTTTTCTAAAGTTAACTCTTAAATGTATATTCTCTCACACTTTCTTCTTTTATTTTATTCTTTTAAACTCCTTTTGCATTTTCTCCTCTTCAAGAGCATACAGTTGAACTCTGCAACTTGTCCAGGGCCCCTAAGGAAACAGAACCCCTAGTAAACTAATTTAAGCCATGAAGACACATACGTGGCACTGAAAATAGTTTGCACTGCAGCCATAGAGAACACCAACAAATAGGGTTGATTAAAGTATTTAAATGAGGGTGCCTGGGTGGCTCAGTCGGTTGCGCGTCTGCCTTCGGCTCAGGTCATGATTCCGGGGGTCCTGGGATTGAGCCCCGCATCGGGCTCCTCGCTCTGTGGGGAGCCTGCTTCTCCCTCTCCTCCCCACTTGTGCTCTCTCTCATTATCTCTGTCTTTCTCTCTCAAATAAATAAATAAATAAATCTAAAAATAAAAAAAAATTTTTAAAGTATTTAAATGAATGCTTCCTTGTACATGTGTTAAAATTCCAAGAGAAGGTAACTTGCCCTCTTCTTACCTTCCATGTATCTATCAAACCTCAGTCAGAATATGCTACAGTAGAATGATATTGAAACTTGCATTCAGAAACCACATTCTTACATAAAGCACCTATCCTAGTTTATATCCCTTCTTTTTTTTTTTAAGATTTATTTATTTATTTGAGGGAGAGAGAGGGTGTGCACACGTGCGTTGGGGGGAGGGGAGGAGAGGGGCAGAGGGAGAGAGAGTCATAAGCAGACTCCCTGCTTGAGCACAAAGCCCAACACGGGGCTTGAGCTCATGACTCTGAGATCATGACCTGAGCCGAAACCAAGAGTCAGGCACTTAACCAACTGTGCCACCCAGGCCCCCCTGTATCTTCTTTTTACCCCCTCCTTTCTGCTGAATGTTTGGGAAGGAAATAGCCCTTTCTTATGCTGTATAATGGCAGACATTCTAGGTTAAAAACACATACAAAGGCAAAGCTGTTTCAGGTACTTTTAATCAATAGCCATGGTCTTCCATAGGCTGCCTTCAATTTTAATGACATTACATAATTTAAGAACAATTCACGAAATGAAAATGGGCACGCAATGCTCCCTTTAACACATTATCACCTCTAATATCATTTTTGTGCCTATTTAAACCTCAAATTAATTTTCATAGGCAATAACATTTACCAGTAAGTATATGTCATCCCCAGATCACAACTTGGGTTTCTAGCTGAAATATTTTTCTTTTAGACCTAGCTGCAAAGTTGATATGCCTAATTTCTGAACATTTGTATACTGAACTGAAAAAATTCTAGAGGTTATAGCAAATAACTCTCTGAGCTTTGATTTTTTTTATAAGGGGAATAAAACTTCCAGACTGTGTTTCTATGTAAAGTAAAAATGACTGTCAGCCGAACAAGTAGCCCAGGCCTGGTCCACAGGACTCAAAATAGCCTACAAAAGGCAAGAACCATTGGCAGACTGGATGAGGAATTTCAAAGTAAGAAGGAGGACACAGACAGGAATACTGGGGACAAAGGCAGGCCTGAGGCGTCAGAGAGGCATCACTCCGACGTGTAAGTAGGAGCTCATAAAGCTCTGTAGGGGGAAACCCATTTTTCACAGTTTTTTTTTCCCCCCGGAAGTCTAGATTTTAAAAATATCTTCCATAGCCTCCTCCCACCAAAGCAACTGAGTTTTGGAGCATATCTGAATTCCAAGGAACACAGAAAATTCTAAATTCTCCTAAAGAGATAAAAACAATCAATGAATTGATATTAGAAATCTTATATGAAACACTAGATTCTGGACAACAATAAAGCCATGTCTTTAAGTTATATCTATTTTGAACATGGGTTTGCTTGCCAAGCCAACATATAAAGGAATGTAGTTTTAGACACAAAGTTTCAGAAGGCATACCCAAGAATCCCTTCTGCCACCATATACTTCAGCAAAGACTGGAATATTTTTTGGTTCCAAGAGTTTAAGTAAATCTCTATCTAGTCATTATTGATTACTAAGCTAATGGAATAGTGATTTCAGGGGCCAGGCACAAAGTGAGAGCATTTATATTACTTGACTCTAAGACTCAGTATGAAACTATAGTAAACAAGGTGGTGTAGTATCGGAGGGAAAGCAGATAAATTGACCAGTGGAACAGAATAAAAGTACAGAATTAGACACATGCATAGATGATCATTTGGTTTCTGATAAAGTTACCACAGGAAGGTGGAGGTTGGGTGGGGAGAACTGACTGCAAGACATTTCTAGGAAAATTTCAGAGGTGATGGAAATGTTCTATATCCTGATTTTGGTTGTGGTTAAACAATTACTTATATTTGTCAAAACACTGAATTGTACTACATTGGTGAATTATGTTATTTTTGAATTATACCTTGATAAAATTGATTAAAAATATAAAAAGAAAAATTACATCAAAATAGCAGATTTCTCAATCATACACATTCAAACTTTGAGTAGTACACCTATGTCTACAACATTTTTTGTCTACATTTATCAATTTTCCTTACTATTGCATATGACTGTATGGTGAAAATTAAGATAAATTGAAAGACTCGGTTTCTAAGAAGAATACAGGATTGCTGGGACAAATAACTATCTAGAACTAAAATCTCAAGTTATTTCAATAAAGCACAGGAGAAGATAGGGGCATTATAAAAGCATGCCCCATGTCTTGGTTAGAGTAGGAAGGTGTAAAGAGATTAAATACATGTGAGAAAATATAACAAAGCCATAGAGAGGAAGGAGAGCCTAGAAAGAAGAACATAAGAAGCATGATTTCAAAACTCCTGAGGAAAAAAGCAAACGGAACAAAGAAAAGCAATGTAGGTAAAGGTAAAAGAGTTATAATAAATCCAAATGCATCATATTTTCCTAATAAAAGATTCTGAAACGGGGTAAAAAACCAAATTTCTGGTATGTGCTGTTTATAAGAGCTGTACCTCAAATAAAATAGCATAGAATATTGAAAATAAAGAAGGCAAAATTCTGTCAGGCAAATGCCAGCAAGAAGAAAGCAGAAGTTGGCACTATCCATCTCCACCAAAACAATTCCATTTGAAGAACTATAAAAGATAATGCATAATTATGACTTAAACGGTTGACCCTAGCCAGAAGAAAGTAGAAATGGTCTATATAACTGAGATCGCTTCATGTAAGACTGAGTCCTTGAAATGGATCAGATATGGGGTGATCGATCGATAGAAAAGAATTTGGAAATTTCTGAGGGAAGGAGCCGAATAAGGAAAATGTGACGGACTGCAAATATGGCCACACGGTTTTGAAGCTCTTTCTACCAAGAAGTAGACTCTCCTTTCTCGCCCTGTGAATACTACTTGTAGTTGACTTTAAGGCTTGTTTGCATGAATAGAATGTATCAACAATGACGCTGTGCAAGTTTCCAGCTTCAGCGTCCAGTGGCCTTGCAGGCTGTGCTCTCCTGCAGGGAGCCTGTTCACCTCGAGCTGGCCATTCGGAGGACGAGAGACATTTTGGAGAAGGGCCCCAGTGCTTCCAGCCCTTACAGCTGAGGCCCCAGATATTTGAAGCAGCCAACAAGAAAGAGGCAAGTCTTACCCAGACCAGAAGGCCACCCAGCTGAGCCCTGTCCAAATCAGCAATAGGACTATGAGCTAAAGAAGATAATTTATTCCGCCATCTTTGGGGTGGATAACCAATTTAGAAAGGTATTTTTTTCGAGACATCATAAGATGAGGCGACTCTCCCTAAGCCGCAGGAAAAGGTCTCTGTTTGGGGATGTGTTAAGTATCTTCACACATGCACTGGTGATCGTGCCTCATTTAAGGCCTAAGCGCGGGTCTGGGGGACCATTTCTACCAGTCGAATACAGGTCCTGCGTCATACTGCTCAATGTCAGTCTGATGCCCCCCGGGGCTCCTGTATCCCGCAGCTGTGTTTGCCTCCAAATTTACAGAGCTGATGGTGGTGCCAAAGGCAAAGGAGTGTCATCTGGCCCTTAGGGTCATATTCAGAGGTTTTATTTAAATGTGGCTTCAAGGGTCACAGAGCGCCTTTCAAACTGAAGTTCTGGAAACAATGCAGACTTGTGACTGAGGGACAAGTGAAGCAATGTGGTACAGTACAAAAAAAGATGGCCTTTACGAGTCAGGGAAACTAGGTTCGAATCACAGTTCTGACACATAATAGGTGTGTGTCCTAAGTCCGCTGCTCTAAGCTTCTGTTTGCTCATCAGCGAAGAGCATTAAATCATCTACCTGAACGAGGCCCTGGGAGAAGGAAATGTGGCTGAGTCTATTGGATCTGGAGTCAGACTGCCTGATGGGCTTGGTATAATCTCCCTGTACCTTAGTTTTCTCATCTGTTAAAAAAGGGAAGAATAGTAGTACCTACATAATATTCTTAGGACACAGCCTGGCATACAGTATGTGTTGTTTTGTGTTCTTGTTGTTCCTTCCTTCATTCCTTTCTGTATTCATAAGAGAACAACCAAGAAAAGAGCTCTAAACTCCTACTTTATAGACATATTTGGAGAATTAAAAGGAGGGAAAGCACATCGCACAATTCCTACCATGTAGTAAGCCATCAGGAAATAGCACAAAAGAGGAGGTGAGATGAATAACCAGCAACCATGGGTCAGGGAGACAGAGTATAGCTGTGGGCTGGCCAAGCAGGACATATGAAGTAGGATCTTGGATTCAGGTTTACACTTTACATTTACACACCTTAGAAAGAGTTTAAACTTTGTGTCCAGACAGATTTGGGCCCAACAGTTCTTGGGCAGAAACTGGAGATAATTGTTCGTACCTTTCAGGTGCTTTAAAGAAATAGGCAGAATGCATATAAGACACCGGAAACATAATATATTCTTAATAAAGTAGAGGGTTATTTGTCCCTATTTATACTTGGGAATGCAGTATTATCACCCTTTTAACGAAACACCAGAAAACGTAAGGGGCTTTCCTGTAGGCACACAGCAAGTGTGACGGCCCTCAAGCCAAGATCTCCTGAATCTCAATCTACTGGGCTTCAACTCTGAGTCTACACTAGGCGTTGTTGCTAACGGCACAGATTTTAGACATGGGCTGCCTAGGTTCTATTTCTATGTAACCTTGGAGAAGCTATTTACTCATTCAGTCATTGATTTACTCATCTGTAAGATGGGGAAACCAAGACTGCCTACATCACGGTTGCTGGGAGGATTGATGCGTGTAAAGTGCTTGGCAAATGGTAAGTGCTCAGGAAATGCTAGCTAGTCTTACATTAAACTGCTTCATCCAACGAATCTGCATGGATCCCTTCTGTGGTTGGTAAAACACAACCAACCTACTTCTCGAAAACTGTGGAACAGGCTAAGAATCATTTCACCGAAGTCTGGTTATGCCAAGAAGAAACAAGGAAATGGAACCAAGACCATGAACCAAATCTTCTCCTCTAGTTGTGTGACTTTCTGGGCACACAGTGCATGAATTCAGTTCCAAATGCCAATCAAACTGGCTTTTTTCAGCCTATTGCTGAAGCCAAGGCATATTCTCTTGACACCACTGCTGGGCAATTCTGAAACTGGCTGAGTCAGCAACAGTTTTTGCTTCCCTGATGATCCAGTGTTTAAGCATAATTAAAAGTGCACCTACCTTCTTTTTGAGCCATCAGGAAGAGGGGTGGAATTTTGAACAACTCTGTCCTTTACCAAGACATCTCGGCACAGTTCTTGGTGCTAATGCAGCTCTTGGTGTGTAATTATCCTGTCACCTAAAGGAGCTATTGCTTTCCTTCTTCCTTTAAGGACAAATATGAGACACAAAAGCATCCATCAAGATGAAGGAGTAAAAATATTTGAAGAGGTGTCATTATTTACATACTACATGGCCCATAACCAAGCTGACAGATCCAAACTGTGGCCCAATGAGCTGACAGCTTGAAATATCAAAGCTTCATCCACTGAAAGTGGCAGCAGGATTTAGTGGACAGGAGGACAGGTGACAACAGACGGAGAGCCAAGGAAGTGCTTTGGTCTCTGCATGTGTAGAAATAGCCTCCGGGGAAGGACTACTAGACTGCGTAGATGGCCCAACCAACAGAAAGCAATGAAGAGAAGAAAATGACTGCTGGGTGTAAGGCATTTTTCACAGCCATCATAGCTATTCTTCCCCACGGCTCTGCGGGAGAGGTGATCCAGCCTCCATTGCGCAGATGACAAAACCAAGGCAACCAGAGAGGTCACCTACATTGACAAGGACACAGAACAATGGCAGACCCAGGATTCAAATCAGTATCTCCCTGGCATCAAAGTACCTGCTTTTTCTGCCACTTCTGCTCTTCCTTACATGAAACAATCATTCTAGGATATAGGACTTCTCCAATTACTGCCCAGATATTTCAGGGAAGATAAGATTTCCACACAGTTCCCACTTAGAAGACATTTGTCCGTGTGAAGAGGCAGTCACTTAGATTCTAAATATGTCATTCTCCTCTCTCTCTCTTCCTCTCTCCATCTCTCGCTCCCTGTCATACACTATGGAGAGGGATACTAGCCAACATATGAGAACAAATAAAGGGAGTCATTAGAAGAAAGAGTATGAAAATAAACTATTGGTAACCAGGAAAGTCAGGTCCTCGACTTATAATTGACTTCAATTGAGAGTTAAGTACATAAAAGATAGCATAGCCCTTTATGTGCAATTATCAAGAAAGTGATTTTGAGATGACATCGTGTTGTTCTGCATATCTATTCCTGAGACTCTGTACTGCTTATTTTCATATTTTAATAAGTTTCCACCACAGTTCAGACAATAGAACACTTACAGCTGTGAAAAACCCACTGGATTCCATCCTTCTTTGCAAATTCCTAACAATTTGCTAATTTCACCAATGACTCAATGCTGGAGGAGGTAAGTGATTTGGGACACAGGTGCCAATGAGTAGAAATTTTTTAATGGCATTCCCACTCACAACCACTTGACATCTGTTTTTATAATTTCTCCTCTTGGCATGTTCCTTTCTTTCTCTTCCTTGTTTTCTGCTGACATTGTCTTTTCCATCCCTCCTCTCTTTCCAATGTCGACCCTATCAGTGGCCCTCAAGGCTCAAGAGTTTTCTCGTCTCTGATTAAAATATCCAAAGATTCGCATAGGTTTTCTTCTTCCCAAGAACATACTGCTAGATTCTGCCCATACCTTAGTTACCTTTAGAATAATTTAACACCCCTAGATGGTATGCATAAACCTTTTCTAGTGTAATGGCTTGAACTTCCTGGTTCAGCCACTATCATCTTTCTCCAGGACCACTTTAATGACCTCTTTAGTGACATCCCTAGTTACACTGTTTCCCCTGCAATCCATTCTCACACAGGAGCTAGAGTTTGGTTTTGCTTTTTTTTAAATACAAATCCATCCATGGTATTGCCCCATTTAAAACCTCCAGTGATTTTGATCACACACAGAAAAAACTGCAGACAGGAGCTCTTCCCTGCCTCCCTCTCCCCACTCATCTCATACTGGTCTTCCCTCTCTCACCTACTTCAGCCATAGGACCTTCTCTTCCTTCCTACAATCTTCCAAGCCGGGTCTGTCCTTGAGCCCTTGCACTAGCTGGTCTGTCTATGCTCTTCCTGAAATCTTCCCATGCCCAGTTCCTTTTGTCATTCAAGTCACTGTTCAACATTATTTTCTGAAGGAAGCCTCCTCTGCCCATCCAAACAAAAGCATCCCCCAAGCTCCTGTTAATGTTTTCATCATATTTTCTTGTTTGTTTCTTTATTTTCCATTCTCTTCCCACCCCCACTAAATGAGTCCTCCACAAAATCTAGAATCTGCTTCTTTTGTTCACAAGCCTCCATGCCCAGAACAGTGCCTGGCACATAATCGGCACTTTATTTTTTAAAATGTGGAAGAAATGAATCCACATTCACAGTATCTTCTTAATGGAGAAAAAAATAGTCTCCACGATAGCATAACTTCATTTTCCGTAAGTGTGAGTGTATGTGTATGTGTCTGTGTGTGTGTGTACAAAGTAAATATTAAAGTAGCAAAAATAACAACAGTGGTTATCTCTAGGTGATTATCAACAGTTTTTATCCTTTTTTTTTTCTTTTGGTAATAATTTCTAAGTATTCTTCATTTGCATGGGAGGACCAGGCAAGCTCTTACTCCCCAGTACTGTCACCGAGTCTGCTGAGCCGTGTAAAGTGGCGGCCGGCCCAGCTCCACTGAGCCCAGTGACGCCTCCCCACTTCCAGGTCATGGCACCTGGAATCTCAGCTGTGAAGTCGCACCCCTCTGTGGTTTGTGCGAGAGCGTGGAAGACACAATAACACACCATGACAGCCACGGAGTTGAGCAGAAATCGAGCTGACAGAGAAATGCCTACCCCAGGAAACATCACCGTTGCACTTTCAAACACAAACAGAAACAAGGTGCATACAAATCACACACACCTGTAGACCCTAGCAGAGAGCTCGGGACATGTGGCTACTCAATAAGCCACTATTGAACAGAATGGAATATTACAGCATGTACTGTTCGCAAGAAAATAAGAAGCACAACACACAGCTTGATGTTCCCATCTCGGAACAGCTCTGAGGTTCTTGCCCTTGGCAAGATGACCTCATCAACCTGCAGACTTTGTGGTTTGAAGAGGATGGAAATCATGGAATGAAAGGAAATCTAGTCATGGCCCTGCTATCACTTTTAAGATATCTCCTCAAGTCACCATGAGGAGCTGGCAAAACAGCTCATCTGGAAGAAAGAATTAGATGCTTTTGAGTTTTTTGCCTTCCTTAACAGTTCTTTAAGGGTACATGGCATTCGGAGGCAACCACTGTCACTTTCCCTTTTGCAGCAGTGACAGCCAAATCAGCCTTGGTTATGTGGTGATGCAAAATCATTTGTTCAATACCTTAATTATCAGCTATTCTGAAGAAGTTGAATTTATCGATGAGCATCAGCAAGTCCGATGCATATGATATATCGGGGAGAAAAGCGTAAGTCAGCTAACTGTTCAGTGAACACATTTGGGCCTCTGCAATTTTCATTATGACAAATTGTTGACCCAAGATAGATTTTCTGACCTGTCTGCTATCATATCGTTCTGCTCGGGCAATTCCATTGCAGGCAAGGGTGAAGCTTGAAGCAGGAAAATGAAGCTAAACGTTACCAGGCTAAGGCTTAGCATGTTTTCAGATCAATAATCAGCATTTGGGCGAGTAAGGTTGGAATATATAGAAGGAGCCTCTCTGATTTGTTTTTATTGAGGTGAAGTGGGTTTTATTGCAGCTGTTATGACCAATTGAAGGCGGAAAAAGGAGAGAGAAATCTACACAGAGGAGAGCAGGAACTCCTCCCAAGGGAAGCTGGAAGTTCTCCATGCCAGCCTAATCGCACCTCACACACTGTGATCCCGGTGATTCTTCCCCAAAAGTGTTTCCATCTGGACACCAGCAAAGAAAACAGTGCATGTTTTGTGAGCTTCACGATTGCTGAAATTTCCCTGGAGTTTCTCGTTCCCGTAATGTTACTTAAAAGTGTTGTTTGTGATAACAAAACGAACATTCTTATGGCTGAAGCTGGAATCATAATCATGTGTTCTACCCAAGTTCAGTATAATTACGCACCACTCTGCCTAGGGGGGAAAGGAGGTGGGATTTGTAAACAAAAGATTCATGAAGTGAAATTGAAAACCAGATGGGAAATGTATGATTATTTGCACCAACATGTCAATGAGGTACTAGTAAGCCGCGCGACTCAGATTCTGTCTCCTTTGACATTTGTGTTACCTCAGCCTTCACTTGTTTTCGGAGGGAGTAAGTGATCGTGACAGCAACAGCTTAGTGCAGTGAAGCCTCATTAAGTCCATCGTCACTTATTTGGTTTTCCGAGTTTGGTAGCACTTCGTTTTGACACTTTCTTCCCATCCTGGAGTACCTTGCTCTCTAGCACTGCCGTGTCATTGTTGATGCTGTACCCCTTATGCTGAAAATGTGCCCCATCCACGTCCATCTGCCACTGTGGACCCCACTCCTTCCATTCGCCTCCAGGTAGCTCTCCCCGGGCTCCTCAATCAGTCCTTCTCTCTGACACCCCTGTCCTCACACTGCCTTTTGTCCTTGCTCCTTGCCCAGTATTCACTCCGGGTTCTGCCCTGCTCCTCACAAGCCATATAAACCCAAGGCCTGACTTAACCTCTCAGCACTTCAATAATGTGGAAATCATAATAGTACTGTTCTCACCAAGCTTTGTGAAAATTAAATGAGATAAAGCATGTAAAACACTTAGCACTATGCCTTAGGAAGGGTACACATTCAATAAGCACTGTTATTACTATCTTTTAAAATCATGACAACATATCTTCACTTTCTTTTAGGAAACCAATTTCCTCCACTTTTGGCGTATATGGGTCAGATGGAGCTGATGGAGAACCCCATGCACCCTCTCCTTTTCCAGAGGGGAGCACACGACATAAGGTCAAATCAGAGCATCTGTCCCACTGGCCACCGTGATCAGTACCAGGATTGGTATGCTGCCCCAATTTATGAGGAACTATTGGGAAAGAAGATTTCTTTTCAGTGGGTTTTCTGACTGCTAAGATGTAAGCTTGGGGCTGCCAATTGTTGGTGGGCATAAAGGGAGAGCCCTTCTGGAAATGAAACCAACATACCTGAAATCTTAGAGAGACAAAGAGATGGAGATGGAGATCCTCCAGGTCTACACACCATCCTAAGTGATAGAAGTAAGGAGCTGCCTGTTGACCCCAACCATGAAGCTTTCACTGATCACTGTCCTCCCATAGACAACAAGGACTAATCCAAAAGAGCTCACATCTCTGCTTTCTTCAGGCACCATCAGATAGCCAAGCTGATCATTTTAACTTATCACCACATCCTGTCTGTTCTCCCAAAGCTTCCATGTCATCTGGGGTTCAGTCTGTTATTGGCGATCTCGCCATACCCTCAACCTCTTCTCTGAAACTGTGCTTTGCTCTCTGCCTCTAACTCAGAGGTGCTCAGAGTGTGGTCTGTGGACCAGTAGCATCAGCATCATCTGGGAACTTGTTAGAAATGTAGACTCTCGGGCCCTACTCCAGAACTACAGAAACAAGAACTCTGGGGATGGGACCCAGAAGTCTATGTTTTTAAAAGCTCCCCCAGAGGATTCTGATGCTGAGACTGGAAATAGGATTTTCCTTGAAGATTTTGCTTTCCTATCAACACTCCCGAAGATGATTTCCCAACCCTGCCAATCTCCCTGCAACCTATATCTCAGGCGTAGGGGTAGGGTGTATCCTGCTTGCTCCACCTTGCTGCTCCCAAACCCATTACCTTCCCTTCTGCCAGACCCTTTAGCATGCAAGTCATCAAAATTTGGTACCCACCATCCTTCTTGGTTGCTGCCATCTGTCAACATCAAGGTCCCTGCTCCTCAATTATGGCAACTATAGTATCTGAGCCTCTGACTTTATCTCCCCCTCTATTCCTGTAGTCATTCTAAGTGACTTTGACATCCCCAGGGAGGACCAACCACTATTCCCTGACATATTATCCTCTACCCTCTACTTGAACACCTCCCTCCCATTGTCCTAACTTAGGCATCATTTTCACCAATAACAAACACAACTTCTCAATCCATCCTACCTTCTGAATATTTCTACCCTTCCAACTCTCTTATTCAGGACTTCCCAGTTTAACACTCCTCTGACCCTACAGGAATGATGGGTCTAGTAGCTCCCCACCTTCACTCTTCCCATTATTTCCCAATCTACATCTCCAGTCCTGACCCTTCTATGAGCTAAAGACATAACATTTATGACTACCTATGGGACATCTGATGTCTAAAAAACTACCTCAAATTTAATATGTCTTTAATCTCTTGATTTTTATCTCCCAAACTTTTCCCAGTGTTTCCCAACTCAGTAAATGGCACCACCATTCAGGGAGTTTTTCAAACAAAACCCCCAAAATTGCCATCTATAACTTTTCTTTTTCCAACATATCCTTCACTCAGCTCTTCAGCAAGTACTGTACCTAACTGTCAACGTAAATCCCAACCCAACCACTCGTCACTATTTCCAACATTGAAAGCTTCAGTTAGTCTTACGTAGACTAATGCATCATCTCCTACTTGTTTCCCTCCTTCCCTTTTGTCCCCCAAATTGCATACTCCACACTGCAGCCATGGTGATCTCAACACTTACAGTAAATCACATCACCCACTTCTGTCTTTCCATGGTAAAGGATTAAGGAAGGCTTTATCTCCTGCTGACCTCATCTCCTCCCTCTCTCTCACTTAATATATTCTAGCCACACAGGCCTACTTTCTGTTCCTTGAACACATCATTCTCAATCATGTCTCAAGGTCTTTGCACATGCTCTCCCCTCTGCCTGGAGTCCTCTTCCTCCCACATATTAGTTTGACTGTCTTCCTGTCATCACTGAGATCTTAGATCAAAAACATGAACTCAGAGATATCTTCCCCAATACTCTATCTAAAGTAGCTCCTCCTCCCCTAGGTACTCTCTATTCCAACTCCCTACTTGGTGTGTTTGTAAGATCTACTGATATAAAAATGTGCTGTTACAATAAATTCTCTGTCTCACCATCCCCACACACCAAAATGAATGAAAGCTCCATGAGGTCAGAGACTTGGGTCATACAGTTCATGCTGTATCTCTTTAGACCTAGGAGAGTGCTGAAGGTAAAGCAGATCCTCAATAAGCATTTGTTGAAAATGAAATCAACAAAATTAAATGGAAAATGGCTTGCAATTTAATTTTTCACTAATAGAGATGAAAGTGGTATGCTTCCAGAAAAATGAACTGTATAAAAATAAGATTTTGAAGAGGATTTTGGCTACGTCCTAGGACAAAGCTCTTAAACACACTTTGGAAGCACCTATCTCCATACAAACTTTGTGATCACCTAAACGCTTATTCCAATACTTAGATTTAATATTTATAAATAAATTTTTATTTCTGTGTTAGGGCAGGACAGCTGTCCAGCAACACGTTAACTGAAATAATTTCTGACACCACAGAGTGATGTTTATAATTGCTTTAAAAGAGCCCACAGTTCAGACATTTTACTAAATTATTCCAAACTGGAACCGTTTTATTAGACATGACCTTTGCACTGGATGCCAGTGTGACAAGGTTTATTTTAAGTCACCAACACTGGGATTGTTAAAAGAACATTTCAAGGATGCACAGCCCACCAAGCTGGTCAAAGATAGCATGCCAAACATTAGTTAGCAGTCACCACAGTTTTAATCTCTGTCATTTTTCAAACATGTGTCTATAGAGACATAAAAAAATGACTGATGAATTGTTGGGAATCATTAGCTAACTATTGACAGAGCTCGACTGGAGCTGTACACAGACTGGAATTTTACTGTCTCCTAATCATTGTTTAAATTTACTCTGTACCAAGTGTGTTGAGGTAGTACTAGGACATGTTTGACATTATTCATTTTGTTTGGAACCTGAAGAAAAGGCAATTGCCATTTGCAGTCAGAAAGATTAGTTCTTGTTAGAAATTCTATCATTAAAAAAATAGCATAAGGCTCCCACTGTAGCTTTCTCCTCTTCCTCTATGATTCCTTAATTCTCAATACTATTGACCAACATCAGTTCAGCCAGGCTAAAGTCTTGATCAGAACTTACCTCTTTCTCCCTCTTGTTGCCTCTTAAGCTCAGATTTCTTCCTCTCCACTGGTTCCTACCTGGGTTTTTTTTTTTTTCTAGCATTGCAGAAATCGCCTAATTAAATTACCCCCTGCCTGCTGTACCCAATTATCTCTGTTCCCAGCACTGAGGATCGGGGAGTGAAGGGGAGTGTGTTGCAGAGAGACAGGCCTGAGTCCCCAAAGGCACGCACAGGAATTACCCAGCCTCTTTAAAACATGAGGTCAAAGGACTCAGTGAAAAAATCTCTTGCTCATCCTTGCATAATTAGATCATGCATGTCAAGTTATCCCCATGAAGATAAACTTCCAGAAACAGAACAGAAGCCTTTACTGACATGCCATCACCCCTCCAGCGGATGTTAGGTACCACCCCTCTATGCTCCCTTAGCACCTGGGCACAGCTTCATCAGAGACTTGCCTGCTACATTGATGGAGCTTATGCAATTTCAGCTTTGTCTGACTCACTTAACCCTCAAGGCCACATACTTACTTTATCATCATTTTATCCTCGGTACATGTTGCAATGTGTAACACACAATGGGAGCATAGACAAGCATCTGTTGTGTAATAGGCGTACAATAACTCTGGTTAACCAATTAATTATTGCATGATTGATTAATTAACCAGGTTGTTCGTGGGGCTGGAGAAGATGGCGTTAGGGACTTAAAATCTACTTTCTCTAGTGCACCGAAGATGTGGCATCAAGAGCTCCAAATAGACCTGCAGCAGCTGATAATCTCAGCACTATAGTGTGGGAGAAAAACATTAATGTTTTCAAAACCTTCATTTTTATACATCAGGAAATATATGCTGCCTAGAGTAAGATCTTCATTCTCGGTGCTCATTCTATGCTTCTTCAAAGCCTTTTACTTTATGCCTGGATTTTTATTCAAAGCAAGGGCCTCGAAAATCCAAGCTTCCCTAATGAACCAGCAGAAGAAAGATACTATTTTCTTTATAATCTCACCACATCCACCCATGGCTCTTTTCTGAAACTTTTATTGAGCACTTACTGTGCACCAGACACCACAGTCATCCCTTTAGATGCATCCTGGCCCTGAATCATCATAACATTCCCATGAAGAGGGTTTCATTATCATTCAGATTTTACAGACAAGGAAACTGAGGTTTGGGAAGGTTGAAGAATTTGCCTAAGGTCACAAAGGTAGTAAGTGCAGAGCAGGAGTGCTAAACCAGTTCTGTCTAACCCCTAAGCCATTTCTTAAGCACTGAGACACTCTTGTTCTGCACCAAAGGCGAAGGTAAATATTGAAAAGAGAGCGGAGACAGCAATTGTCTCCAGAGCAATACTTTCAGTGGTGTCAGCATCATCAGACAGGCTAGAGTTAACTTTGGTGTTACCTACAGAGAGCAGCACAGATCTACACTGGGTTGGTCAATAAGGAGTCAAATGCATCATCTATGTATGCCTTGACCCCGTGTGTATGTGCTGCAGGGAACAAAATCAGTAAGACCTGGTACCTTCCCTGGAGAGCACCTTAACGTGCAAATGAGATAAAGATTTGTTTAGAATTTTCAGGAAATACAGGCAGCCGTCGTTTGGTCCAATCTAGAGCCGGAAAAATTCCCTGGAGAAGCCAATGCCTAGAAGTTCGGTATCAGAAGAAATCTAAGAAAGGGTATCCAGGCTAAAGGACAAAAACTCAGAGGATTGAAATCATATTGTGAGTACAAAACCCTGAAAATACTTGAGTATCACTCAAGGTATAAAGTGGAAATTAGGGAATGAGCAGATGAATGGGGTGACCATAGGCCCAGATTTTCCTGAGATGGTATAATTTTATACCTGGTGTTCCAACTAAGTTAAGTGTGAATATCACTTCACACTCAAAAGTATCCTGGTTTGGGTGATAAATTATATGACCACCTTATAATAACCCTACATGTGAAAGTCTATGAAGTGAAATAGAGGCCAAATCATAAAGAGTCATTTATTTCATACAAAGAAGCTTCCAAAAATAGATTAGGTTTACCACTGGTATGACAAGATGCTTTTAGATAATACACAAACTTTTTAAATTTTATTTTACTGGTTCTATGTGTATTTTAATGTATATTGGGAGAAAACATAGCTGGCATATCAAACTCATGATTTCATGGATATTATTACCTTGGACAGACTGAAATAGTTATTGTTCTGGTGAGCCAACCTACCTGGACCCAGTGAATTCAGGCCCAGTGTTCTAGCAGGAATGTTGCAGAGCGTGAACAACCAAAACTTCTCTCATAACTCTATGGAAGGTTGGAAAGAGCACACGGTATGGGTTAGTCATAGGGATTCTGCTTTATTGAATATCATGGGTAGCAATGTATTCTTTTCAACAGTATGCTGAATATCACTTTCAGTGGTTAAGACTATGGCAACAATATGAAGGGCTATGCAAATGACAAAATCTAGGAAGCACTGCAGTAAGGAACGGGGAGCTTTTGAAGGGCTCTAGGCCAGAGATTTCCATGGGAATCTCCCCACCTTACTCTCCTATATAAGGCTCTTCACTCTGGCCCAGATTGGAGTTAAGGAAGCAATGCTGAAAGGAGAAAAATCTAAGAAGAAAAATGTTTTCCTAATTCAGATAAATGGTGGTGAACACTTAGAACTAAAAAAGCACTGGGTGGGGTGGAGAAAAGGCCAGTTTTGAGATATATTTAGAAGCTAAAATCGACAGGACTTGATTGAACAGAATTGGGAGAGAAAGAAAGTAAATAGTCTATTCCAGTCTGACTCAGGCAACTGGTTCCATCAACCAAGATGAGGACTAGAAGAGAAGCCAGGTTTGAAGCAGAAGTCAGCGAATTCATCAGTTCTCCAGCCACAGCATGACCACATGGAGAGTAGAGGTAGATGAGATGTTCAGAAAAGAGCATCACATATAGATCAAGAAGAAATTGGTTCAAATTTCAGTTTTGTTACTTCCTTCTGGAAAATGTGCATAATATATTAGAAGGTTGTTGTGAGAATTAAATGAGAGGCTATGTGTGAAAGCATTTTGTAAATTGCAAAGTGTCAGTTGTTATTTTGAAGTAAATAAGCAGAAGTGATAATGAATTCTAAGAGTTTAGAGATTAGAAGGCTCAAAGGCACACTTAAGAAGGCAGACCACATGGTTTGTTCTGAGTGTTTTGCACTTAAACTACCTCCCACAGATAAGAATCTATTTTATTTTTAAAAACCCTTAGAGAAATTAACTTTATTAACCCATTTTAGAGTTTTAAACTCCTTACTATTTAACAATACTTAGCCTAATTTTATTGAGCTTCATTCAACTCCTTTTGTTCTATATCCTTAGGTCTCTTATATTCTTGAAACTCTCCATGAGGGCTTTCAAGTCTTTTCCTCAGTAGGCTAACTGATACCTAAGCTATCTGTAAGCT
This sequence comes from Halichoerus grypus, assembly GCF_964656455.1. NCBI lineage: Eukaryota > Metazoa > Chordata > Mammalia > Carnivora > Phocidae > Halichoerus > Halichoerus grypus. The sequence goes on along the minus strand of NC_135716.1, from coordinate 125,190,174 downwards.
ATTGAACGTATGTGTTTCTCAGAGTAACCAAATTAAATCCTTTTTGGAAAAAAACAGGTTGTAAATAAGGAAAGCTTATTGAATACTATTTTTTTTCAAGCCTAAAACATCAAGCTTTACCTCTTTTAATTTATTTAGGCGTAGGCCAATTACAAGCCATCCTGGCCTTAGTTTCTTAATCTATCAGAAGTGGATGAGTGGTGCCGCCTGTCACTCAACCACAGGCCCGGGGTGGGTCTGGGCGATGAAGAAAAGTAGGCAAGAGAGACAATGGAACTGAAAGCCCCTTGAGGAGTCTGGATACTTACATTGCTTAAGCAATATTTGCCATGTGTTATCTTATTTGATCTTCTCCACAGGCCCATGAGGCACATTTGCACAGGTAATGTCTCGTATCAGAGATGGGGGAAAGCAGACATGGAATGGTCAAGTCACGTGCTCAAGAGCCTATAGCCCATTGGCAATGATGCCAGATCCTGGATCTACTGACTCTTCTTCATGCATTCACTCGTCATTAAACTTGCTTTTTTAAGCATTTAATATATATGATGCACTAGATGCTGGGGTGGGGGGGAACAGTGCAGAAGAAAAGCATATACTCTCTGCTCCTGCACTGTTCTCCCCCACTCACCAGAGCTGACAGCCTAAAAAGGAAGAAAAATGAATAAGGCCCTTGAGATCTAGGCCTAATTGCCACACCATCACTGGCCCAACAAAAGTTTGTCAGAATCTGGTCATCTGTCTGCTTCATATATTAGAAGCTTGGAGCAACCTCTCTGATGAATCATTTCAAGTATCAACAAATTCTAACAAATTTGGAAAAAAATTGTATCCCACATGTTATAGCTTGAGGCAAACACAAGTTGTCCAACCAATATCCTTACCAATTAAATCTTCCCTATATTTCTTACCAATAGGACTCTGAATTTGTTTAGGACAGAAAAAAAAAAAAAAAATACAAGTTTCCCAATTCCCCTTGCTGCTAAGGTGGCTATTTGGTCCTGTTGTGACCAAATATATGGAGGTAGAAATCCACTCTGTTAAGATTTTAGGAAAATTATTATTTTCCTGATGACAAGGAACAGAGTCATCTAACATATCTATTTTTCCCTTTATCTACCTTCCTTTATCCCACCCTACCCCCTGTTCCTTCCTGGAATTGGATGTTATGCCCAGAGGAGAAAAGGCTATTTTGTGGGCAAAAGGGTAAAAGCTAACAGTAGGATGTCAAAGCTGCAAAGTAGATGACTCTTGGGTCCTTGATAACATCATGGAGTTACCCTATAGCACTAGAGTATCTACCTTCAAACTTCCGTACTTTACGGAAATTAAAACCCTGTTCCGTTAAACCACTGAAGTCAAATTTCTGTTACATGTAGCCAGATGCAATTACCAATATATACACAGCCCAGATTTTATTAGCAATGAGGGACACCACCAGCTTCCTTTGCCATAAGAGAACATTGACAAATGTCACAGAGCAGCCTGGGCTTTGGTTTTCTTTCTGTACTATGTTAGCAGTTGGAAAGCAACAAATGAGAATAATCGATGACCATAAGTGTTCTTAATTGATTTCTTTAAAATTTCTATTGCTATGCCTACTAGATCACAATTTTAGGAATATCATAGAGATGCCTAGGGCGGTGTCTGGTCAGAATTGTTCCTTGTGTATCTTTGCCCTATTTGTATCATGCTCTACAGCCATGACACAGAGAGTTTGTGTACTTATGTATAGGTGTATATGAGATAGTAGAAACAGAGTATCTCAGAACAGATGCCTATGTAGTCTGATGATGGGGATGCAAAACAGATTCTCTTCCAGATTAGTCTATTTACATGGAGTTACAGATTCACACCATCTGGAGACAAACGCGAGCAAGCTTTAATGTCTTGGTCCTGCTGAGATCCAGTGGGAAAGAGAATGCAAAATCCCCGCCAGTGAAGAAATTAAGGCTTCAAGTGTCTCACCGCTGCAGGCAGGGCGTGTAGCGACCTGCCGATGGGTGTTGTTCCGATGGCCGCCGAGGCTCTGAGATCTGGATCACATCCTCAAGTGGGTCCCAACTGGTACGAGAGTAGCAGTGTGGGCTGATTGAGTGTCCTGCTGCCCCAGGCTGTCCTGAGAGTTGGCCATCACACCCTCCTGGGATTAGGCCAGGTGAGAGTAGCCCTGACCCTAAGAATTAGCGGAGTATGCCGAGATCAGGCTTCCAGTTCCATCGGTGATCAGCAGGTGTGCACCTGTTGTACGGACACGTGGCAAAAGCAGCCAAACATTCAAGAGCTGGAGACCCCAGACTAATGTAACTCATTCTCCAGTCTCTTAAAAACATGTACCTAAAAGCCAATCACATATTGCTTTTCAAAAACAGCATTGGCACCTGAGTTCAAACTGATGTATTATTAAGCTCTGGTTGCAACAGCTGGTTTTATGATCTAAAATTTTTTTCTACTCTTCCAGGGGTGGGTCTATGAAAAAAGAAGGAAGAGGATCTCCGTGCCTTCATACCAAGACAGTGCCGGATGAAAAGTAAACAGCACAGAATAGGCCATTTGAAGATTTCCAATGAACTAAGGAGTCATTGCTTCAAAATCAGAGAAAAATTATTTTCATTTATTCAACACACATTCAAAAACAAGGCTGATTTTGTCAGGCTTGGTGCTTTTGATTATATCAGTTGATTACGTGGTTCGTTTCTCACTGTGCACCTACAGGTTTTGCACCGTGTAGGTTCACCTGGCAAATCTTTGCGCCGGCCTGAACTTCTCAGCTAGCCAGTCTGCTTCCAGACTGCCGATCTCTTCCTGCACCTTCCTTTCCTTTTCTCCTACTCTCCTTCCATCCAATTCACTTGGCAGAATAAAAACTAATTTAACTATTAGCTTAAGCAAAGCAAATAAGATGTAAATCCTTTGCCAAAAAGTCATACAGTGCATTCCAAAGCCCAGTTTTATATGCAATTTTAAAATGATCTACTGTTTGGCGTGATTCATGACACTGTTCTCCTTCTATTAACTCAGAGTTAATTATGTGACCTCTTCACCACCTGAGATTTTCAAATTGAATCCAGCATTCTAAGAGGCCCTGTTTCTCTTTGCTGTGGTTGACAGCCACCACTGTTGTATTGAAATACACAGAAGTCAGCTCAGATCACAGGCGCTACCCCCACGCCCACCCCCAATCCTACCAGCAGCTGCTTGGTGCTTACATATGACCTGTGAGGCTAAATAGAGTTCCCAAGACACAGGCAACTTCCTGGATCATTGAGTCCATGTATCAGCACAAAATTGCAAGAAAACTTTAGGAGGGAAAAGACGGTAAAGCAGCTCTGAAAATAACATTGTAAGGGCTGAAATTAATTTCTAGAGGTAGAACATTTCATAACCTCAAGCTCCTGCCAGGGAATTCTTTTAATCTATCTAAGCTTTGCTGCCTCTCATTGAGATGTACCTGTTTGGTTGTCTGGAATTAATTTTCCTAGGCATTTGTTTTCACAAACCTTTCCTGTTATGTTTTTTTTGTTCTTTCTCTCTCTCTCTCTTTTCCTTCTTTCTTTCTATTAGTCTTCTGATCTCTAATTCCTTCAAGTCTCATGGTTTTCTTTGCCCCAAATGACATTTGCTAGTATTCTCAATTTAAGTCCAAAAGTAAACTTAATTTCCTGGTTGCTAATGGTAAGCACACAATGCTGCCAGAGTGTCTCTCTAACATGTAAATCTGGTCATCTTACTCTGCGGCAAAATTCTTTGACTGCCCTTATTATGCACTCAGAATAAAATTAAATTTCCTTATCAAGGATTTGATTTAGTCATTCAATCAAACAAATGTGTTTTTACTGAGAGATCTACATGCCCTAGAACTACAGTTCTAGTACACAGAGATACAATATTAAAGAAGATATCATATATCCTTATGAAATTTACATTCTAGTGTGAGAGACCAAGACAATACAAAATAAGTTAGTTGGGACACCTGGGTGGCTCAACTGGTTAAGCATCCAGCTCTTGATCTCAGCTCAGGTCTTACTCTCACGGTTGTGAGTTCAAGTCCCACATTGGGTTCCACGCTGGACATGGAGCCAACTTAAAAAAAAAAGTGAGTCATATAATTTCTGATATAAACTATGAAGAAAATAAAGAAGGGTAAGAGAGTGGCTGGGGGAGGGGCTCTTTAGCTAGGATGATTAGGGAAGACCTCTCTGTAGAGTTGACATTTGACCTGAGACCTGAATGACAAGATTAATCAACACCTAAGAGTTTATAATAACATATGTTTATTATAAACTCTTAACTCAAAGTGTCTGTTACCTATGAAATTCAGTTTTGTGAGCTCATTTATTCCCATATATATCAATTTTATAAGAATTATTTTGAGGGGCGCCTGGGTGGTTCAGTCATTAAGCATCTGCCTTTGGCTCAGGTCATGATCCCAGGGTCCTGGGATCAAGCCCCGCATCGGGCTCCCTGCTCCGCAGGAGGCCTGCTTCTCCCTCTCCCACTCCCCCTCCTTGTGTTCCTGCTCTCGCTGTGTCTCTCTCTGTCAAATAAATAAAATCTTTAAAAAAATTATTTTGAAAAACAGTCTAATATTGTCTGTTTCTACATACTGTTTCCTTGTAGACTAGATTTTTGTCCTTGTGTATGTCCTCTAAATTAATAGAATCTTACAGTCAGAGAAGAGCAAACTCTTTTCCAGTTAGTCCTCCTGCTACTTAAAATACGTGCCTTCTCGGGCTTGAAACCCCCAAGTATCGTGAGACCTTGTGCAATGGTGTTTCCTTCTTAGGTAGAAAATGAGAATGTTGAATATCAAAGACCTCTTCCAAGTCTAAAATGCCATGAGTCCATTTTGAGTCATATGTTTATGATCTACAGAAAACTAACACCTAAGTTGACAAAATCTATTAGTCTATGAGATAATGTTTTAATGGCATAGGAGGTAATTAAAATAATTAATGAATTTATACATTTTAAAAAGTAATTTATGACTTAACTTTTTCTAGATTTATTATATGCTCAGATGCATTATATGGTTCGATGTTAGTGTTTTGGTTCCTTTTGAATTCCAATGGATATATTTTTAGAAGGCCTAAAGAATGGCCTTTTCTTTGTAGTTTTTTTAAAGATTTTATTTATTGAGAGAGAGAGCTCAAACAGGGGGAGGGGCAGAGAGAGAGGGAGAAGCAGGATCCCCGCTGAGTAGGGAGCCCTGCATGGTGCTCAATCCCAGGACCCTGAGATCATTACCTGAGCTGAAGGCAGACGCTTAACTGACTGAGCCACCCTGGCACCCCTAGAACAGGTTTTACAGTTTTTTTTAGGATAAATGTGAATGTGGGGGCTTAGAAGTTATCCTACTCTGAGACTCCTTTGAAAGACCTCTCTCTATAAAAAGAAATGGTACTTCCAAGTGTCCATCAGTAGGTGAATGGATAAAGATGTGATTATACACACAGGTACACACACAATAGAATATTACTGAGCCATGAAAAGAATGAGATCTTGCCATTTGTGACAACATGGATGGACCTAGAGGGTATTATGCTAAATGAAATAAGTCAGAAAAAGACAAATACTGTAGGATTTCACTCGTATGCAGAATCCAAAACAAACAAACAGAAGGCAGAAATGGATTCATAAATACAGAGAACAAACTGATGGTTGCCAGAGGGGAAGTGTGTGTGGGGGGGGGATAGGCAAATGGGTGAAGAAGAGTGGGAGGTACAGGTTTCCAGTTATGGAATAAATATGTCACAGGGATGAAAGATACAGCACAGAGAATGTAGTCAATGGTACTGTAACGGCATTGTATGGTGACAGATGGCAGCCACACTTGTGGTGAGCAGAACACAACGTATAGACTTGTGGAGTCACTTTGTTGTACACCCAAAACTAATGTAACATTGTGTGACAACTATACTTCAATAAAAACAAACAGAAAGCTTTAAAAATGTGTATTAAGTGATTTTGCTGCCTTAGGAACAAAACAGAAATGGTATTTATTTATTTTCTTTAGCGTATAGGACAAGTATGTTGTATGATACTCTTTGGTAAGTCATACTATTATACTACAGGTAACAGGAGGGGGAGAAAAGGAATTCACATGCCTCTGTAAGTCCATTCCATAAGGAAGGGATCAAGACCAAACTGAAATTGCAAAACAAATATGTAATAATAGCAATAATTAGCTTCACAGAAATGGGGTAAAGGGGAAAGGAGTTCAATTCGTGTCCATGCTCAGATGAGCTAGGTCTATGATCAACTTCAGGTTTGATGAGCCCAACTTATTAAAACTTTGCACACAAGACTCATGCCAAATAGCAATGAAATGTGACTTCAGGTTCCATATTATGCATGTGTCCAACACGCATTATGAAAATATTAGTTTGGTAGTTGTGTGTGTATGAGAAATAAATGCAAACCTCGAACAGCTTTTTCTTTTGTACCCATAGAACAAAAGTGAGATCTTGAGAAATAAAAACAACAATATAGAGCACATGCTGCTGATTCTGTGGACTACTTTTTTCTTTCTCTAACAGGGATAGGAGATTCTACCCACTCTGCTGAAAAGAAGAATAGCATTAGGTCCACTGCAATAACTCACCAGAGGACCCAGTAGGCTTTGAGATGCAGACTATTATTGCTCAGTGAGTAGACTCTGAAGGAAATTCTTAGAGAAGGGATTACTGCCATTACTCTGGCTATTACCGACCAGTGGCCTGAGCCTGTTAACAGGCAAAGCCTCAGAGGGGGCTTCTCACCGCCTAACTCTTGACTATGAGAGGGCACCCTTGAACCATCCTCACTAGTGTTTCTCAGCATTCCACAGTCTGTTCTTACATGTGGGCTGAGCCCATGTTATTTCCCTGCATCCATAAAGGTATGGTTTATTTACAGCTACTTAAGTCAATTTTATAAATAATCTTCACCATGTGCAAGGCATGTGGAATGGGGCATTAACAGAAGAATACACAGATGATAAGACACAATCTCTACTCTCAAAAATCTGATTTCTTAAAAGAAAAAAAAGAACAACCCAAGTAACTGTAATGCAAGGCAAAGTGAAATGCATTTTAAAGACACTCCACGGGAGAAGCTGTAGGAGGACAAGTGTTGGGAATTCTTAAGATGTAGTATATCATATGGAATGGGGAGGCATCCATCAGTTGCAAGCAACAGACAACAGCCCTGGCTAATGTGAGCAGAAAGTAGATTTAATAAAGGGATATTGGGTAGCTGACAAAATCACTAGGAGAACCGGACATGGAAGTTTTTGCAGATAAAAGCAATGTCCAAAATCACATACCACAGAGCTGGCTGATGAAGGCACCACTGCCGCGAGAGCCAGACACAGATGCCATAACATGTACTACCAACCCATGGACAGTGGGTACGGCCCTCTGGACCCAGAACCACGCTCTGCAGTCACTGAAAACTGGATGTTGCTGCTGCCCGTCCCCTCAGACTGGAGTCCATGAAGTTCCTGCTTCTCCGCGTCATCAGCAAACTGCTGCAAGCCTCAAGTGGTTATCGCTCATTGCCAGCATCTGGGGCATGTCCCCACACGGTAAATTCAAGGGTCTGGAAGAATAATCATGATGTTTTCACTTTCTCTAGTAGGAACCAGCTCTTTATAATTTGATGGGTTGGGGGTGGCATTCACAAACACAAAATTCATTGCAGCATCCACTACATCAAGCAAGCTATATTGGACACCCATTTTAAAGAGAGGAGATCTGGCCGCCTGGGTGGCTCAGTTGGTTAAGTGACTGCCTTCGGCTCAGGTCATGATCCTGGAGTCCCAGGATCGAGTCCCGCATCGGGATCCCTGCTCAGCAGGGAGTCTGCTTCTCCCTCTGACCCTGCCCCCTCTCATGTGCTCTCTCTCTCTCTCTCATTCTCTCTCTCAAATAAATAAATAAAATCTTTAAAAAAAAAAAAAGGAGAGGAGATCTGTAGGCAGCCCATTTTGGCTTGCATGTCCTCTTTCTTTTGTCCAATAAGATAATGCTTTTTATCACTTGAGACCATCCTGTATTCCCTTTTATCTTAGAGCATTTCGTTGTCTCCTTGGTGAGATAGTCTGCACTGGGACTCCTAGGATTTATTTAATCATGGTATTTTCTTTTGTGCTATATTGAAGGGCCAAATGCCTAATCAAAGGGAAAAATAGTAATTTGTTCAAATTAGATGATGGTGTGGAAGAAAAATAGATGTTACTATAACATGTATTTCTAAAAAGACAGTGGTGATAACTCATAGAGGTGTATGGTTCACCTGAAAACCAAGATAAGTTTCAAACTGTAAAAATAGAAGGTGACACAATCAGCTATTTGTGTCCTGACAATGAGCAATATTCGATACCATAAATTTAAGGATGCAGAAGGATTTCAGGCAGTAGGAAAATGCAATAAAGGGGAAAATCTCACCCAAGCATTTAACAGAATAATACGGAAAAGGTTTCCCTAAGAGGCTCTGAGTCACTCCTTTGATTTCCTCTGACCAGTAAGTGGAAAACTTTTGGTAACTTCAAATCAATTAATCATCTGACACAAACGACGATACAAAAGATTCAAGGTATTCTCTCTGAATTTCAGACTCATATCTACAAATGTCTACCAGAAGCTGAGCTTAAATACTCCTAAGTACCTAATACTCAACACCCCCAGTTGAATTTATTCTCTTCTCACCAATTCAGGTTTTCTACCTAATATCTCCCACTCGATGAATGATGCCCAGGCAACCAACCAAGACCTCGAATGTCACCAGCAAGTCTTCCTAACATCTAACCAATCACAACAGTCACAGTCACCCTTGCTCAAGTCCTAGTCCCCTGTCCCAAGAATCACAGTCATGTGCTCATACTTACCTCTTCAGCTGGCCTTGTTGCCCCCAGAGCCCATCCACCATGAAGCAGTCAGAAGGGCCTGCTGAACATGAATCTCATCATGGCGTCTCCATACATGGACTCTGGGGTTCAGAAAAATCTGGTTTTGAATTCTAACTTCTCCACTTGGGAGTAAGATGGTCTTGGGCAAGTCACTCAGCCTCTCCTATCCTCAGTATCTTCATTTTTAAATGGAAAATAATGCTTTTTCACATGGAGATTCCTCTCAAGGGTTAAGTGAGAAAATGTGTTAAAAGTCTGCAGCACAGTAGCCAGCATAAAATAAATCCCTCAGTGGAATTTTCCATCATCATTATCAAGAATTAAAGTCTTTTTGGTGTGGATTTGCAATCAGAGAATTCTAATGCAAAGCCAGTTCCTTTTTTTTTTTGGTGGAATAAAGAAACAGAAAGGACACTGGATAAAGGATTATTTGCATGCCATAAGGAGGGCCATGTAACAAATGACACTCTTGGAATCCCCCAAGGGGGAAGGGGATTGTTTACTTCTTAGTGGGAGCAGTGTGCCAGTGCAAAAAAAAAAAGAAAAAAGAAAAAATCCACCAAGATGCATGAGGAGTGACAACAGCAACAGCTGGAGCACCATTACATGTTTTACAGGTATTCATTCATTTATGTATTCATCAAACATTTATTAAGCACCTACCATGTGCTCTGTGCTTCTTGTTGGGAATACCAAGAATAAAATTCAAAGAGTGCTCTTAAAGAAGCTCACAGTTCAGTGAGAAAATCATACTTGAATGTGTTTTATATGGTCATAGAAATATACCCCACATCCTTTGATACCTTTAAGACCTCCATCAAGAGGGGAAAGAACTGAAGGGAGTGATAAGAGCAGGAGGAAAAGGGGGGGGGCAGGGACGAAGGTCATTCGAGACAGAAAGAGCAGCACATCAACAAACACGTCTCCCAGATATGGGAGAGATCCTGACGGATGGGTCAGCAGTGATCCTTTTGATGTGGTTGAAGCATGTGCATGTTCTTATGGCGGGTCCTTGCTTTGTACTTGGATATCAACCTGAGGCAATAATTTGTATGGTACTGTGGACTCTAGAACCTGGGAACATCTAAGATGCCTCCTTGACCACTGATCTCTACAGTATCCAAGTTTAATTGATTCAAAAAACCAATTCTCCTCAGTCCCTTCTCCTTCAAAATGCACCATGGGGATAGAATCAACCCTTCTTCTACACTCTATTCACCTGTTTCCACCCAACCAAACACCCTGGAAGACACGGTGGCTTGTAGCTTGTTGCAGGGATAGCAGAAGCCAGGACTGGAGAACTGCAAGGCCACGTTTTAATTAACCAAATTATATCTTTGTGCCAAACAAAGATTTTTCAGGCTCTTGGTGCCTCACAGGGCAGGAGTCCACAAAGTACTCTCAGCCATCAGTCTCTATCTCTGTCTCTCTCCTTTGCCCCCTGCCTCTTGCCTCCTCCCACCCTCTAGTCTCCATACCACACCTTCATATCTCTGTTCAGTCATCCAAACTATTGTTCAAGAAAACTAAGTTCTTCCCCATAAAATTTCTTCCTGTACTTTCCTGCCTTCATTACTCATGGCATTCTCTTCAGCCCAGTCACTGAGAGCCCTAGAAAAGGAAGGAGGGATTATGGCTCCCCAAATTCCAATTTCAACTCCTTTTCAATAAACCCTATAGTTCCCCCTGACTTCTTCACTAATATTAAAGTCATGTTACCTAAATTTGAATCCCCATTCCACCTGTATCTATAAGAACTTTAGAGAGTTACTTAACCTCTCTGTGCCTCAGTTTCTTCATTTGTAAAATGAGGGAATCATAGTATCTACCTAATGTTTCATGATTAAATATATAAAGTATTTAGAATAATGCTAGTAAAGAGTAAATGGTAAATATTGCCACTGTTACTTATGAAGTAAGCACACTTCACAAAGATATTTATTGATCTTACTCAGGAAAAGTCTTTGAAGGAAAGGACATTTAGCCAGATGGCATTGTGTCAATATGGTCCCTAGGTTAACTATTCTACCCTCTCCCCATCTTACAGTGAGAAGGCCTGGTCTTCTGACCTTAGCATGGCTCACCAACTAAATGGTGAGTCTGGGTCTGAGTTATTGATCTCAGAACTGATTCAAAATATCTTAGGCCCAATCATGAGGGCCTAGGGATCACTCGAGGGAGTGTGGGTTTTAATTCCAAGGCAATAGGTATCCACTAGGATTCTCACAGGAGGAAATGGTGATCAGATTTTCATTGTATTTTATTTTTTTAAAGATTTTACTTATTTATTTGTCAGAGAAAGAGAGAGAGAGAGAGAGCACAGGCAGGGGGAGCGGCAGGCAGAGAGGGAAGCAGGGAGCTGAGCAGGGAGCCTGATGTGGGACTTGATCCCAGGACCCTGGAATCATGACCTGAGCCGAAAGCAGGCACTTAGCTGACTGAGCCACCCAGGCAGCCCCAAATTTTCATTTTAGAAGGAGAATTCTGGCAACAGTTTATGTAGATATACTGGGTTGGAGGTAGGAGTGGCGGGAGGCAGGGAAACCATATAATGCCCTGTTGGAATAGTCCAGGCAAGAAATGATGAGCACCTGGATTCAAGCATGGCAGAAGAAATGGAAATGGACGTCTTCTAAAGTAGATTTACCAGGACTTGGACATGAAGAGGAAGGTAGAAAGTTTTTAGCTTGGGCAACTGGCTAGGCGGCCATTAGTTGAGACAGGGAATAAGAAATACGGAGGAAACCGGAAAGGAAAATAATGAGCACTTCCTTTGAGCATATAAAGTTTAAGTATTTCTGGAAGGAGGTATATACTAGGCTGTTGGAAATATGGATCTGCCTCTGAGTAGAAAAGTCCAGGAGATAAAGACCTAGGAGACATCACCACGTAAGTGAGGGCCAAGTCACCAGAACTGATAAGATCACCCAAGGGCAAGATACAGATTGGGGGGGAAAAAGGATCAAGATCAAAACCCTAACATCCAAGGTGGATGAAGACTGTCAAGTGCAAGTGAGAGAAGGCATAGTCAGGAGGAAATGGGAGAACCAGAGAGTGTGGTGTCACAGAAGCTAAGAGGTGAGGGACATTCAAGTTTGCTCATTTGACTCAACATTGATAGAACATCTATGAGTTAGGCCCTACGATAGGTGCTGCAAACACATCTGCAAAAAGAAAAAGAAAAAGGAATAGTCTCTGCCCTCAGGAAATTATCTTCTGAGGGAGACAGATAAGGAACAGGTGGGTGGTAATACAGTGTTAAGAAAAAACCTAAAACAGGCAAGGGGATTGAGAGTGGTGGGAGAGGAGATGGGTGCCATTTTATTTATTTTTTTTACTATCATGCTCAATTAGCCAACATATAGTACATCATTAGTTTTTGATGTAGTGCTCAACGATTCATTAGTTGCGTATAACACGCAGTGCTCATCACAACAGGTGCCCTCCTTAATACCCACCACCCGGTTACCCCATCCCCCCACCCCCCTCCCTTCTGTAACCCTCAGTTTGCTTCCAGGAGTCCAGAGCCTCTCATGGTTTGTCTCCTTCTCTGATTTCTTCCCATTCAGTTTTCCTTCCCTTCTCCTGTGGTCCTCCGTGCTATTCCTTATGTTCCACATATGAGTGAAACCATATGATAATTGTCTTTCTCTGCTTGACTTATTTCACTTAGCATAATCCCCTCCAGTTCCATCCATGTCGATGCAAATGGTGGGTATTCATCCTTTCTGATGGGTGCCATTTTAGATAACAGGGTCAGGGAGGCCTTCTTTAAGAAGTGACATTTACACAGAGATCCAAATGAAGAGAAAGAGAGCCATGGAAATACCTGGGAGAATAATGTTCTAGGCAAAGGCACCAGCACGTACAAAGGCCATGAAACAGCACTGTTGGCTGTTTGCGGAACAGTGGGTAGGCCAGTGTAGCTGTGGTGTGGTAAATAAGGGGGATGTGACAGGAAATGAGGCAAGACAGTTGGCCAGGGGCCAGACCATGCAGGGTCTTGCTGAGAGGTCAAGTGCGATCACTGAGAAGATGCTATTGGATTCAACAATTAACAGACCATTGATGACCATCGTGAGAGCAATTCAGTCAAGTGTTGTGGAAAGAAGCCAAAGAGACTGCAGGCATTGAGAACTGGATTGCACAAGAGAGAGGAGAGAAAGCAAGTACAACTCTCTTTCAAGATGTGTGTCAATGAAGGAAAGGAGAAAGGGCAGGAGCCTGACGGCATTGCAGGGCTGAGACAGGATTTGTTTTAAGATGGGGAAAACCTGACAAAAAGGAAGATGCAGGAGAGAAAGAGGGAGAATAATGGACCAAGAAAGGCCCCGTGGACAAAACAATGAGACCAGAAGCACCAGTGCAGCGAAGCTCGGGAGAGGAGGGAGAGCCTCTGTTTGCATCGTGCTGCGCAGGCGCAGACATGGTGCCAGGGAGGTGGCCTTAGGAGTTCCTGTGCACGGGCCTCCGTTCTTCCTGGGGACAAAGAGGCAAAGTCCTGTGTTGACAGGGAGGGGACTGGATACGAATGGGAGCCTGGCAAGGGGAGGAAAGTCTATCTGGAGAGGAAGTGGCCAGGAATCAGGGAAGAAGTTGGGAGAGTGGCAGCCCACACTGAAAACATGAACAAAGGCAGGGCGCCCAGGAGAGGGTTCAGGAACTCCTGCATCTAGTGAGAGCCAGGACAGAGCCTGGAGGGGCGGGGAGGGAGTCAGGCCAGAAGGGACCCGGGCGGGTAAATGGGAAGTGACTGGAGAGGAATAGGAGCCATCTGGGAAGCTGATGCCTACACACTAGTGCCAACCGCTAGTGTGAAGAAAGTGGTGGTTAACAAGAAAATCTACCCCGTACAATTTCTATGAATTTAGCAATGCATATGCACAGCTAATTAAATCCATATACAATCTGTCCAGATCCAACTATTTCCTTTGTTTCTAAAGTTCTGGTAAAGCAAATCTTTCAATTATGGTGACCTGATAAGTACTTAAAACTGGGAGTATTTCAACTTCCGGTATCGGGACATTACAGAGCAGTGATTAAGAGCATGGTCTCTGGCACTGGAATGCCTGGGCTTAGACCCCTCCTTCGACCTTTATCAGCTCTGTGACCTTGGCAAGTTACTCTCTATATCTCATTTTTTCTTAACTGTAAAATGAAAAGAATGATAATATCTACCCTCATTGTTATTATAAATGGAAGCTATTTAGAACAGGATCTGGCAATATGAACACTGTATATATACTTGTTTGACAATTAGAATTCTCTTTTGGTCAGTAATAATGCTAACCATTGGACGTGAGTTAGCCTAATCCTCATTTAAACCCTGTAAGATAAGGTTTTATTGTTCGATTTCACAAATGAAATAGACTCATTTTCCAAGGCCACTCAGCAAGGAAGAAGAAGTGTCGGGATTTGAACCTGTGTGTATCTGCTCCCAAAGCAGTGCTCTTTTCACTAAATCACGCTATACCATGAAGGTTTTTGCTTGCAAAGGCTACATCTGTGTGGTAATCTCCAAGCCCAGAAGACCATGGATGTACCTGATGCTATTCCTTTCGGAGTGTCTTATGCAGTCTGTTTTCATATGTATCTCAGCTAAGGAATCCAAATCATATCACACACTCACACACCTACACACAAACATACACACACACCCCTACGCCAAATCCAGCATGGAATCAAAGCCCAGATTTGAGGTTAAATTTAAAGAATGTTAGCTTGGTCTTGGTTGTTTTAAACCTTTAGTAATATTTGATACATTAACTTTTGGCCACCCTGAAGTAGTTTCAAAATGTCACCAGAAATGATTGATTTGTAGTCATTTTATATGGCTGTTCAAGCCCTACCACACTACATAGATGACTGACGAAAGCAAAATGAGCCATTTCCCCTGTCTACCTTAGGAATTCCCTCCACAAACAGCAGCAGCCCTTTCTATTCTGGTCCCTTGCTGGCACTGCGCCTTCAGCTGTGGCCCGGCTTCTCAAAAGCCGGTCCAGATTGCTCTGTGATGATGTTGTCACAGGTCTGCAGCAACACTGAAAAAAATAGAATAAAAACATCCACACATGCTCAGTGTGCTGAGGTTTCTTTTTTGGAAAGGACTGTCTTGTTAGAGATGCAGGATCACAGGATGTTCAAGATCACAACATCACACGCTCCAGAGCCGGACCTGGGAATTCAACTCGCAGCCTCCCTACTTTCCCTGGTACCTCAGTTACCCCTCTTCTAAAATGAAAAACCGTACAGCTTTTTGGTGAAGATTAATTGAGTTCATGCATATAAAACATTTAAGAATGTACCCAGCACATAGCACTCAAAACACATAACCCACTGGTATAATCATGGCATCTTACTCTTTCTCCCTTCTTAGCTTAGGAAATATTCTTCACTTTTATAAACAGGATCACTAATATATGGTTGTTACAGATGTTGATTTGGGGGGTGGTTTTTTTATATATATATATTTAGTCGGTGGTTGTTTTAATATTCTTACCTGACAAAATAAAAAGTGTAAATGATGCTACTGGCACAATGTTGTTGATTCTTGTTCATTTTGTCCTTTGGTGTTGTTTTAATGTCCTTAGTTGCCAAAAGAAAAAGTTGACAAACCTAGGTCAGTCTCCAAATTAATTTCTAAATTCTACTCCGCCACGAAAGCCCGCAATTTGGGCACCACTCGTCAACCTCAGGAATTCTCTCAGATAGCTCCACCCCCGGCCCCGTGTAGCCGCGGATTGTAACGCGCTCCATTTTCATTCAAGTCAGTGGGATAAAGGAATACAATCAAGACAGCTAGTGTAACTCCTGGGACACTTTTGCCAACCCATCTAATTAAAGACTGCAGCAGTTATTCGGGCAAAGCAGAAAGATTACCATCGGCTTAAGTAATGAAACGAGTTTTATAATTTGAGCACTTGGGGCTGTAAGAGGGCAGTGTGTCCATTTGCTTTACAAAATATCTCATGTGGTTGAGCCAAGATTTTTCTTTTAAATGTGAAATAACATCCATTTAATCAGAATTAACTCGACCCACAAATATATAGAAAGTCTTAGATTGAGCCTTATTCTTCTTAAAATCTTAAACTTCTGCAAATATGTTCAGAGACTGCTATAATTGCTATTCTGGGAAGTCTGTTAAGCAGCATTTCTCAAAGTAAGTGCTTCAAAACAGTATTCCCCTGAATACTGTATTAGTTTCCTGGAGCTGCCGAAACACCGTACCACAAACCGAGTGGTTCAAGCAACAGATATTTATTCTCTCACAGTTCTAGAGCCTAGAAGTCTGAGATCGAGGTGTCCTCAGAGCCACCTTCCCCCCAAAGTCACTATGGGAGGCTGTGTCGCAGACCCCTGTCCTAGCTTCTGGTGGTCCCTTGGCCAATCTTCACATGGAGGTCTCCCTGGGCGTGTGTCTGTCTCCATGTCCAAATCTACACCAGTCACATTGGATTAAGGGCCCAGCCTACTCCATTATGTCCTCATCTTAAACATCTGCAATGACCTTATTTCCAAATAAGGGCACATTCTGAGCTACTGAGAACCGGGGCTTGCGAGAGACTGAATGCTTCTATCCTCCCAGCTTTGAAGGTTGAAGCGTAATCTCCAAGGTGATGGTAGTTGGAGGTGAGGGCTTTGGGAGGTGATTAGGTCAGGAGGGCAGAATCTTCATGAATAGAACTAGTGCCCTTATAGAAGAGACCCCGGGGGGCTCCCTTGCCCCTTCCACCATGTGAGGACACAGCAAGAAGATGGCCGTCTATGCACCAGGAAGGGGCTCACACCAACAGTGAATCAGCCAGTGACTTGATTTCCAGCCTCTGGAACCGTGAGAAATAAATCTTGTTTAAGCCACCCAGTCTGTGGCATTTTTGTTACAGCATCTGACACTGACAAGACATGGTTCCAATATGTGAATTTGTGGGGGAGGGGGAATGACACAATTCAACCCATAACAAATACTCTTCCAAAAGAGAGTTCTAAAGCCAAAGATATTGGGAAATTTTGCCAACTCCACATTATCCACATCCATAGAGCACATCACATCTTAAAAATATTGAGGCCCTCTAAAATAAAGCTTTGTACAACAAGAAGACTTTGTAAAACCCAGTGTTTCTCAAAACTAGGTGACTTGGAAAGCTATTTTCTTAAGTGACACTCATTTACATCCCACCCCAATAACCCATAGAGTACCCCTCAGAAAATGTAATCAAATTTCAAGCAGGAGAGCAGCCCAAAGCTGAAATCATGGTCATTGTCTGTAATAACTGAGAAAACAAATTCCAGGCATGGCAGCAAGCCTATGACAGTCTGCAACCCTCTGGCCTCTTCTTGTCTCTTTGGGAGGAGAGGGGGGGTGGTTACAAATCCTGGACATAGAAGCTCTTTGTGACAACTATGACAGCCTCAGAATCAAGTGGCCAAAAGGGACGCCATCATTAAAGGCGGAGGAAAAACACGATGCTGACATTCTGCCAAAGCTCTTTAAATGAGGTCATGCACTTGAGTGCACAGACTATTGCTGATAACCAGCAGAGCAGGCGGAATTGGTGGGAAACAATAGAGCATGGTGGTGGCTGTTTTATGAGTGGGAAGGAAAAGGAGGGGGCCGAGCACCAGAGCTGCCCTAACCGCTGCCTCCGATCATCAGATCCACAGCTGGCTGCCTTGCGCAGGTGCTCTGCAGCTCTCTGAGCCCCAGGCGCTCGTGGGCCAGAGCTCGGCTGCCACCCTGGGAGCCTCGGAACTGTGGCTCGGCGCCCTGCTAATCCCACTCTGCACGTCCCCCTGCTTGACAGGAGCAGGAGAGAAGTCACTGTGCAGGGGCTGGTATGCTTTTCTTCTCAAGCAGATGCTGCTTTATTGGATGCCTGACTTTGCAGCTAACTTTGGCTTATTTTTTTGCCATATGTCTTTCCCAAAGCTGCTTTGGTTCTGGGTGCAAGCTGAGTCGGTGCGATTTTGTTAATCCAGTGCTGCCTCTGCTCTCCGCATCTGGCTCACCCCCGGGCCTGCAGCTGGCACTGGACTCCCCTCCTTTGGTCTGGCTAGAACAATTGCGGGCCTATGGGTCTCGACAGGCTCATTACCGACTTAGCCCATAGACTCATATCAGACCCTGCAGAACCACTATCTTTATTCTGAGCCACAAGAAAAATATGCTAAATGTAATAACACCTGTGGAGTCTTTTTCAGGCCTGATACAGAAAAGGAAGAAATGAACAATCGTAGTGCAAGAGGAGAAGGACAGCCTGAACCAGGGGCATTGAACTGGAAGGCAAGCTAGCCTCAGGTATGCGAAGATGTGGAAAGTGATACCCGAATTTTGATGAGAAACAAATATTGAATAAAACATTTGAAAACAGATGGGGGAAGAACACGATGTCTGCTTTTTAAGGAAAACCCACTCAACTGAATTCTCATAAAGGCAATGTGATCGAGTCATAAAAGGCAATTGGCATCCTCTGGTTAAAAATGATGCTTTGAAAGCAAATTTCCAGGGCTTTCAATTATAGCCTCTAAATTCCACACGTAGGCCCTTATCCACATGAAACAACCTCTTGCCAGGTGAAATGATTAGCTGAACAGATCAGAGATAGAGATGCCAGTGCAATGGTAGTGTCATGAAATACAAGCAAGCACCCTCTGAAAGATAAGCCCGGACTCCCATTTGGCCTTTATTTGAAGCCATAGAAGATCCATTTTCTTTCCTATTGTCACACTGCAGAGAACTCAGCACACACACACACACACACACACACACACACACACACACGTGCACACAAACATGAAAGTTTCTTCTTCCCCATTTAGAAAAAGGAGGAAAAACATCTGCCTTGCAGCTCGCTTGCCAAGGGTATACATGCTTCCCTGCCTCCTCTCTCCTTTCCATTTTAAGGGAGGCCATGAAACAAAATAAAGATGAACACATTGGGAGAAACCGTGGGAAAATTAAGTACTCAGTTCTCCTGGTGAGAAATTGAAACCCAACAAGACTGTTGGACAAAATGCAATTGTTCTTCAGTCAGCAACATATCCTAAATTCTGCCTTGGAAACCAAACCAAAGGATTGCAAAAAGCTTGGAGATCAGGAAAGAAAACGAAACACAGGAGGGTGGTTAGTGATTCCTCACAAGTGGTCTGGGGTGTTCTTTAAAACTGCATCATTATGATGGGCTCCCTGCAGGGCTTTTTCTAAGCAATTCCTTCTAAATGCCCCTAGAGTGGGAACATGTTGTAAGTTCAAGAATGAATTTCTGAGATGGAATACCCAACCTCTTTGGGACCTACAAACCAGAGGGTGGTGCAGGGATTACAATTGCCACAAGAGATAAAATATGGTGGGAATCTAATCTTGTTTGGCAATGTTCATAATATTTTGCAAAGTTTTCACAAGCAAAGAAAAAAAATCAAAGCATTTCAAATAATGTTTCTCTCTTTCCCACCCCAATGCCACCTATTTTTGTTTGTTTGTTTTGTTTTCACTAATCAATCACTTTAACAACCATGTGGAAATCCTGAGATGAATTTCTATTCAAATATGCTCTGTTTTGTCATTGAGATGAACTGTAAGACAGGTGTGTCATAGCCCTCCAAAGCCTCCAGAAGGCAATATCCTCTAACTCAATATTCTATCCAGGCTGAACCTGGGTATCATCTGGGAAGTTTTTTGTTTTTGTTTTTGTTTTTGTTTTAAAGCTGATGCCTGGATCCTCCCTCCCCGGAGATGCTGATTTCTAACTGGTCTGGGATGCAGCATGGCATTATGATTTTTTTAAGCTCCCAGATGATTCTAATTTGCAGCCATGGTTGAGAACCAATGTGAGACCAACCTATAGCATGTGGACTTATTATTCTTTCAGACTTATTTCTCTAACATCCTGTTCCTTTCCTGACCTTCCAGGATTCCCCACGGGCATCTCTCCCGAATCATCACTGATATTACAAGTCTGAGGTGTAGGCCAGTGAATGGGCCTGGTGCCCTTTTCTGCAAGATCCTAATAAACAAAGTAGGCTCCCCTTTCCCTGCTACCTGACCTCTCAGTCTCCCCACATCCAATACACCAGATGTGCATCACATAGACTGGAAACTTCATGGAAGTGTGAAGGCAATTTTGGGAAAGAGTTATAAGTCTAGAAAAGAACAGGAGGTTCTATTGAATTGGACTTTCCTGAGCTTGAGAGAGAAGGCATCCCTCATGCGTAGTTCCCTCACTCTTTACCAGGGCTCCCTGCCAGCGTGGTAGCTAGCTCATCTACCAAAAACCTTCCTTCTAAAGTCTCTCAGTAGAAATCTTTATCTTCTCAGGGAAAACTCAACCCTCCCCACTCCCAGACCAGTCCCCCCACAACCATATTCCACAGATTTCTGCAGTCTTGAGAAGTGGCCATCCGTGCAAACCAGGTGGGCTGTATTACTGTCAGCCTTCCAAGCTTTGCCAGGGGAGTAATGCGGTCCAGTCCCAGGGGCCAGAGTGGTCCCAGATCCTCCAGTTAAGGTTTCTTGGTGGTAGCTCACCACCAGAGTTGTAGTCCTACCAGTGACTTCAACTAGAGGATCTACAATTAGATCAACCTATGTCCACAGTGTGCAATTTGTCCCTTCCCACTCCCTACACGTATCACTACAGTCTTAGTTTGGGTTCTCAAACTTAAATAACGTCAGAGGTCAAGGAGATAAGGGGTATAAGACAGTAAAGAATATTGGTAACTTAATTCATTTAATGCTATTCAACACAGTATTAGTGTTCTCCAGAGAAACAGAACCAGTAAGATATGAATATATATATATATATTTCCATATATAAGTTTGTGTATATACAGAATGTAAATTTACTATGAGGAATTGGCTCACGCATTTTTGGAGGCTGAGAAGTTCCACAATCTGTCGTCTGCAAGCTAGAAGCTCAGGAGAGCCGGTGGTATAAATTTAGTTCAAGTCCAAAGACCTGAGCATGAGGATTTCCAATGGTTTAAATCCCAGTCCAAAGGCCGAAGAAGAGGAGATGAGATGTCCCAACTCACGCAGGCAGGCAGGAAGCAAAACAGGGTCAGTTCTCCCTTCCTCCGCCTTTTATTCTATTCAGGCCCTCAACAGACTAGATGATGCCCACCCACAAGGAGGAGGGCAATCTACTTTATTTAGTCCACGGATTCAAATGCTAATCTCATCCAGAAGTACCCTTACAGACACACCCAGAAGTAATGTTTTACTCTGCATACACCACGGCCAGTCAAAATGACATATAAAATTAGGTATCCCAAATACTAGAGGCATTAAATGTAAAAATTATTAAAAAATTATTGTGACATACAAAATACATTTGAGAATCTAAGTCAGCCCACTGCTTCCAGCTTTTGAACTCTGATCTAAATCCATATTGAGAAAAGAATACCTCTTCATCCAGCCTTCAAGGCATATGTCCCAGCCTTGGAGTCAACAGGAGTCATTATTGAGCTCAAAAAGATGTTTGACCATTGCTTCCCCTCTAGGAAGAGGACCTACCTGAACCACCATCTAGGGTCTATATTAACATTAGTTGCTGTGCTCTCTGTCCTGCTCAATGGTGCTGTAATTATGTTCACCTTTACACTCTTGATCAAGCTGCTGCCTTTACCCCCCCCCCCCACCCTCCCTTCACCTGGCTGATGCCCATTTATACCTCGAGTCTCAGCTGGGGTGCTACCTCCTCAAGGGAGCCTTCTTTACCACACCACCCTAGTTAATTTGGACCTGTCGTGCATCCCCATACAACCCTGTATTTATTTGTTCATAAAACCCTTCATAGTTTTAAATATCTGCTTTATGCACACTGACCAACTGGAAACAATTTATAAGTCAGATGACATTGTATGTTAGTGAGGTTGTGTATCAACAGGAACAACATAAACTTCTTAATACCACTGGCATGAGTGAAAATTTGTACAATATGTAACAGCATAGAAATTCAACTCCTAAGTATAAACTCCAGGGAAACTATTTCAGTGCATTCAGGGACATATTGATAAGAACGTATTTAGCAGTATTGTCTGTCATGTACATCATCAGGAAAACAGAAAACTGAATTGTATTAACTAAAGTATATTCATAAAATGGATGACTATGCAACAATAAAATAAAGATATTAAAGCTATATGTACCAGTGGATGAATCTCATAAGCATAATTCTAAGAGAAAAATTCAAGTCATACAAGACACCTGCTGCGTGGTGTAGTTTATATAAAGTTTAAAAATATCTCAACACAATTATAACTTGTTTAGGGAACCACAGAGAGTAAGTTGTATTAGTTTGCTCTGGCTGCTGTAACAAAGTACCACAAACTGGATGGCTGAAACAATAGAAATTTGTCTTACAGTTCTGGAAGCTATCAATCTGAAATCAAGTTGTCAGCAGGGTTTGTATCTGAAGGCTGTAAGAGAATCTGTGCCATGAATGTAGCCTAGCTTCTGGCAGTTTGCTGGCAACCTGTAGTGTTTCTTGGCTTATAGATGCATCATCCTGATCTCTGCCTGCATCTTCCCATGGCTTCTTCCTGTGTGCGTGTCTATTTCTGTGTCCTAATTTCCCTTTTTTATAAGGACACAGTTATATTAGATTAGTGCCTACCCTAATAAACTTTTCTTTTCTTTCTCTTTTTTTTTAAAGAGGGGAGGGAGGGGCAGAAGGAGAGGGAGAGAATCTTTTTTTTTTTTTTTAAGATTTTATTTATTTATTTGACAGAGACACAGGGAGAGAGGGAACACAAGCAGAGGGAATGGGAGAGGGAGAAGCAAACTTCCTGCTGAGCAGGGAGCCAATGCGGGGCTCGATCCCAGGACCCCAGGATCATGACCTGAGGCGAAGGCAGATGATTAACAACGGAGCCACCCAGGCGCCCCAAGAGAGGGAGAGAATTTTAAGCAGACTTCACACTGAACACAGAGCCTAACGCAGGGCTACATCTCATGACCCTGAGATCATGACTTGAGCTAAAATCAAGAGTCAGCCACTCAACCAACTGAGCCACCAGACACCCCTCTAATAATCTTTTCTTAACTTGACAATTTGCAAACACCTTATTTCCAAATAAGGTCACATTCACATGTACTAGGGGTTAGGATTTAAACATATTGGGGGGGGATACAATTCAATCTACAACATAACTATATAAAGAAGTGCATGGTAATGACAAATGCTGAATTAAATAAAGTTACTTCAAAGGAAAAGGAGGGAGATGTGTTCGGGAACTTCAACAGCCATGAGAATATTTTATTTCTCGAGTTGATCATGAATATACAAATACCCGATCTATTATTCTTCATAGTTCCTTTTATGTCTAAAATAGTTTGTAATAATTATAAAATATATATTTTATGATAATTAAAATATTTTTCCTTTTTAATGTAGGTCTTCAAATTATACTGTAAAATATATGAGAGCAGAACCTTTGTATCACCAACACAGTACAATGCCCGGCATGTAAGAGGCATCTAGCCAGTCCCTGAATTAATTAATGAGGTGGACATTACTGTACTACTTGGAGATGAGGAAAGTGACGTTATGATCACATTAATCTATGGACGATCAACAGAGTCGGCGCTCTAACTCAAGTGCCCTGACCTTCCAAATATCACTATTGCCCTTTCTTGATGAGTAGGAGGAGAAGTGAGGGCCCAGAAATCCAAAGAACTATTGCTCCTTTATTGTTGTCATTGGATACTCAATAGTTAATTGAGCAGAGATATTCAGACATTACCAGGCCCCAGCATCTTGAATGACAAACCAACTATTTGAGAATTTAGAGACCAAGATGTTAATATGTGGAGATCCATAGCCACTGGAATTTCAGTGCAAGCCACCATATGAATCTGGTTGGATGCAAGTGAGTAGTCTTGAAGAATTACAGTGATCACATCTTCCTGTGGCAAAGGTATATAAATAATGAACCGGATGGATCTAGAGGGGAAAAAGCATATGATATAGGACATCTCTAGTGGCAAGTGTACCTAGTAAAACTGCTTATATTCTCAATTATCTTCCCTTATTTGGGGATTGTTTCTTGTTCCACAGAAGTGGATCTTTCCAGCAAGTTCATACTATGTGTCCCCACACCTCTCCTCCTGGTTGATTCAACCAGGGATAAGCACCAGACCAATATTACCAATTGGATGTGGATGTAGAACTGGGACTGAGAAGGATTGGTCAGTTTTTGAAGCTGAATCCAAACATAGCATCTGAATTTGGATGCTCTCGGGTGGACACATGCCACATGTTGGACAAGAAACCTAGAAAGAGAGTCTATAGACAAAGACAGAAACAGGAATAGAAAAAGAGAAAGAGAGAGAGAAAGCCAGTGAATTATGAGAAATAAAGATAAGGGATAAAAAAGGGAGAGAGCCAGACTTTCCAGGTGCTCATTCAAAATCCCTCCTGAGGTCCACCTGTTCTTGGGGCCTGTGAAAGATCCTTATGTCCTTAAAATAAACATCTATTTCACTTAAATGAGGTCAAGTTAGTTCCTGTTACTTGTAACCAAAGAGACCTAACTAATACAGGTTGGCAGATTGTGGAGACAAAGCACAAAAGAGAAAGGAATGAATTCTCAGCCTAACAGGTGGCAGGAATGATGCCCCCGGTCCCATTCTTCTAGCCTCACCCACCTGCTACCTTTCCATCCCACTCAGCAAATTTCCATTTTAAAAATCCAGAATGGGAAACAAATAAAATAAAACCTTCTAAATTATTAGCACAAGCCAAATGGAGCTGGACAACCTCCAGCTACCCACTCAACCACCCTCAAGCAGCTGTCTCTAAGAGCTAAATGAGAACAACCAAGACAATAAGAATTCAGCTTTGGGAGCACACAGGAGTCTGACCCAGTGCCAGGCAGGTGGGGCACAAGGTAGTCATGGGAATGGAAAAGGGTTTCAGAGCTGAGAAGTTTGAGTGATGAAGGTAAGAACTAGCAAAAAGAGAAACTGGAAGAGGCAGAACCACCAAAGGCCTTCTTTAACCTCTTTTAAAGGGCCATATTTGTCACTGTTGAATAGGTCAAGTAATAGTTTGCAGCCAAGAGAAAAGAAGATAGACTCATTTACTGAAATGTTTTCATGCCTACCAGTTGCCCCACAGCAGCAACAGGAATATATTATTGAACAGAATGATCTTTGAAGAGTTACAGAGAACTAAGCTCTATCCAGACCATTATTGCAAATAACCAATGTCTGATTCAACTTTGTATCACCAGTAAGTACTATGTGCCTGATTTAGAATTGGCACTCAATATATTCTTGGTGAAACCGATTAAATTGAATTAAATGTGCTCTCAACCAGAGGTGAATGTCTAATACATGGAGCCATGTTTCTGCCCAAAAGGGAAAAAATCAGAAAGATACCTTTCTTTAAAAAAAAAATAAAAAATAAAAACCGTATCTCCTATATTGTAGCAAAACTGGGAAGACAAAACATAAATGGGAGGGCCTAAAGCATCCAGAGTATAAAAATACAGACCTTCAGCTCCAAGCAAAGTAAGACCTTGAAGTATTCTCTATATCACTGGAGTGGGTTTCTCTACTATGCAATCCATCCATGTTCCCCTACACATTACCCACATGCTTGTCAACATCAGACATTTTCATCACTTAATTAAGGGGGCTATAAGTGTCCCACAGGGATTGAAAAAGGGAGGAATGTTTACTAGGGACAGCTCAGGTGGGTGGCGGGGCTCAGCAAAGCCTCACTTCTTCTGGTGAACAACCCAATAACGAGTGTGCTGGAAGCCATTACTAAAAGGGTCCCACCATGCGTCAGGGACAACATGAAGGGTTAATGTGGATTCCTGACTAGATGTTGGGCAGTACCTCCTGGAATGCTGAGAGATGGTCTGCAGGGTTGGTCTGGTTTCCACAGGGCCCCACTGCACTGGGGGAGAGTGATCTTTTGTTGCTGCCTCCTTTCCCTTCCTTGTGGTTTCCTTATGTGGGGCTCCTGTCCCAGCTCCTTCTCTAAGCCCATGCCCCACTCCACTTTCTACTCCCTCCAGGTCTCAATGATCTTCATTTCAAGCCCCTGCAGGCAAGATCATCTGAATCTTTTTGTTTCCCCTCCCAGTATGATATTCTGGCATAATCTTTAGGTCCTGTATGCTTGAGGGCTGTCCTTGTGATTTTCAAAGTCTATCCTCTCTTAATGAATTTTCTCTAATTCAAAAGTTTTGCCTTTCAAAACTTCTTTCCGCTATGGGCTCCAATAACCTATAACAGAAGTCAAAAACCCTCCACTTGGCTCTTTTTTTTTTTTTTTTTTTTTCACTTGGCTCTTTTTCCTCTTTGCATTTCTGCTGCAAAAATTCTCATTCTTTTCAAGACTGTGGATGCCTCCAACAGTTTAAGGAACATGTCAATCACCTTCAGGGAAATGCTGAGGACAAAAAGGCACATTTCTCCGCATTATTTTCATGTACCGTCTTAATAAGAATCAGGTGGCCAGCATTTTACAAAGTCTTCTGCAGGAAGAAAACTTGGTAATATTATTTCTAAAGATTACACCTAAAGGGAATTAAAAGCATGGCCAAAACTAGGGAATTTTTAAATCTGAGAGCCCTTTCCAAACTTTCATAGCAAAGAACTGATGTCCCTGAATCCTGATCCCCAACTAAGCTTCTAATGAATGGAGAGGTCAACAGAGAGCTTAGAAAAATGCAAACTCCTTTTCACCAGCTAGGCTTTTGCTCCAATTTTCTTTCGGGTCTTCTATACTGGTGAACTGAGCTGGTATGTATGAGACCAGCAAGAATATTTTAACCTTTCAGGCCAAGGTCAAGGCTAGGGGCTGGCCTCCCTCTCACCTTCACCTTGGGGCCCACCTTTGACTCCTCAAAAGATGAAAAAGTTGATAAGCCAGGGATCCCTTCGAGTCATTGCTATATGAGATGGAAGAGAAAAGAGCAAAAGAGAGAAAAAAAGAAGCAAGACAAAGAGGGGGAGAAGATAACCTTTAAACCCTATTTTCTCCTTTAACTGGGCTATGTCCCTATCAGAGAAATCCCCTTGCATGTGACTCAAAGATTCTATGTTGTCCTTTATTCAATCAAACTCCTTTTTCTAGACTTGCACTGTCCAATATGCTAGTTATTAGCCACATGTGGCTATTTGAATTTAAATTTCAACTAATTAAGAGGACATAAAATTCGATTCCTCAGTCACACTAATCACATTTCAACAGATCAAGAGCCATGTGTGACTAAGGGATACTCTTTGGACAATGCAGATATAGAACATTTCCATTACTGCAGAAAATTCTAAGGAAAAACAATAAATTTAGACAATGGAGAGAAAGGGGGAGGAGCTAGAGCTCCTTAGAATTTAACGAGTGTGGCCAATAAAGGTGACATCATGAAGTAGACTCAAATAGTGGTAGTATTAGTAATAGATTAGCATTTATTAAGTACCAACCTGGGTAGGTAGGGGGATTATTTTCATTTTACAGACAGGAACGAAGGTTATGTAACATGCTCAGGCTTACACAACTATGAATAGTGGTATCAAGTTTGAGTACAGACAGTTGGGTTTCAAGAGCCCATTCTCTCAACCACTGTGCGGGGTATGGAAAAGGATCCACAGAACCTGCAAAAGAACTAGCCATACCAGACAGGTAAAGCCCAAGCCAGTGATGTTTGAAAAATGAAAAAGACTGTGCTTTTGCAGGCACCACTACAGCTTTCCATCAGCTATTCAGATGGCAGGATGTGGACATCAACGTCACAGCAGCACGTCCTTTGTGTGTACCTTCACAGGTGTTAGCGTGTGATAAAACGTGTATTCATTAGGATCTCATAATCTCCGATAACCCTGTAGCTGTCATCCCAGTCTTTCTAAGTTACAAACTCCCTGAAGGTGGGGATCATGTCTGTCTTTCACATGACTGCATCACCAATACTGACCAATAGTATTTGACATAGTATGGCTTGTAGCAGGCTCTCAATATGAGTTCCTGCGTGAATCATGAAGGAATAAATAAAAACAATCTCTCCAAGTTTTGTCGTACATAGATATGTGGACTGTTGGTATCTACCTGATTATTAAAATCAGGACTTTGGTGTGCACAAATACTCAGTGAAATATTTTGGTGGTACAGATACTCAGTACTGTTTTCAGAAGGTCTCTCTGGAGCAATGAGGATTTGTTGAATTTGCAACTCCGCTTGCATTTTCCCTTACTGCTGTACAGTGCCCCAACTTCTATCTGGGGAATGACTTCTTCCCCACCATGTGCAGTCTTGGGGTACTGTCTGTCAAGGAGATCTGCCCTCTTCTAACCACATGGCAGGCCACAGTGGGCCAATCGAAATCCCCCTCCAGACTGAGTCTGCTGAATGGATCTGCACAGGCAGAGACAACCAGCTGCAAGAGATTCACTCCAACCACGATACCCACAGGATTGACCTCTGCTTCCTGCACCTGCATCTCTGGGACTTTCCTGATTTCTGCTTTTTCTGAGCCTATTTTCTCAGCTGTTCCTTCAGTTCTGTTGAGTACCTTGTATCCTTCCCAGACAAAATAAAAATATTTTGATTGAGTTAGCCAAGTTGGTTTTTCTTTCTTTAAACTGAAAAAAATCAATGAGTGCATCTAAGGAAGCTTTTCCCTATTTGCATGTGCTTGGTAGACCACCCGAGGCTGGCTGCATCACTTGGGAGCCCAGTGCAAGATGAAAACGTGGGGCTTCTTATAGAGAACAAGGGAAAGTGTCACTGAAGGTACTAACATACAAAATTTCTCCTTTCTTCTGTGATCTGTCTCTTGGTTCTTCATGGAGCTTCTTTTTTATTAAATGTGGATCCAAGTAAAAAAAATAAAATTTGACATTATGATGATGAGTTTTACTATTTACATTGATATTACACAGTGTCTGTTTTAAATGCAAATATCAGAGCATTTAACTGATATGCAGAATCACCAAAATTACACAATTCATATTTCATGGCTTATCCATATATGTATTTTGTTCTTCCCAGAGCTGTGAGAACAGTGCACAAAACTAACACAACTGTTTTTATTTCACTCCTTGGTACATGCACATTCCAATTTGACTTGCTGATAAGTAAGGAAGGACTGAAAGGAGTGGGAATTACAGGAACTCTCCCTTTATGTCATCATTTTCAGCTTAAGTTTAGAGAAGTAACACAAGTGAGGAAGGATATGAGACGGTTCCTTGGTCATTCATGTGTTTTAGAAACTATTGCCTTCTTGTAGTACTCAAAGCAGGTTCTGACTCGAATGGAAAGCATGGCCTCTTGGGGCTCAGCAGCCCATTTACTCAGTCGTAGACGTATCACAGTTACCTCGTACCGGCTTTGAGTCTACCTGATGCCCACACATTGTGTATCCCCCAGAATTCTGTGCTGGCAGGGCATCAGAAGGCTCTGTGCCAATGGGGTGACAAACCACAGCAGTGGACAGGCATACTGCCCATACCTCCTCTACTCACACACCTACGCCATTATCCCATGAAACTTTACTTATAAAATGTAAGTCCAAAGATAAAATCATTAAGACTTTCAGGGTAGTGACGGTAGACAAACCACCTCTACGCCTGGGTCCCTGTGTGAGTGCGTGTGTCAGACACCGTGAAGCTTGCCCTGAACCGCCACAACTTGCCAGTGGAGCAACAGAGCTAACAGCCTGCCCTCCCAC
Organism: Halichoerus grypus; assembly: GCF_964656455.1. Classification (NCBI taxonomy): domain Eukaryota; kingdom Metazoa; phylum Chordata; class Mammalia; order Carnivora; family Phocidae; genus Halichoerus; species Halichoerus grypus. The sequence goes on along the minus strand of NC_135716.1, from coordinate 125,160,608 downwards.
CCACTGCACCCTGCAGTCCTCGGGGACTCCTCATGACCAGGAGGTGTCGCTGGATGTGGATGAGCCCAGCGTCTTTTCTTAGCATTCATGGAGAACGAGAGAAGACGAAGTTTTGAATAAAGGTTGTATGCTTTTCCTATGTTACTGCATTTCAGAGAGGCCTTTATAACCCCACTTAATGAAAGGGCAGGGAGAGAAATTCCTGAATATTCTACTGCCTCCTATAACTGAAAATGGAGAGAGATTTTACATGGCAGAGAATATCCAAAATTGGCCGTCTAGTAGGAAAGATGAGAACATTGTTTGAAACATCCTCATAGAGAAGCCTGGACAGTGACCCTCCTCATTCCCAAAGCCTCAGCGCTGCCCTCCTGCATGGAATCAGAACAATTTTGAATTGGAAGGGACCTTGGAGAACATCAGATCTAACTCATTTTGCAGATACAATTAGATGACTTTGCTGAGGTCACAGCACTACTTAGTAGTGGCACCAGGCAAGGACCTTAATTTTTTAACTTTTATTCCCATCACTGGCTACAGCATTCTTTCTCCTAAAGATTAAAATAATGGATATCCTGTATGAGTCTAGTTACAGTGTTCCTGATTGCAAAATTATAGAAATGGAAAATAGATTAGTGATTGTCTGGGGTTAAAGAAAGGAGGGTGGAGAAAGTGGGTATGTGGGACCCTTGCCATAGATCTGTGTATTGATGTATCAATATTAACATCCTGGTTATGAGAGTGTGCTACAGTTTCCAAAGATGCTCGTTAGGAGAAACTGGGTAAAGGATGCACAGGGTCTCTCTGTATTATTTCTTATCGCTACAGGTGAGTCTAAAATTATTTCAAAATAAAAAATGTAATTCATAAAAATCAATAAAGGACACACTAAAGTTTAACTTCAATCACTTAAGATAAATCATAAAGGACCAAATATGAAATTGATAATAAATGAAATATGGAAATGAACCCTGTTGTCTTCCATGAGCAGTCTGAGGCTTTGCCTGGGCCCTCACATTGCATGCTATCCCTGATTTTTCATCATTATTAGGCCTTACTCTTCAAAGTGATTCCTGTCATAGGCTATTTGACAACACTCTTCCAGAAAAGCAAGAAGTCATAGTCCCAGAATACATGCCACGGAAGTGACACTGGTGTCACGGGTCGCCAAGACTGTTTACATTGTTTAGAACTCAGAGAGATTACGAACATCAGGCAGCACCTCTAAACAGCCTTGTTCCATCTCTTCAGGATGTCTCAGTGCAGGAGAAGAGACACTCTTAAAAGAATAGCCATCGAATACAAAAGCACCCAACAAAGATTCTTAAGGCTATCTGGAGCTATGAGAGCCCCGCCTGAAATACTAGAATGTTCCACATTCACTAGCCTCATCTCATAGGACTCTTTAAATGATGGCGTCACATCCATGAGTAAACAGTGGTCTCCACCAGCTTTCTGTACCGCCAACAGAAAGAAATTATTCATTCCTTGATCAGATATACCCTCCACAACAGATGTTTGGGAATACAACTTTAAGGAAAGACGGAAAGAGAAAAAGGATAAAGACATTCAAATTCACGGTAAGAATAATGAGTTGGCTTCAAAGGTAGTTCTAAACATGGGAGCTCTTTGTTCTACAGAATTCCCAGTGGGACAAAGTTGATCCCATTTGGAAGTAAAGCTAGAGCATGTTCACTAAGAGCTAGAATATGTTCAAGGGTTGGCTGTGAATTGTATTTTCACAGACTCAATTGCCCTGTAAACAATAATGAAACAGAAGTTACATATATTATTAGAATCATCAGGAGTATGGATACCTGAACAAAATGTATCAGTGTACCACGCTGGGCATTTGTCCTGATTTTGACTTTATTTCAGCATTTGGAAAAAAATTAAGGTAGTCTGGCAAATTTGGGCTTCCTACTCACTTAAGAAGATAACCGTTTCCTTCCAAGAAGAAAAAGAAATAAAATTTTTGTTTCACTTACTTATCCATTCATTTAAAAAAAAAAAAACCTATTCTGCAGTGGCACCACACTAGCTAGGTACTGGGTATATAGCTATAAAGAATAATTATAGCAGCAGAAGTGTATCTAGTTTATATAGGTACCAGCCACTATTAAAACAAATATTAAATCATGTTTTTTTTCTACACGATCACCCCTGTAATGTGGCTGAGAAAACAGAACTTTCCCAGGGCTATAAAGCTAACAGGTAGTGGGGCGGGGATGTGAACACAGCAATCCTAGCCCCATAGCCAAATTTTTAACCCCTACACTGTGCCTTACATGGGGATTAATTGATAGAGCCCAACCTCATGGAACTTCTCCATTTATTTGGGAAGACAGACATTAAGCCAAAAATGTTCATGAATATCAAGAACTGGAAGTACAGCCCATAGAGAGAGTAAACCAAGGGTAAACAGTCCTCTCCTATTTTCTCTCCCTGAAAGCTGTACCCCTCCTCTTGTCTGGTACAAGACCCCTTGCTTTCATGTTTCTTCTCATTGATCAAGCAGGTGCAGAACAGACACTTGCCTGGCGCTAGACCTGGCTATCTTCAACCTGATGCATCCAGAAACTTGGAAATTCTCTGTAAGAAAAATCATCTGTGATCCGTGGTAAAGAGCAAAGCTGTAAAACGTGTCTGGCAATCGGGTGTCAATTTCCTAGCTGTTTCTTGTGGGCATTTAAAAAATGCTTGCTGTTAGTATTTTATATTTCTTGCTGCTGATATTTCCACTAAAAGTGATTTTATTAATGCGAGGATTCAAAAGGACAACGTGAAAAGAAAATTAAATAATTTTTTCTACTACAAAAAAAAAAAAAGGTCCATGTGGGAACTGATGGTTAGAGCTCAATCTTCTTTGCTCATTTGGAGCCCACAAGCCTAATTAACACTGGCTTGCAATCAAGGCTATTATTCTAGTGGCTACTTCCTCCACGGACCTGCCACCATAGCACTTCTGACCTCACTTCTTGTTTTCAAGTTCACACAATAGATCTTTTCTAAAATGTCTCTTTTTTCCCTTATGAGAATGAAACTAGTGGTATTAGCTATCTCCCCCACTGCTTTTCTTTATGGATTCCTTTTTTCTTATTCCTAGGGTTCTCTTTGGAATGAAAGCACTTTTTCTATTTTGCAAAGGCCTCCTTTCACACTGGAAAAATTGGAGTTTGGTACTAAGTAAAGTGGAGGTCCTCTGACAGTAAAATGATTAGAAAGCACTTTGTTCAGAATTCTAATCCCCTGCCCCACCGTGAGCGCAGGATTACTCCCCAGAACACATTCAAGCGCCCCTACAAGGAAGTGGAAGGACACAGGCCTCAGAGTTAGGTGGATTTAATTTTAAATTCCAACTCCATCACCCTAGCGCTGTGACTTTGGGCATGTTAGCTGTACCCGCAAAGCCTCAGTGTCCTCATCTGTAGAATAGGGATAACGTCTACTTTGCAGAGCTGTTGTCAAGACTGGGTAAGTACTGAACAGTGTCTACAGCAAAGCAAGTCTTTTTCTTTGTCTCTGTCTCTCTGTCTCCCTCTATCTCTATCTCTCTGTCTCCATCTCTCTCTCTCTCTCTCTGTCCACCATCCCCCTTCTCCTCCCTCCATTCCTTCCTCTCTTGCTTCCTTTTCTGATTCACATTTATTTTTCTCCACTTAGACAACTATCCCTGCTTTTCCTTATTCCACTCAGAGTGTTTTAAACTGTTTCCCATTTCCCCTCCTTAGTTTCAGATACCATTTTTATTGCATTTGCAATCCATATGCTGACACAGCACCGTTCCCCTCCCTCCATTTTCCCATTTGCATCAAATATTGTGCAGAAAATTCATCCTGCTCAGTGTCAAATGCCAGATCCACTTTAGATATGCATTATTTTTGTTCAAAGTAGGTTTTATTCCCACTGTCTTTCCCATAACCCTCACAACATGTGCACACGCACACACGCACACATACTTTCCCCATCATTGCCTGACCAGTAAATCAAGAAACTGTCTACTCTTTATACCCTTTAGAGATGGGTGGAAATATTACATGGTGAAAGCTGGATCAGTTCAGAGTGAATTAGTGCCCAAAAGCTAGAAAGCACGGAAGCTTATCTGATCAGATTTCTTCTTTTTTTTTTTTTCCCTGAAACTTATCCCAGCTTTTGAATTTGTAAAAGTGAATGAATAATTTGGTGAGAAATAGATTTCTCAAAAGATTTGCATAGTCTCCAGCTTCTCTTTAGGGCTGAATTTTCAAATAAGAACGCTCTTTCCTTCCGGCAGTTGGAGAAATCAGGTCCAGAGAAATAGAATGGACTCACAGCTGAAGGACACACACATGCTCTTAGAAATATTGAGTCTGTAGTCAGTGCTGTTTGAGTTCAATTTAAGCCAATACAGAAATCAGTGTTTGCTCTGGTGTTAACTTTCAGTGGATTGAAGATCTAACATGTAATCTATGACCAAAACTCTTGAAGAAACCCATCTGTAGAAACAGCCCCGCACTCTGACCCCAAAGAAGTCATTCTTGGGGGACACTAATAGTGAAATGCTTTGGGATATAATAATTGTGCTCCTGTGTCTGTCTACCTGCTTTAGTCTCTTTAAAGGAAGTTTGTGTGTGTCTTACCAATATTCCTGACCCCTGACCCCCTAGTGCAGTGCACATGGCATGCCCTCAGGAAAGACTTTTTGAGGCAAGTGGAACTGAGCCGGATCTGAGCTAAGCCATGCTTCATGAGTGAAGCACAAGATTAATAGATGAAAGTTTCAAGCTACAACAACAAACCTGTTGTCTCATTCCGCTATGTAGCCCCAGTCAGATTCAAGACAGATCCAGGCTCCATTTAAAGGCAGAGACAGTGGCCAGGGAAAGACTGCCTTTCTCCCAGGCTTTTGTCCTTTTTATTCTTTGAAACAGTGCTACACACGTTCCATTTATTTGCTGTGGTTGTTTCACTGGATTGTGCGTACCATGCAGTATCACCAGGCTGAGATGAGATAGTCAATTTATGTGCAACCAGAGAGATTCTGGGAAGCAGTCAAGTTGCACTGAAACAGTTTTGTCCTGACAGGAGGCCATTAGCAATGAGTTCCATCACTCCCAGGCAGATTTGCCTTTCTAAGACCACAGCACGGTTATTCATTGGAGCATCATTTCTCCTAGAACCCTGGAGTGGGAATCAGCAATTCTGATTTCCATTTCTGCTTCTTCCCACACTTGGCTTTGGGACCTTGGACAGGTCACAACACCTCTCTAGCTAGACCCATCCAATGGCACCTTGAATTTGTGTTTTTACATGGATTGTTCCATTTTTTCCTCAATACGGTTCTTTAGGTTAGGTGTTGCTACAGATTCTTTCAACAGCAAACATTTACAGAGCATCAACTTTGTGCCTTGCACTGTACTAGGTGCTGGAGATGACCAAATTTATGGCTCAGAGAAGTTTTGTAGTGAGATTTCTTTTTGTTTTTTGTAGTTTTATTTGACAATCAGTGGTTAGTTCTCATCCACACTGTCTGTAGATTTTGACAGTGGTGCCAGGTACTTAGGTAACCAACCAACATATAGAGCTTGTTTGGTAAATCTTCATCCCCCTTACATTTTCTGAGCAACCGCACACAGATATGATATGGAACATTCCTTATTCCTTTGGCCCAGACAGCTTTGTTGAGCCTGGTGTCAATGTGTCCATCTGGAACTCCCATCTCACTCCATGGCAAATTTCTGATCTCTTTGAGCGCCCGAGGGGCACGCTTCTTGAAACCCACTCCATAGATGCGCTTGTGAATGTTGATGGTGTATTCTCTGTCTGGTCACTACCTCGTTGATGGCAGAAAGGCCCTTCTTCTTCTGCCACCATTCTGCTGGGCCGAGATCACTGGTTGATTATAAAATAACATAGCTCAGGAAGAGCCAGATGGAAGAGATACACAAGGTGAGGTATGGAAAGGGCACGCAGCTTCTGTGCCCACTAGGACACCACTCTCTCAGCACCTCTATGTGTCCACCAGTCCGGAAGCCCCGATTACTTGCCTCATTTTAAAAAGGATTCAAGTCTGATTGTAAAAAATAATTCTGTGCAGTCCAAACAAAACACTGTACCACCAGTTTGCAACCCTAACCTGAAGTGACAATTTTCAACTCCTGATGTGTTAGTGATTTGATTTGCTTGTATGGGGTTACATCCACAGCCTGATGGTAAACTGGCAATTATCCTACACTGAATTCATTGTGTTTCTGTTGAATTATTTTTATCATTTATTATGAAAAAATGTTTCTTTCTCATTGGTAATTGAAATAAAACACACCCTAGAATATGACTTTTGTTTTAGTTAGACAGTAAATTGAGGCTTGAATGTGAGATCATAAAAACAACATTGCACAGGGGAATGATGTGCCCTTTGGTGTTTCTGGTTTATAACAAATGATCTGAGACAGATTTATTAAATAAAATGTTTTATTTATGCCAAATAAAGGCCATACAACATCATGGGGCACTGTACAAAGGTGCTTTCGCTTAGATTGAATAGACTTCTAAATTTAAGACAAAATGGAAACAATGATAGAAACTTTGATTTATGGTCAAGTCATTTCAAAATGGTTTGAATGAGTCATTTCCAGTCTTTATTGACATCTTTCCACTGGTTCTGTGTTGTGGCCATGAATATTTTTCAACAGCAATAAGAAACAAAAAATAACTTCAAATATGATTTTCCCATTCACAAGTCCAATAATAATGGGATTAAGTAATCATTTAATACAGATTTAAATATGCCATAATGGTCACCTTACTTTTAAGTTAGCCTCAGAGGGATCAAGGAGCCATTCATTAAAGTTGGCATTTGATGATTATTGCACAGGCAGAATTAGAATAAATAGGTGGTCTGGTTATCCTAAAGCAGTAAACAATACTGTGCTGTTACTTAATACCATTACGGACAGCGTCCTTGAATAAACAAAGTTGTCCTCCTTGGTATGTTTAAATTTAAGATACAGAAACAGATTAAAGAACATAGAACTATAGAAAGATTTAGCTTTATATTTCTACTATTAATCTTTCACATTAAATTAATGCTGTTAATTAAAATTGTATTGGCTTTATAGTTTTGTTTATATTCAATTGTATATTTATTTTTGGATTTAGATTTGTATGTTATCTATGAGAAAAAGAAGTTGTTACACTATACTAGGCTTATTTATCTATAGGTTTTGTTAATATTATAATAAATAATTTAAGTCAACACTGGGAGCCTGAAAGAATTTTTTTTCCTTTGAAAGAAAAACACTATTATAGGCCCTATGTTGCTACTAAAAGATTTAAAAGGGGAGTAGGTGATCAGATTTTCATTTTAAATTTACCCTGAGACAGTGTGTGAAGGTTAGAATGAAAGGGGGCAAGACCTGAGGCAGCAGTTCAGTTAGCAGGCAGTATTCCAGTGGAGAGGTAATGAGGATTTAACAAAAGATACTTCTTTAGGATAGAGAGGAACTGTGACATGCCAGCTGGGTCCCTTGTGGCTTCTTTCCTGTTCTTTACAATGCTTTGGGATATATTTTATAAGGGCATATGGCAAGGGTTTAGGAACAGCCTTCACTGGGGAAGAGGATAACTTACAAGCTGGATCAAGAAGTCAAGAAAGGGTGAAGGTCTCTGAATCTTAACATGATTCCACAGAAGGGCACGCTGGGGTTTATGCTCAGCTGGACATGCATTTGGGGTCTATGTTCCAGTGGAAAAGATGCCCCCTACTCAGCCATGGGTCTCTGTCTTTCTAGGACAAGGTTGAGAAAATAGCCTTGCTTTGCAGGCTGCCCAGTACGACACCGCATTTGAGGTGCCTGGAGTTTGGGAACTGACCAGGAATGCTAGCTCTTCAACACCTAGAAAGCTCGGGCCCATGAGATGATGCAGTTGACCTTGCAAGAAGGAGAAAACCTCTTGATCCATGGGGAACGGGGCTTGGGTGTAGCCCCTCTTTCTGAAAGAAGGATCTGTAGTTCCAGCTAGCTCATCGTCCAAACAATGGAGGTGAGCCTCCAGTGTCATTTTTGGACAATTCTGATCATTACAACCACAATATGAAAGTTATTTTACAGACAAAATTAATCAGACTTGGTGATTAACTGGATTTGGGGGTGTGTATGAAACAGCAAAAGAGGAGCAGAGAATGGTTCTGAAGTTTAGCCTTGGCTGATTGAGTATATGATGATTTCATTACCTGAGATAAAGAATACAGAAGAGAAGGCTTTATGCGGACGAGGGAGATGATGCAATCATGTTAGGATACACTGAGTTTGAGGTATCTATGATACATTCATTTGAAAGAAGCAGAGGTTAGGGAATATTGATTTAAAAGTTAGATGTACTGGTTATACTGGAAGCTTGGGAGGTGAATGACAATGACAATGTTCTGTGTAGACGGGGAAGAGAAGGGAAGGGAATTTTAACATTTAAAGAGCAGTTCAGCGCAGTACATCATTTATTGAGTGGGGACGAGGCTGGGGCAGGAAGAGAAAAAACATATTTTAGAAGCCCAAAAGCTATCAACAGAATGAACAATTCAGACAATGTGAGAATTTTTAAGCAAGTAGTGAAAGCACATTTTGCCATTTTTGAGAGCAGCTGAGTTTAGAAAGTAGATGACGTTTTTTCAAGAAGTTTGCTGATGAAGAGGAAAAGAAGAGGGGGGATAGACTGGGCATCAGAGGGGAACCACGAGAGAGTGCAATGTTACAGAATTCCACTACAACATTGCAATAAGGAACGACTTACAAGGATTCATGCTGACGTTCTATAAGATGTATGACACAAGCTGGGTCATGTGTGCCCACCCCAGGTTTTTTTTAATGAAAATTATTTTTAAGGTAGTGACCAGAGGAGACTTTACCTTAAGCATAAAGTGGAACTGAAAAATAGTTTCTCATCTCAATATCCTTCTGTCGCTCACCCTGCCTTCACTTTCAGCCCTTCTGAATCAAACCTGCCCGTAATTCCTCAGACCATGGTAATCTATCAAAAATAAAATTCCAGCCACATAACTCACCTGCTCATGCCTTTCACAATCTGGTCCTTGCCCAAACTCAAATATCCATTTAGCACATATTCAGTACAGATTTCTTTGTGTAGTCTTATGTGGGAAACAGAGAAGCAAAGGAGCAATCATAATACAGTGTGGTACATTCAACCATTGGGAAAGACCTGACAAACCAAGTCAAGAGAGTTCCCTAGTGTGGAGATGGCTGAGCTGAGTCCCAAGGGAATGTTGGGAGTTGATGGCATTTCCCATAAGTGTTCCATTTTGCTCTGGCTTTTCTGTTTCAATTTCCGTGTCTCTCTGTATGCTGTCCCTTCTGGCCGAAATGCCCATCTCCTTGCCCAGCAGCCTGTAGAATGCTTATTTATCTTCAAGACATCACACACGTCATCTTTTCCTTGAAGTCTTCTCTTACACTCCTCGGCTGTTTTAGGTGCCCCAATTCTGTGGTTCCAGAGGATACTACACCTACTTCTGCAGAAACATTTTCTCCACATCTGTGTATGTACTCTTCTGGGGCAAGATATGTCTTTCATCGCTAATACCTCTCTCCAGGGTAGTGTCTGGCACATAGTAAACGCTCAACAAATGTTTGTTAAAATGACTACATAAATAAAAGTTGCTTGACAAGTTAGTTATCTAATTCTAGAATTTTTTAGAATTTGAGGAAGGGGGTGCCATGATGCTTGAAAAACTTATTTAATCTCTCTGATCATTTCCAGCTTTGTGTTCAGCTATTGATAACTAAGGCCCTTTATCATAATAAAATCTCATTAACTCTATTTGATTCTCTGTGGCTAAGAACATGTATAAGATTGAACTGCTCAAACATGTCTGCTATTGGCAAAGTCTGATAGATTAATTCATTTAACATTCAACCAATATTTATTAAACATTTACTGTGTATAAGGATCTGTCCTCAGTATTAAGTATCAACCATGTAGATAAAGGCCTTGCCCTCATGGAGTTAAGATCAAATGAGCGACATATAGTAAAGAAATAAGCTTGTATGTAGATACAGTCTGAGATAAGAGCCATAGAAGGAAAATAACATGGCACAGCAAGAGAGATTAACAGGGGAGGCTTATTTTAAATTATGGGGTCAGAATAACCCATATGGTGAAGGGATATTTAAAGCTACCAACTAATAAGTATATAGGAGGTAAAGACAGAGGAAAATCATTTCCTGCTAAGGGTAGGCATTTGAGAATAACTTCTGACAAGAATGTTGGTGTATTCAGAGCCTGGCGAAGGAGGGCTAAGTCCCTGGGGTGCCTGGGTGACTCAGTCGGTTAAGTGTCTGCCTCAAGCTCAAGTCATGATCCCAGGATCCTGGGATTGAGTCCCAAAGCCGGCTCCCTGCTCAGTGGGGAGTCTGCTTTAGCCTCTACCTCTGCCCCTCCACTCCCCGATTGTGCTTGCTCCCACTCTCTCTCAAATAAATAAATAAAATCTTTTTTAAAAAAAGGAGGGGTAAGTCCCTTGAGATGGGGTCAGAGAGGTAGGCAGAGACCAGGTCATGCTAAAGATTGTAGATTATTTTTACAAGTAATGGGAAATCAATGAAGGGGTTTGAATGAGGAACACTATATAATCATTTTCATTTTAAAAGATCACTTGTCTATGGTGTAGAAAATGGATTTGAAGGGGTAAGAGGGATTTTGAGAGCCCAATGAGAAGACATTTTGGTTAGAAATTTGGGTTTCATTGCTTGTATTAGAATACCCCCGGAGACAATGGCTTATAAAAAGCTGGGAGCTGACTCTCCTCTCATGTGAGAGTAAGCCTGGAAGGGCAACCCAGAGTGGGGGCAGAGGCTTTCGTGTGTCAGGGCTGAGGCTTCTATGATTATCTGGGCTTCTCTCTCACAGGGGTGGTCATAAGATGGCCACTAAAGCATCTGCCAGCACATCTACATTTCAGACAGGAAGAAAAAGGAAACACTGACGCAAAAATGGAACATGTCAGCATCTGCCCCCACCCCTTTAAAGAAAAAACTTTCCCAGAATTCTATACAGCAACTTCTTTTTTTTTTAATTGGTCTCTTTTTAAAATTTAATTTAATTTAACTTTATTATGTTAGTCACCATACATTACATCATTAGTTTTTGATGTAGTGTTCCATGATTCATTGTTTGAGTATAACACCCAGTGCTCCATGCAGTACGTGCCTTCTTTAATACCTGTCACCAGGCTAACCCCTACGCCCCCAAAACCCTGTTTGTTTCTCGGAGTCCATAGTCTCTCATGGTTCATCTCCCCCTCTGATTCCCCCCCTTCATTTTTCCCTTCCTTCTCCTAGTGTCCTCCATGCTATTCCTTATGTTCCACAAATAAGTGAAACCATATGATAATTGACTTTCTCTGCTTGACTTATTTCACTTAACATAATCTCCTCCAGTCCCACCCATGTTGATGCAAAAGTTGGGTATTCATCTTTTCTGATGTCTGAGTAATATTCCATTGGATATATGGACCACATCTTCTTTATCCATTCGTCTGTTGAAGGGCATCTTGGCTCTTTCCACAGTTTGGCCATTGCGAACATCGCTGCTATGAACATTGGGGTGCATATGGCCCTTTTTTCACTACATCTGTGTCTTTGGGGTAAATACCCAGTAGTGCAATTGCTGGGTCATAGGGTAGCTCTATTTTTAATTTTTTGAGGAACCTCCACACTGTTTTCCAAAGTGGCTCTACCAACTCGCATTCCCACCAACAGTGTAAGAGGGTTCCCCTTTCTCCACAACCTCCAACATTTGTTGTTTCTTGTCTTGTCAATTTTTTGCCATTCTAACTGGTGTAAGATCATATCTCAATGTGGTTTTGATTTGAATTTCCCTGATGGCTAATGATGATGAACATTTTTTCATGTGTCTGTTATCCATTTGCATGTCTTCTTTTGAGAAGTGTCTGTTCATGTCTTCTGCCCATTTGTTGACTTGATTATTTGTTTTTTTGGGTGTTGAGTGTGAGAAGTTCTTTATAGATCTTGGATATCAACCCTTTGTCTATAGTGTCATTTGTAAATATCTTCTCCCATTCCGTGGGTTGCCTCTTTGTTTTGTTCACTGTTTCCTTTGCTGTGCAGAAGCTTTTTATCTTGATGAAGTCCTAAAAGTTCATTTTCGCTTTTGTTTCCCTTGCCTTTGGAGACGTGTCTTGAAAGACGTTGCTATGGCCGATGTTGAAGAGGTTACTGCCTATGTTCTCCTCTAGGATTTTGATGGATTCCTGTCTCACATTGAGGTCTCTCATCCATTTTGAGTTTATCTTTGTGTATGGTGTAAGAGAATGGTCGAGTTTCATTCTTCTGTACATAGCTGTCCAACTTTCCCTAGCTATAACTTTAAACTCTCCAGGGATAAACTCCAAGTTTCTTTTGATTGCATCATTGGCTTTCAGGATCACGTTACATTCAGTATCTATTCATTTAGTCAAATATCTTATATTGAACACCTTAGTAGCTCTGAGTACAGCTATGAAGTCACACATACATTGGTCTAATTCCACTCCACCACTTACCAACTCTTGGGCAAATTACTTAAACTCTGAGCACCAGAGTGTCTTTATCTGGAGAGTGGAAATAAAAGTCATTTTAATGTTACAATGATAATAATAAAAATAATATTTATCAACTTACTAGGTACCCACTTTGTGCCAACCTATATTAAATGGGTTACATATCTTGTCACTAATTGTCAGGTATCCTGCAAATGGGTATTATTAGCCCCTGTTTTATAGATGAGGAGGCTGAAACTCAGAGATTAAGAGACTTTTCTAAGATGACTCAGCTGAAAAGTGATGGCAGTCTAGGAGTCCAAATCATGAACTCTTAGCTGGCCCTTTGGCAATAGCAAGAGAATTTATCTCATCACTTAATATATACCTCCCTTCTTTGATCTTAATAGGGATGCTGCTTCCAATTTTTCACTCCATAAACAGTCTTATATACTTATTACATCTCTAGTGGTATTATTTTCCTTTTGTTTTAATTTTGTTAAATTTGTTGAACTCGCCAATAGCCCAGGTCATTTTTTGGATAGCTTTATTGTTTTATCTGGCCATAAGTAGTACATACATATTGAAAAAAATTTTTTTTTTAAAGCTAGGGATAAAAATGAAGAACACTTCAATTCCTACCTTCCAGGTCATTATTAATGTGGGATTTTTATTTCTTTCTCTACATTTGTAATATTTTTAAAATATTAAAATATTTTTTAAAAAGTAATATTTTTTTTTATTGCTCAACCCTGGATTATTTATTTTATCTTGCCCAAGATCACATCTTTCCTGCAATATATAGCAACATAGAAGGCATTCTGCAAGTCTTTACACCATTTTTTTTTGAGCTTTTTCTTCTTAATTTAAATATCTGCTTAATTTGATTTGATTGTATTTTTAAAATCTATAATTGGTCACCACCTAGATAGGAAGTCAAGTAAAATTCTTACCTTGAAGGCAAATACTGTCATTTACTTGAAATCAGAGTGTTTGGAGTTATCCTCTCCTCCTGAAAATGCCTGCTTTATTGGTGGCATGGTTATATAAAGATCAGTGGTTATAGATAAAAAATTTAAGCTTGCTTGTTAGTCTTTTCAATCTTCATGATCCCTTTGACCATCTTCTAAAATGTTAGTAGTAATTTAAATTAGTTGGAGTCAGTTGAATTGCCAAACTCTATTGATTTTGAGAAAAATTGCTACTCATAGACCTGAGTTGCATACATCCTTAATGTATAAGGGACTTGCATACATCTTTAAGAAAGAGCACTGCCTAATAGAAAAATGGGTATATAAACATATTTTATAAAAGAAGATATATAAACAACAAATATAATATTTTAATTGACTTCCATTAGTAATCAAAGAAATGCAAATTTAAATGACTATAATTACTTTTTGGAATATTGAAGAGTTAAAAAATTGCTAATACTTAAAGCTGATGAGTATGATGAAACGAACTCTTATTGGCAGTGGAAAGCAATTTGGAAATATGTTTTGAAAACCTTACTCTTCATATACTTTGATGCAAGAATCCGTCCTCCAAAATCTCATCTGAGAAAATCATGACATATACAGACAAAAATTTAGCAGCAAAATGTTTATTATGGTGTTGTATAATAAAAAAAAGGAAAATAGCTTCAATTAGAACTAGTGTTAAGTAAAATACATATATTTTTATAATGAAATACTATATTTATATAAAATACTGAAAGTAAATGATCAAAAATTAAAAGAGGTTATTTTTGAGTGGCATGATTATTTGCTGATTTTTGATTGATGTCTTTCTACTTCTTACATTATCCTTTCTTTCAAATCCTCAATAGCAAAACAATAAATGTTGTTTTTTATAAAGCAATATACCAGAGCCTTGTCCATACTGTTTATCACCACTTACAAGTTATTTTGGTCATGTCGAATATCTTGGAAAGACTGTCTTGATTTTGTTTCCTTCCTGTCCTTATTTGAGATGAGGAACTGGAGTAGCTGGTCATCAGTAAGCTATGACATTTATAGTCCTCAGAGTTCCTACTCCTTCTGCTCTTAAAATGTTCCCCAAATCCCAGTCTGCCTTTGTTATTACCCTCAGGACTGGGGTCCTCTTAGAGACCCTAAGGAAGTATGCACCCCCACCCCTCTGCTAGGTAGAAGGGATAGACCATGTTTATACCTAGAGGCTACTAACTCCCAGCTACAAATAAAAGTAATCGCCTGGAGTTGGTCAGAAAGAGTGGAGGGCACATTTCTCAGAGATAAGAAAATGATGAGTTGGTTCTGTCTGTGCTCATCTTCCTACGCTTTAGTTCTTTGTCTCTAACATTACGTCCTTGATGACTTATGGGTTTCTGAGATGGGGAGAGTTGGAGAAAGTCTTTGTTTTATCTGGTTCAGTCAGAACACTGTATTTATTATAGAAATATTTAAGAGACATTAATAATCAAGATGAATTGTGTTTTTGAGTGGTTGCTATCACAAGACACCTAACAAAATACTGTATTCCCGAGACTGCCAACCAAACCAGAATGCAGGGATGCTGGCAGTATGGTACTGTGCAAACCGGGTGTATAGATATTTCCCTTCATCATTTCATATTTTATATAGATGGTGGACAGCAAACTGCGCTTTGTTCGTTCTTCCAACCGAGATGATAATGATTTAAAAAACCCAACACCCAGTAACATATTTTACCAAATGCTCTCAAATACACTGTCTCATTTAAGAGAGGAAATCAGCATGGTGAAGTGGAAAGAATTCAGGCTTTGCATTCAGACTGACCTGGACTTATTTTTTTTTTTTTTTAAAGATTTTTTTTTTTATTTGACAGAGAGAGACACAGTGAGAGAGGGAACACAAGCAGGGGGAGTGGGAGAGGGAGAAGCAGGCTCCCCGCTGAGCAGGGAGCCCGATGCGGGGCTCGATCCCAGGACCCTGGGATCATGACCTGAGCCGAAGGCAGACGCTTAACGACTGAGCCACCCAGGCGCCCCACAGACTGACCTGGACTTAAATCCTGCTTCTGCCACTTACTGCTTAAGAAATTTGGAAATACTGCCTACTTTGCAATTTTGATATCAAAATTATCAGTCACGTATGTGACTACCTGGTTTGTTCATTGTTTTATTCACTACTCAAAAGGCACAATGTTTGTTAAATTTCAGTAATCGAAGAAATACAATTTAAAACAATATGCAGTATATAGGGAACCAAATCAGGCATTATTCCTCTTTACATAAAACTATAGTCTAGTGAGTTTAGGTACACATCAATCAAAGGAGCAAATAAATTAAAAGTTGCCACTGTGATAAATGCTAGACAGGATAGTTTCATGATCCTGGTCAAGTAGAAATTGTGCTTAGGCTGAGATGTGAAGAATGTAGAAGAGTTCCCTAGGGAAAGAGCAGAGAGACAAGCATTCTAGAAGAGAAATTGGCATGGGCAGCGGCTGGGGAGTGTGGCAAGTGAGCAGGACAGAGAACAAAGGACAGGGTGGCAGGTGTGCCTAGAAAGATGGGCAAGCACCAGACTGTGTAGGAACTTTTGGATGAGTTCATGAGTTTGTCTTAATCCATAATATTTCATGTTGAAAATTGTGACAAAATTATAAAAACCAGATTAGAAAGGACCCAGAGAATATGCAGTTCTATTAGTCAAAAGACTAAATTAGTAGCTCAGGAGAGAGATCAGTAGGAGCTGTGATGAGGATGGCGATGGTGGAAAAGGAGAAAAGCGGATGAAATCCAGAGACATTTAGGAGGCAGAATAGAACTTGGTTATGGAATGAATGTGTGCATTGAGGGGAATATCTACAAAGCCTACTAAATTTCCAGGGGCACCTGGGTGGCCCAGTCAGTTGGGCAACTGACTCGTGGGATCGAGCCCCATGTCCGGGTCCATGCTTGGCACAGAGTCTGCTTATCCCTCTCCTTTACCCTGCTCGCTCTCTCTCTCAGATGAGTAAATAGAGAAAATCTTTAAAAAAACACAAAGTCTACTAAGTTTCTGGATTGCATAACCCAAGGCCATAAAGACAAGGTTGAATGGCAAATATTGGGAGTTTTCTATTTGGACATGTTGCATCTGGGGTACCTTTTGATATCTAAAAGGAGAGTTAACTAGGAAGTTGGCACACAGTCAACTTTTAAAAATGGCATGTATTATTAATCATATTCTGTAAACATGTTATAGTCACAATCGACACAAGAAACTGTCTATACCCTGTCCCAAAGGTCACTATGTCCTACACTGGACAGCGTCCTTAGTTGTGGACAACTGAATCCACTCTAGCCACTTGTAGCTGAAGAGTATTTATTAAAGAAACCTGGTTAACTAAGAAAAAAATCTGTAAGAGATCCAGAGGATTAACCTTGGATACTACATGGTGGTGAACAACACATCCTGGGGCAACACACTCAGGACAAATACCCCAAAACACCCTGGACTGTTCAGTACCTATTAAGCTTAAGAATGGGATCCCAGAACCCAGGCAGCAACAGGAGAAGAGATATCTCTGTCAACTGCTTGTCAGAAAAACCGAAATCCCAATGAGTGTTGGTATGCCACTGTACATTGCTCACTTCTGCATCCAAAATGTGGGAAACTTTGTATGATGGATGTAAATGAGATAACATGCCAGCGTCATCACTGCAAGGGAATCTAGGACTCTGATTCAGGGAAGCAAGTTAGGAGAGGGCTGGATGGGTTTTGAATGAGCCAACTTACAGTTTCTTTCAGGCCACTGTTTGGGCCCTTTTACAATCAATCACATTTCTCTTCCCATCATTAAACTTACAAACAATAGCATGTTTCTGCCTAACATAGCACAGCCATCCCCCACACAAGCAAACTATGCCCACCCTCCCTTCAAGAGACGGAAAGGGGTGATGGGGCAGAGGCAGGTTTTTGTCTGTGATATATCCATTGTTTTCTTCTTCCTTTCTAGGCCTGATTTTGTCTGGGCTGGTAATAGACCCAGCTTAAAAAAAAAAAAAAGATAAACATTTCTCAGGCTCTCTTGCACATAGGATTGGCCATGTGACATAGTTGTGAGTAGTGAAATGTAGGTAGAAGTTGCTGTGTATCAAATCAAAACCACATTGAGATACGACCTTACACCAGTTAGAATGGCAAAAATTGACAGGGTAAGAAACAACAAATGTTGGAGAGGTTGTGGAGAAAGGGGAACCCTCTTACACTGTTGGTGGGAATGCAAGTTGGTAGAGCCACTTTGGAAAACAGTGTGGAGGTTCCTCAAAAAATTAAAAATAGAGCTACCCTATGACCCAGCAATTGCACTACTGGGTATTTACCCCAAAGACACAGATGTAGTGAAAAAAGGGCCATATGCACCCCAATGTTCATAGCAGCGATGTTCGCAATGGCCAAACTGTGGAAAGAGCCAAGATGCCCTTCAACAGACGAATGGATAAAGAAGATGTGGTCCATATATCCAATGGAATATTACTCAGACATCAGAAAAGATGAATACCCAACTTTTGCATCAACATGGGTGGGACTGGAGGAGATTATGTTAAGTGAAATAAGTCAAGCAGAGAAAGTCAATTATCATATGGTTTCACTTATTTGTGGAACATAAGGAATAGCATGGAGGACACTAGGAGAAGGAAGGGAAAAATGAAGGGGAGGAATCAGAGGGGGAGATGAACCATGAGAGACTATAGATTCCAATGAACAAACTGAGGGTTTTAGAGGGGAGGGGGGTGGGGGGATGGGTTAGCCTGGTGATGGGTATTAAGGAGGGCTCATATTGCCTGGAGCACTGGTTGTTATATGCAAACAATGAATCATGGATCACTACATCAAAAACTAATGATGTACTGTATGGTGACTAATAAAAAAAATAAAGTTCTAGCTAAGAAACAGAACTTGGGGGGTCTACATAGCATTTTAAATCCTTTTTCCAAGTAAAAAATTCTGATTGAGAGGATCACATCAAATCACATAGTTCCATATAGGGTGTTAGATGAACAAGATTTAGCTGTTGGATGCAATTTCTGGCAAGAGATGAAATATATACCACAAAAACTGGAAAGAATATGTTTGGAGGAGGACTCAGTAACCTGAACAAGAAGAGCATTTTAAACTGAGATGTGGGGTGGGGGGGTGCCTGGGTGGCTCTGGCTGTTGAGTGGCTGACTTCCACTCAGGTCAGTCTGACTTCAGCTCAGGCTGATTTGGGCTCTATGGCCAGCGGGGAGTCTGCTTCTCCCTCTCCCTCTGCCCCTCCCCCTGCTCATGCTCTCTCTCTCTCTCAAATAAATAAAGTCTTTTAAAATTTTTAAAAATAAAAAATAAACAAACTGAGATGTGGGCAAGAGAAAAGTAAATAGATAAAACCACCAACCCACATTTTACAGAGGATAGTAAGTGTGATGAAGAAAGATGCCATCATGAGGATATAGCTGAGAATTCTCAAGGAAAGACTGTGAGGAAGTGAATCAATCACAATCTGCCAGCACCAGGTGTGTTGATATACTCCAGGGGAGGTGGTGAGGTATTCCAGGAAAACAACTCTAAGTCGAATGGAGGCAGGTGAACACATGGCACTGTAAGCAATTCAATATGGCTGAAAGGCAGAATGTACACAGAGAATTATGGGAGGGAGTCCAGAGACCTGGCAAGATCCAAGGTAGGAATATCTAGTATTCCATGCCAGAAAACTTAAGTTTTCTACTGAAGAAGAGGAGCTACAGTCAGATTTTAAGGAAGGCAATGATATGATCAAATTTGTGTCTTTTTATGGAGGCTGGACTGGAGAGACTGCGACAATGGCATGCAGTGGCTAGGATGCATATGAATTAATTAAGGAAAGAAAACATGAGGTCCCAAATGCAAGAGCATGCAGAGTAACTGGAAAGAAGGAGGTTAGTTTATGAACTGTTTAGGAAATAAAAGCCACAGACCTGGCTTATGTGGGATGCAACAGATTGACACATTGCAATTGACTCATCAAACTTGAAACATCTGCCCTTGCTTCTTTTCTCTCTTGATGTTTCAGTTAAAATGTCATTTCTTCAAAGTCGTTCCTAACTACTTTATTAAAAATAAAGCCCTTCCTCACTTTCTATCACATCACCCTACTAAGGTTTTTCATAGTACCAACCTCAATTGGGAATTATTTTGCCCATTTGTTTGCCAGCTTGTGTCTGTCTCTCTCACTAGGTTGTAAGCTCAAGGAGGAGAAAGACCTTGTTTACCTTGTTCAGCAGCACAGAGCCAGACCCATACGAGGTGCATAATAAACACTAACTGAGTTCATGTTTCTAACCTGGGCAACTGTGAGACGCAATGCCAGTGGCAGAGTTAGAAAAATACAGAAGAAATAACAGATTTTCATGGAGATGGAGGAGGAAGGTGAGGAATCCTGCTCTGAAAAATTTTAAGTTTCAAGTGTGTCAGTTTAAAGTTTTTGGAGAAATTGTCAACAGGGATATCTAGTGGCCCACTGATTAAACGTATACAAACTCAGGGCACTGCTATGGGCTGGAAATCGGGATTTAAGAGCCACCTCTATTTGATATCAGCACTTGAAGCCATTTATATGACCAAGTGCTGTGCACACTGGTGCTGATCCAAAGGAGCAAGCAGGGGCTGAAATCCAGCCTGAGTTTGGCTCGCCAAGCTTTGTATCCTGGAGCAGATCTGAGGTGTCTGGAGAAAAGGATGTGTTATTTTTCACCAAAAGGTGCTCTTTGCTGGGCAACCGTGTGCCCAAGGAACTGTGACACCCACCAAAGTTACAGGGAGTTACTTTTTCTAATTTGCACAAAAGCGTAGTATAGTCAAACAGCATTCCTGAGTATGAACAAAGAACACCCAGAAAAGAGGGCACAAGGCAACAAAGGAGCTACCACCATTTTCATTTAGCTGGGCTACATTTTGATGCATGGGTGTCTTCAGCTCAGAATATGAGGAAGGCTAGGTGTGGGTCCCTTGGTGTGAGTGATTAAGTTCAAATTCTAGCTCCTTTGCTTACTAGCTGTCACCTCAGAAAAGTCACTTAACCTCTGCAGACCTCAGTTTTCTTATTTTTTAAAATAAGGGAAATAATGGTACTAATCCCATAGGATTCTTGAGAAGATTAGATGAAATAATGTCCATAATGTATATAGCACTGTGCTTGGACAGACCAAGCCCTAGGGAAGGCTGATTGTCATTTATGATGACTGTAGTTTGATGCTGATACACCACCATCCAGATTCGTCTTCAGGAAGAACGGAGTAGAGAGTGCTTCCAACAGAAAGATCTTAAGGGTCAACTTCAACAGGAATAGCCTTTATTGCAGAGAACCACCTTGCCCTAAATCACAGACCTTTCCTGAAGCATCAAGCATCCGATGAGTGACCCACATGGGACACAAAGCCCCAACTCCCTCACCTCAAGTCAGGACAACTCTAAAGGCAGCTTTGGAACTCCCCTGAGGATCAGCTCAGCCTCCACTGAGGCTGTATCCCCAGTTCAACCACTTTCTCTGCCCAACTGGGCATCCTTCTATAGTTAAAAACAGTCTGCAATAAACATTGACATATTAATCACCATCTCGAGGTCTGCTTCCCATGAACCAAATCTGAAAGAGTTGATGCCAGGAGTGACTAGAGGGATCAAGTGCTGGGGCAGGGTTTTGGAGCGGATTACCGGCTGTTTCCTGGCAACACGAACCCAATCACTGGTGAGAGGTAGGGCAGAGAGAGACCCTGACACACAGCACAATTGTTAAAACTTTCACCAGTGATACACTGAGAAGGTACACCAGTGGAAGGTAATGCATCTGCTAGTCAAGCTTTTGAGATCTATGGGAAAAATAGTACCTATAAATACAATGGGATTGGGTAGCTATTGCTAAACCCAACAGACCTCTGGGGAAAAAAAGTTAAGAGCACTTTACTATCAATTAAAAGCTAAGTGTGAATGCCAGAAGACTTCTTTGGAAATATGTAAAGATGCTTCTATCTCCTGCAGTGGCAGGGCAAAGAAAGCTGAGGACCAAACCCGGGACTTCACTGAAAGAACAGCAGAGGTCCAAAGAAAGTTAAATTCCAAACCAAGGAAGATCTACTATGTCAAGCTTAGGAGCCTGATAAAGAAGGTGACCCTGATACATGGAATAGAGACATCTGGGTTGACACACCTGAAAATATTGAATTCCAGATTCCCTTGAATACTCTAAACCTATAGAGGCAGTCCAATCTACTAAGAATTAGCACCCCTCCTTTTTTTTCAAATTTTTATTTAAATTCTAATTAGTTAACATATAGTGTAATATTGGTTTCAGGAATGGAATTTAGTGATTCATCACTTACATACAATACCCAGTGCTCATCACAACAAGCGCCCTCCTTAATACCCATCTTCCATTTAGCCCATCCCTCACCTACCTCCCTCCATCAACCCACAGTTTGTTCTCTATCGTTAAGAGTCTCTTAGGGTTTGTTTCCCTTTCTCTTTTTTTTTTCCCTTCCCATATGTTCATCTGTTTTGTTTCTTAAATTCCACATATGAATGAAATCAATGATATTTGTCTTTCTCTGACTTATTTCAGTTAGCATAATACACTCTAGCTCCATTCACACCATTGCAAATGGCAAGACTTCATTCTTTTTGATGGCTGAGTAATATTCCTGTGTGTGTGTGTGTGTGTGTGTGTGTGTGTGTGTGTCCCACATCTGCTTTATCCATTCATCAGTCAATGGACATTTGGGCTCTTTACATAGTTTGGCTATTATCAGTAATGCTGCTATAAACATCGGGTATATGTACCCCTTTGAATCTGTATTTTTGTATCCTTTGGGTAAATACCTAGTAGTGCAATTGCTGGGTCATAGGGTAGTTCTATTTTTAACTTTTTGAGGAACCACCATACTGTTCTCCAGAGCTGCTACACCAGTTTACATTCCCACCAACAGTGCAAGAGGGTTCCCCTTTCTCCACATCCTCGCCAACATCTATTGTTTCCTGTGTTGTTGATTTTAGCCATTCTGACAGGTGTGAGGTGGTATCTCATCTTGGTTTTGATTTGTATTTCCCTGATGATGAGTGATGTTGAGCATTTTCTCATGTGTCTGCTAGCCATTTGTAAGTCTTCTTTGGAGAAATATCTGTTCATGTCTTCTGCTCATTTCTTAACTGGATTATTTGTTTTTGGGTGTTGAGTTTGATAAGTTCTTTATAGATTTGGGATACTAACCCTTTATTAGATATGTCATTTGCAAATATCTTCTCCTTTTCTATAGGCTGCTTTTCAGTTTTTTATTGTTTCCTTCATTGTGCAGAAGCTTTTTATCTTGATGAGGTCCCAGTAGTTCAATTTTGCTTTTGTTTCCCTTGCTTCTGGTGACGTGTCTAGGAAAAAGTTGCTACAGCCGAGGTCAAAGAGGTTGTTGCCTGTGTTCTCCTCTAGGATTTTGATGGCTGTGTTCTCCTCTAGGATTCTGATGGTTTCCTGTCTCACATTTAGGTCTTTCATCCATTTTGAATTTATTTTTGTGTATGGTGTAAGAAAGTGGTCCTGTTTTCATTCCTCTGCCTGTCACTGTCCACTTTTCCCAACACCATTTGTTGAAGAGACTGTCTTTTTCTCCATTGGATATTCTTTCTTGCTTTGTCCGAGATTAGTTGACCATAGAGTTGAGAGTCCATTTCTGGGTTTTCTATTCTGTTCCATTGATCTGTGTGTCTGTTTTTGTGCCAGTACCACATTGTCTTGATGACTACAGCTTTGTAATATAGCTTAAGTCCAGAATCATGATGCCTCCAGCTTTGCTTTTCTTTTTCAGGATCGCTTTGTCTATTCAAGGTCTTTGTGATTCCACACAAATTTTAGAATTGTTTGTTCTAGCTCTGTGAAAAATGCTGGTGGTATTTTGATAGGGATTGCATTAAATGTGTAGATTGCTTTGAGTGGTATTGACATTTTGGCAATGTTTTTTCTTCCAATCCATGAGCATGGAATGTTTTTCCACTCCTTTGTGTCCTCTTCAATTTCTTTCATGAGTGTTCTATAGTTTTCAGAGTACAGATCTTTTACCTCTTTGGTTAGGTTTATTCCTAGGTATCTTATGGTTTTGTGTGCAATTGTAAATGGGATTGAGTTTTTTTTTTTTAAGATTTTTATTTATTTATTTGACAGAGAGAGACACAGCGAGAGAGGGAACACAAGCAGGGGGAGTGGGAGAGGGAGAAGCAGGCTTCCCGCGGAGCGGGGAGCCCGATATGGGGCTCAATCCCAGGACCCTGGGATCATGACCTGAGCCGAAGGCAGACGCTCAACGACTGAGCCACCCAGGCACCCCTCGAGTTCTTGATTTCTTTTCCTGCTGCTTCATTATTGGTGTATAAAAATGCAACAGATTTCTGTACATTGATTTTATATCCTGCAACTTTATTGAATTCATGTTTGAGTTCGCACAATTTTTGGTGGAGTCTTTCAGGTTTTCTACATAGAGTATCATGTCTTCTGCAAATAGTGAAAGTTTGACTTCTTCCTTGCTGATTTGGGTGCCTTTTATTTCTTTTTGTTGTCTGATTGCTGAGGCTAAGACTTTCAGTACTATGTTAAATAACAGAGGTGAGAGTGGACATCCCTGTCTTGTTCCTGATTGTAAAGGAAAAGCTCTCAGTTTTTCCCCATTGAGCATGATATTAGCCATGGGTCTTTCATATATGGCCTTTATGATGTTGAGGTATGTTCCACCTCTACCTACTTTGTTGAGGGTTGTTTTTTTTTTTTTCAAGAATGGATGCTGTATTTTATAAAATGAATTAGCACCTTTCCTTTGTTTGAGGATGATGCAAGGCCTCTCCCTGACAAGATAAACCATGTTCTCCTGCAGCTATATCCTCAATCTCCTCCTGCTCACTAGGCAAATAAATAGGGAAAAGTCACAATGTAACCCAGCAAGAGACACACTGGACCTGATAAAGAGGAAAAGAAGTATTCTCCAAATGAGCTCTCAGCATGTGATGGTAAGAACTGAGAGAAAACACATGGGGCTGGATTCTGAGGACACTTAATCAAGGGGCTTGAACATCATGTTTGATTAGGAATAGCTTATCAATTTGGGAGCACTCTCCCAGGATACAAGATTTAACACCCTGGCAAGGACTTTGGAAGATAATATGAATATGTTACTAGGATAATACCTAGAGCATGGTAAAAATGATGATCCCCACAAAGTGAGCTAGAATAACTAGGACATATGGTTAAAAAGGGGGGTGGTAGAGGAAAAGAGTCAGAGAAGGGAATCATAATAAAGTAGATATACTATGCAAGGCTAAAAAACCAACTAGAGGACTATATTCCATGAAAGAACCAGATGGTACACCAATCACCAGAGTAATAAAAAATGCACTGGTGAGATGGGTGTCATTATCACTAAGAAGTTCAATGGTGGCTCTCCTCTGCAGGCCAGAATGGGAAGTTGGAGTTTCCATTTTAGTATTTGACTCACCAATAGCAGGTGGATGATAAGATACTGAAACATTAAAATCCAGATGCCAGAAAAATAATGGATGTAATTATGTTGAGTGACAGCGTCAGGAGTGCAGGCAGGAGGGGCTGGACCTACAAAGGATTATGGAAATGGTTAATTATATACACCATCCCTGCATGGGGGTGTGGACAATAAATAAGCAGCCAACAAGGGTACTGGTCAATATACATAATCAAAAGATATCAAGGAAAGATAAATGAAGTGACACCTTGCAAAGATGAGAATCAAGGAGGAAGTCTGTCACCCTGATATAAGGCCACAATTCCTTGCTCAGTTTCCAGGCCTGAGCCAGGTTTTAGACCCAGAAGCCACTGACTGAAAAAGAGGGTGGGCCCCAGGAAAAAGGGCTTTCTAACACCACACAAGAGTACATACTAATCATTCCCCCAAAGTGACCTATTGCCATTTACTTGAGTAGCTGTACACTAAAGAAAAGAGATTACCCAAACAGTGAGCGGACACAAATTATGAGTTGACATTGACACCTGAAGTTAGCACCATGGCCCACCATTAGTATGAGGATACAGAAGGGCCAGGCAAAAAAATGTAGCCCTGGACTAGTAGTATGACTACACATAGTAATTAGTACGACTGACACAGAGGGTGCTTGGCCTGTGGGGCAAGAGCCACCACAGTGGGGAAGGCCAGGTAGAGAGCTCTGAAATTGCTCCACACTCCAAGCTAAGAAAAGAAATGAAAAATAATGTTACATCTAGAGCAGAGGGCAGAAATCAGTGCCATTGATATACCTGAAGGATGTAGAGTTTGGGGATTCTCATCAGAACAGCATTTAATTCATAAGTCTGGTCCCTATAAAGAAACAGATGGATCCTGGAGAACGACAGTATGCTCCTGCAAACTCAAAAAGTAGAGTCCCAATTGCAGCTGCTATGTTAGCTGTGTCATCTATGCTAGAGCAGATTAACACAACCTCAGAACATGCTAGGCAGCTATTGATCTGGCAAATGAATTCTTTTCCATCCCCATCAGAAAAGAGGATTGGAAAGAGTTGCACTCACTTGAACGGACAGCAATACCTATTTGGAGTCTTGCCCTAGGGCTTTGGGGAAAAGACAGACCATGGGGCATCAAGTGACCATGCTGCTAAAACTGTCCGTCATGACCTGAGTTCTGTGAGACTCATGAAGTCATAACACTGGATGGGCCCAGCAGAAGTTTATTTTAAATCAGAAATGGTACAGCCAGGATTGAGCACAAATAATTCTGGAGCACATGAACGAGCTGCAAAAGGAGGTAGGACACATGTCATCCACCACTGTTTCTGCACCAGCACTTCTCCCTCACCTGCACTGCAACAGGTAGGGCTGCCTGGGTGATTCCTCATGACCCATTAATGGATGAGAAGACCCCGAAGCTTCATTCACAGCTCAGTTTGATATGGAAGTGAAAGCTGAAAAAGAATGGTGGCAACAATACTACCTCACTCAGAGGTGTCCTTGATAGACAAAGATGACTGGAAATCCCCCCAATGGGCTGAGCTTTGGGCAGTTTACAAGGTCATCCAGTTTATGTCAAAAGAAAAGTGACCCAGGGTAAGAGTATCATGGACTTACGGGCAGTGGTAAGAACTTGGCTGATTAGCCAAGGGCCTGAAAAAAGAAAGATAGGAATCTCAGGAACACAGATTTCCAGAAAAGAAGGATTACTTCTTCTCTAGAGAGCACAAAATGATTATAATCTACCAAGATTATAGTGTAGCTCACTCTCTGCCTGTCCAATCCTTCTTCCTGCCCTCCCTCCCCCACGTGTTGAAGCCAAGAACACAACTTAATAAATCTCCAGCTCAGAGTCTGCTCCCTGGGGAGCAAACATTACCTAAAACACTGAAATACTAACTTTGTTCTCAGCTGTATCCCCAGTGCCTACTTCTGCCTGACACATATTAGGTTCTTAATAAATATTTGTTGAATAAATGATTGAACCCCAAAGAGACTGATTTGACAAGGGCCATGACAGAACTATTTCTGAGTTCTGTACCCTTATGTAAATTCTTGACTTCCTGGCTCTAATGCAGGTCTCAGTAGCCTGAGGAAGACCCAAATGGTGAGGGTAAGAAGATCATTCTTGCTATGGTCAGTCCCAAATTTTTATGACTGCAAACACACACACACACACACACACACACACACACTAACTCAAATAGACTTACCAAAACACACATTTTTGTCTGCATTTTTGACAGCTAGACTGCATATTAATAATTTGTAAAATCATCAATAACTCAAACTATCATTATTAAAGAGAAGTTACTGGACTTCCATTCTCAGTAAATCATCTTAGAAAAAAATAGCATTTCTTAGAGAATTAGATTTTTTCACACACACAAAATATAAATTACATGTTGTCATTCAGAATTCCTGGCTTAAAATTTTCATGGATGCTCAAATGCAACACATCAGTAAAGTTGAAAACATGGTTCATATTGTAAAAACAATTCTTTTCATACATCCAAAAAATAGAAATATAAATTTTGTTAAAATATAAGTAGTGTTGCTTACAAAGTCATTCACCAAAGAGTAAACCAGAAGGGAGCTTAAAAAATGTTCTCGGTGAAATTAGATGTCATGCATAACAGCATCCTTCCTAAATGTGAGGAATTAACTACCTGCTTTTTGTCAAATTCTCTTTCTAACTTGCTCTCGTGTTCCACTTGCCTGAAAAGAGAGAGAACTGAAAGTTCTGCCTGCATCATTTGTAGGATATTGAAAATTCTAATTTTTATCAAAATAATTTCATATGTAGATGGGCCAAAACAACTGGATTGAGGAGAACAACTTTTTTTTTTTTTTTAAGATTGTATTTATTTGACAGAGAGAGACACAGTGAGAGAGGGAACACAAGCAGGGGGAGGGGGAGAGGGAGAAGCAGGCTTCCCGCTGAGCAGGGAGCCCGATGCAGGGCTCAATCCCAGGACCCTGGGATCATGACCTGAGCTGAAGGCAGACGCTTAATGACTGAGCCACCCAGGTGCTCCAGAAGAGAACAACTTAATAGAACTATGTTGACCTGATCTGGGTACAGGAAAGTACTAATGACTTCCAAAGTGCCCCAAACCTGTGGTGGCAGCAGCAGGAGCATGACTTGGTTTTCTCATGTACAACCTAGTCATCCGGACAATGAGGTGACAGCATTTTTTTTTTAATTTTATTTTATTATGTTATGTTAGTCACCATACATTACTTCATTAGTTTTTGATGTAGTGTTCCATGATTCATTGTTTGTGCATAACACCCAGTGCTCCATTCAGTACGTGCCTTCTTTAATACCCATCACCAGACTAACCCATCTCCCCCACCTCCTCCCCTCTAGAACCCTCACTTTGTTTCTCAGAGTCCATAGTCTCTCATGGTTCGTCTCCTCCTCCGATTCCCCCCCTTCATTTTTCCCTTCCTACTATCTTCTCTCTCTCTCTCTTTTTTAACATATAATGTATTATTTGTTTCAGAGGTGGGTCTGTGATTCATCAATCTCACACAATTCACAGCGCTCACCATAGCACATACCCTCCCCAATGTCTATCACTCAGCCACCCCATCCCTCTCACCCCCCACCACTCCAGCAACCCTCAGTTTGTTTCCTGAGATTAAGAATTCCTCATATTAGTGAGAGCATATGATACACGTCTTTCTCTGATTGACTTACTTTGCTTAGCATAATACCCTCTAGTTCCATCCACGTTGTTGCAAATGGCAAGATTTCATTTTCTTGATGACTGCATAATATTCCATTGTGTATATATATATATATATATACACCACATCTTCTTTATCCATTCATCTGTCGATGGACATCTTGGCTCTTTCCACAGTTTGGCTATTGTGGACATTGCTACTATAAACATTGGGGTGCACGTACCCCTTCAGATCACTACATTTGTATCTTCGGGGTAAATACCCAGTACTGCAATTGCTGGGTTGTATGGTAGCTCTATTTTCAACTTTTTGAGGAAGCTCCATACTATTTTCCAGAGGGGCTGCACCAGCTTGCATTCCCACCAACAATGTAGGAGGGTTCCCCTTTCTCCACATCCTCGCCAACATCTGTTGTTTCCTGACTTGTTAATTTTTGCCATTCTGACTGGTGTGAGGTGGTATCTCAGTGAGGTTTTGATTTGGATTCCCCTGATGCCGAGCGATGTTGAGCACTTTTTCATGTGTGTGTTGGCCATTTGTATGTCTTCTTTGGAAAAATGTCTGTTCATGTCTTCTGCCCATTTCTTGATTGGATTTTTTGTTCTTTGGGTGTTGAGTTTGATAAGTTCTTTATAGATTTTGGATACTAGCCCTTGATCTGATATATCATTTGCAAATATCTTCTCCCATTCTGTCGGTGTCTTTTGGTTTTGTTGACTGTTTCCTTTGCTGTGCAAAAGCTTTTTATCCTGATGAAGTCCCAATAGTTCATTTTTGCCCTTGCTTCCCTTGCCTTTGGCGATGTTTCTAGGAAGAAGTTGCTGTGGCTGAGGTTGAAGAGGTTGCTGTCTGTGTTCTCCTCTAGGATTTTGATGGACTCCTGTCTCACACTTAAGTGTTTCATCCATTTTGAGTTTATTTTTGTGTGTGGTGTAAGGAAATTGTCCAGTTTCATTCTTCTGCATGTGGCTGTCCAATTTTCCCAACACCATTTGTTGAAGAGACTTTTTTCCATTGGACATTCTTTCCTGCTTTGTTGAAGATTAGTTGACCATAGAGTTGAGGGTCCATTTCTGGGCTCTCTATTCTGTTTTTGTGCCAGTACCATATTGTCTTGATGATTACAGCTTTGTAATAGAGCTTGAAGTCTGGAATTGTGATGCCACCGGCTTTGCTTTTCTTTTTCAACATTCCTCTGGCTATTTGGGGACTTTTCTGGTTCCATACAAATTTTAGGATTATTTGTTCCATTTCTTTGAAAAAAGTTGGTGGTATTTTGATAGGGATTGCATTAAAGGTGTAGATTGCTCTAGGTAGCATTGACATCTTCACAATATTTGTTCTTCCAATCCATGAGCATGGAATGTTTTTCCATTTCTTTGTGTCTTCCTCAATTTCTTTCATGCATATTTTATAGTTTTCTGAGTACAGATTCTTGCCTCTTTGGTTAGATTTATTCCTAGGTATCTTATGGTTTTGGGTGCAATTGTAAATGGGATCAACTCCTTAATTTCTTTTTTCTTCTGTCTTATTGTTGCTGTATATAAATGCAACGGATTTCTGTGCATTGATTTTATATCCTGTCATTTTACTGAATTCCTGTATGAGTTCTAGCAGTTTTGGGGTGGAATCTTTTGGGTTTTCCACATAAAGTATCATATCATCGGCAAAGAGTGAGAGTTTGACTTCTTATTTGCCAATTCGGATGCCTTTTATTTCTTTTTGTTGTCTGGTTGCTGTGCCTAGGACTTCTAGTACTATGTTGAATAGCAGTGGTGATAGTGGACATCCCTGCCATGTTCCTGACCTTAGGGGGAAAGCTTTCAGTTTTTCCCCATTGAGAATGATATTCGCTGTGGGTTTTTCATAGATGGCTTTTATGATATTGAGGTATGTACCCTCTATCCTTACACTGTGAAGAGTTTTAATCAAGAAAGGATGCTGTACCTTATCAAATGCTTTTTCTGCATCTATTGAGGTGACAGCATTTTAATAGTCCACTATAGATGGTAGGTAGTAATTCATATATTCCAGTATTTGTGGTCTGAATCAATGCTAAATTTTAAGGTAATCTCTATCGTTGGTTCATCTTTCATTTATTTGTTTAATTGTTAAAGTAGTTGATCACATTTACTAGGTTATAAAACACATACTGTAAAAAAATGCTAAGGGTAGAAAGTTATAGTTCTTCCCCTTCCTTCCCCATTTCAATTCATACATCATCATTATGAACAGGCAATGTGGAGGGGGTAGAGGTGCATAAATATTTTTATATGCATTGATTTTTATATAAATGAGATCATAAAATCATCCCTAATAGTTCCTAATTAGGCATGACAGATGGGTATCCCTGAGACCACCATTTGGTAATTGCAAAACAGATATCATAAAAATACATAAAGAGAAAGAAAACTGCCTGATAGCAGCCGGATTCTCCTCGCTCCTCTACCTGGCAGTTTCATTAGGTTTGAGGAATTCTCTCAGGTCAAAAAGAAATTAGATGTGTGAACAAGAAATGTGACATTTTATTTCTAAACAATCCATCTGTAGAATCTGAATCTGATGTGAAATCCTGCTCAATTAAAGAACGAGTTAAATATAGTATTTTGCAAATAACAAACAGGTGTTGGTGAATATACTGTATGCTGGTTCTGTTAAAAATGCAAAACAGAAACAAAATATATGCTTAACTGCTTTAACTGTTTTGTTTCCTGAAACCATACATCATCTGGCTAGGTGATTGATGATATCATTTAAATTCAATTCCCCCCCCAAAAAAATAGTCCATTAGGTTGCAAATAAAATTGTCATATTTTCCACTTACAAAAAGAAAAGGTAGAAGATGAATAAATTAGTAGGCTAAGATCTCCCCTCAGGGAATCTTGCATTAAGACTTTTTAAAATAATGAGCAGTGTGGTGGAATCAACAGTGGCATCAGCACTAGGAGGTAACCTGGGGGAAATTGCTCAACCTCCGTGGGCTTCATTCTCCTCATCTATAAAGTGGGGGTAAAAAATCCAAAACCAAAACCCAGAAAGTTCCCCTCCACCAAGACCCCAAAATCAAAAGAAACTCAAAGGTTGTTTAAAAGGCCAGAATAAGATAGCAACCATGAAATGGCATTGTGAAACAAAATGGCATCATTAGTAATGGTTAATAATAAAATAAAATCTTGGCATCCCTCTTTGTTTTTATTTCATTTCCTCAGGAACCCCAAATCTAGAATATTTTTATTTCTCTTCTTTTTCTTAATTTGTAAGGGGAAGTATGAGTTTTGAGAAACTATCCCATTCCTCTAGATGTTACCTGTAAATGTAAAGTATAAGCATTTATCTAATCAAATCAACACATCTCTGAGGCTCTCATGTGTGCCTTGTGTTGCATCAAGTATTGGAAGGAGAGAAGAAATGCAGAGCCATGTTACTTTACAGGACTTTATGAAATAGAATCACATTAAGCAAAGCCTGCCTCCAGCATAGATGGTACTGAACATTTGAGTCATGCTTTTAAAAGGTCTGAAGCTTCTTTTTCTCTATCCACCTGTGTTGCTTCTATAGGTCCATCTCCCTGCCTTCCTATACAGGAGGCAGACCTATCTGGCTACATCAAGTGGGCTCCTTTGCCCTGGTCGAGTGCAGTGTAGCAAAGCCTTGCAGGCAAATGGGGGTGGGAGGGAGGGGGTGAAGTTGAGGTATTTTCTCAGCCCCCACCTGTGGGCTGGCTGTGTGCCTCGGCTGAAGGTCACAGCTTCTTCTCTGTTTCTGTTCTGGGGATTACTCCGATCTCCACCCTCGCTAATCTAGGAGTGTTAATGGTATCTGGGCACTGTTTTTCCATTTATGCTTTCCCTGCACCCTATGCACCTTTGGAAATATTCTCTTTAGTAGACTCTCCTCAAATTACTCAATGTAAATGCCCTTCTGTTTGCTGCCAAAACCCTGACCCATACCCCCTCCTACCCCCAACCTCCCATCCACCTCTACCTACCACCTACCCGTTCCCAATTCTAGGTAGTACTTGGTTTGGCGTCTCCATACCAGTGACATAGGAACTTGCAGACCTCTTAAAATACATGTATGACTTCTCAAGAGTTCCTGGATACCAGTGTGAAAAGCACTGGTTTATTCAGTATACCACCCCCACTTCCCAAAATAAGAACCCAATGCATTAACCCTTTCTCTGTCTAAAGAAATGTGATTCTTCTTAGAAAGAAGTCAAAATAACAATTATATGTTATCTTTTGTTTTTGTAATTTGTTATGTATTACAAAATTCTAATGGTCTACAAGACATAAGTTCTTAGGACTGAAAACAAAACAAAACAAAACAAAGAGTTGAATCCAGTGCTTTCATTTTATAAATGAACGAAGCAAAATTTAGAGAACTTAAGTGATTTACTCCAGGCCATACAACTTTCGTTGGCCAAAGCTACAATCTGCTTCCTGAGTCCTAACCCAATGTTATTTTTCTGCCAAACACCTTACCCAGCTTACACTATCTTATACAGAAAATAATGAGAAATAACATGTCATGTGCGTGAATAGGAAGACTTTTCTGAGAATTTGTTCCTAAAGGCAGGAAAGAAATTATGGAGTTTTGAGATATTAGAGCTAGAAGATACTTTCAGACTCTCCCTGAGTTGATAGGCAGAGAATCAGAGCCCTGGGAAAGATCAGTATCTTGTGCTCCCCATGTTCCCTGAAGTATTTCCCCCAACACTTTCAGGATCTCAAAGGGAACTTTGAATAATTTCATAGCCAGGGTGTCTCTATAAATCTGTTATTATTCACGATGATAGGATTTTAAGACTCAAAGAGGTAGTAAGATATGGAATAACAAAAAAGCAAAATATGCCATCTGATAGAAAACTTCTCAAGAGCTAACCTGTAAATTGAAATATGAGTTAGTTAGCAGCTCCTTTTATACTGGCTTGATGGTAGCTGACAAAGGCTCTCTGAAAGAAGACATCCTTGACCAGTGAACTTGCAAAGTGGTAATGCACTGTTCCATCAGTATGCGCCCTGGTGCAAACGTTTGTTTGCATGGGATGCCATCCCCCATGCAAAACATTCAAGATAAAGTTTTCAATGTCTGTCTGAGGAAGAAGCGACTGCCATTCAATCCACAGGAATACTTTCTCAGTGTCAAAAGATGCTATTAACACTGAGCTGGCATCATTTTTCATCTTAAAGAGGATATTAAATAAGCACAGTAAATTCATACAGGTGAGCCTCCATGTACTAGCCATAAAATAGCACATTGTTTGGGTTGAATTCTTTTATTAATGCTTATTCTGTGAGTCAATTGGCCAATAACTTTGCCAAATTGTTGATATCTATATTGAGGAAGGCCATGAAATTGAGGTCCATGGCCCCCACTCTGATAAAATCAGCTCCAATTTTCTTCTTCTGCCATTATCAGTGGGTACACTGGAATTTGGACAGACACCCTTGAGTTTTGTCCTTAGATGTCCCTTTCAAACAACCCCAGGCTACTCATCCCTTGTAGCCGGTCATTACCCTTTGCTCACCTCTAGAATAGAAAGACCTCTTTGAGCACAGGCATTTGCTCAGTCAGGTTAAGAGATGGGAGGAGAACGAAAAGATATCTCCAAATCAGAGACCCTATTGAGGAATTCATAGAT
This sequence comes from Halichoerus grypus, assembly GCF_964656455.1. Taxonomy (NCBI): domain Eukaryota; kingdom Metazoa; phylum Chordata; class Mammalia; order Carnivora; family Phocidae; genus Halichoerus; species Halichoerus grypus. Next base: position 125,126,274 of record NC_135716.1, on the reverse strand, counting down.
TAGGGCGGTGATTGGACTGGATGATCCCCAAGGTCCCTTCAAACCTTCTAATCTTCCGGTTTAGTACCGTAACATATGTCTCTGCTATGGTCTGCAGATTGATTACAGCTGAATGTAATCCACAGAGGTTTGCTACAGAATAATCTACACTTCTGAGTCTTTCTGCAAAACATTCCTGCTCTTCCTACCCCACTCTACCCTCCATCCCGAATGTCAGTGCTCAGACTTTGTGAGACTTCCCTAGCCAAGGGAGGGTTGGCAAAGGATGGCAGAGATTTCTCAGGCCTATTTGAAACCCCCCCAAATTCCTCCTTCTGTTTGAAACCCCCAAAACTGCCTGCAAAGCTAGAGAGAGTCCAGGAGTGCAGCCCATGGGTCCTGCTGGAATGTTTTACCCAGTTTAGTGTAGAGTGAGGGCCGTGAATTTATAGTCCTGGGTCTGAATCCTGGTAGAACCTTAGCCAACTGACTAACCTTTCTGAGAGTCAGTGCTTTCATCTAGAAAACTGAATACAGATATTTACCCTGAGGGGTGAATGAAGGGTTAAAAGAGATACTACATGAGGCTTGCATTGAAGTTCAGTTTTAGCCCTAGGGTTTAGCCAAAATCTGGCAGTCAACTTCAACATTGGCCTTGATCTTTAGAAGGGATCATAGACAATTTACCTACATCATCATCATTTCTGGCATCCCCCACCTTGAGAGTGATCAATGATTGTGTGTTCTCATCAGTTACACAAGATCAATATGACACACAACAAGACTGGTAATAAGAGGCATAAGGAATTCTATTCAGACGCATCATTAATGTATGAATATTCACCTTCTAGTATAGGGAAATTATTCCTGATTCTGCTTTATTTTTCTACCTCGTCCTTATGACTACCTGCCTGAATAATATAACAACATTTATGTGTCTTTTATAAATTGTCCATCTCCCTAACCATAAGTAAGCTACACCCCGGCAGAAATTTCATTTGTTTTGTTCCCTGCAGTATCCCAAATGCCGAGTACAGTGCCAACTCCTTCATAGGTATGCAGTAAATTATTGTTGAATGAATGAATATGCAGCAGGTTCTAATCTCTATCCTCATTCTCAGGTATGCAGGAACAATCATTTTCTTTGTTTTTCTATAACTGAACTGAGCTGCTCTTCACCAGATTAGCAATGTGGGATTCAGCTCCATTTATCTTTTTCTTTCTTTCTTTCTTTCTTTCTTTCTTTCTTTCTTTCTTTCTTTCCTTCTTTCTCCTTCTTTCTTTCTTCCCTTTTTTTTTTTGAAAGAAGGAGTGAGCACAAGCTGGTGGGGAGGGGCAGAGGGAGAGGGAGAGTAAGAATCTTAAGCAGATCCCATGCTCAGCATGAAGCTTGATGCACGGTTAAATCTCACGACCCTGAGATCATCACCTGAGCTGAAATCAAAAGTTGGATGCTTAACCGACTGAGCCACCCAGGCGCCCCTCAGCTCCATTTTTCTATGATGGGGTCATCCATCATCCCTATGGTCTGGGGCCTTACATAGTATCAAGGCATTGGAGGGTGAGCACCACATCCTCCAGCCATCTTTCCGTGTTAAGACCCACAGAAATAGGCCCTCTGGTCACCTCTGAGTTATTTCTCCTACTCCCCCAGATCTAGATGTGCTCTCTCTGCTACTTCTGGCCTCTCCTGGACACATAGGAATCATTTTGTAGCTCCCATGCCATACTAGAATTTAGGTGAATTCTGAGTATCTAAGGTTCATTCTGCCTATACATAATACTGTCACTTCTCTTCTGGAGCCTTCTCACCTACCCAGGACTCTACCCAGGAGAGGGCTAACAGACCCTCTGTTTTCAGATCCCACAAAGCTAGCTGCATTTTCCAGTGGCCCCACCCCCTTGGCCTGGGGCTAGGCTCAGAGAGCAGGGCACACAAACTTCTTAGGGATTCATTGGTGCTTCTTGTCTGACTATCTCCTATCTCCAGTGACAAAAATTTTGTCTTCATTGGACAGTCTGAGAATCTTCTCAGAGCCTGTACTTTTGAAGTTCAAAAGTCAGCAAAACAATTCCCTTTTCTCTGCTCTGTGTAGTTACCTTCTTCTTCTAAGCCAGTGAACACAAACTTCAGTTGGTCAAAACATGGGAGAAGGGTCAAGGAATAAGAGGAAATATGAGGAGGAAGCAATTATTTAGCATTTCCAAACCATCATAATGTGCTCACACACACACACACACACACACACACACACACACACAAATACACACAGTAAATAAAAAAATACCAGCCCAGTTGTTTCAGCCTCTCAGTGAAAATCTCCAGCCTTCTCTTATTTAGGAAATGGTAGATCAATCTACATAAGAACTCTCAAACCCTCTTTTTAATAAACTAGTCTAGGTAATGCCAACAATATATATAAATAGACCAAAGAGCCAAACTTTTAACATCTGGGCACCATATCAGGTGGCAGGCCCCCTGCTCATCCTCCCCAACCTGCTAAATTCTAAGAAATCTTTCCTGGTTCTCCCCTTCTCCCCCCACAAAAAACAAAAAAAATGTCTCCAGTCCCTCTTTAGGGTCCCTCACTGTATCCTATTGCATTAAGTCATTTAAGTTAGGCTGCAAGTCATAGCAAACTCAAAAGAACAGAGGCTTAAACAAAAATATATTTACTCCTCTCTCATGTAAATGAAATTAGAAGGCAAGACACTCAAAGCTGGAAGCTGGCCTCACTATTACCAAGGATCTAGGTTCAGCGGTAAATCTGCTCTGCTGCCACACTGTTCTGTCCTCACGTGACTTTCACCTCAGGTCCAAGCTGGCTGTTCCAGCTCCAGCTCCCACATTCCAGATAGCAGAAAAAGAAAAGGAGGCAATAAAGGAATGTCCCTTTACCTCCAGGAAACATCCAGACATTACACACAGAACTTATTATCTCCCATTGGCTGTAACTTAATTGCAAGGACACACCGACCAGTAAATGGAGTTTGTGAAAGAGTATTTTAGCTGAAGGGCAATGTCCCCAACAAAGACTTGAGGTTCGTTCTTTTTTTTTTTTTTTTTTTTGTAAAAAAAAAAAGAAAGAGGAATGGCTAGATACTAGAAGGCATCTAGCAGTTTCTTCCACTCCTTCTTGTGAAACAGTTACCACACTGGTTCACTTGTCTTCTCAAGCAGATAGCAAGTTCCTTGAAGAAAATAAATAAATAAAATAGTGTCTCATTCATATTTCTTTCCCACATTCTCGCCCAGGGCCTGACTGGAGTTACACTCGATAAATGTTTATTAGTAAAGGAGAATTCAAAGCACCTGCAATATACCAGGTATTTGATAGATGTAGTCTCTAGTTCTTAATTAAAATACAAAGCAAAACCCAATAAAATTATGTTTAAGAAGACCCTGTTTCCATTCTTATAAAAAATAAGAAACAGGTTCAGAAATATCAAGTTACTTACACAAGATCTCAGATCCTGTGAGTGGCAGTGGTTGGACTTAAAGAAAACATTGCCTGACTCCAAAGTTGTACTTTTTCTGCTATGTGGGCTCCCCTACCTGCTGCTTCTAGGGTTCCCCCCGCCCCTGTCACTAATGTGACAGTCAGGGAGGCAACACAAGTTTCTAAACCTCAGCTTAGTGACCTGTATCAGGGCCACTCCAGTGGACAAAATGACTAGTAAGAGCAATGCATCCTGAGCTCTTGAGGGGGAAAGGGAGAAGCATCTCTTTTATTCACCATGAAAACCCTTCTCTGTTTGATCTTGCATGTTACCAATACTCCAACCATTCCTTAACGCCAAGTCCTATGCCAAGGACCAGCTGATAAGACCATGTTCTGCCCTGCCTTGATGACTGCTTATTTCCTTTGCATGGAGTTTTGCTCATCCTAGTATCTTGAGATGAAGAGGGACCCAGTACCTGGACCACCAAGACTGATGCTTAGAGTCCATTCTTATCCAAGATTTCTGCCCCACTTGGAGAGACTCTGATTGCTATCCTTGGCTCTCACCATTGCTATGGTCACAAAAATATAGATCCTCCCGGCCTCCTACTCTCCATCTTGATAGTGCCTTAAAATAGCTCACTATCTAAAAATCTATTCCCTCAAATCCACTGATTTAGTATATTCTATTTCTAATAATATAACACAAATTATGTCCAAGCATATGTAACCACATAATTATATCTTTATAAACCCTCTAACCAAATACATTTTATATGCTTATTAATTAAACTAATACAATTCCCAATAAAATTTCATACCAATCTATATTACATATCACATCACACTTTTTTGCCTTTCTAACAGAGAAATTCTTGAATATATTTAGCATATGACTATACAACTAGAATTAGTCACAGATCAAGATTAGAATGTAAGATCTTTGGAGGAAAGGACTAACTGAATGTCTTCAATGTCTATATTCTCTGGTCCTCTCCTTGCCATGCAACATATCAACTATCACTTATTCCTGAGATCCATGAGGAATAGCAAAGTCTAGCATCAGTGAATCAGGGCCCAGCTCTAAATGTTCATTGGATGATATTCAGCAGCAAATTACAATATTATAAATATAAACAATATTATAACCTTATGATATAATATAATGCAGAGTGCTTTTCCTTCTGAAAACAATTTGACTTAGGAAAAGAAGGTTTTGTTCATGTGTAGGTCCTACGTTTTCTGACCAAGCCAGGTGGTAATGAATGACAGCTTAAGAACATTTTTCTTACCAGAATGGTGAACTGCCCACCCAAGGGTGGACATTTCTCATTTTCCCCAGGAAGTGTTCATGGGCGCCCTGCCATGTTCTGACCAAAACTTCGATTAGTGTCAGCAAGGGACAAATCCAAATACCACTGGCATCCCCTGGGCACAGAGTTGAGACACAAATCTCAAGGGCTTTCGAGTTCCTGAAATCTGGAATAGGTCTGGAAATCCTAAATTTTAAAAGAAGAATTTGAAACCATAAAAACAATTTCACTTTACCTAAATTCAAGAAATAGGTATTGAGTGCCTACTACGCACTCAAAACAATACTAGGTACCAGAAACACATAGATGGGAAGACACACTTCATACCCTCAATGGGTTTACAGACTACAGAGGGAGATAGAGCTACCCATAATTAGCATTAATGCATGTCATCCTGTGCCATGCATTCCAATAAAGGCATAAGAATAATAACAAGAACAAGAATAAAAATACAAATACAAATACAAACACAAACACAAGAATGGCTAATATTTGCTTAATGCTTACTGTGAGCTCTAAAGGCATTCTCTCATATATTCCTCATGGCAACCTATAAGGTGCAAGTCAGGACTCTCCATTTTGCAAACAAGGAAATGCTATTGAGATGAACAGAACAACAAACTCTGCCTTCAGGCACTGAGAAAGGCTTCATGGAGGAAGTAACATTTGTTGGGATCATCAAATCTGGTTCCTGGTATAGTCCCCAGCAGGCAGCAATGGAACTTCATAATAAAGTCACTAATAGAAATTACATACTGGGGGATTTCCGATGCAATTGCTAATGGGGAAACTGCTTCTACTAGATGACTAAATATGTTGTTCTGGGTCATTAAAATTGTATTATGCATATGCTGAGGTTGGGATTAGCTAAAACATTATAGAGGGCTGCTAATCTGATCACTAGACCATGTTCAGTAAATTTGTTCAGGGATGAGCCAAAGTTAAAAGTATAAAATCCAGCTGTAAATAAGGAAATAATTGGACTGCCTGCATCAGTTGATGGGAGTCTGTGGCCAGCTGGAAGCTTTTTAAAAATTTATTTTTCATGAAATATTTCATACATTCAAAAAGTATGTCTAGTGAATAGCTAAGGTATAAAGAATGATTAAGCGAGCATCCGTATGCCCAAGCCAGCCTAAGAAATAGCAAATTACTAATTCTGGCAAAGCCCCTGATATCCTTCCCCATTAGTTTTTCTTATTTCCTCCCTCCCCACCAACAATTACGGCTTTTTAAGATAGTTTTATTCCATATGCAGGTAATCCAGAAATATATGCTACTCATTTTTGTACTTTTGAAATTTATTAAGTAGAATCCCACTCTGTGTGTCCTTTCGTGATTTACTTTCTTTACTCCATATAATGATTTTGGTTCTCATCATGTTGAAGCATGAAGCTGCATTCAATCATCTTCACTTCTACATGGTGTACAAATTATTGATCCATTCTCCTGTCCATGGACATTTGAATAGACATTTGTGTAAACACAGTATGAATATTTTTATACCTTATGCACATGAGCAAGCTTTTCTCTATATACGTATACCCCTAAGAATGAAATTTCTAGTTATGGGGTATGTTTTGTTCAAGTTTTAAGAAGAATGTCAGGGCGCCTAGGTGGCTCTGATGGTTAAGCATCTGCCTTCGGCTCAGGTCATGATCTCCAGGTCCTGGGATCGAGCCTCACGTCAGGCTCCCGGCTCAGCGAGGAGTCTGCCTCTCCCTCTCCCTCTGCCTCTCCCCCTGCTCATGCTCTCTCTCTGTATCAAATAAATAATAATAAAAAAAAAAAAGAATGTCAAATAATGTTCCAAAGTGGTTGTACTGATTTACACTCTCACATTCTCATCAGGTCTAACATGGTCCAACTTTGTCAGTCTAATGGGTGTAAGAAAGAAATTCGGTGTAGGTTTAATTTGGGTTTCTCTGGTTACTAATCAGGTGAAATATTTTCATATATTTACTAGCATCAGGGGTACTTGTTCTGTAGAATGTCTTTTTCATGTCTTTTGCCCATTTTCTTTTAGGTTTTTTTTTTATCTGCCTACTGATATACCTAAAATGTTGTGTTAATATAACCAAATTTATTTCCTTTCTTTTATAGCTTCTATCTTGTGTGAACTGTTTAAACATACTTCCCTGAGGTAAAGATTTTATCCTATATTCTCTTTTAGAAGCTTTAAACTTTTTTTCACTTTTAAACTTTTAATTCACCTGAACTAGATTTGTTTAGAATACGCAGCAGAGACCAAATCTGACTTGTTTCCACAGGGAACGAATTGTCCCAACACCATTTCTCTGTATAGTCCCATCTTCCCCCTGAGTCTGCGATGTGAACTCTGTAAAGTCAGGCTTCTATATGGGGCGGCTCTATTCTAGGCTCTTCATTCCGTTTAGGTGATCTTTGTGTAGCCATCCACCAAACTAACAGAAAGCTTGACAACAAATCCTTACAGCTGGTAGGTCAGTTCTCTTACATTTTTTTTTTTTTTCAAGCTGTTCTTGGCTGTTTGTTTGCCCTTTCCTCTTTCATATACACTTAGATGCTATCTACCAAGTTTCATCAAGAATTCAATTGCTATTTTAACAGATCAATTATGGAAAACCTGATCACCTTATCTAGAAACATGTCGTGTCTCCATTTATTTAGGTCTTCTTTAATGTCTTTCAATAAATCGTGTGCTTTTCCACATAAAAAGCTGATGTCTTTTGTTACATTTTTTCCTTGGTATCATATTTTTAAATGTATTTTACAGAAATTAAACAATACTTTATAACTATTGGTTGCTATTGTGTGGCTATGCAGTTGATCTTATATCTAGCAATCTTGTTAAACTCTCATGATGTGTGTATGTGTATACATGTGTACTCTACTTGGACAACTTCCATGTCATCTCTGAATAATTAGTTTTGCTTATTTCTTTCCAATCGTGGCAACTTTTATTTCTTTTTCTTACCTTACTTCAATGGCTAGAGCCTCCAGTACAATGTTGAATAAAAGTTACAACACTTGGCTTCAAAAAAATGGGATAAATCAATCACCTTCCTGCACAGGAGCCATGCTAACCTACTTGGACTCACTCCATTGTTAGTGTATGAGCTGCCAGATGGAGACACAGCTAAGGTCTGCTCTCCCAGGTGGTGGGTGGCCCCTCCTGGGTGGACATGCAGGGACCCCAGGAGATGATTGCTTTGGCAGCTCTGCTTTCCAAGGAGGTACTGTTTCCAAGGCAATGAGTTCCAGTTCCTGGACTGGAATTAGCCGTTGGACCATATCTCCCTCTAGCCCCCCTCCTTGAATAAAATCTTCATCCCATAAGCAGCCATGCCATTTGTCTGTGTTTTCTCACTTCAACTACCTTGAGAAGTGAAGCATCACTTCTGCCACAAGGTGAGGAGTAGGAGGTCCCAGGCAAACAGCCTGTCAATCCTCCCGAGGATCAAATTTGCATTAGGTATTAATACATCTGATTATCTTGCTAGCCCCAGATGTGTCACCTTTATTACCTAAGTAACCAAGTGAATGCGCTTGGGCCTTTCAGCATGCAGTCTCTTGCCTTTCCTTCTAAATCCCTATTAGACAAATTGGAATTTCAGCAGCCAGGGACAGATTTGGGTCCACGCTACTTTTTCCTGGCTTATTAGAGTGAAATTGAGCATTGCAGTTTAAACTCCAGTCGGTATATAATTTATTGCATACACGGGGACGCTGAGAGTGAAGAGGGTGCTAAGTAGAGAAGATGCCTGAATGCAGGCATAACACGGGCTCTCCTAAAAAACCCAGACTAGCCACCCACCGCAGCTCTCCTCCTTTCATAAACGCCATTCCTTTCCGCAGCTCCTCTCCCCGACAACGTGTCCTCCTGTCAGGTGTTGTCCTTCATTCACACGTCTCTGGGTTCTACCTTGTGAGGGATCCACCCAGCCACCAACCAACCTGCCAGGCCACAGCAAGCTGGGAAGCTGCCATGAGGTACAGATTAAGTACCCATTGAAAATGATTTGAAAGAAACTCCGACTGACTCGAATGTTGTGCTCCAATCCTTTGTAGTGTTGCAGATAAGGCTCTAATCTTCTCATCTATACTTCTCTTTCCAAATTACATTACCCAAATGTCCTGTTACAGTGGATGGCATACATTACTTAACACATACATACACACATATACCATAAATGATGTATTTGTCCTTCATTGGGGAAATTTGCTGTAAACAGCACCACATCAAGTTGCTCTTGGGGATGTGTTTTGTGCTTTATTGGTGACACTCAGAGGAAAGCATTTCAGTTATTTTTCAAAAAGCATTTAAATGGGCTTCTAGCTTATTCTGCCAGCCTGACAGGACTGCTGGGCATCTGTCTCCAAACGCCTCTGCCACAAGCCAACATCATTCTACACCAGAGTTATCACTTATTAATTGCATTTTAATTGGTTTCAACTATTACCAGCTAACAGAAAGAGATGACCATCAAGTGCAGTAGGTATGAACTTGAAAGAGAATGGAGTAGGAAGTACTCCAATTGAAGAACTGGCTCATCTGAAACAGATAATGTAAGCTCCACAAACCACATTTCCAGATACTTCAGATAGTCTCCTAATGGTCTTCAGTTTTAGATTTGCATAAGCAATTTCAAAATGTATCTATAAAGAAAGATGGATCTAAAGAGCTGGATTCAAGACCACCAAGTCTAGGGCGCCTGGGTGGCTCAGTTGGTTAAGCGACTGCCTTCGGCTCAGGTCATGATCCTGGAGTCCCAGGATCGAGTCCCGCATCGGGCTCCCTGCTTGGCAGAGAGTCTGCTTCTCCCTCTGACCCTCCCCCCTCTCATGTGCTCTCTCTCTCTCATTCTCTCTCTCTCTCTCAAATAAATAAATAAAATCTTAAAAAAAAAAAAAAAAAGACCACCAAGTCTAGCCTTGCCGGTACATGGAGAAGGAAAAACTCATAAAAGAACAAATGACAAAAATAATGAACATTTATTGAGTTCCTACCATATGCCAAGTTCTTATCTTCTCAAGAGCTAAACAGTTATTATCTCATTTAAGTTTCGTGCCCCTACGATGTAGGTACAATTGTTATCTCCATTTTACAGATGAGAAAACTGAGGAACTTGCTTGAGGTCCCAATCATACAGTGATAGAACTGGGATTTGATTCCAGAGAGGTGCCCTTATACCCCAGTATACAGTACGTCTTGCTGTATGTATGTGTTAAGTGCCAAACTTTCGAAGCTGGCCTTCAGAATCTCTTGCCGCCTTTTCCTGCAGATTCACTCGGCATGCCTAAGACATGATTTTACCCATGCCCCAGGACTATAGTAACATACGAACTTATTTACTCATCCACACATCGATTCATCCACCAAAAATACATACTGCTACAGCTATTCAAAGAAGGGAGTCTCACTTTCAGACTGTGATAATAAAGGAGATTTCACAGGTGAGGCTACAGTTGACCTATTTCTTCTAAAAGTGAGAACAGTAATCTTTCCAAGTTAGAAGAAATAGAATGTGACACGAGGCAAGGTTTGGAAAGCATAAGGATTGCTTAGGAAATATGGTGGTCCAATGTGGACACAGCATAACACACTGTGATAGGAAATTCATTTGGGAAGTTGGGCTGGGCCAGTTCATAGAAGTTATCAGATTAATCCAGGCAGCCACACACATCTCAGAAAGAGGGATAGTTCCATGAAGTCAGGAACCATGACATTCATCTTAGTGACCCCCCTCTCCTATACAAGGCATTGCGTGGTGTCTAGCTCATTATAGACACTTATAAATATGCTAAACCTATAAAGGACTGAAGTGTCAGTTTTCCCAAAGCAATATGCCTTTTTAAAAAACATAGATCAAAACCTTAAATGAAAGAAAGTGCATTCAAGTGGTGTAGTGGGGCTCACAAAGATGATAGAAAAGAATTTTAGGAGCTAGCAGCATCTCGCCAGAATTCCTAAAATTGCATGAACTAATAATAACTAACATTTTTTGTGCTTATGTTATGTGCCAGCCAGTGTGTTCAGTGTTACATTTAGCATCTCATTCAACCTCGACAAACCTTATGAATATAATAAACTAATATACCCAGTGTCCTTTTGGGGATATTAGGAGCCGTTAGTAATCTCTGTCACATTAAACTAAAATTAGTGTGTAACCAGAAATTATAGAAGCCTCTAATTCAGGATTATCCCAAGTCTGACCACTCTTCAAGGCTTGGCAACACTGGAAACCTTCTGCATGAGCATACACATAGTTAACATCCGCACTATTTAGGGGAACAAATAGAATATCATTAGTGTTGTCTTGAATTATCAGGGTTTTCGACAAATGCTATGCTTGCTTTTGAATTACTATACTTTATTAGCTTCATTATTTTTACTTCAATTTTTGTGAGTTAATAATTTTAAAATTAGTAATGACTTTTCTGGGGGGCCTATAATTTTTCAGGAACTAACATGGAAGAGCTTGAGTATAGTGTTCATTATTCTGTTCTCCAATTTTTTTTTTACCATAGAGTATTTTTTTTACACTAGAAAGTGGGAATGGGTAAGATAAATGAATCAAAGAGTCTTTGGTCCACCTAAGCAGGTATCTAAAAACAAAAACAAAAAAAACTTACCTAAAAGAAGAAAGCTAAGTAAATATTGTCCCCCATTCCCCCCTTTTCTCAGAGCTGACATCTCTAATCAGTTATAAGATGCAGATTCAGAATCCTTCTTAACCTTGTATTCCAGAAAGCATGTGGGCAAAGGAGTCGAATCTTATTTGCAATCTGGAGTATCCTCTAATCTTAGATTAGAAAAAAAAATCTGCAACATAATTACTGGTTTAAGTCATTGTTTTGGCGGGCACATTTAGGACTATCTGACACAATCAACATCTTCACTCACATAGCCATTTTAGGCATCAGGCTAAGGCTTTAGACATTGTCTCCTTTAGTTCTCACAATAACCAAAAGAGGCAAGGACAACTAATCCCTACTTTGCAAGAGTTTCAAGTCTCAGAAGTGAATCATATTTCCAAGCTACTGACTTGATAATCCCCAGATCCTAACAGCTAATGGAATCTCAGTCCTTGGACAGAGGAAGGAGTCCCTAGAAGAATATTCTAGAAAATTTTCCAATAGCAAATATGTAAGTGATCCAGAAGAAATGTGAATGCAAGTGCAATCAACAAAATATATTCATAAAGGATAAGGAGGCTGTGTAGTGGAAGTTTTTCAAGACAGACAAGGTTAGAGCTGAAATTAAGCCTCTAGATACAATATAGATTAAGAACAGAAATATTCTGCAGGAGTGTGCATTATGTCAGAGAACGGGACAGGTACTTTCATCAGACTTAATTGCCACCATTGGGAGGTTAGTGTTATTAGCCCCTTCTACAAAGAAGAAAAATAATAATCAGCAAAATTAAGTTCCTTTCAAAAGTCTCACCACTAGGGATTCAAAACAAACCCGCGTTGCCTGAATCCAAAGCCCACATTTAGGACTGGCCAAGGTCTGTGGCAGACTCAAGAACCTAATGTAAGCAACGCTTAGGGTTAAGTATTGAGGAAGAAAACAGTGTTATCCACACATTTGAACACTGTCTTATCCAATAGCTTTTTATTTTAAGCAAACATGTCTTCTCTCTAGTAGGGCAAACTCTTATCCTTTCTCACCCAAAGTACAGGTGCCATTTACTGCATTGTATTGTCATCAGACAAATCATGTTAGGGATTATTTCTGCTCAAGACTTGCCAGGGAAAATGCAGCAGGAAATGTCACCTTTCCATTTCTCATCTTAAAAATGACAACTTTAAATAAGAACCGAAATGCATGCAGGTAAACCCATCTGTGCTGAGCACAAAAGTACACAGTCTTCAGGTTGAATTATGTCAGCATTTAAGCTTTTTGAGTCAGATGGCCAGCTTTGCCAAATTATTAATGTGTTGGGTATTTTTATTTTCTCTTAGAAAGAGACAATTTAAGAAGGAAGTTCTCACTCTTGCCTCCTTAGAATCTTACATTTAAATCTAGGGTTTCTCAATGGCTCAGATTTTCCTGGCATTTTGAAAGCAGTCTGAGTTAGAGACTGTACCTTTTTTCCTTCTTGTGCTTCATTGAAAACATACTTTCCTATTAATCCACTAATCATTGGGCAGCTCCCAAAATCAACTATGCTTTTTTATCTTCCCCATCCCCCTAGGATAATAACATTGGCTAAACTTCATTGAAATCTCACTTTGTTGATGTTTACAGACACTGCAGGGAAGTAGAAGACCACTATGAGTGTCAGGATTGGGAATCTGTTAATTTTCTGATGGCTCATTTTGCCTAATTAAAAGAAATTGAGGACAGATATCATTCTCTTCATAAAGTATTTCTCTAAATGGAGTACAACTTATACACCAATAAAATGTTTGTAAATTTCTCCTTTAGCAAGCAAATGAAAAATATAATTAATTTTATATGTATTTAAAGACTATATTGCTGGATTTTTATTCTAGTTTGATAGTTAAAATAATAAAGACCAGCTTTTCAGAGTTATTCGTCAAGACTTCCATTTTATGTCATGCATAATAAGGCTTAAAATTAGGAGCTTAAATGTAAAAACTAGACTCAAACATAATTACCCAACTTCTTATCCCCTAAATAAATACATTAGTTAATTTTTTTTCTTGTCACGAGGAATAATACATGCTTTTTGGAAAAGTTTTGCTAAAAACAAAATAAAAAATAAAATTCACCCATAGTCTACCATCCAGAATTAAGCTCTGCTAATATTTTAATGTAGATATTCCTGTCTTTCATCTTTTCATATGAATTAAAATATAATGTATTCATTGGACGTGGGCAAAGGAAACCTAATGAAAGAAATTAATGCAAAAGGTGGAGATTTACAATAAGGATAGTAGGATGTCTCCCTGAATTCATAAGAAGGTCTTAGAAACAAACACACTGCAGGGAATTAGGAAAATCTGTTCTCTCCATCCTTCATCTCTGTTTCCTCAGCCTATGGCAGAAAATGGCAAGGACCAACATCCTGTGATTTTTAAATCTTCTCTATTCAAGTAAGCATCCAGACTGAGACTGGACATTCTGGATCATAATCCCAAATCTCCCTGGGAAGAGAATAAGAATTCTTTAAAGAACCCATCCTGATTCAATCAGCCATGGACGGGGCATGCTTACATTCCATAAACATGGCTGCCTTCAACCTATCAGCATGTTTGAGATGAAGAAGGGCAGTAACCAGAAGAGAGGAATCACGTAAGCTGGCAAGACAGCCACAGATGTCCACTAGGAGTAGTTTTAATAGTTTTATTTTGCAAAAGTGCAAATAAACCATACATACTGTTTTATAACTCCTCCTCCTCACTTGATGCCTGTTGGCTAACGTTCAAATGGGCTTCCTTTATTCCCTCTTTATTTTGGTTATCAATTAAACTTTCTCTGCATGTTTATTTCCCTGATACAGCACTTCTCAATCTCTCACATTATGGCACACACACATGGAAAATAATACTTTTGCTGCATAGTCAATAAACTGGAGGCAATATAAGGGGATCTATAGGACTTGGAGCAAAATATATTTTCTTTATATTATGAAATTACGATTAAAAAGTAAAATAGGAAAAAAGTAAAATCGAGGAATATATTGAATATTGGATATGTATAAAGCTTCCAAATAAAATACTCTCAAGGTGTTTAATAAAAACTTGAACGTGCATCCACTCTTTTATTTATATCAGATTTTATGCTTGAAATAACTACACAAAATCCCTGATAAAGAATCTGTCATGGTGGAGCACCGGGGTGGCTCAGTCATTAAGTGTCTGCCTTCGGCTCAGGTCATGATCCCAGGGTCCTGGGATCGAGTCCCACATCGGGCTCCCTGCTCAGCAGGAAGCCTGCTTCTCCCTCTCCCACTCCCCCTGCTTGTCTTCCCTCTCTCCCTGTGTCTCTGTCAAATAAATAAATAAAATCTTAAAAAAAAAAAAAAGAATCTGTCATGGTGATATTTTCAAGTTCTTTATAGGCACCATCAATGAGAAATTTTGTTTGCACAAGTTGGTGATAAAAAAAATTAAGGTATTTTTACAATTATGCAAGAACGTACACATTTAAATTATATTTAAAGAAACTAACAGCTCTTCCTTTTTCTTTTTTGTGTTAATGTAACATTCAAATGTATTGTGATGATATGAATGGATTTTGAGTCCATTGAATTTTTTTCATATTATTTCAAAATTATATATATATATATATACACACACATATATATCATAGATGTATATATGGCAATGTTCTAATTTTCAGGATGAGCATATAATCTTGGAGAGGTCATCCTGAAGATAGTTAAGTTGCCACTAGAAAGGCACTCCACCGGGCGCCTGGGTGGCTCAGTTGGTTAAGCGACTGCCTTCGGCTCAGGTCATGGTCCTGGAGTCCCAGGATCGAGTCCCACATCGGGCTCCCTGCTCAGCAGGGAGTCTGCTTCTCCCTCTGACCCTCCTCCCTCTCCTGCTCTCTGTCTCTCATTCTCTCTCTCTCAAATAAATAAATAAAATCTTTAAAAAAAAAAAAAAGAAAGGCACTCCACCACAAATGGACAGAAGCTTCAGATATGCATGAAAACAGGAAGCCAGGAAGCCACCACACTGGACCAACCTCAGCTGTAGTTACCACAGTATCCCCCCAACATTATCTTGTTAACCCCAGCTGCCGAAAGGGATATCCAGGTACGACAAGTACCTCCTTGCCCTTGCTCTGCACTGCGTAGTGAGCAGAATGCAAATGAGAGATGATACCCTGCCAGCCTGTGGGAGCTCGGGAGCACACCATCTGACCATGCCACCCTTCAGGGAGTTCTGGATGAGGCTGCTCCAAGTCCAGCCTTAGCCCCAGGCCTGCCCAGCCACGCACAGTCAGAGATCATTATCTCTTGGCTCGTCTGTAACCCATCCCATCCATAGCACCTTGGCGAAAGTTGTGCTCGAATGACATGGAAGTGTTATTCGCCTTATTCTACTAGTGCTGTGGTTTTCCAGTTCTGTTCTGTGAGCTGCAGTGTTTTGTTGCATGGCCTCAGGCCCCCTTGTGGGTGAAAGTGCAGCCCGGGGCTTAGAGCTTTGAGTTTTGGGCTCTGCCTCCACCACAGTAGTCTTCACCGGTACCTCTGTCATACGCAGGGGTGTGGGTAGGGGTGTGGGGAGAGGGGAGGATTTCAACTGCTAAAAACAAAGAGGGTTTCACCTACAATTTCGGTGCCCATCTTTAGAATGTTTGAAAAACATACATGAAGATTATATATATTTCTATCAACATCACGCATGTAACAGTATAAAATGCAACCTCTCGTACAATGTGCAATTCTGCCCTGCTCTTTGCCACTCAGTCTTTGTTAAAATAATCCAGGGTTTTAGATCTCAATCTTTTTAATACACTTTGACATTACATATCTTCTCTTTCCCTTTATTTTTGACATTTGCAGTAACTTTCCTAACTATATTAGCAACAGTAATCTAAATTTAATGCTATTTCATTGGTTCCATCTTCCACTACATTTTCTTTTATAAATCTTCCTGATTTCTAAATGTTTTATTGTGATTAATTTCTTGGTTCACTGGAGCACTTATTCAGTTCTTTTTGTTTTGTTTTGTTTTGTTTTGCAGGAAAGGTACACAGAGAATATGCTTTCTCAAGTCTTGCACTTTAGAGATTGTTTTCCTCTATCTTCCCATATGAAGACTAATGGGGCTGTGGCTAGAATTCTGGAAACGCAATATTTTGCCCCTTGAAATTCTGTGGACAATGTCCATTGTTTTCTGCCCGTGTCCATTTTTAAGAGAATTCTGATGTCAATTCTTTTCCTTTGTAATGGATCTGTTTCATTGCACTGAGAAATCATTAAATTAAAAAACTTTGCCCTGATATATCTAGTCATTCTAATTATTTCAACTCTAAGATTTAGGTTTTTTTCTCCACTTAAAAAATTTTTCTTTGACTATCTCTTTGATTGTTACTTCCCTCCACCGATTGTATCCTCTCCTGAAAGCATTTCATTAAACGACATCAGCTCACCTAGATCATGTCGCGTGTCTTTTCTCTCATCGTTTTTATTCTTTTATCCCTCTCCCTTAGTATCTTGAGCCAATTTATCAAGTTTACTACTCATTCGTTAATCCCGTTTCCTTCTGTGGTCAATTCACTGTCTGCTTCCTCCACCGCGTGAATTCAGAGTTGATGTTTTTCATCTCCAAGAAATAGTTTTTTGCTTTTTTTTTTACTTTCAGACTCTTTCCTTTTCAGGACTGCCTGCTTTTTCATCACAAATGATCCTTCCTCCCGTAATTGCCCTGGTTCATTAGCATGCCCACTGTCTTTGAGCTGCTGTTCCTTCTTCCCACACCTCCAGCAAGTATTCTCTGTTTGTCCAGCATTGAGAGGTCAGGCAGATTCTGCCACGGAGAATATAGGTCCCTCATCAAATATTTCAGGCTCAAATAGAAAAGAAGAGCATTTAGATTAAATGCAGTTCTACTTGGCGAGTTGAGGAGTCTGGCTGGCCCCCAGGGAAACTGGAGGAAGCTGCAGCCCCAGGTTCGTCACTCCCAGGAGCCTCATCCCTGCGCTGGTGGTTCTCTACCATGTGTTTCATGGCAGCCAGGAAGTCCACTGGGGCTCTGGCATCCCTTCTTTAACCAGCACAATGACCTTTATTAGACCTGCAAGACGTATCATCTGATCCAATTACAAACTGAGTGAGTACTGTGAGGACACTGGTTTCCTCATCTCGAAGCGGAGCTGATTACTCACCTCCTGGCGGTGTTGTAAGGGTTGGATGAAGATCTATCTCTCTCTCTCTCTCTCTCTCTCTCTCTCTCTCTCTCACACACACACACACACACACACACACACTCTCTCTCACCTGTCACGTCACCTACCCCTGCTGGGTAAGTCAGAGATTGTTGTAGACTTCATCTCCTTCTCTCTATCCACACATGGGATCTTCCTCCCCACCCAGCAGTTTCCAACCTGGACAGCCCTTCCCTCTGTCTGGACTCACCATCTTTTCCAATTATGTTAATTTGCTCTTTTCAGTGGGAGTTCAGAAGAAGAAGTAAGTTTTTACCCCAATCCCAAAGTACCTGGCACAGAGTCAGTTCTTAATTAAGGTTTGTTGAATGAAAGATTATCCGAAGCATCAACTCTCCTCTCAGTTCTAGAACTTTGCTGTTTATAAGTGTGAAGTAAGTGACCTAATGTCACCTCTAGAATGTCAAGGCCTACTAAAAACAGTTTTATCACAGTTGGCAGCAGCTGACACCAATCAAAGTCCAATTAGTCAATGAGAATGTCAGAGAATGATCTTAGACTCCTTTAGGGCTGGGAGTTGGAAAAGCAATCGGTCAGTTGTATTAGACAAGAGGCTTGGAAATTTACTGAAGAGTTTTTAAAAGAGTGGGAACAACTAAATGAACATATCCTAATCAAAGTTAGACTGAGCAGCTAAAATCTGTTCAAAGGCTTTTAGAGCTTCGACACGGAGCTAATTTTAATCACCATCTTTAGATAAGAGAGAAATAAGCAGGTCACTTTGGTACATTTAGAAATTCTATGTGAGGTTTGAGACTGAAAGCAAAGAGGTAGAATACTGAGTCTAAACCTTTCCCTCTCACACCAAGATTGTAGAGGCCCAAATAGCTCTCTACATTGTGATGCCAGTAGCCTTTTGCAGTTTCTGGAATAAGTTCAAAAGAATATTGAATTTGGAAAATAGAATGGAATTCATTTTAGAGCAACCAAATTAATCCTTCTTTAATGAATAAAAACATCGTACTTCCAAGATAAAAACAAATCTCAAAATGGCAAGAGTTGAACTATATAAACAAGCTAAGAGGATTTGAAGTACAAGAAAATAAAAATAAAAATTCAGACCATCATGAGGTTCCATCCCAGTGGATTTGGTTATATGTGGTACAAAGAGAAATTGGTCAGATAAGTTCAAACCCATGGTTGTCCGTGACGATTTGCCAAGCAATGCCCAAGTAGAGGCTGCATCCTAAAGAAAATGAAGCTACCCCACCCCACCCTAAATGAGAGCATTAAACTCTTTTACGGTAAGCCACTAAGATTTGGGGATTTATTTATTACTGCAGTATAGTCTAGCTATAATCAGTTAGCTTTCACTAAGTTATGCTGTGAAAACAAACAACCTCAAAATATCAGCAGCTTAGAACACTACCTATCGTATTCTAACATTAGATATGGTTATAGATGGGCTGTGTCTCTGATTTATGTGTCTTCTTCATTCAGGGTGAAGAAGAAGACCCTATCTCACGGCAGAGCAAGAAAGCTGGTGGAACCACACGATGGCTTTTAAACCTCCTGTTCAGAAGTAGCACACAACATTTCTGTCCCCATTTCATTGCTCACAGCAAGTCACAGGGCTAAGCCTTACTACAGTGAAGTAGAGAACTATAATCCCTTCACAGGGAGGGGTAGCAAATAATTGGGAGCAATAATACAGTCTATTACATTACCTTACCCGGACTAATATACAGATTGGGAACAAAAGTAATGAGCTGTCACCAAATAACAAAGCAAAAACAAACCAAAAAACCCATAACATATGGCACTGAGGTGTTGAGAAAAGTGCTATCTGAAGTCAGGGAGATGGAGATCCATTCCATGTATTTGGGAAAACCATCTCCTGAGGTAACATGGGGAGCAGATAATGTGTTTACTAAACAGGCATCTTTAGAGGGAGAGGTAGGAAAACTGCAATTTAATTCTATGTTTGTTAATTATTGGCTGTGTTTGGCAATATCGTAAAACAGTACTTCACGAAAAAACTGGGCAATTTCAAGCAGAAATGAAGTAGAGAGTCTTGAAATGTGGGATCTTGCAAGACTGAAAAAACTGACTGCTTCCAGACCCCACGTGGTAAAAGATGAGATGGAAAAAACAAACTCAACAGACAAATGAGCTAAACAGAAACATTGGTCTTTGGAGCAGAAGTGCCTACTCGCTCTGGTCCATCTATCTATCCAACTCTGGCCTGTTCGATGAAAGATAAACTTCTACCTTATTTGAGCTTGTACATTTTGGGTTCTCTTTGCACTAGCAGCTCAGCTTCTACCCTAACACACAATGTAAAGTCACTGAGTACCACTGCTTCCAAGACTGTAGATTGATGCCTAGGAGGCTAGAACAATTGTCCAGACTTGTTTGACAATTGCATACCTTCTAACCTAACCTTGAGTGACTTCTTGTTCACTTAATCTTTATAATTACCAAAAGAGGGGATCCAACCTAATTTGTTTCCTTACTATTATAAAGTGTTACTGTTGGGAAAATATCAAAGAATTCAAAGGCCTTCAGGCAATTATCATCTACATTGAATTTATGTTGAATTTAAAGACAAATGAAAATGCAATGTCAAATTTAGGTACCAACATTCTTCCCAATTTAGTTCAGTCCCTTAAATATTTATTGCAAACCAGAGAGATTGAGAGATGTCCAGTTTTCACACTCAAGAAAGTTACAATTGATTAAGAGAAATGTGTCAACATCCATAAAGTTGTGAGATGGTGCAATAAATCTTATTGCAGACAAAAGTAAGCAGGGTGCTGTGGGAGCACAGATGTGAGATGCCTAGCTCAGCTGGACACAAGGGCTCAGGGCAAGTTTTGCAGAAGAGGAGATGCCTTAGTAGAGCGTTCCAGTGAAGAAATTATCCTTGCACAGGGACAGGAAATAGTGGTGCAGGCAGAGAGAGCTTGGGTCGCCCACAGCTATGTGCCCTGCTAAAATTTGGTGGAGTTGCATTGGGGGGCTCTACAGCTACAGCAAGGAGAGAAAAAACACTGGGAGGCAGGTAATTGTCTCTTTCACAGACTGAAAATACAATAATGCACTGTCCTGCGCAGCCTTGCACTAAATCCAATTATCCAAGGTAATCGGGATGAGTCAATTCCTTTAAAAGCCCCATCAGTACATGTGTAGGCCCTCAACAAGTGCTCCTTAATTAAACTGGTGGCCAAAGGAGTGCTTCCTCTGTATATGTACAGTGACTACAAAGCACCTGTGAGTGTCCACGGGGGAGACAGGGGGAGGTCCAGAGATGATGTCTACGTAGAAATGAAAATCTCTTAAGTCCAGGTGAACTGGACTTACTCAGCAGAGAAAAGTCAAAATCACTCACTCTGAAGAGTAATGGACATTCCTCTCCCAGCACATTACTGTCGATTAAAAGCCAGTGGTGGCAGAGGTGATAGGGAAGGGGGCTTTGGCTCTGCATGAGCCTACGAGGTGGGGGGTGGGGGGGACACTATGAGAACAGGAAAAGGGGAGGGCAATGTTTCTTCTAGGTGAGGTTGTTTTCAGAAAAATAAGAGAAGCAATGTCCAGTTAAGACTGGTCTGTTTCCTTAGTGGATTATCTAAATAATTCAGCAACATATTTGCCTGCTTGATGCAGGGGATTCAGTTAAAAAAAGGTGCCAACCAGCGTTTTATGCAATATTTGTAAGAATTTGGAAATGAATTACTAAATTGGTTTGGATCTCAAGAGTAATTCAAATAAAAGTTAAAAAAAAACCCAAAAACCCCGCAAGCCTTCCATCAGTATTTATGCATGTTAAGTGAAAACACACTCAAGTAAATGAAAACTAAGTTGGGGACCTAGTGTCATCAGCACAATCCCGCCTTAACAGCTCAGATTCTGAGGGAAAGACGCCCGTAACAGCTTACCCCTAGCATAGGCATCACATGGGCCCCTAGAATCTGCAATAAGCTACATTTTACTCACACTGTGCTGTTGACTGTTTTCGCCCTGTGCCCTCAAGTCTACAAAGGCCCTCCTCCCTGCACATCCCTTGGCTATATGTTTCTCTTTCCTCTGGATCCTCCGCACTGTGCCAGAATAATTGTTCCAAAACACAAATCTCAGCATGTCACTCCTCTACTTAGTTCCCTTCAGTGACTTCTCATAGCCCAGGACAGTGGCTCTTGGTGGCTTCTCACTGCAACACACAGGACAAACGTCATTCAGATGTAAGAACCCACCCATTGCTGACCAACCATCCTCCCCACATTTTGTAGAGAAGCAAAGCAAATACCATCACAAATATTTGTCAAAGAAACCTTGTGAAATTAGCTAAATATCTCATTTCATTAGAAAAAAGTAGCTGAAGACTGCCAATCTTTTTTTTTCTTTTTCTTTCTTTCTATTTTTTTTTGTTGTTGTTGTTGCCAATCTTTATTTTTAAGGAGAGTTTTTACTTCTTCCAGCAGAACCCCAAGGTTCTTCCTACTTGAAGGCCTTTGGATCCTCCCAGATATTCCCGTGGTTTGCTCTCACTTCTTCCAGCTTATGTTCTGTTGCCACCCCTTATGGAGAACTCTGATGACCCCCAGTCAATGCTATCTATCCTTTTCCACTCTTCATTGCATTTTCTTAATTTCTTCTTCACTGCACTTATCATTCCCTATGATTTTATAATGTATTTATTTGTTTTTCTTTTCTTTATTTTTCTCTCTTCACTAGGGGAATATAAGGTTTCTAAGGGCAAGGTCTTTCTTGATTACTGCTATCTTCCCAGTAACTACAAGAATGAACTATATACCCATTGAATGAATGAACATCAATGCCCTACTCAGTACCTCTTAAGGTAGAATTATTTTTTTTAATAAATCTCCTTTAATTTTTTTGACAGAGTGTGAGTGGGGGAGGGGCAGAGGGAGAGACAATCTTAAGCAGGCTCTACACCCACTGTGAAGCCCAACACAGGGCTCAATCTCAAGACCGTGAGATCATGACCTGAGCCGAAACCAAGAGTAGGACACTTAACCAACAGAGCCACCCAGGCGCCCCAAGGGAGAATTACTTTTATACTCAATTTTTTTTTATTAAAGTACAACATATGGGGCACCTGGGTGGCACAGTCGGTTAAGCATTCTACTCCTGGTTTCGGCTCAGGTAACAATCTCACGGTAGTGAGAGTGAGCCCTGCATCGGGCTCTGCACTCAGTGTGGAGTCTACTTAAGACTCTTTCTCCCTCTCCCTCTGCCCCTCCCTGTTGTCCTCTCTCTCTCTGTCTCTCTCTCTCTCTAAAATAAATAAATGAATCTTTAAAGTACAACACACATTCATTCATAAGAGTACACTTACGTATCCTAAATATACAACATGTAAAGTTTCATAAACAGAACACATTTGTGTAACCAGCACCCAGATCCAAAAACATTAACCAACTCCTTCAAAGCCAAATCATGCTTCCTTTCAGACACTAACCCCTACCAAAAGTATTTATTATCTTGACTCCTACAGCATAAATTAGTTTTGTCTATTTTTGAACATTATTTAAATGGAATCATGAGTGTCTTCTTTTGTCTGACTTCTTTTACACAGTATGATCTTTGTGAGATTCACACATATTGTTGTGTGTGGCTGTAGTTTGTTCATTCCCATTGCCAGATGATTTTCTATTGTATTAACATATCATAATTTCTTTATCATCGTAGTGTGTTGTTGACGGCCATGTGGGCAGTTTCCAGCCAGGGGCTAGTACACGCAGTGCTGCTATGGACATTCCAGGACATGTCTGTCCTGCACATAAACCCACACTTGCACTGAGTTTGTACTTAGAGTGCCAGGTCAAAGGGTTTGCTAGACATTTGTGTTTAATAGACACAACCAGTTTTCCCAAGTATTTGTACCAATCTACACTCTCACTAGTGGTGTAGGAGAGTTCTGCATTCTTTTGAGCTATTTGTAATTTCAATGATTCTATATTTTTTTCCTAAATATTTCTGGTTGTTTTTGATAGAGTCTTGTTTTTTGCTTTTTTTTTTTTCATTTCTTTGATTCTTCACACATAGGTATGTTCTATTCTATATCAGATAATCCAAATCGCTGCAGCTTTCTGAGTCCAAATCTTCGAATGGCTGTTTCTGCTGATTTTCAAACATGGCGGCTTGTTTTCTCATATCTTTGGTAAGTTTCGCTTTTTGGGGTTTTTTTTAATCATGAGATCATATTTGCCTAAACTTAATCTTGGGGAATTTAAGGAGCCTAAGTTTAAGATGGCTCTCTCCGTCTTCAAATTTGCAAAAGCTTCAGATGCCAGAACCAGTTTAATTTAATGTCTTGGCTTGATATTTGCCTGACCACAGAGGTAGTATAAATTTCAACCCTAGACACTACACAGGAGTAGATCTATGGTAACAAACTCTCAGGAGATACTTTTGTTTTTCTGCTTGGCAAGGATAGGCCAGTTTCATTGTCAATTTCTAGCCCCACTTTTCAGTGAGGTTGTGGTTCCTTACAGTGTCCCAGATGTATGTGAGATTGACCTGTTCCACTGTCCACACTGCACAGGCCTGAGGCCTAGTATTCCTCATCTCTGTATGTGACACTAATCTTCAAAGCTCTGTTTTACTAGGAACTGCATTTCTCTCCCTTCTTGTGCCCAGGCCAGCCCAGCTTCCTGTGTATGCTTCCCGCTCTGGTTTCAGTTCCAAATTACTGTGATTTTTATTTCTATTTTATTTATTATGTTTTGGGGGTTATTGGCCTTTGAAAATTTCTCTCATTTTCTTGCATATTTAGTAATGTATTTAAAGCTTTTCTTTGTTGTTTGATTTTAATTTATCCACCACCTAGGTGTTTATCAGTGGAAGAGCTTTTCGAACAATGTCATCTGCCATTATCCCAAAACCTAAATCTATGCCTGATTTCTTAACTTAAAAAAGAAGCATTTCTGGGGCGCCTGGGTGGTTCAGCCAGTTAAGCAACTGCCTTCAGCTCAGGTCATGATCTCAGGGTCCTGGGATTGAGCCCCGCATTGGGCTCCCTGCTCAGTGGGGAGTCTGCTTCTCCTTCTCCCTCTGTCTGCTGCTCCCCTGCTTGTGTGCTCTCTCTCTCAGTCAAATAAATAAATAAAAATCTTAAAAAAAAAAAAAAAAGGCATTTCTTCTTCTTCATGTTCCCTTTCCTCTCCTTCTTTCCCTTTCCCTTGGAGAAGCAGCATGAATCGGGTTCTAGAGGCTTGGGACTAAAAGGCAGCAGGGCCAAGGAGGTGACTGCAGGTTGGGGGGTCAAGGAGGCAGTGGTATGGAGGAGGTGACAATGGAACCAAGAAGGCAGCAACAAGGCCAAGGAGGCAGCAATGAGGTTCAGGGCCAAAGAGACAGCATGACCTAAACATTGGTAACCTGCAGCAGGATTGAATAAACCCATATACTCAAAATAATGGAAACCAAATTTTTCAATGTCAGAAAAAGGACTAAAATTATAGAATTGGGAAAGACTAGAAAGATCTCTACGCTGCCGGATTGGAATTGGAAGTATCAGCGTGAATTCATGGGTTTTAATAGGTATATAAATAAATATCAATGTACATGTATATATACATATATAATTTATAAAAGATATGTTTATATCTTAGTTCTGTCCACTTATCCAGTATAAATAAGCACAACATACACCAAAATCTTGGTTTCTAAATACCATTCTACATTAGCAGGACCCAAGTTTCCTTTAGAAAATAACTAATTCCAAGGGCGAGTCAAGGAAAATATAAGCCAAACCTGGAATACCTTATTTGACCAGAATTTAAGGAGTGCTCAAAGAATGACAAAGATATGTCAAAGCAACAGAGAGGCCAGCTAGAAGAGGCTTCTACTGGTTAAATCCCAGACATTATAAGCATCAAAATACTCATTAAAATCTGTTATTGAATAAAATAAAATCCCTGAGTCCACACCAAAATATATGAATGAATGGAGAAGAAGAATAAGTTCTCCCTAATAGTAGAAATCCAACTAATAAAGATAGATGAATGATGGAAATAGAAAACACCTGCTGGCAATGAAATACTGGCAATTGACTTAGGCAGAGTTGTCTTGAAAGGCTGGTGGGTGACGATTTGATGAGGAACAAGATAAATACTTGCCAATTACCCAAGGAAAAAGGGTAACTTTGCAGTAGAGAAACCTGGAAGCCGCCATCATGACCAAATGGCTAATGAGTCAGTTCAACAATGTGTGCTTTCTGATGTGATAAGCCACCAAGAGCACAGCTTTATTCCTACAAAGAATGCATGTTCGAGCCTGGTCATGAGGAAACACTAAGTGGATCCAGACCATGGGGCATGCTAACACTGCATTGTCTGGTATGACAGCCACTTGGCCAGATGTGGCTATGGAGCCCTTGGAATGTGACTAGTCCTAATTGAGATATCCAGTACATACACCGGATTGCAAACACTTTGTATGAAAAAAAGAATGTAAATATATAATTTTTATGCTGATTACATTTTTAAATGATAACATTTTGAATACAATGGATTAAATAAGTATATTATTACTATTAATTTCACCTGATAATTTTTACTTTTTCTTATGTGGCTACTAGAAAAGTATAAAACATATGCATGGTTCAGGGACACCTGGCTGGCTCAGTTTGTAGAGCATGCATCTTTTCTTTTTTTTTTTTTTAAGATTTTGTTTATTTATTTATTTATTTAGAGAGAGCGTGCAGGAGCAAGCAGGGGGAGGAGCAGAGGGAGACGGAGAGAGAAGATATCAAGCGGACTCCATGATGAGCATGGAGCCCAACTCAGGGCTTAATCTCATGACCCTGAGATCATGACCGGAACCAAAACCAAGAGTCAGAAGCTTAACTGACTGAGCCACCCAGGTGCCCCAAGCATGCATCTCTTGATATCAGGATTTTGAGTTTTGCCCTACATTGGCATAGAGTTTACTTTAAAAAAAAAAAATACATATGTATATATATATACATGGTTCATGTATTGAGCAATTGCTGTCCTATAGAATGAAAGGCCTGCACTGTCTAAAACTATCATGGATGAAGAACTATTCCAAATTGAAGGAGACTTAAAAAGACAGGACAATTAAGTACACAGTCTGGGTCCATCCAGTTTCCTTAAGACCAGACTCAGACATGCATCCTTTGTAAGAATACCACAGAAATATATAAATATATATATTTATATAGAGGAGACTGAGTAAATGTGGTAAAATATTAACAACTGGGAGGTTTGAGTGAAGGAAATACAGGAACTTTTTTGTTCTCTTCTATTAACTTTTGTGTTAATTTTGAATTTTTTAGAAATAAATAATAAATATGCTCATGGGTAAAAAGAAGAAGTAACGATAGAACTACAACTCCCAAACACCGCATCAATGCATCACCTCTATAATCATCAATGTCATGTCAGGACCGTGGCTCACGGTGCTCTGTGACTGAGACAATACATGATGACTTGTATACAATTCTTGAGCAGCAGTGAAAATTCCACTCCGTTCTCTCCCATTCAAGAAAACAAATAACAAAAGCAAGTAGACAAGATTGATTTATAGAGAGGACAGCCTTAAATCTACTCTAATTTATAAAAGAAGCAATGTACCTATAAATATTGACATTTCAACTGATATCAATATCAAATTGCACATGATAGGTGAGTGTGTTAACCACTCTACAGGTGAGAACTGTTGGCTTAGACCAGTTGTTCCCTGCCATTTCAATGGTAAGACTTCTCATATTTTAAATTTTTTCACAGAATATCACATAATAGTCATTCCATGGATGTTCATTTAATCTACAGATGAGGTTTGGTTACATATGGATTCTTAGTGACTTTGAGTTTTAGACTATACATACCCTAGAGATCCATGGACCACATATTGGAAATCACCAGGTAAGGATAAAAATGCTTTCAGGATTAATTTTGTACTAACTGTTCTGAGCTACTTGAGGTTATCCACACTCATCATGCTATTGGAGACCACCATTACTTTGCTCACATCTTCCTTATGTCAGGAGTAACTCTCTTTCCCCTTCCTACCTTCTTTAAAAGTTTTTCCATTCTGACTTAGGGTTATTAGATTCCAAATGTCTGACTAACACAAGACAAAATGAATTTGTTGGAAGAATTAAGGATGGTGCACAAGATGGGAGGAAGGTGAGACAAATCAGGTATAGAAGGGGCAAGAACCAAGACAGCTCCAGAGATTCTGGTGGAAGGAACATGGGTGCTCTCATCATGGGGATAAGTCCACTTCAATCAGATTTTGTTTCCATCTTTGCATCACTCTGCTCAAGCTCTCAAGTCCTGAGAGAGAAATGCTTATTGGCCAAGGACATGTGTATCTGGTCATGAACTCACTTATTGGCAAAGAATGGCAGGGCCCCTTGACTGAAAGTGCCATTTAATGACATGATTGAAAGAGAGGTAATTTCTCCACAAAAACAAAACAAAACAAAACAAAACAAACAAAAAACCCTGAGGAAAATGGATTATGGGCAGCAACAAAACTAACAAAACTTAGCTCTATAATCTTTAAGACTTAATTCAAACAATACATTTATCAGGTAAAATAATGAAATCATATCAAACCAAAAATATATTCATACATTCATACCTTCCCCCACAAACAGCAGACTGTGCCAATGCAACGTAATGTGATTGTATTGACTCCTGTCCTCCACCCCACTCTTATTCCAAAATTGGGCTGGGCTAAAATTATTGTCTTCTTGAGAGGGGCTAGGAGAAAATTTAAGTTAGAGAATAACTGCCTTATAATCATTTGGGACTTCCCTAGCTCTGTGTATAGGACATATTTTGTTTGTAATAGTTGTACTATTTCCTGTATAACTAATAATTGAAAATAGTTCCTTTCCTTTTACATAGTGACTGAAAGATCAACTCTAGATATTGTTTTTCACAAATATCATAATAACAAACATTTTTTTAAGTTTTAGGCTCTAATTTTTATGTCAAGGTGAGATTTTACTATGTATACACACACATATATATGTATATATGTATGCATATATGTATTCATTTATCCATCTATCCAGCCAGCCAGCCAGCTCCCATCCCTCTATCTATCTATCTATCTATCTATCTATCTATCTATCTATCTATCTATCTATCTATCCATACATCCATACATCTATCTGTCATCTCTATAGAATAGCAAGGAAGGAAATACATCTCAAGGCTACACATTCTGTATTTCTTTTCCTTGAACCATCAACTTGTTTGTTGGGGTTCTTTTCCAAGTTCATTGACACAGGCTTTGATTCTTGAGAGATTTGAACTCTTAGCAGACCTGCTTATGTGGGGTTGTGACAGTCTTCCATTAAGATTCCATGGGGCATCTACTGTTTCCACCCTTACTTCTCCCTACTCTATGTAGCAACCTTCTTTTGCCTTGCTACCGTGGCTCACCCAACCCAACTGGAATGCAATACCTTTTGGGGTAGTTGCCTCATGGCATGAAGAATCTGAAAAGGCAAGGCAGTACTGACAGTTTCCATTTCATGGGAACAATTATATCTCCTGGTTAGAAATAGAACCCAGAATCATAGAGGCAGGAAGCATAAATGTGGCTAGCAGGCATTAGATGTAATCATACAAGGCACCACTCCACTCTAGCTGTTGGTTTTGAAATGTCTGTATCTTGGTCATAGAAAGTAGGAGGAAGAAAACAGCCTATATATTGATCTCTGACTTATAGCAACCTATAGGATAGCACACTAACTTTATAGGATTTTGGCTTCAACCAAGAACAATAGTCTTCAATATTCCATTCCTTCACCATACAAGAGTTACTATTTCTGAGGGTTGAGGAATATGACAGTACTGGTGATTTCCATAAGCATCATCCCATTGCCCTTTATTCTGCTGTGATATGCACCCATTGGTCCAATGTTGCATAGACCATCATAACCCTATGTAAGGCATTGGTTTGCTGACAGATGTATGACGGGTGAGGAAACCAAATCTTTTCAATCCTATGATATAAGTATTCTTATTTTTTTCCATTTTACATATAAGACAACTGAGACAGAAGTTAAAGAATTTGCAAGGTCACACAGTAAGTAGAGAGATAGGAATCACACCCACCCACTCTCTGGATGATCTTAACCACTAGGCCTCTCTTTGGAGAAGTTAGGTGACTCAACCAATGAACCAACCAGGACAACTGGTCCTTTAATTACTGCCTTATCACTCTATACTCTCTGCTATACTACCTGCCTGCTTGGAGGGTGCTGGAAAGAGAATACCAAGGATTTATAATCCATAGGAAAGAAAGAGTAAACATTCTTTACATCACCACTGAAAGTACCAAACCTATCATGCTGTTTATCTTACAAAGATGAGATGTGAAACCTCATTAATTTTTAAGTAGCCCAGATTTAGTAGCATAGATTTTTACCAAACAGAAGTAAACTGAAATCACTGTCCCCCTCCTATGTAAAACCCATCAGTTATTCCTCACTACTTTTCAAAAAAAAGTCCAAGGGGCGCCTGGGTGGCTCAGTCATTAAGCGTCTGCCTTTGGCTCAGGTCATGATCCCAGGGTCCTGGGATTGAGCCCCGCATCGGGCTCCCTGCTCTGCGGGAAGCCTGCTTCTCCCTCTCTCACTCCCCCTGCTTGTGTTCCCTCTCTTGCTGTGTCTCTCTCTGTCAAATAAATAAATAAAATCTTAAAAAAAAATGAACTTTAAAAAACAAACAAACAAACAAAAAAGTCCAAATTCCTTAACCAGACAAAGTTCATGAACTGGCTCCTGCCTACATCAACCCCATTGCTCATATTACATCCTCACTCCAGACTCCAAACATACTGAACTAAAAACATGCTTCCCATGTCCCTGGGCATTTGCATAAGCTGAATCTTCTGCACAGAAAGCTCTTCTCCTCTTGGTTCAGGACGGTCTTCCTAGCTGCCCTGGCGCCACATAGTTGTATTATCTAAGTTTTTTCTTTTTTATATTTTGATGCTTTGGTATCTGAGGACTTGCTTACCCTGGAAGACTGCCCCTATAAGGATTAGCTAAATCCTGGAGAGCAAACAACTAGCCTAGGAACATGCCTTTTGCAGGTGAAAGGCAATCCAGAGTCCATACCCCCAACTGTCTTCTTTATCAACAATCATCTACCTGCTCTAATTACCCCAGGACCAGATACCAGATACCAGATACCCTTCTGCCCCAGAGTCCATTGAAATTACTCAACTAGCCAATCCTAAACTTGGTTACCCTGCTTTGCTCAACCACAGGGGAGAAGTGCCCACATCCCCACTTCTCCCCAGTTTCTGGCCAACCCTGGTTCTTTCCCATGAGCCTTCTATGATATGGCATGCCCCCTTCTTTGGGATCTCTGAGTATAGCAAAATATCTTGCAATGGCAATCATTTTCTGATTGGTTGGCCTCATTATACCTAAATGATATTAAAACCCACATTTTAAAACTTGGTGAGTGGATTGTTCCTTCTTTATTGCTACTGCAATATCACGGACGTGTTGCTCTTATGGCACTTTCCATACACCACACTGCAATCCTTTATTGAAGTATCTCTACCGGCAGCCTATGAGTTTCCTGAGAAACCTCCATCTTCGTACATCTAGCATGCTGCATGTCACAGTGTAGGTTCTCAATAAATGCTTGATAAGTGAAGCAGTTAATTAATTAATTGGTCCTAGAAGCCACTGCCAGGCACCAAATTTTATACATGGAAAATTAAGACTCAGCTCATTGGTACATATGACCAGTTAATGCAAACATGAAACAATGCCAACCAGAGCAGCAAATGTCCAAGTTGAAAAAAAGTTTTACAACTGTGAAATATTATTATTAGGTACAAAAATGTGTGTGAAAGAAGTTCTGAGCAAAAGTGCAGAATGGAACTTTATTGCCTCAATTTTATACCATTCATCCCAACCCCATGAATCTGAGAGTTCATAAATTCTATTTGATGATAACTTACAACAGGAAGAAGTGATCTCCATATATTTAAGCACTGATGTATAACAATGCATAAATTGTAAATGATCTCACGGTATGTAATTCCAGCTACCGTGTTTATAAAGAGGAAGGGAAATCACATGTCCCCCCGATGGCCTACTATGTGCCAGGGCCTGTGCCAGGTATAAAATGAGCTACAAAGGTTAAACCTCATGATGATCTTGCAAGTTAGGCACTGTGCAAGGTAGCCCTGTCCCTTCAGAGGCATCATGTGGAAGGAAATCCCAGGCTTCTATCTGACTTGAAAAGGGAAATAAATTCACATGAAGAATTAGCCCTGGTTGGTAGGGGATGGAAGGGAGGTTCTGAAAATAGAGAATCAAACAATGCCTGTCTCTCAGAGAGACAGGATAGAAACATTCCAGAACATACATGGATATGTGGGAACAGACACCAGTGTCTAGGTCGAGATGGTGCAACAAAGAAGTGGTCATCCACTGCACACAGGGAACGGGCGGGAAGAGGGCTCCTGCAGGGGCCCAGTGAAATGACTGAGGAGGAGGAGGAGGTAGAACCATATATAGCCGGCTTTCTACTCCAGTACCTTCAGCCCAACGAGCAACCCCTAAATACCAGAGCCATGTCCCATACATTCTTCGTACTCTGTCAGTATTTACTGAATGAATATTTTTTCAAAGAATTTAGGTTGTTGGGGTGCCTGGGTGGCTCAGTCTGTTAAGTGTCTGCCTTTAGCTCAGGTCATGATCCCAGGGGGATCGAGCACCACATCAGGCTCCCTGCTCAGCAGGGAGCCTGCTTCTCCCTCTCCCTCTCCCTGCTGCTCCCCCTGCTTGTGCGCTCTCTCTCTCTGTCAAATAAATAAGATCTTAAAAAAAAAACAATTTAGGTTGTCATTTAAGTGCAAATTTCAATGCAAAACTATCTGGTTGTGCCACTGACACACATTTCATAAAATCGGGCCAAAAAACCTGTTGTCACAGCTCTCGTCTGTCATCTTAGGAGGTGCGGTGGTTTATTATTTGAGAAACAACAGGAGAGGTAGTTACTTCTGAAGTATCCAACAGGCCATCTAAGGCAAAACAAGCAGAACATGTATAGGTATCCATCAGCTTGTTTTCATTTTTTATTAATGTTTGTTTTCCTCTACCAGTGTGAGGAAAGCCAGTGGTTTCCTAGTTACGCTCGTTTTCTGAGGAGGTGCCTCCATGGCCGCCTCAGGGAGGCAGAAGAGATCTGGGCTCCCACCTCTATGTCAACCGGAACGGCTCCAATTTTAATTCATACAGTGAGCCTCCAGGTAAGATAGTATTTTAACAACAACGATGAATGACAGAGTTGGATGTTTTAAAATTTCATTGTATGTGAGGGTCCAAATATTGATACTGCCCTGGGTAACTGGATCTTCGGCAAGATATTGTGCCTATCCATGCCTCAGTTTTCTTACTTGTAAAAGGACATAATAATAGTACATAACTGAAAGGTGTTATGAGGATTAAGTAGGCAGAAGATGCTATGTAAGTGTTAGGTGCTGTCATCATTACCTCATTTAAATCCTTGAAATGGTCCCTCTGAGGAGGGCAGTATTACTGTCCCCTTGAGTGGATGAGACAAGTGGGGCTTACAGAGATTCTGTGTCTTGCTCAAAGTCATAGTCCAGAAAAAGCAGAGCTGGTATTCAAACATGAATCCAGGTGGTGGTAGAGCCTATACCATTCACTTTACACAGAGGTGAAGTGTAGGTGAAGTCCACAGATAAAAATAAATTTGAAAATCACAAATTTAGCTTTCAGCGAGGACATGGGGTTCAAGTTGACTTTTTTTTTAATGATGTTGACTTTTTAAAAGTTTAACATTCCAAAGCTGCCTAAATAAAGTCAGCTATTTTAAATGGCATATGCATCATTTCCAAACAAAGGGAAGAAGACACAGAACGATATAAATTAGCGTGGGAAGAGAAGCAGAAAGATGCATCTAAATCAAACATGCCTTTTACATTAGCAGAACTATTGCAAGGATCCTCAAGAACGCACTTTTAAATTCATTTTGAAAATTCCTTAACTGGTTTCCCCTCTTGCAGCTGCTACCCCTTATGTTGTGTGCTGCATTAAAAGAATTAAAAAACCTGCCTTCCAAGAAGGCCCAGCGTCACCCTTGACCTCCTGGGTTAGCCGGGAGCACAGGGAGCTTTGCAGCACACAACGCCCCTGGGCTCTTAGATTGCTACCTCAGGTCCTGCAGGGATAGTCCTTTATCCCTTATATGTGGAAAAAAAAGATGTGTTTCCTTTTATGGGGTCACGGTGTTGGCCTCTATTTATCTTTCCCCATTTTACTTTGAGATATGATAAATAATAAAACAAAAATCACCTCCTAATGTAAAAAGCTCCCTCTACTGAAGTTTTCTGGTCTTCCTTCATGGTTGTTGGCCTAAGCTCAAATATTCCAAACTTCATAGGTCAGTGGGGCTTACGAATCCCCAACAAAGTTTCACCATGTCCACCCTCACTGAGCTGTGTGGTGGCAGTAAGAATTTTCCAGAGTTGAACGGAAGAGCTGAGTTCAAGTCCTGCCTCTACCAAGTGGCTGTGTGACTGGGTAAGTTGCTTTCGCTCTCTCGGTCCCAGTTTTAACAAAGCTCAAACGGTGATGATAATAATCATTCATCCATCCACCCAATCACATTTACCAAGCATAGGTGCTTAGACACTGTTTCTCAGTATCTGGGAAAATGAAGGTGAACCGTACAAAATTTCTCAATTGAACTGCTCACCATCTCCATCAGGAGACAGACACCTAAACAGATCAGAAGTGAAGAAAAAATGAGGGACCCTGACAAGAGAGGTTTCTGTCTGAAATAGCAGCTGGGGAGGCAGGAGGAAGTGACCATGAATAAGAGATTCCCAGCCTTAGTTGGAAACCACACGTTTTTCTACCTCACAAGGTTACTGGGAGGTTCAAATGACATAAGGAATTTGAATCCTTTGAAAACTCGAAAGAGCAATTTCCACGTGTGGCAGATGCTGTGGCTTCCCTGCCCGTATCCCCTGCCTTCGCCCCTTGGGTGCAAACTGGGGACTTAAAGCTCCAGCACATGCACGTGGCTGCCTGAGGGCTCGTGCCTGCCTCCAGAGCCTGCCTGCCTAGCCACCTGTGCCAAGGCATCCATGCCCCCCGCTCCACGCCCAGTGCAGCCCTCAACCAAACAAATAGCACTATTCCTTGGCCCTCAGGTGAAGTAACCAAGGCCTGAGTTCTATCCTAACCGCCGGAATTTCCCCAGCAGGACTGAGCCCCAGTCGTCTACACTAGTAACTTGTTTGATGATGTGCCATTTATGGGCTGCCTTCCCCTCCTGGGCCACTTCCCTACTCCCCCCGCACGCCATGGGGTTTTCTTCACCTGCCAAAGAAATACTTGCACATGGATCCTGATCCCGGAGTATGCTTCTGAGAGAACCCAAATTAAGACAAGATGTAAGCCATTTTTTTATTATTATTATACTATGTCATTTTGAAATGTGGCCAGAATCCTACACACTATTTTGCATGGAAAGAGCATGGCTTTGTATTTATAAATCCTTTTCTGCATAGTTAAGATTTGATCCACCTTAGCCATTATAACATAATACCTGCCTAAGAATTTCTTGAATCCATCTGACCCACCCTGCCCTGGCTGAAGCTTTTATCTCTCACCTGGATTTCCACAACATTATCCTGGCTGCTCTCTCTGGCTCTAGTCTTTCCCCCTACAAATCCATCCTTCTCACCGTCTGCAGAGACAGCCACTAGAGAGTAATTCTGACCAGACCCCTCTCAGCCCAAACAGCACAACTGTGCAAATTTTAAAAGGCTTCTGTTACTTGTAACACTCCAGTTCTATCTAATGGAAAATTGTTGTAATACTCTGTGTCTGTAGAGCAAGATGCTTGCTGTCATCTGCAGTGTCTATGATGTGTGATGCATCCTTTTGCACTGCACAACCTCTACAACTGTACAGAACCACCCTGGTTCTCAAAGCTCCCTGCCTCACCCATAAACTCCTTGTTGGTTCCTGGTACATAGCACGAGGTTCCATGTTTCCATGCTTTTTTTTATGCTGTCCTCTCTGCCAGGGGACATTGACCTTCTCCTAGCCTGTTTCTAGTGATTCTTTAAAACCAACTGAGCATTTCCCTTTGCTAGAAATCATGGCTGAACCACTCTCATAGAGTCATCTGCCCCTTGTCTTTGTCCCCTCTTTTATAACTTAACTTTTACACTTCACACACTGGGTTATAATTAGCTGCTCATGGGTTTGTCTTTGCATCTGCAGCATCTAGTGGATGGTTTGGCCTAGAGTCAGATCATAGAGAAAGCAGTGGAGTGTGGACATTATGAGGGGAGAGCCTGCAGTCAAACAGACCTGGGCAACTCCTGACCCATCATTTTCTAGCCATGTCACCTTGGGCAAGTGATCTCACATCTCTATATCCCAGTTTCCTTGCTGGTAAAATGGAGATGACATCATTACAGATTAAATAAGCCAATGCCTATAATTAACATAATGCCTGATGGCAGGTACACAATACATCTTAATTATTATTTTTATTATAAGCTCAACAAACATTTGAGAATGGAGGCCCCTCCTTTTATACCAAACAGGCAGTCTGCTATGAAAACATACTTTTTGTCTGATCCAACTGTACAATCAGAATGGTGGTGAACACTTCACACATGTTAGTGTATTTCGTCTACACAACCACTCTCTGTGCTAGAAAGTTTCTACTCTTGGCCTACTACAAAGGAGGAGACTGAGAAGAGTGATCTGTGGCTTGCTTTTGGTCACAGGTAAGTTAAGAGTCAGAGGCTGGACCAAATCTGGCCTATGTGCCTCCAAGCTTGTGCTTTTAAGTGAGCTAAAGGAGGAGCCTCACAATCCCACTCTAGGCTCAGAAAGTGGGGGGTGCAGGCGGACAGGCACAGGCGGAGATGTAAAAAGGGAACCTGACATAGAGCAGCTTATTCAAAGGCTCAGCTCACTGACCATAAATACGGTAAATTCAAGGAACAGGTTTTTTTGGCTAGTTTGAAGTGTTCCTGTGTAGAAAGTCAGGAGATAAGATTAAAAGGACTAGTGGACACAGAGTAAGGAAGGATCCTGGGTGCTACGCAAGGATTTCTTTATCTCGAAAACCCTCCGAAAGCAAAGAGACATTGAAAGGACTGATCATACCAGGTGCTGACAGATATCGATATCTAACAAACAGAGCTCCCATTCACTGCTAGTGAGAATACAAAGTGGTACAACCACTGTGGAAAACAGTTTGACAATGTCTCCTAATGCTAACTGTACACCTATCACATGACCCAACCATTATGTGCCCAGGTATTCACGCAAGAAAAATAAAACTGGATATCTACAAAAAGACAAGAATATTCTTAGTATTTTCCTTCCTAAGAGCCCCAAACTGGAAACAAACTAAATGTCCATTAATAGAAGAATGGATAAAAACAACTGTGCTGTTTTCACACCATAAAATAGTATTCAGTAATAAAACGGAATAGACTAGGAAGGCACTCAACAACATGGATAAACTTTAAAATATTATGCTAAGTGACAGAGGTCATACTAAAAGGCATATGCTATCTGTTTTAGAATAGGCAAAGTTCATCCATAGTGATAAAAATCAGAACAATGTTTGCCTGTTTGCTAACGGGGTGCAGTTAGTGTGACTGAAAGGAAGCATGAGGGTATTCTCTGAAATGATGGAAATGATCTGTATCTTCATGGTGGTGGTGGTTAACAGGTGCAAAATTCTGTCAAAACTCATCAAACTGTACACTCAGATTTTGTGTATTTTACTGTATGTAAAATAGATCTTGAAAAAATAAAAGTAGCTAAAAAATAGATCACAAAACAAGGAACTGCCTTTGGTTATATTACCTACAGATTGGGTGTAAACTATATTCTTATAAATCACACCAATTTACAGTTCAGTAGAAGAACTTGGCTATGGAACTCTCACAAAGTTTCTCTTCATTCTTTAACAAATATTATTTATTTTAACAAATATTTATTTAGCTCAATGCTAAAGGATCTGAGTGACTTTGCACAAATGACTCTCAGTGTCTCTGTTCACTCATCTATGCAATGGAGATGGTAATAGTATCTACCTCATGGGGTTGTTGTGGGGACTGAAGGAGCTAATACATGTAAAACTCTTAGACTTAGTGCTTGCACATGGTAAGGGTTAAATAAATGTTAGCGATTCATATTATTACCCTCAGTTATGTGCCAGGCTTGTAGTATATAAACAGTAATAAGACATAGTTCCAGTTCTAGAAAATTTATGATGTAGCAGAGAGGATGAACAATAAACACGTAAATGAATATGCTTGATACGATCACAGAATTTGAAAAATGCTTTGAGTACATAAATGACTGACTGTCTTGGAATGGAAAATACATTCAAAATGAAAATAATCAGCCACCTAATCAAATCAAGTTCAGATAGTCATTTATTGTTTTTCAGTATTATTATTGTAATGATGCCTCCTATTCTTGGGGACTGAAATTTGGAGCTCCCAGGGCTCAGGCCTGTGACCTTTATTCTTCTGTGTCCTGGCTCATTCCTAGGTGACCTCACCCTTTCATGAACTATAATGCTGAGTTCATGCCTCTGAGCCTAGCATCATGCCTGAACTCCCATATATGAGTACATCTAAATTCAAATTCTCCATTCTCAGCCACCCCAAACTGCTTTTCCCACAGTGCTCCCCAAGGCAAATCCCAAAACCAGTCATCCCTAAGAACACAATGACGTCCTTCTACCTAGACTACTACAAGAGCTTCCTAAGGGATCACAGAGTTTCCACTCTTGCTCCCCAAGAACTATTCTCAGCACAGCTGCCAGGCGACCTTTCCAAAACATTAACGATCCATAGCCTTCCTCTGCTTTAAACACTCCAGGGGGTTTCCTTCACCCTGTCCTTTTCATGGCCTATGAGGCCCAAGACGATCTGGCCCTGGACTGCCTCTCTGCCCTCCTCCTCTACCCTGCCCCCCTACTCTCTCTCTTGCTCCCTTCTTCAGCCACACCAACCTCCTTGCTGTTTCTTCAATAGACCAGTCAAGCTCTTACCTCATGGCCTTTGTACATGCTGTTCCCTCTGCCTGGACTATTCTTCCTTCAGATAGCCTCTTGGGTCTTTCTCTGACTTTATTCAAATGTCTGCTCAAATGCGAGCCTCCTAACTAAAACAGTACATACACTCCCACTCCAGTCTCTAACTGCTTTGCTCTGCTTTTTTTCCTAGTGCCTGACATTCTATTTTATTGGTTTGTTGCCCTAGCTTGAATATAAGCCTTATGGGGCAGAGTCCTTGCCTCTTTTGGTCACAACCCCAGGGCCTAGAATGGTGTCTGACACACAGTAGATGCTCAATTGATATTTGATGGATGAATGAATAACTATTACCTTAATTTACGCAGTTTCACAGTTTAAAAAGTAGTCACGTATACAGTATCTTAATGAGCTTTCTAAGAATTTGTGGGATAGGCTCTGTTATATCCATTTTATAGGTAAGTTCTAAGTCTGCTTACTATTTTTGAAGTTCCTTGTTCAAGGTCATGCAGCTCTTGTTCACATAGGTCAAACCCTGGTCTTTTGCCTTCAAACCCAGATAATCATAAAATATTATTAACAATAGTTAACAGTCTGTTAGTACTCCTTTTGACACTTGTAGTATCTCATTTAACAATGCTTTGAGGTAGGTACTCTTATGATTGCCATTTTACAGAGGAAGAAACTAAGTAACTTACCCAAGGTCACAGAGCTGCTAAGTGGTGCAGTCAGAATCTGGGTCCTGGATACTTGACTCCAAGGACTTGTTCTCCAACCAACTAGCCCACTAGGTACAGCCTGTGACGTGAAAAGAACTAAGTAAACTGTGGAACACAAATGCACAAATATCAAATTTGTTCTAGGACCTTCTGCCATTCTTAAGTTTTTTGCTTTTGTTGCATTTAGCAGAAATTTTCTCTTTCTTTAAAATATAAAGTGGAGAGTTGTATCTCAGATGCACTTTACACTATGTTGTTTTCTGCTTTTCTTCCATCTTTGAAATGTTTGAAACACTTGTTTCTGAATTGAGAGGTCACTTAGGATTCACAGGCAGGGCTCAGGGGTTTCCAGTATTTTGTCCTTCTGCCTCCTCCGTTAGCTTCGTGGTGCCTTCATGGCCAAGTGCACAGGCTGCTCTTCCCTCTGAGCTTCAGATTCCGCCTCCTCCTCCTCGCCCCATGACATGCCTTGTTTCATAAATTCTCGCCTTCAGTATATTACATAACCTACATTGTGGAACACTCGATTTCTACTCCTTTCCTTTCCTTTCTTTTTTTTCAAAAGTAGGAATCTATTTGATTGGATGTGATGGCACCCGAGGCAGAAATGTGGCAAAATTTTAAGTGGTGAGAAATCTAACTCAGCTACCTGGATTTTGAGAAGCAAATTGTGATTCCCCGAATCACTTTGTATTGAACTGGACAAGTTAGATGAACTAAAATAGCTTTACTGGCTTGCTTCTTGTCTCCAGGTCAAGCAAGTATCTGCAAGGGCTGCCTATTTTCTTCTCTTTCTGGATATTCAAATTATTAACTTAAAAGCGTGCATGAAGTTACACAAACACAGGTGGGTACCTTTAAAATATCAAACCCCTTAGATCTTAAATAAGCAAGCACTCAGATGTTGAAAAACGAATCAAGTATTTTAATTGTTTCCTAGTTAGTTCTTTATAACATGAAGGTTCATAGCGTTTATCTGGGAATAGACTGAGTTCCTTCAGGGCAGCACATAATCTATTCATCCAGGTATCCCCAACATCTGGCACATAGTAGGTGCTCACCAGAGTAGGTGCTTAACATGGTAGGCACCTGATAAATATGTTGAAGCTCTAGTACTGTCTCTTATTGCCTACTTGCAGACTTGCCTCACACACTTTCCATGCGCAGGCATGTGCGTGCACACACACACACACACACACACACAAGATTGTGAGCTCCTAGAGGAGAGGATCTGTGTCTTATTCATCTCTGCATTCTCTAATATAGGGCCACCAGATAGCAGGTGATAATTAAATGATCACTGAATTGAACAGCACAAGGATTTTAACTTGGGTTATTCGGTTCATCTGCCCTTCCCCCACCCCACCTTGTCCATTTGGCTCTCAGGCCAGACTGCCTAAAATCATCATATCAATCTAATCAAGTATTTGAAAGCCAGAGACCTTGAAATTATTTAAATCAAGTTCAGAATTACATTTTTAAATTTACTCCAGCCATCTCATAAGTAGATTTAGGAACTAGCTAACTGCCATCCCAGGAGGAAAAAAAAAAAAAAAAAGGCATAAGCCTAATGAATGTGGTCAGATATACCGTGTAACAGATGCCCAACGTGCTGCCATGAGCTTAAATCATAAATATGATGGCTCTGTTTGGCATAGCAAAATATATTAGAAGTGTTTTATCATAAGGTCACTGGGCAACTTGCTCGATGGGAGGGGAATGATCCTGAAAAATGCAGGAGCTCTGACTAGTAGCATCTCAGAAGGAGCCCTGGAGAAACACAGATAATCTGTTTGCGATGATTCATCAAGTTGGTCCTTTGTTTCCCTAATTTGAGTGTCAAGTGCAACCATACAATAAAGAATTGCCAAGACCCGATAAGATTCTCTTCTGGCTGCTGCTTTTCCTGCCCTAACAACTGGTACTATTCATGCCTGGAGCACAAATTGAATAAATAGCTTCAAGGCTGGCAATGTTGGACCGTGTTTTGAATTTTTTGTTTTTCTTTAAAAGGCTAAATCCTATGTGTGTCTTGCCTTCCCCCAAACACATTGCATGGATAGTCACTGTGGTACCAATAATTTTAACTTTCTTAATACTAAGTATGGGGGGATGCCTCATAAGTTAAAAATAGTTCCTGTTGTATCATCAGTGGAGCAATGGATTACTGAAGATTAAAAAATGATTGTAATGCCTTTTTTGGCCTTGAGAAAGCTCTTATTGTGCCTATGGTTCAGTTAGCCTGCTGATCATTTCCATCTTAATGTAATCTTTAACATTACGCTGCTACAGGTGAGGTGTTAATACATTAACACAACTACTCTCGCTGAGCACTTTCACAAGAAATATGTCTTTAACTAAATTAGACATTTAACAAATGCCATTTGTAATTCAACGCAGGGAGGAGAATGTCCTTAAAACAAGCTATTGATGTGAATTCCCCAACATAAGACAATAATTTTTTAAAGGGGCGCCTGGGTGGCTCAGTTGGTTAAGCAACTGCCTTCGGCTCAGGTCATGATCCTGGAGTCCCAGGATCGAGTCCCACATCAGGCTCCCTCCTCAGCAGGGAGTCTGCTTCTCCCTCTGACCCTCCCCCC
Source organism: Halichoerus grypus (assembly GCF_964656455.1). NCBI lineage: Eukaryota > Metazoa > Chordata > Mammalia > Carnivora > Phocidae > Halichoerus > Halichoerus grypus. The sequence continues at coordinate 125,084,329 of NC_135716.1, read as the reverse complement.
TCTCATGCTCTCTGTCTGTCATTCTCTCTCTCGCAAATAAATAAAATCTTGAAAAAAAAAAAAAAAGAAAAAAAAATAATTTTTTAAAAATTTTAATCGACGTTCTAATGTGAAATTATGTACTGTCAGTGCAGTAGACCAATATAAGGAGAACCCCAAAGTCCTTAGGAATCTTAAAAAATAAGCAGTAAGCAGTTTTATCTCTAGCAGCCAGAAATCTTTCCTCACAATTAGGAAGAATCTACAGGTCCAGTTAATCATGTGGCAATGATGTGCGGAATGTATCTAACACTTTAAAATCATTTAGACGAATGCTAGAAACCTCAAAGTTCTGTGAGAAATATAAATTGTAATATTTAAAACAAGTAAATGAATTAAATAATTTAGATGAAGATTTAGATATAAAGGTTGCATGAGAGTAACTGGATTTAAAAAGTAAAATAAAGGGAAATATCAGAAAGCCTACAATCGGACAACTGAAATAATTTTTTGGAAAAATTATTTCCTGACAGATTTCCCCATGCTATGAACATAAATGCAAAAACTATAAATAGGGCTACTGACATTTGGGCAGTTGACTTGTTTTTATCAAAATTACAAAACAGAATTTAGTTTGCAGATTTTCAAATGGCTATGATGTTCAGAATTCGATTGGGTTCTCCTTCCTTTTTACTTGATGACTTCATAAAAGATAAATAAGCCCTCGGACCAATAGGTGGGTACACTAGCACGGTTAACTCTCTCGCCCCAGAAATTCCACTAGGCTGAAAAGATTATTATTTGGGGGCGGGAAGGGGGGGGGATGCAGAGGTCTTTAGGACCCAGCAGGCGGCGGCAGGCGGCAGTTGTGTAGATCACTGAGAGACTACGAGGGTCCGGTTCAGTTTTAATTCTGTCTCTAATCTCTGCAACAGCCGCGCTTCCTGGGTCCCGCGGCTCTCCTACCCACTCAGCCGCCGCCAGCGGCCGGGCGAAAATCAGAGCCGCCTGCCCCGCATCACCCACCATGGAAACCTTCCAAGAAAAAGTGGCTCCGGACGCGTGTGCCTGAGGATTCCTCACAAAAGAGGTGCCCAAAATGAAGACCCTGATGGTGAGTCATTTGTGGCAACTCCTCTGGGCAGAGGCGGAGACCCCCAGACGCAGCGTCCCCGGGGCGCACCGGAGAGCTCCAGAGGCGCCGAACCCTGCGCCGCGAGGTCGCCTGTTACAAAGGGACAACTTTCCACCTGCTCCGTGTCCCCTTCCGGTTCTCTGGTTCTGCCTGGCTGGGAATCCCAGAGCCGGGCTGGGAACTCGGGTTGCCTCGGCTTCTGGATCTCAGGCGAGAGGTCTGGGGACCCACGGAGAGCTGGAGAAGCGGTGGAGGGGTGGGCGCGTGGCTCGGGGGATGGGGGGTACCCAAAAGCAACAGCCTGGCAAAAAACTGAGAGGGGCGGGGAAGGGGGGATCTTTGCAGACTTTCTTGGTTTTCTTGTCGGATTTCAAACTTGCAAGAATCGCCGAGGTAGAGCCCCGCGGGTCCAGAAAGGGCCGGGTGCAAGGGCTAGAGGTTCCAGCAGCCGAGCTGGGGGAGGGAGGCCTCTCCTCAAAGTACGAGCCCACCTCTGCCCTCGCCGCCGGCGCGCTTTCCCTCGCGTAGCCGGGCGCCGCGCACCACCTGCCCTCTGCCGAGAGATCTGGGAGGTGGCGTGGGCCGAGAGCAGCTACGCTCCGGGGCATCGCCTGCCGTACGCGCGGGGACGGTGCCTCCCCTGCCCCGGCTGCGCGCGGGGGACTAGGACGCGGGCCACCTCCCTCCAGCCCCGGACCTCCCCCGCGCGTCTCACCGTCTCGCGCGTGTCCCCGCCGGCGCGCTCCTCCGGGGTTGGCTCTCAGCGGCTCTCCTCTGCTCTCTCCCGCCCGCCCGCAGCGCCATGGTCTGGCTGTGTGTTTAGCGCTCACCACCATGTGCACCAGCTTGTTGCTCGTGTACAGCAGCCTCGGCGGCCAGAAGGAGCGGCCCCCGCAGCAGCAGCAGGCAGCGGCGACCGGCAGCGCGCAGCCGTCGGCGGAGAGCAGCCCCCCCTCGAGGTCCCGGGCCCCCGCGGGACCGCAGCCGCTGGACGGATACCTCGGCGTAAGGGACCACAAGGTGACAGCTCGCTTGCCAGCGCGCACGCCACCCAGCCTGGGGATCCCGCCCACCTGAGCCTGCCCCTTTCCCGGGGCTGGGAGGCGCCGTGAGTAGGTGCCATTTGGAGGCTGGAAGGGGGAGCGGACCCACTGGGGTGGGGTGGGATAGTTCCTTCTTGCTATGAATTCCCGTTTGGAGTCGTAGGTAAAGTTTTTCGGGGAATAGGGGTGAGACGAGTGGACCCAAAGCCCCATTTCCTAACAGGAACCGACCCTGGAAGTAGAACCTTCTGGTCCCCAGAATTGCAGCCGCGGGTGGGTGCTGGGTGCCTGAAGCGTCTGGTTTGGCCGCCCAGTCGCGCCCTGGTGGGAGGAGAGCCGGGATGGCGCGAGTAACGGCCGGAGCATTGCCCGGCCGGAACTGGAGGGTGAGTAGCAGCCAGTCCGCGGCCGCTGCTCGAAGATTCCCCTCTGATCTCGGCGCTTCGGATTGCTCTGGGCAGAATTACCACAGCCTTGGGGAGCGGTCCCAGGCAGGCGCGGAAGGCTGGAGGCACAAACTCAGCTTTCACTGGCTTGTAACTCATCGTCGAGGGCCTGTTTTTCTCTGCCTTCCGGGAAGCCGTTGCATGGCTCGTCTAATAATTAATAAGATGATTTTTTTTTTTAATTGAGCCTCCTTTCCCCCAAATAATAAATCTCCGGTTTCAGTGTGCGAAGCCTCTGGGAGAATTCTAATCAAGTTTCCTGATTCTGAAAAGATCTTTTAATACAGTTTGAATATATTCCCCATTATTTGAAGCTGCTAATATGTTTTTTATTAAAACACAGTTCCACTCTGTATCTGCTCTATAAAGGTTAGAGGATTTCTTGAAACCACCCAGCTATTCCGCATTTTACATTACTAGATTTTATGCTTGTGAACCGAAGTATTATTTAGCTGGTGGTCCTTTTGCTGAAAAGATGGGTCTTACCGTTCATGAAAAAGTCAAACTTTTTTTTAAGTGGCAATCAAAATATTTCCACTCATTTGTGCAATGCATATTGCAGAAAGGATTTTGGAGGGTAAAAATTTAAGGCAGGACCCAGCTGCTAGGGATCCTTGAATGCTTGTGGAAAAAAAACAACGTACCATGAAATGTGGATGGATGGATAGATAGGCCAATAGGTATAATGTATAAGAAATGCTAGGTATAAAACAGTACTGTTAGGGTACAGAAATGAGAAACATCACTGCCCTGGAAGGTTTAAGGAAATTCTCTCTGAAAAGGTAGACTTTGCACTGGGGAAAATTTGGGGAAGCAGAAAAAAGGAAGGGATTTCTTTAGGAAGTGATTTGGGGAGTGCAGAGGGGGCTCGTGGTAGAATCTTGAAATCAAAAGTAGAGAGGGTCGTCAGTTTTTCAATAACAGCTTTACTTTCTTCTTTAAGATGTTGATCGATTACACTCTTTGTGCAAGCAACCTATAAGGGCTGGAGTTCTAGAAAAGTTTAGACATCGGCTTCTGAGTGGATGGATGTGGTGTTTATGTGTAACTGGTATAGGATGAATATATTGAACTTGGTGGATTTTCATGGTGATGTTTAGTGGAAATGGCTATATAGCACTTGTGAAGCTTTGATTAATGGGGTGTCAAAAGGTAAATTTGCTGAAAGCTTTGATCTGCCTTTGGAATGGTATTCCCAATACTTTCCTTCCTGTGTTCTGCTGGATGGACCACAGCTGTGAATATTGATAGCATAAGACAAAATATGATGCCCTCGTGTTTGTTTTCAAAAATAGTGTTTATTCACACAAATATATTGGATTCCATTTTCAGTGTATCAGAGTACTATTCATTAAAATGAAAAACAGCCCCTTTTTGAAAGGAATGTTGAAACTCAATATGAGAAATCACGATAATCTATAGTAAAGGGTTTTATAAACTGTGAAGTGTTATATGGATGATAAACGTGTGAAAGTCCTTGGAATTCTTAGAGAATTATAAATGTGACCAGGAAGGTCTTTGCATCTAATGAATACCAGTGGAATTTTTTCAAAGAAAACCAACGTGTCATCAGATTCCATACTCCAAGGATTCAACAGAGTTTACCCCACCCCAAGCAAAAGAACAAATGCAAATCTTAAAATCTATGTCTCTTCTGTAGGCATTATCCCAATTGTCCCACTGAACCACATGTAAACTTCTACTCAAAGTGTCATCATTTTACTGCTATTATTTACCTGGCTAGAAATTGGGTGAAGTTTCATTTCTGATGGCTATAGGGAGGTACATGTAGTGTTCATGTCTTCTCCAAAAGTTGCTATTTACTTAGGTTTACTTAAGATCTTCCTATAGTCTTACTTAGGCAGAGGTGGAAATTTGTTAGAATATTGCTAGGATTTTTTTTTTTCCAGATTAACCCAGGGGAGGGTAAGAAATCAGGATTTTCTACACTTATTATGTTGTTAGATGATACCCTGATTGCTTTTTTTTTTTCACTCTCATATCAGGCCTTAGAAAAACTATAGGATGTGCTGGATGTGATGACCACCAAGCCATATGCTATTGCATACTGAATCAGAATTCCAAGAGACTTTTTATTTGCCATTGATTTACAGAATCTGGAGAGAGTTACAGATACTATTTAGGAAAATGTTCACATCTCCATTGCTGGAGGTCCCAAAGTCTGATAAATATGTAGTGTTTATGTTCAGTTACATGATGATATTAACATTATAACTCTAAGATTAAATTCAACAGGTGGTGCTAATCCCCAGCACCTGAATTTCTCAAATTACAGCCTGTCTGCAATGATTGTCTTGTCTCATACGGCTGCAGACTAAATTACTGTTGAGATTAAATCACTATGTGCTTTTGTTGAAAGACATGCTGCAAGTCAAGCCGGTGATGAGTAATGTGTGTTGAAGCTTAAAATATCACTTTCCATGGTCATATTCTCTACTTCCTTGTTCACAAACGATGTGAGCTGAAATTGTAATTCCAGTGTGACTGAGTGAAGGCTACTTGGAGTTTCTTGTGATAATGAAGACATTTCATTTTCTGTTAGAAAGATTCTTTCTCTTCATTTCCAACCCTTTTCCCCAGACCTTTTCCCACAAATGTTTCACCAACTCATTTCAATCTTGCTCATGTCTGTCACTGCAGGTACTGTATCTCTATCCTGCCATTACTGTTCTGGTCCCCAGTTTTGGAGCTACTGATTTCTAACCAGATCAGCCAGACAACAAGAAAAGAAGTCAATTTTCATGGCTTTGGAAACCTTCTGTATTTAGAACTACAGCATAATGTATAACCAAACTAAAGCACGTGGGTGCACGTGCATGCACGCACGCATACACACACACACACACCCACTCACACACACAGGCACAAACACTGAATCAAGCAACCTTCGGAGAAAAGCTCCATTTCTCCCAGCGGAGTGGAAGGCGGCATGGAGTGTATTCTGTTTCCAGCCTGGATCTGGTCTGGGTAGATAAAGTCATTTGCCATCTGGTGGACCCTGTGAAATGAAACTATGAGCCGATTCCCATTTCCAGTGGACAGGAGCCCTTATCACAGGAGACCCACTTGTCACCTGGGCTGCCCTTTTCTGAGATGGCTTATGAAAGAGTAGTGATCAATGGGGTCTGAAGCTGAGCTGCTATCTCCTTGCTTCAGTAGTAGCTCCTAGGAGTGGATTTTACACATACTAATAACATGCTTGTCCTTGGTTCTTTCCTTCCTTAAGCACTCAGTTATTCAGACAAAACAGAATTGCTTGGAGGTAACAGTATGTTTGCTATTAATTCACAGATGTCCAGTTGAAGTGATAGGACAAGTCAATGCGAGAGTTGAAAAATAATTCAAAACCAGAAAAAAAGGTGCATGCCATATAACTTACATTGGAATTATGGCATAAGTATTCTTCCTTTTAAAAAGCATATAAACTCTCAAATATAAGTTTGCACCATTTATTAGACCCCATTTTATAATATTTGAGGCAGCCAATCAACAATAGATAACTCGGATCTCAAAATCAAAGTGAGCTAATTTTCAGTGCTCCGGTACTAACAAAATGTAATCTGCCAATGGTGATAAGACCCTGTTATCACAAATCGTCAACCAAAAGAAATTATAAAATGAACTATTTTTCATGGGTGAGGAGTTGCAATAATGTGGTTGCTTTTCACAGGAGAAATGTTCATATAATATTTGTTATAATACATAACGTTAATTCTGAGAGCCAGGAGTGTTTCTCCAGCTTCCCAAGGAGTAATGCCAGGATACCCCCATGCCAAAGTCCAGACCACACCTGGTAAATGAGTCTGAGCTGGCTCCCTCTCCATTTCTGGGCATTCTGTCCTCTTTGCTCATCCTTGAAAGCTCATTGTGCCTCAGGACCTTTGCACTTGCTGTCCCCTCTCCCTGGAAAACTCTTGCCCGAGATTTTGTACATGGTTAGCTCCTTCTGGTCATTCAGTCCTCAGATCACATGTCATCTTCTTCTGGACCACATTCTTTGTTAAATAGCTCTCTCCTTAACAGTCATGCTCTATCATATTAGCCTGTTTCATTTTCCTTGTACTAGTTAACAATATCTGAATGAATCTTAAAGGTGTCTTTTCTATTGTTTGTCTTTCCCCCCAGGTAGAATCTAAGTGCTGTGATAGAAAAGTATTTGTACATCTTGTTGACCAGTTTAACTCCAGGCCCTAGAATAATACTTGACACTTAATGAGCACACAGCAAGTATTTATTGAAGGAAAGAAGAAAGGAGAGGAGATTGTGGAGAGGGACAAAGCTACCTCACCTTATGCAAAGTCCTTTCTCTATAAGAAACCACAATGCAGTCCCAAGGCCCTGGTATGTCTCATCTTTCCTAATTTGGTTTACTACTACTACACTACTAGTAATAATAATGGAAGGAAGATGAAGAAATGATTTAAAACAAAAGTCTTTTGGAATGAGATTTAGGAGTTTACATTTTAACAGACTTCCCTTACAACTCTTGTGCACATTAAAGTTTGAGAATCATCATTTGAAACGTTTTTAATCATCATAATGTGTAGTTCTGTAGCTAATTTGTTTCTGGGTTTTTGAACTACTCATAGCCCTAAGTAAATATTCATTGAAGGCCTAATAGTTGCAAAATTGGGTATTCTGGAGGAAGAACATAGTGCCTACCATCAAAGAATCTTTGATCTAATCGGAGAGAAAAGACAAAGAAGCAAGAAAGGTTAAATAATAAAGCAAGTACTGAATAATAATATGAAACCAGTAAACAATAAATCAAGGCATTGACACTAAAAAGGAGGCAATTTCTGTGATCTTTCTCATCTATAAAATAAGTTAAATACTATTATTAGTTTAGAAGTTATAAAAATTTCAAACTAAAATTGCATTTTTAGCCCTTTTTTAGTATATGTGTGTGTGTGTGTGTGTGACGTGCAATGAATACTTAGTAAACAACTTGGATGTCAAAGCAACTTCAAAGTGGATAGATTTTAAATTCAAAATATTCAGTCTCTTTATGATTTTCCTTTAGCATGGTGTAGGGTCTCCTGGACTCTTGAAGGGAGCTAACCCTATTGCCCTGTTCAACTGTTTCTGTCACATGGTGACCGTGTTTTCCAAACCAAATCTCATACCTCATGGTATGTTAAATTTGTGTTGGCCACAAGACAGAACATGTGCCATCAGATCTGTCCTGGAAACATGACATCCACTAGAGAGGGGACTTTCCATAACCTCTAGGGTCAAGTTGCAGTGCACTCTAATTCCCATCCTGTGAATGCCAAGATGAAGGAAGACCGGAGATGAGAAAACACTGTGAAAAATTAAAACCCCATTGAAGCCTCCTGTACATCTACTGGATACTTTTTGAGCAGCTGTGAAGGATCTTAACTATAGAAAGACAAGGAATTTTTATTTCTTAAATAATGATATTATTATCCATACTCTGTGAACCTGATTCAAAAGAATTCCCTTAAGAGCGAGTTTATGATCAAATGACTGATAAAAACTTGAGGATGGGGGTATTTATGAGATGCACTCCAGTTCTTCTTCACGAGCTCTTTACTCCTAAACTCTTCGTCTAGGCCTGGGACAAATGAATATTTTTATTGCATACTCTATTCAATATGGTTTCCCAAATAAAAGTCCCAGGCATGCATATTCTTTCAGTTTAGACAGCATATCTGCGGGGAAACCTTCCCTGACTTGTAGCCCAGGGTAGATCTAAGCTGTATGTTTTGTCTTCTTAGCCAGGATCCCATGGTAATACTTACTCAAGCTTATTGTTGTTTCTTGTCTCAGATTGTCTGCCTTCCCTGCTCTACAATCAGCTCTTGGAAACTGGGGCTTTTTTTTCTCTCTCTCTTTCTTGTCATTGTATTCTCAGGCTTTAATATAATGTCTGATATAGAATGGGTTTTCAGTAAGTATTTTTTGAATAAATAAGTATATCTATATAAAGATTGTAATTTCTTCTAAACTAAACCCACCTGAAAATTTTCTATTTGGCACTATGTCATAAATATCAATTTCCCCTGCCACCGTTTGTAGTTCTGTAACTATTGCATTTCTATGTACTTGTACTAATCAGATCTCTTAAGACATACTCAGAGTTTTGAGCTGGAAGGAAAACTTGGAAATTACCAAAAGGAATTCACAAGTGCTCGTGTGATTTGCCCAGAGTCTCCAGTGAGTGGCAGAGCTGGGGCTACAACGTGGGTCTCTGACATGAATGTCATTACCATAAGGAAAATTCAGTGCCAATATATTCTAAGCAATGAATCAACATTATTTGAACAGAATTTATTAAAATGAAGAGCCTAGGCCTACCCAGTTAATGGAAAGAAATAACTATTTAAATATCTTATTATTCTGAAATGAATTGAGAATATGGATAGTTAAAAAGAGCTTCCACCGACCACTGGCTTAGCAATGGCTACTTGAAAAGCTTCATAAGATGCATGGTACCCAAGTAATTAGAACAATTTGCAAATCTGAGTCAGGTTTGCCTTTAAAAAGTAAACCAAGCCAAAAGGAGTGCCATGTTATCATTTGCGGAAAAATGTCATGAACAGACCACTCATTTAACTGAATTACCTTCTCCACAGTGGGGAAGAAAACATAATCAGGAGACTCAGTTAAGCAAGTGTTTGAAACACTGCCATTCTGCAAGTAACCATTGACTCCTCCTACGTTCTGAGATGTAATACCTACTCTGAGATAGAATTACTTTAGGCAGATAAGAAACCATTTTACCCATAGTAGGGAAAATTAACCTTGATAGCTGTTGTAGCTCAGTATGAAAACGTAACTTTTTATTATATTCTCTTTTAATGGCTATGAAGTTGTCCATAGTGTTCCTGGGAGCCTCACAGAGTCTGAGAACTCTCTGGCAGACTGAAATGCAGTTATGCCATTTTTTTAATAAGAGAGCATATTCTGGAAATTAATTGCACATATGGGACTTCTCCACTGACTGAACTGCATTATTGCATTTCTAATTTACAGATCTGCTCGTGTTCCTTGCATGCCTCCAATAGCTTCCCATTACGGAGAGGATCAAGTTCAGACTCCACAGGAAGGCTCACAGGCCTGATAGGGACTGTCTGGTCTAGTTCTCCAACCTCACTTCCCTTCTGCCTAAGCTCCACACACCCAGGGAATACATCTTGCTGTCTCATGCTTCCCTGCTTTCCTCCATCATGGAATGCGCTTTCTCCTTTTATCTGCCAGGTAGAGAACTAATCATTCATTAAGATCCAGCTCAAGTGTTTCCTTTCCAGAGTCTTCCCCCATGTAACCTCTGTGCAGAGTAGATCCCACATTCTTTTATGCCAGCCTTGCATTTGTCAGTCAGCCACTTATTGACTGAGTACCTATGATATGTTAAACACAGGGGAGAGAATGAGAGGAAGGACCTAGTCCTGACCACAGGAAAGTCACAGTAGAGGAAATACTATAATTACTATATGTTGGTAAGTGTTAAAATATTATCTGTATCTTGTATGCCTCTAATCACACAATATTGTGGTTATTTGTCCACATGCTTGTCTCCCTGACTAGATTGTGCCTTTTTGAAGCCAAGGAACATAACTCTGGTATCTCCAGACCCTAAAACTGTATCTCATATATGTCAAAACTCAATAAATCTTTGTTGAATGTCGGATGAAGCAGCGTCCTGTTGTAACTGTATATAATAGGAAGAGATTTGAACAAGTGTGGCTAATAGACTTACTAATCACAGGAATAGACAGAAGTGATAAGTAGGGGCAGAAGGACTTCACATATGTGACATACGTATCTTTAATTTTTGGTTCCCCTTTAAATACAGAGCGGCATCTGCTGACCCTTCAGAGTGGTAGTCCAGGTGTTGAATGCCCATGTTTGAGGACAGTATGGTATCATGGGAGGCAGGGGAACATACCCAAGCTTTTAACTTGTTGCAAGGTCTTTGGCAAGTCACATAACATCTAGGCCTGAGCTAATCTGTGGCAGAGGAAGAGTTAAAGCAAATTCATTAATTACTTTATTTATCAAATAATATTGTGTACCTACCATATACTTGACACTGTGTTCAAGACCCAGGAGACAACACCAAATAGGTGTGATCCCTGACTCCATGAAACTCACATCTTTTGAGAGCAGATAAAAAGACATGAAATTACAGTGCAGATTTGGATATCAATATTTACATGCTATGGAGGTTAGATTTTATCCTAAAAATTTTGAGGAAGTCTTTAAGGGATAAATTGTAAGAGTGACTCCAGTCAGGTGTGTCTTCCGGTGGATTACCATGGCTTCAACGTGGCACAGGTCAGAGCAGTTCTGGGAGAGGGGAAGAGGGCCAGTTAGCAGACTCTTGCTGTGATCTGAGTGAATGATGCTGGTGGCCAGAGGAGGAAGAGACCCTAAGTTTCTGTCTACCTAACGTTTCTGTGGTTGCCCACCCCGCCATGTCAGTGCAAACAGTCTGGATGCAGCTCTCAAACAGCAGGTTAGTGGTTCAAGATTGCCTCTCAGGAGTTAGCAAAGAGAGTTGGAGGGTGACCCCAGATGGCACTCCAGCGTTGTCTAATTTTGAACCTCACTGTGTATCTTAATACCGCACACTGACTTGAGCAAAACAGTGGTGTTGTGGTTAAGGCCAAGGCAAGCCGTTTGTGGAGACTCCATAATGCACACTTGGCCACACCAGGAATTAAAGCTTCCATCTGCAGCGCAGCCACTGGGGTGTGGGGTAAAGGTGCTGCCAGAGAGAGACTCTTAGGTAACAGTTCTACTCGGGAGAGACTTGCTTCTAGAATAACCTTGTCAAGTTGTTGCATGATAAATCTTACCAGGTATAGATCTCTTATAAGTATGAGGTAGAGAGTGATTTCCTCCTTCCTTTCCCACAGACTTACAGTGTCTGTAAGTGGTATAAAGGAGGGCACGAACCATCTGTTAGATCCTTACCTTGTTTAATAGCTTCAAACCAAGGTATATTCCAATTAGAATTGGAATAGTCAGGAAATATGTCTCGATAATTGTACTAAATTCTCCACTTATTAATCTTGAAGGTATATACATCCCTCTACTAGCTTAACATCTCCGTTCTTTCCCCGTTGTTTACAACCCTAAAGCACTTTTAAATTGTGGCGATGCCTCCTTCCCCACCTTTGATCTCCCGCCTGTTTGCTCGGCTACAAAATGTGTTCCAGAATTTTTAAGTTTTATGAATCATTCCCGGTAGTTCCTTAATCCTTCTGGTCACTTTTCTCTAAATTCCTTTCAACCTATCAGTAGCTATTTCAGGGGCATAACCTGTGGCAAACTCATACAGGCTCCCAGGACAGGGTTAGAGATGATGGCTGTCTTCATGGTCACTTGGTGGTTCCTGTCCAGATACATATCTCAAGTTTGCCTTTATTTTCTGGGCTTCACTCTCTGATTTGGTTCTCTGTCCATGTATATAGTACAAATCTAATTCCTTGTCCATATACAGTACAGGTTTACTTGGACATAACTGTCTTTCCTAAAAAGAAATTTTACAGCACAAGTAATTGTAATTATCACCTTCTTAATTAGCAAGTTTTTCTGTATTTTTCATCTTCTAGTTTTATTAAACATCTTAATTCCCTTATTTTAACCAACTTACTGAATTCTATGACTGTTCTTCTTGACTGTTTTTTTTTTTAACTCAACGATGTCTCTGAGCTACTCTTTATTTCTTATATTTTTCAAATATGTGCTAGCTCTTATTTCTTCATTTTGGCATAATCTCAGCTCTCCTGTTATTCTTCCAGTCCATAGGTAGAATAATTCTGTCATTAGAGACATCAGGGCCTGCCTCTACTCTGACGGCCAACTGGCAGGAGATATATTTTCTATATCTTGGTTGGTGGCTTCTCAAGTCTGAGAACATGAGATCTTTGTCAACAAGCTCTTTATCAAACCAGGAGTTGGTTTTTTTGCCCGAGTTGTCTCCTTTATCTTCTAGATTGAGGTATCACTGAATCCTTCCCATCCATTTTTTAAAACTTTTTTATTGTGGTGACATATATATAACATAAAATTTGATATTTTAACCATTTATAAGTGTAGGATTCAGTGGCGTTAACTACATTCACGGTGTAGCCAGCCAACAACACTACCTATTTCCAAAATTTTTCATCATCCCGAACAGATTCAGTAACTGTTAAGCAATAACTCCCCATTTTCCCTCCCTCCGGGCCCTGGTAATGTCTATTCTCTTTTCTGTCTTTAAGAATTTAGGCAAATTCTAGATATTTCATGGAAGTGGAATAATTGAATATTTGTCATTTTATGTCTGGCTTATTTCATTTAGAATAATGTTCCAAAGTTCACCCACATCATTGCATGCATAAGAACTTTTTTCCTTTTAATATAAATCAAAACCACAATGAGATACCACCTCACATCTGTCAGAATGGCTAAAATTAACAACACAGGAAACAACACATGTTGGCGACGATGCAGAGAAAGGGGAACACTCTTACACTGTTGGTGGGAATGCAAGCTGGTGCAGCCACTCTGGAAAACAGTATGGAGGTTCCTCAAAAAGTTAAAAATAGAACTAGCCGACAACCCAGCAATTGCATTAGTAGGTATTTACCCAAAAGATACAAAAATACAGATTCAAAGGGGCACATGCAGGCCGATGTTTATAGCAGCATTATTAACAAAAGCCAAATTATAAGGGTACCTGGTTGTTCCAGTTGGTAGAGCATGTAACTCTTGATCTTGGGGTTGTAAGTTTGAGCCCCATGTTGGGTGTAGAGATTACTTAAAAATAAAAATCTTAAAAAAAATAGCCAAATTATGGAAAGAACCCAAATGTCCATCAACTGATGAATAGATAAAGAAAATGTGGTGTGTATATGTATACAATGGAATATTACTCAGCCATAAAAAGAATGAAATCTTGCCATTTGCAATGGTGTGGATGGAGCTAGAGTGTATTATGCTAAGTGAAACAAGTCAGTCAGAGAAAGACAAATACCATATGATTTCACTCATACATAGAATTTAAGAAACAAAACAGATAAATATAGGGGAAGGAAGAAATAAAAAAACCAGAGAGGCAGGGATGCCTGGGTGGCTCAGTTGGTTAAGCGTCTGCCTTCAGCTCAGGTCATGATCCTGGGATCCTGGGACTGAGTCCCACATCAGGCTCCCTGCTCAACAAGGAACATACTTCTCTGCTTGTGCTCTCTCTCTCTCTCTCTCTCAAATAAATAAGTAAATCTTTAAAATAAAAAACAGAGGGAGGCAAACCATAAGAGACTATTAGCTATAGAGAACAAACTGACGGTTGCTGGAGGGGAGGGGCATGGGGGCATGGGTTAAATAGGTGATGGGTATTAAGGAGGGCACTTGTGATGAGCACTGGGTGTTATATGTAAGTGATGAATCACTAAATTCTCTTGAAACCAATATTACACTATATGTTAACTAATTAGAACTTAAAAACTTGAAACAGCAACAACAACAAAAAGAACTTTGTTCCTTTTTATGGTTGAAAATATTCTGTTGAGGGGCGCCTGGGTGGCTCAGTCGTTAAGCGTCTGCCTTCGGCTCAGGTCATGATCCCAGGGTCCTGGGATCGAGCCCCGCATCGGGCTCCCTGCTCCGCGGGAAGTCTGCTTCTCCCACTCCCACTCCCCCTGCTTGTGTTCCCTCTCTCACTGTGTCTCTCTCTGTCAAATAAATAAATAAAATATTAAAAAAAAAAATATTCTGTTGTATGGATATACTACAATATGTTTATCCATTTATCTTTTGATGGACACTTGGATTATTTTCACCTATTGGCCATTGGGAATAATGCTGCAATGAACACTGGCATTCTCATTCATTTTTTGAAGTCCTTCCCTCTTTTTTCTCTCTTTTTCTCTCTTTTTCCATCCCCGTGGAAATACCTGAGTTTCCAGTTCCCATCACTGCACGCTTGTGCAGACCTTACTTCTAGATGTTCCCACCTATAAATAAATAAATAAACAAATAAATAAATAAACAAATAAAAATAGAGGAAAATACATTAATTTCATTAATTATATTTCTTTATCTAAAAATAATGTAAACATTTTGAAAAATAGAAGGAAAGGAGAAATGTTTCCATATTCCTAACACTTTGGTATAAATAACAATATAATTTTGGTTTACTTCTGCCAATTGTTTGCATTGCATTCTCTGTTTTTTTTAAACCTAAATATGAGCCTGCTATGTGGTTTTTTAAAAACTGCATGTGATTTTTTTTGTCTATTTTGTTTCCATTTGCTGATATTAAAATAGCCATTACAATTTCTTTTGGTTAGCGTTTGCCTTTTATATCTTTTTCCCATCCTAAAATTTTCAATCTTTCTGTATACTTACATTTTATGTATATCCAGACCTGCCCACAATATTTTCAGAGCCTGAGGCGAGAGTACAGATAGAGGCCCACAGATATCCTAATTGCTTTCATCAGTAATTATGTCTTCATTTAGATAAGATTTTCAAATTCAAAGGTTTATTTGACCTATTGTAGTTACGGATTTGATCAGAATCATTCTCTTGATCATGTTATTGGTTTGATCAAAATTAAATCTTCATTAAATAAAATGTGTGTAATATCATGCTTGAGAATTTTATGTGGGTAATGTTCAGTAGAGGTCTACCCACTCACATTATCTCCAATTTTTAAATATGTAAACAGACTATCTCCTTGAAGACTTTCTATTTATTTTTCAGCTTCTCCCCTCCCTACGAAGCTTCTTTTCATAGTTATATTTTATCAGACCTCAAATTCTTATTTTACTCTCCTTCCCCCATATACAAACTGAAGCAGTGACCAGCTCCATCTTAGCAGCAGTACAACCCACAAATGGCATTTGAAAATAGTGACCTTTTGTTTCAAAGACAGGGTAAAAAATGCAAAGAAGCACTTTTTCTGGGGCCTGAATGGTGTTAGATACAGACTGGGTGTTTATGATTATGGATAATGCTATGACAGAATGACAGAGGTGCCCATGTGGGTTTTAATATAATTTGTGCATTGTTTGTGATATGCTGTGTCCTTTAAGCAATGCATCTCAAACATTAATGTGCATATGAATCGGTTGAGGGTCTTATTAAAATCCAGATTCTGAATCTTTAGGTCTGACTTGGGACCTGAGAATCTGCACTTCTAACAGGCACCCTGTGATGCTGCTGCTATTGGTCCAGGAACCACATTTTGAGTAGCAAAACTCTAAAACACAGGGCGAAGATCAGAGGCCCCATTCATCTGATATTAAGAATAATACTATGTATGTCCTATATGAATAGCATATAACTAGAATTTATTTTTTAATCTAAACTTAAAATCACTGTCTTTTCAGATTTAAGTTTAGTTCATTTACATTTACTGTGATTTTTGCTATATATTATTGATTTTTTTTTTTATCTCAAACATTGGCTTTGTATTTGTCTCTTCTTCTATGCTTTATTCTCCCTCTTCTTTTCCCCTTCCCCTGGATTGGTGGAATTGGGGGGCAAGAAGGGGTTTGTCCCTGTCCCCACCTTATCCCCTTATTCCATTTTTTAACTTATACTGATTTGGAAATTATACTCTTGATATTTATTTTCTTAATGTCATTCTTGAAATTTTAACATGCATACTTACCAAAGTCTTAATATCTTTATCCTATTTCCAGACAATTCAAAGACCTTAGAATATTTGAACCCTGGTTAACTTGAACACTAATCTTACATACCATTTTATTGAAGTAGTTTAGTTCTTTTTAAAGTCTACCAAATTGGATATTAACATTATTACTGTTTTTCAAGATTTATTCATTTATTGGAGAGAGAGAGAGCACAAGCAGGAGGGGCAGGGAGAGGGGGTAAGAATCTCAAGCAGACTCTGCGCTGAGCACAGAACCTGACCCGGGGCTTGATCTCACAACCCTGATATCACAACCTGAGCCGAAACCAAGAGTTGGACACTCAACTGACTGTGCCACCCAGGCGCCCCAGCATTATTATTGTTTTTGGTTTAGTCAATGTTTATATAGATTTACCTACATATTACCAGTTTCTTTGCATCATTTCTTCTTGTAACTTAGATTTCCATTATCCTTTTTGCAATAAATATTTTAGAAGTTTGGCTGATGAAGATCTGTTGGCGGTAAATGCAGTTTTAGTTAATCTGAAAATATCTTTATTTTGTCCACATCCTTGAAAGAGAATACAATTCCAGATCATCAATTATTTTCGCTTGCAATATTTTGAAGACCTAATTCCTGTGGTTTCTTTCCCTCTCAGAGTTGATATTGAGCTCTTTGTCATCAGGCTAATTGTCATTACATTTTAGGCAATCTAAACCATTATTTCCTTAAATATATTGTCTCCTCTTTATTCTGTCTCTTCATTATGTGTTATTTACTTGTCTCACTGTGGTGCATTCTGAATAATTTCTTCTGATTTTTTGGTTTGCTAATTCTGTATTCTTCTGTGTTTCATCTGTTACTTAATGCATCCACCAAGGATTTTTTCCCAAGTCATTTCTAGATTTTTTTTCCCCGAAATCTGCCTGGTCTTTTTTCATAGTGTATTCTTTCTTACATTCATTTCATTTCTGTATCTGATAACTCCAATATCTTAAATCATTAGGGATCTAAGCAATTTTTGTTCTGATTTTATTCAAAGGAACTTATTTATTTATTTGTTTGTTTGTTTGTTTTGCTTGTGTTTGTGTGATGTGTGGGTATATATGTTTATCATGACTCCATGTTCATCTGGACTGTGTCTGCAGAAATCCTTAGTGACTTATGTTGAAAATGTGTTCCTCCAAAGAAAGCTTGCATTTGTTTCTGCCAGACTCCTGGAGGCCCTCCCAACTAAGAACTACTGCTTTAAAATAAGCCTAACCTTCTGCATACATGCCAGTAGAGTGAATATAAACTACAAGTCTACACGGTTTTTATGAATAGTTGAGGAAGATTTTTTTATCGCCTTCACCCAGGGCCAAGGACAGAATAGACAGGTACTTCCCCTGTGCTACAAGATCTTCCTTTTCAAGTTCACTCTGCTTGAGCTGTACTGGCCTTGCAGGATCTCCGTTCCCTGCTCAGGCTCAGGGCTGTTCCTCCGGCTCCTCCACAGGGCTGCTGAAATCCAGGGCTCTAGGTGAAAGGATCAGCAGTTACCCTTCGAGCAGCAGCTGTCTTCAGTGCCCACTCAACATGCTAGATTTGTACTCTGGCTGCATTTTCAACCTCTGTGTATTTCCTTTAATTTATTGTTACTTCACTTAAAGATTTTAAAACTTTTTTATTCAACTTTTCAAGGAATTCTATCTGAGTGCTTGTATCAATGGCAAATTTAAAAATATTGTTCTTTAATTGATATAAGATTATTATGGTTAATTTAGAAATATAGAAAATCAGAAGAATTAAATTAGAATTTCCAGAAATTTTGTAAACCAAAGATAACATTACCATTGTAAAAATTTTGATGTTCTTTCTTAAGGTTTATTTTCTATGTACGTTATTTTTACATAGATGAAATTATATTATATGTGTCAATTTAAGCATAATTAAAAGATATTCACAAGTGGAAAAGTGGAGGATAATATAGAGAGGTTAGCAGCAAATAATATCAAGTCTTTCCAAATCAAAACCTCGATTCTCATGTCATCCAATATAAGTCTTAAAAATACAATAATTCATCACGCATATTTTAAACAACAAAACTGTCCATTATGCAGACTTCTATTTGTGGAAGGCAAAAATATTTTTTAGTAATTCTTTTAGCACCATGTCCCAACCAAAAATTTTTTTAAGATTTTATTTATTTATTTGACGGGGGGGGGGGGCGCAAGAAGGGGAGGAGGGGCAGAGGGAGAGAGAGAAGCAGACTCCCCGCTGAGCAGGGAGCCTGACACAGGGCTAGATCCCAGGACCCCGAGATCATGACTTGAGCCATACAGACGCTTAAACGACTGAGCTATGCAGGCACTTCCCCAACCTTATTTTTTAAAATAGCCATTTTTAGCAAGTGTTGGAAGGAAACAGTATTAGTAATTGATTTAAATGGTCATCGGACATGGCAAGAGATTTCATCTAACGCATAGAGGTGAAGAATAAAAATAGGATCTAGTTCTGTGAGTGGAGTGAAAATCTTAAATGGAACAATTGAAGAAGAACTTTAAGGTCAACCTTACTCCTAAGCCAAAAAACCCACAAGGAAATATAATCCATAATTGGATTTCTAACTGGATTTAAATCAGATAAGAAAAGACTCCTGTCATTTTTGCCCCAAACAAATCATTGTGTTACTTTTTCTTTATCTCATTTGGCTGGAAAATACATTTAAATCACTTTTTCAGTAGGAAAAGGTTGGTAGATGAAATTTCTGGTTTCTTGCCTAGCTGACATTCTTAAATACTTGCAGTTTGGCTGTCAAAAAATTCTTGTGTAATAATTTTTTACTTCTGGATTCTCAGCTAGGCACATTGGGGGATGCATTAAAAATCTAACTTGGAGTTCCTGAAAGATTTTTAAAAAGCAGACAATTAAGCAAATGCTCAATAAATGTTTTTTGATCTGATTAGATTTTTAGTAACAGTTTTATTTATATATAATTCACCCTTTTAAAGTACATAATTCAGTGGTTGTTAGCATATTGGGACTTGTGCAGTCATCACTGCAATCTAATTTTAGAACATTTCATCTACTCTTAAAAGAACTCCATGCTCGTTAGCAGTTGCTCCTCATTCTCTGCCCCTAGTCCCTGGTAACCACTAATCTACTCTCTATCTCTATGGATTACCTATTCTAGACATTTCATATAAATTAAGTCATTCAATATTTGGTCCTTTGTGACTGGTTTCTTTCACTTAACACAGTTTTTAAAGCTTCATTCATGTATTAGAACTTCTTCCTTCTTTATTGTTGAATAATATTCCCTTATATGGGCATACCACATTTTATTTATCCATTCATCAGTTTGACATTAGGTTTTTCCACTTTTTGGCTATTAAAAATAATGAATAATGAATATTTGAGTACAGATTTTTGTGTGAACGCATGTTTGCATTTTTTCCTGGGAATATACCCAAGGAGGGGAATTGCTGGATCATATGATAATCCAGGGTTTACCTTTTGAGGAACTTCCAGTTTCCCAAAGAGACTGCACTGTTTTACAATCTCACCAGCAAAGTATGAGGGTTCAAACGTGTCCACATCCTTGCCAATGCTTGTCATTGTCTGTCTTTTTTTATTCTATACTAGTGGGTGAGAAGTAATTTCTAATTGTCTCCTTGTGGTTTTTATTTACATTAACCTCACGAGACATAGTTTTTAATTTTGATGACGCTAACTTATCTATTGTTTTCTCTCACCATGTGTGTTTTTGGTGCCATATTTAAGAAACCATAACCTAATCCAAGATCATGAAGATTTGCTCCTATGTTTTCTTCTAAGAGCTTTATAGTGTTAACTCTTATATTTATGTTCATGATTCAGTTTGAATTAGTTGTGTATGTGATGTGACATAGGGTTCCGACTTCATCTCTTGCTTGTTATCCAGTGATCTCAGCATCATCTTGAAAAGGTTATTCTTTCTCCCATCCAATGCCTTTACACCTTTGTCAAACATAATTTGACCACTAATACAAGGGTTTATTTGTGAACTCTCAATTCTGTTGCATCAGTAATTGTAGGTATATAGTCACTAGCTCTTACGTGCTTAAGACTGACATGGACAATGATTATCAATGGTCATAGAAAAGAATCATGGTCTGTTATTTCCAAAGGTCCTGTCACAATGCCTGTGCACCTAAGAATTTGTTTGGTTTATATCAACCAAGAATAGGTTCCGTTTTGTACACTATTGAGTAAGTGGTTAAAAGGTGGTAAAATTTCTCAGGTCTCTCAAAAGCTCACACTAGCAGGAAGCTTGATTTCACAACTTCTACGTGACAGTCTCGAATGAAAGTACTCCCATGAGAGTGTTACTATGGACTACGGATGGAGAAAAGGACCGTGTCTCATTTATGGCTGCTGTTGTTATTTAGGGCTTTTTTTGTCTCTTGCTGTTGTTTCAGAAGATTGCATTTTGCACAAAGCAGCGAAACCATAAGGTAGATCTTAAATAGAGAGAGCCATGTTTAGGACTTTTGTTTTCTCTATTCACAGTGATTTTCTATTTACCCTGGAAGGCAGTCACCATCACTTAAAAACAGTGAAGATAAATGTGGTTTCTGATACAAATCTTTATGAATAGAGCAAAGCAGGATCTCAAATTTTCCCTTCAATTCTAGACGCATCTGAATGTATATTAAATATTCCATCCAAATTAATCTCATTCTTAAATAAAACAATGAATGTCAGAGATGGGAGGACACAGGTGGGAGGACAGCAACATCACACAATTGCATATTTTTTAAAGTAGAAGGGTTACTTATAGCTGATACAGAGGGAATTTATGAAAAAGGAAAAAAGTCCACTTTCCATACCTGGAGTCCTTAAAGCAACAAGCAAATGAATCAACATGAAGTGCACATGATAACCCCAACATACATAATTAAACCTCTCATTTTAAGTTTTCACACCTCTCATTTTAAGTTGTGCAGAGAGGGAAGAGGATTAAATATGCAATGGAGTAGTGGGTATCTGTAGTTGCTAAATAGACTTTCCTGAAAATGAAGCAACACATGTCTGTCATCCACCATAACTTTTTTTTACTTTCAGCAGCAATTATCATTTGCTAGTATGTCCAGATTCATTGCTGTAGCCCCAAGCACATGAGGTTACTAGAGAGCGGGATTTGTTCTTAATATCTGTAGTCGTGGCAAGCATAAGGAATAGCACAACACAAAAAATGTAGGTCCTGCCCTTAAGGATTGCATGAGCTTTAAAGACCTAGCACTCAGAAAATAGCTTGGCATAGAGTGTTTAGTAGAAGTTGGTTGATGAAGAAGGAAAGAAGGAGGAAAAGAGGGATGGATGGACAAACTTAGATTCCATCCCTCATACCAGAGAAAGATGGAATCACGTGATGACACACTGAGGCAAAGTGGTAAAAGGAGAGAAGAAGTGAGTTAAGGAAGGCAGAAGCATCAGAAAAGGAAAATTATAGCATAATGCATAAGGGTACCATCTTTGGAGACAGAGACCACATTTCAATCCTAGATGTGCCATTCATTGGTTATGATTTGGGGCAATCACTTAATTATTTTTGAGCCTCAAAACCCTCCAGAAAGGAGTAACAGTATCTACCTCATAGATAATTGGAAGGATTTAATAAGATAATAAATGTTACTCCTTTAGTACAATACCTGGAACGTAAGAAGCACTCAGGAAATGTTAGCCATCAACATGGAAGATGCTAGTTATATTAAGATTTTCTTTAACCCAGAAGTGTGGCCATGCACACAAATGTAAACATTTTCAAATCAGTCATGGGTGGGAGGCTTTTAAATTTTTCTTTACCTTTGAAATAGGTTCAAGACAATGCTACCATGGAAAGCATCTGTATCAGAAACCATAATTTTTTTGTACCATTTGTCATTCTAAAATTTGTGAAATCCCCAAAGTTTCCCGCATGATCTTCCTGGAAGCTAAAACAAACTGAATCATCATAAAACTTTTTTTAAAGTTTGCTTTGAATCTACTTTGGAGCTATATGGCTGAGGTCTCTTGGTAACTGACCTTCTGTCAAGCTGAACAGCCCATTCCAGGGCACAGAGTGTATACCCCCCGCCTGGCCACTGCCCCTGTGGCAGCAGTGTTCGGGATGCTAAGGAGTTTTATGTGCAGAGTTATGACAAAAATTAACCAAGTGTAGTTAACGATATCATGTGACATAGAAGTTCGGAGCACACGAGAGGCAAGGGAGAAATTTAAGCAAGGAAGCATTGTCTCCAGCTGTGTCCAATGGCCTTCCCTGTGGACTTTATAGGCACCCCATTGTCGCTTGTCACTTGGTGATTGAGGCCACACTGAAAATGAAAAACTCTTACCTTCCACAATGTTATCTCTCAGCATGCCACTTCATGAGTGAAGGTGGTGATGTCTCCACAGTTAATTCAAATTCTTTAAAATGTTAGAACTTAATCAGTAAATTAAGTAAAGTTGTGTGATAGAAAATCAAAATACAGAAATCGGTTGTGTTTCTACACACTAACAGCAAAACATCTGAAAGAGAAACAAAACAATCCCATTCACAACAGTATCAAAAATAAAATATGAAGTAATAAATTTAACCAAGGAAGTGGAAGATCTGTACAATGAAAACTAACAAGACTTTGATAAAAGAAATTGAAGAAGACATAAAGAAATAGAAACATATTCTGCATTCATAGGTCAGAATTAATATTGTCAAAATGTCCACACGACCCAGAGCCATCTGTAGATTCAATACAATCCCTATCAAAATTCCAATGGCATTTTTCACAGAATAAATAATCCTAAATTGGGAACTACAAGAGATTCTGAATAGCCAAAACAATCCTGAGAAAGAAGAAAACTGGAGGCATCACACTTCCTGATTTCAAACTATGCTACAAAGCTCTAGTAATCAAAACGGCAGGGTACTAGTATAAAAAGAGACACAGAGACCATTGGAACAGAATAGAGAGCCCAGAAATACCCTTCCACACATACACAGTCAGCTAATGTTTGACAAGAGTGCCCAGAATATCCAATGGGGAAAGGACTGTATCTTCAATACATGGTGTTGGGAAAACTGCATAACCACATGCAGAAAAATGAAATTGGACCCCTATCTTACACCACTCAGAAAGAAATAACTCAGAATGGATTAAAGACTTAAATAACACCATAAATCTCAGAAGAAGACATAAAGAAAAAGCTCCTTGACATTCATCTGGACAACAAGTTCTTGAAGCACACACTTTTGAAAGCAAAAATCAACAAGTGAGATTATATCACACTAAAAGCTTCTGCACTGCAAGAGAAACAATCAACAAAATGTAAAGGCAACCTATGGAATGGGAGAAAATATTTTCAAACCATTTATCGGATAAGGGATTACTATCCAAAATATATAAGCAACTCATGCAACTCAATAACAAAAAACTACAATCCAATTAAAAAATGGGCAGAGAAACTGCATAGACATTTTTGCAAAGAAGACATCCAAATGGCCAACAGGTACATGAGAAGATGCTCAACATCACTAATCATCAGGGAAATTCTAATCAAAACCACAATGAAGTATCACCTGACATCTCTTACAATGGCCATTATCAAAAAGACAAGAAATAACAAGTGTTGGTAAGGATGTGGAGGAAAGGGAACCCTTGAGCACTGTTCTAAAATAGAAAAAATAGGGGCACCTGGGTGGCTCAGTCGGTTGAGCATCTGCCTTTGGCTCAGGTCATGGTCCTGGGATCGAGTCCCACATCAGGCTCCTTGCTCAGCAGGGAGCCTGCTTCTCCGTCTTCCTCTGCGTGCTGCTTCCCTTGCTTGTGCTCTTTCTCTCTCTTTCCATCAAATAAATAAATAAAATCTTTTAAAAAATTAGAATTATCATATGATCCAGCAATCCCGTTTATATATGGATATATAAATTCCTGTATACAAAGGAAGTGACAACAGGATATCAAAAAATACCTGTGTTTCCATGTTCATTGCAGCATTATTCACAATAACGAAGATATGGAAACAGTCTAAGTATCTGTCAATAGATGAATGGATAAAGAAGATGTGGTATGTATATATGTGTGTGTGGTGTGTGTATGTGTGTGTGTATATGTATATGCATAAAAAATATGTAGGTGTGTGTATATAACACACACAAAATAGAATCTCATTCAGCCATGAGAGAGAAGGAAATCCTGTCATTTGTGACAATATGGGTGGGCCTTGAGGGCATTATGCTAAGTGAGACAAGTTGGACAGAGAAAGTTCTATATGGTAGCACCTAGATGAAGAATCTAAAAAAAGCCAAACTTTTAGAAACCAAGTAGAATGGTGGTTATCAAGGCCTGGGGATGGGGTGAGGAAATTGGGGAGAAGTTGGTCAAAGGGTATGAACTTGCAGTTAGAAGAGAGTAAGTTCTGAAAATCTAGTGCACAACACTTAGATTATAGTCAACAATGCTATATTACATACTTCAAAGTTGCTAAGAGAGTAGGTCTTAAATGTTCTCACCACAAAAAAGAAATAACTATGTGACATGATGGAGGTGTTAGGTAATGCTATGGTGGGTAATCCTAATGCAATATATATATTGCAATATATATATATATATATATACATATATATATTACATAGGATTATACTATAGTAGTGTGTATATATATTATATATATGCAGTATTATATATATTTGCAGTATATTATATATATGTAATAGCAAGATATATATCAAATCAACCGATGGTATACCTTAAATTTACACAATATTGTGTATCAATTATATTTATCACTTATATCTCAATTGTATATATTATTACATATATATTATATCCAATTTATCTCAATTTAAAAATAACTTCAGTCATTCAAAAAAATTAAAAATAAATAAATAATAAAATGTTCCTAAGCTACTAAGTGGTAGATCTGTGATAAAAGTGGGTTGGGTTGGGATAAGTATTGAAATTTGTTTGAGATGTGAAGTTACGTGATTATAGTTTAGTGTTTCCCCCACAATAAGCAATATCCAACATCATATATTCCTAACTTCAATTGTTAAAGGTAGTATAGGTTACAATATAGCAGAAATATTCCATACTCAAATAAATGTTTGGTGTTAGCCCAGAATTAAAGCATGCTTTTGCAAAAAAATGTTTATCAAATCCGCTATAAAGTGGAGCCAAATATTTGTAGTTTTTTTCTGGGATTTTAATAAATTCCCTTGATACATGGTCAAAGCCTTTGAACATGCTGTTAAACAAAATGAAAGTAAGAAAATGGTCAGCCTAATTTCAAAATTGAACAAACTGATAAAAATAATCATTTCAAATATTTCATTTGTATGTTTTGCAAGTAGGAATAATTTTTCTTAAATACGTTTCTTATTTCCTCAGTGATTTTAAAAATCACATTTAGATACATCTATTGCTAATGGATGTCTTCCATAGTTTAATAATACTAGCTTGTTGAGAATTATCTGAATACATAATTAATTCAGATAATGAATTGTGAACAGATTTATGGATTAATATTTGTTCAGTACATCAGTGTTTTAGGGAAGAACATGATGATGTTTACAGTCAGCACATTATTAGCTTCATTAGATGTCAATGTGGTTTTCAAATAAATATTTTCTAAAGTTCCTCAGTAGTCTTGAATGAGATGTTTTGCTTTAGAACATAGAGGTTGAGGAAATGGAATAGTTGCTATAAGTGTTTGTGGTTCATTAATTCCAACATTTTCTTCTGATGAAAATAAACGTATCTATCAATAACAGGGCTACACAATATTGCAAGGACATAAAAAATCGTATAGTCATTTGATATATCTTAAATCCTTAGTCTTTAATGTCCTTTTGGTAGACTAAAAGGCCTTACTGTACATCAGCATACTGGCCATCCTTTTGGGACCTTGCAAATAGGGTTGAAAAGGGCCTGGTTGTTCTGGCTGCTGATGCATACCCATGTCTTTTCTCAGCACTGGCTCTGAGGCAGCAGCACTGAGGTTGCCTCAGCCCAGGGCAGGGTTTACCTCTTTTTACAGTAGGGCGGTATTCTCCATTGTGAGTATGGTTAAAACCTAGGTTTTTATGTGGAAGAATTCAGACCAGCTTGTGGTGATATATATTCTCCTAGTCTACTATGGTATCATTTTAAAGCTTTTATTACAAGTCATCAAACACTGTATCTGGGAAACATGAGGATAAATTATGGTACATTCAGAAACTGCTGAGAAACAACAAGAAACAAGAGAACAGGGTACTTTGGGAATATAAGACCTACTGAATGAGAAATGTTTTGTTCTGGCTATGGATTTGCTACTTGCAGAGAAACTCCATTGCATTGGTTTTCTGAACTGGATAACATTTTCCTGATCTTTTGCCTGGTGCAGCAAATAAAATCTTGTTTTTTTTTCCAGAGTGTCTTTATTAATTTGAATTTTGCTTTCTTACCTTATTATTTAGTTAATTTTTAATTTCTCTTCAATATGTTTATTAGGTCGCCATTTAAAATAGAATAACCTATTTCGAATTGTAAGATGTTACACTTGATTTCTTTCCCCCAGCCCTATTTTACAATAAATTGAGAAAACAGAGTAGTACATCACTTCTCCCTTTAATTCCTTTACAGAGTTTCTCTCAGGGTCAGAGGACGTTATTCTCTCATCTCCAAAAAATTGTTAGAAGATGATACACTGAAATTAACTGGTTTCCTCTTTGTTGTGATTGTGTTTCTTTTTTTAAAAAAAAAAAG
Organism: Halichoerus grypus; assembly: GCF_964656455.1. Classification (NCBI taxonomy): domain Eukaryota; kingdom Metazoa; phylum Chordata; class Mammalia; order Carnivora; family Phocidae; genus Halichoerus; species Halichoerus grypus. Next base: position 125,057,335 of record NC_135716.1, on the reverse strand, counting down.
ACTCATGATCTAATATAAGGAAAATCCTAAGGAATACACTAAAAACTGTTAGAACTAATAAATGAGTTCAGCAAGGTTGTAAGATACAAGATCAATATACAAAATCAATTCTATTTCTATACACTTGCAATAAACAATACAAAAATGAAATGAAGGAAACAGTTCCGTTTACAATAGCATAAAAAATACTTAGGAATAGGAGAGCCTGGGCGGCTCAGTGTGTTGAGCGTCCGACTCTTGATATCAGCTCAGATCATGATCCCAGGGTCGTGAGATTGAGCCCTGTGTCCTGCTCCACACTCAGCAAGGAGTCCACTTGAGATTCTCTCTCTCCCTCTCCCTCTGCCTCCCCTCCCCACCCCAATCACACTCTCTCTCTCTCTAAATGAATAAATAAATAAAATCTTTAGAAAAATACTTAGGAATAAGTTCAACCAAAAAAAATGCAAAACTTATGTCCTGAGAATGATAAAAACATTGTTGAAAGAAATTAAAGAAGATATAAATAAATGGAAAAACATCCTATGTTTATGGATCATATTGTTATGATGACAGTAGTCCCCAAATTAATCTTCCAATTCAACTCAGTACCTATTGGAATCCCAGCTGGCGTCTCCATACAAATTGACAAGATGATTCTAAAATTTATGTGATTGCAAAGGACCCAGAAAGCCAAAACATTTTTGAAAAAGAAGAAAAAGTTAGAAGCTTTCACATTTTAAAACTTCCCTCTTTCAAAACTTACCATAAAGTAAGAATAATCAAGACAGTGAGTTATTGGCATATGGATAGATCTATACATTAGTGAGATAGAATTGAGAGTCCAAAATTAAATCCATTTGTCTATGGCCAACTGGTTTTAACAAGGATGTCAACACCATTCAATGGAAAAGAACAATCTTTTCAACAAAAATTGCTGGGATGACTGGATATTTACATGCTAAAAGAATGAAATTGGACCCTGGCCTCACACCACATAAGAAAATTAAATCAAAATGGATCAAAGACCTAAATGTAAAATGCCTGTAAATATAAGTCTATAAAACTCTTAGAAGAAAACTTAGGGGTAAATCCACATGACCTTAGATTTGACTATGAATTTTTAAGCATGCCACCTAAAGCATGAGCAACAAAAGAAAAAATAAATTGTTCTTCATCCAAATTAAAATTTTGTATGCTTCTATTTTTTTTTAAGAGTTTATTTATTTATTTGACAGAGAGAGACAAGAGAGAGAGGGAACACAAGGAGGAGTGGGAGAGGGAGAAGTAGGCTTCCCGCCGAGCAGGGAGCACAATGCGGGGCTGGATGCAGGGCTCAATCCCAGGACCCTGGGATCATGACCTGAACCCAAGGCAGACGCTTAATGACTGAGCCATCCAGGCGCCCCAAAATTTTGTATGCTTCTGAGGACACTATCAAGAAAGTGAAATGACATCCCATGAAATAGAAAATATTTGCAATTCATATTTCTGATAAGAGACTTCTATCCAGAATACATAAAGAACACTTACAACTCAATAAAAAGAAAAAATATCCCAATTAAAAATAGGCAAAGATACATGTCTTCAAAGAAGATATACAAATGGACAACAAGCACATGAAAACGTTCCCAACCTCATTAGTCATCAGCAAAATGTAAGTCAAAACCACAATGAGATAGCATTTCACACCCCCTGGGATGCCTATATTCAAAAAGACAGATAATAAGTGTTGGCAAGAATGTAAAGAAATTAGAACCCTCACACACTGCTGGTAGGAATGTAAAATAGTGCTACCATTTTGGAAAACAGTCTGGTGGCTCCTCAAAACGTGAGACACAGAGTTGCCATATGTCCCCACAATTCCACTCTTAGGTATATACCAATATAAATGATAATGTCTAGCTACCAAAACACTTGTGCACCAATGTTTATAGCAGCATTATTCGTAACAGCCAAAAGGTGGAACAATCTAAATGTCAATCAACTGATGAATGGATGAACAACACATGCCATATCCATACAAGTGAGTATTATTCACCCATGAAAAGAATGAAGTACTGATCCCTGCCTCAATATGGCTGGACTGTGAAACCATGAAACCATTATGCTAAGTTAAAGAAGCCAGTCACGAGGGACCATGTATACTAGAATTCCTTTTCTGTGAAATGTCCAGGAGAGGAAAATCCATAGAAACAAAGTAGATTCCTGGTATCTTAGGGCTGGGGGTTGGGGAGGAGGGAGAGGGATTGGTAGATAAGAGAGTGCCAGCTAAAGGGCATGGGGTTTCTTTTTGAGGTGATAAAAATGTTTTAAAGTTGACTGTGGTGATAGTTTTGCATATCTCTGAAAAGTGCACTGAATGTACACTTTAGACGGGTGAATTATATGGTATATGAATTATATATATGAATTATATCTCCAAAAAGCTGTTATAAAAATAAAACAAAACAAAAATGTGACTCTCTATTGGCTTAGACCCAGGCCACATGCTCCCTGCCTGTTTGGGAGGGGGGAGAAGTTCCACGTGAATACATAAGTTGTAATTTTCCTAGAAGAAGGATGAAAAATGCCAGATGGTAAAAAGAGCAAAAGTCTACCATACATGTCCTTGAGATCCTAAAGAAATCTGGTCTTTTTGGAAGCGGGGCAGGAGGGGGATATTAGACTCAGTTGGGAAGAGCAAAGGGAAGGGATTTAAATTTACCATTATGGAGTCATGTGACAGGCATCAATATATTCATTAAAACACATGTACAACAATGTTGTAGCAAAGCTAGTCATAATAGCCCCAAATATCCATCAGTATCTGAACAAATAAATTGTAGTATATTCAAACTGGAATACCATACAGCTGCAAGAATGAATCAACTACAACAGCACAAAATGTGCATGAATCTCACAAACCTAATGTTGAATGAAAAGAGACATTCACAAAGATACAAACTCTATGATCCCTTTAAATAAAGTTCAGAAATAGATTAAATAGATCTACGTTGTAAGAAGACAGATTAGTGTTTGTCTTGGTGGGGAGCTGTGAATGAAAGCAGAGGAAGGGCTGTTGAGGTGCTGACAGTGTTCTGTTTCTTGATCTGGGTGCTGTCCACATGGGTATGTTTACTTTGTGAAAATTCCTTGAGCTATACCATCTTTCCTTATGCATCTTTCTTTATGCAAGTTATACTTTGCTAAAAGTAAAAAGAAAAAGTCAAGAGCTTTGTTTATTTTCTGTAGAGTTAGGCAGTAAATCATGTTTCTCTTTCATGCACAGGTAAATAATTTGTCCCAAGGATGCAGTGGAGGGATATCACTTACAGGAATCAGAGTTATGGGGCATATCCTGAGCATGCGAAGAACAGATCCTTTCCTGCTTAGCCATTTCATTTTTATTACCTTGGAACCAAACTGTCCAGCAGTTCTTCTAAATGTCAGGTTAATGGTGACCATCCTCTACCACATTGGTAAGGCTGCTTAGATACCCTCCCAACTACATTTATATGGAGATAGGAGATGTAGATGGGAGCGCACATGGAGTAGAGGACAGTGTATTTCCCCCACAGTGTACTTACATCCGACTCAGGAACCATGCTCAATCTTTCAATGAGAAATGCAATTGGTAACTGTCAGGGCATAGTTCTTCAAACTGTGAATTGGGGAGGGGAACTGTCTTTGAGTTAAGTGAAAAACTAAAAATTCTGTGCTTTGATAATGAATAAAAATAATTTTTGCAGTTATAAAGACAAAGCTCCTATTCTGCATTGAAGTTATTTTCATAGAACAAAACCTAACTTTCTTAAATCAGTCTTTTGCAGACTGAGGTTCATGTATGGATTATCAAGAAAATCTTCCCAATAAATGTGCTGAGGCATGTTTCAGCTTGACGTATCGGGGAGCTTTGGTGGAAGTGAGCGATACATGCATCTCTTTCATTTGCTGCAGTCTTTCCTGAGAGCAGAGTGGTTTTTAGCTGGTGTTAAGATTGAGAAAGGCACCCTCTGTGGTGTTGTTGCCGAACTACCTTTTTCATAAGCGTACAGAAAATTAGCATGACTTAACTGCTTGAAAGGAAGCAGAATGGTCTTAAATGTATTCATCATTTTGTGGGAGGAAAAGCCACAATGAATCCTTTCTCTTTTTCTTAACCAACAGCAGCAAATGATATTTAAACTATTATCTAGCAACAAAAAAGTTCCAAGCCAATGTGAAAAAAAATTGCCTGCCAAAATTCCTTTCTATGGCACAATAATATAGCTGAGTTAAAAGCCCTTTTGAGATGGAGAATATGACAAGAAAAGTGACACACGCCCCCCACAAAAGGGGGATTTCCAAGAGCTTCTAGAATAAAGCCACTCTCATTAAGGCTTCTCACACTGGTTTTTGTTGGCAGCACTTCTCAGGAATCATTTCCTCCATGAAGGAAATAAAGTAGCTGAGACGTTCATGACAGTTGCAAAAGGTGAAGGAAGAATTTAAATTGAGAAAGGCAGTTAAAATAATATCTGAACTTTTGAACTTCCTCATCAGATAATTATTCTTGAAAGTCTTTACAAGATAGGAAAAGAGAATTAATGCCACTTAAAGTGTTGAATTTTAGAGGAATACTATCATTAAATATAGTATTTCTCCCATAATTTTTTGATTGTTGAGTACAGGCATGACAAGAATTTTATGAAGACAGTTCTGATTGATAAGATGGAGTATAAACAGAAAGTGCTCTTAAGTAGTAAGGTGTGTCTGTTTGGAACTTGAACTTGTCTCTTTTTGCTTAGAAATGTGCATAATTAATGCAAAACACCTGTGTCTTCACCCCAACTCTCTCTCCTAAGTGGCAGATCTGCATATCCAACTACTTTACTAGACACATCCCTTTGAATGCCCCACAGGCACCCTAATTCAACATGTTCAAAATAAAACTCATCATCTCAGCCTTCTCCTGCCCCCCAAAATTGGGCCTTTACCATTTCTACTTTTTATTAATCATTATTAAACCAGTTTCCAAAATCCTATGTTTATGTATCATACTTGCATTCTGCCATCTCCCATGCTAGTGGGACCTCCCAACGTGTCCCCTCCCATATACCTCCTGAAGCCACCCACTTCCTGCATCCCCAACTCTTGACCATTTAGAGGAGGCCACCATCATTCCTCCACTGACTCCTTCAATATTTTCCTAACTAGTCTTCCTGCAGCCATCCATTCTTTTGCCCTCTTCAATCCAATACCACCAGAGGAATCTTCCTAAAACTCAACTCTTGTACCATTTATCTACCTATTTGCTGGGTTTCTGTTGTTCTTAAGCTAAAATCCTTATTATGGCTTAGATTCGATTATGATCTACTTATGATCTTACTACTCTAGTCTCTGTGATGCCCCTGTTCCTATTATCTCTGAAGATGCCCAGCTATCTTTGGTGGCAGCCAAAGACAGAACAATTGAGGCAGACGTCTATCAGATCTGCTAAGGTCCAAACCAACCCACAAAAGCTGCCAAGTCTAAGACAAGGGTCCTTTCCATGGGGTGATGGTAACAAGACATTTAGTTGGTTTTCGCTAGCTGCAACCACACTGGTGAGAGAAAGTCCATCTACACAGTTTCTTACATTGCCAGGCTCTGGGCGGCCCCTTCCATGTACCACCTAAGTGCTTCCTCACATGATCTCTCTCTTTGTCCTGAACTCAAAATCTTCCAGTTCCCCCAGGGGGTCTACCTACATTATCCTATTCATGGTTACTATGTGCTTCATTTACGTGAGGTTTTGCTCCTTCTTAAGCATGGGAAGAGAGATCTCATAATTGGGACCATCAGAACAGATGTTTGAACTTAGCCTTTGACTCTGCTTCACTTACTAGATTCCAGCAAAGTGGATATCCTTAGCTCCCCTTAGTTTTAATCCTAAAATGGTCCCAATCTCCCTCCTTTCTATTTTGTTATTATTTTCACCTATGTCATTATCACTAAAAACCTTAATTTAGTGCATTTTATTCCTATGAGGGTAGCACGAGATATTTCCAGCATGCAAGACCACCTGCAGAGTCTATGGAAGGGTTCATTTCCCATATGCACCATAAGCCTAAAATCCGATTTTAATGCAATAGATCTCCTTTCTGATGATACTGCCTATTACTTCTCATCATTTTCCCTTCCTACCCATGGCTCCCTTCCTACCCATGGCTCCAAAATTTCTCTCAGATTCCATTTTTGCCATGCTCTCTTTCTTAAGGCTTTTACACTACTAGACCAGATTGTCTCCAGACCACTGAGGTCTTACCCCTCTTCTTTGCTTGGCTACTCTGTAATCTCAGTTTAGACTTCACTTCCTCCAGAACATCTGGGTTAGAGCTTTTCCTATGAACATCCACTTCCCCTCCCCCTTCCCTTCATGTGGCACCTGACACTCTGCCTGGCTGGTTTGAATATCTGTACGCTCCACAATGGCCTGATTCTTTTTTATTTTTAAAGATTTTATTTATTTGACAGAGAGAGACACAGCGAGAGAGGGAACACAAGCAGGGGGAGTGAGAGAGGAAGAAGCAGGCTTCCCGCCGAGCAGGGAGCCCAATGTGGGGCTCGATTCTGGGACCCGGGGATCATGACCTGAGCCGAAGGCAGATGCTTAACGACTGAGCCACCCAGGCGCCCTTACAATGGCCGGATTCTTGTCTTGTTCTTCCTTGCATCCTCAAAGCCTGTTGCAGTACCTGGCCCAGAGCAAGTACTTAATGATCATTTCTTAATGAATGAATAAAGAGATCACTCCGTTAATCATTTAATCAGTGAATCAATGCATTTACAATTTTATGCAAGTCTCTGACATTCTCAGAGATGGAAGTTTTATTTTCTGAAATTATATATTCGTTTCATTTCTTAAAGAATCTGATTTATCCCTACTTTAAATTGTACTACCATGTTTATAAAGCCATTGCTGCTGTATGGTAAAATATAAGAGGCATCTAATACTGCCTTAAGAATCCTGTTTCATAGTAAAAACTCTCCAGACCAATTTCTCTGCACTTTCCATTGTATATTAAAATTGCTCGTGTTTCTGTCTGTGTAACCTGCAAGACATTAAGTGCCTCAAGGGCAGTGGCCATATCGTATTCATCTTTGTACCCTCATAATCTCATATCTGGTACAGTGTCGGCAGTCAGCAAGTGTTTATATAAGTGCTGAAGATAAGCCCAGAATTCAAGTCTTGGCTGAACTGTTTTCTATCTCTGACTCCTATCTCCGTACTTAGGCTGTCAAAGCCTCAGTTTGTTCATCTGTAAAATGAGGATTTGACTCATAGGAAAGATCATCTTCTGGGGTTGTTAGGAAATATTACATAAAATATAATATAAGTGTGTGGAACATAAGGAAATTATGAATAAGCCAGATTGAAGGATAAAGCTAAGCTCCTTTGTAGAGAATTCTAGTATGTCAGTATTTTCTTTGTCATAGGCTGGCAAAAATGGTCTCAGATCTACTAAAATCTTTGCAAGAGAAACCAAAGAGGCAAACTTCCCAATTTTTATATTAGGGATATTTGTCTGAAGTAGAAAACAAAATGAGATGTTGGGATGCAAATAAAATGCACTATAGGACAATTTATAGAGAGCTCAAATGTATCAGTTGCATTATTTGTCTTATGAATATTCTTTTCAAAAAGGAGAATGAAACTGAACAAACAATATTCTCAGACCGTAAATCCCTTGAAAATGAGATGCACACTTCGAGATGGCTTATAGAAGAAAGGACAAGAAAATCATAGCAGGACTTGCTTTTTCCTAAGTAAAATTCCACAGAGTTGTCTATAATGTGTTCATGTTTTATTGTTTAGTAATGATCCTTCCTCTTTTCTTTGAAATGACAGAAATCACCAAGAAAAAAGGTTCTCTAGTCATAATGTGTTTAGGAAAGTCAAGATGGTGTAAACATTCACATTATAGGACTGGGAAGCAAATTTAAAGGAAAAAGAGCTTGGCTCTTAAACCAAAACTTCAAATTTCCCAGCATAACATGTTTCCGTTTGCTCAGACTGAGGTGTTTTGCTGGATTGTTTGGCCCTGTATTGTTTTATTCATCTTAAAACTGTTTCTTTCCTTGTATTGGTTTGTCTGATGATTTTCATATCATGTAGTGTTATTTTAGTGGGAATTTGTAATTTTTTTCAATTGTTGCCTATTCCTCTGTAATTATTGTAATTGCATCTTATTATATAATTTGTGTAAATACACGCAATCATGGAATTAGAACATGTGGGTGGTGATATGCAATGTCACAATTGCAGCAGTTAAAGATGTATAATTTTTTTAATCTTTGGGGGAAAAAAGATAAGTAAATATAGTAATTTCAGGGGAGAACATTTTAGCTGTCTGAATTGATTGCCCAAAGAAGTTAACCAAACCTTTTTATTTAGATGTGGATCAGAGGTTTGGTTTTTGCCTGTATTGACAACTAAGAGATTTGGACATCTTAGTTTTAAATAACCAGTTTGATCGCTGGTGAAACACTTTAAAGAAAGTTTTGATATTAACTTTAAAACACAAAACACTGAGGATCATATGCTTCTAAAGACACCTTTCCTATACATTGTTATCAATGCAAGTTTGAAGACACATTTATTCCTTGAACTGGACGTTTATTATCAATATAGACATCTCTTATCCATAAAAATAAAGATGTTTGTGTTGACATAAAGATACAGATAGTGATTTATATGCCTTTTAGAATCCCTATGACTATAAGATTTGTTTCTCTGATTATGCATTAGGTAAATAGCATATTTAGAAAATAGTCAAGGCCCAAAAAAATAGCATAATTCTAATTCGGCACCCACTGGAATCCTAGATGATTAAAACCAGGCTTTAATAAAGCTAACCCCATTAGCTCTAGGATTCCCTTGCACCAAGAGAGCATCTACTGAGCTACATCCATCTTTAATTAAAGAACCACACTTGCTTTTAGAAGATGAGAGACATGCAAGTAAGTACATAGGCTCAGTCAGGGAAGGCTTGTGACTAGTATAGATCTTTGTTAGGATTTTAACATGTTTATAAAAATACCTTGGTGGCAATAATAATCATTTTGTGTATTTGAGAATTTGGAAGGTGAAGAGAAAATGTGCTTTCTACTAAAAGACAAGATTGCTCTAGTAATCAGCATTAAAAAAAATTCTCTGAAGCATTCATGTAGAATTTATCTCCCGTGGAATGATTGCATTCATAGTTTTTAGAAGAGAATCCAAATTTTGACTGAAAACAAAACTTCCTATACCTGTGCTCTGCAGAAGTGTTTTTGAGACAGAAGTTGTAGGTGGGAGGCTGGGACAGATGACACGTCAAGGAGAGAAGTGACTCAGCCACCTCACACATAGTGCTTTGCGCTATCTCTAGCAACCCATCCCTTGTTCAGCATCCTAAGAATACCCGTGTGTTGCCAGAGAGACTCTCAATCTTCTTGTTTTCTCTTTAGTTCCTTTCAAAAGAAAAAAAAAAAAAAACCTTTATGCCCTGTTCAGATATCATACATTGGTCTTAGGGTCTGGAACTAGTAGAAACTTCATGATCCAGAAATTTTCTATTCCCCTTGTGATGTCGGTCTAAATTTTCTTCAGTGCAGGGAAAAAGTAAAGTTGCCTTAAACATCAAGATTTGGGTATCCACTGGAAAGTAAATGAAGTTATTACAAGATGGGATTTTGAAACAATCTTCAGTGCTCAGTAAGGAGAAACCGCAAAGCTTGAAGAAACTTTTCCATACTTCTCTTTTAATGCACCAGTTAAAATGTAGCTGGTGTGTCTTTGGCTTTGTGAAAAATAAGATTATGTTTGTCAATGCAAAATTTGAGACTTTTTCTTTCTTTTTTAAGTATTCTTCTTGCAATTAGTATGTATCTTAATGTTACTTTGGCTGCAGGTTTATGATCCACACAAGGAGTTTTTCCTTATGTTTTGTTAAATGAAAATGTTAGCATGGTTTCCCTATAAATTACACTTTGTTGTGTTAGAGGCCACTAAAAATTTAGTATAGACATTAACAAAGTATGTTGATAAATAATTATAATAAACAAAATAAAAAATGTACAAATCTTGAGTAGAATCTCTATACTTTGCCATAATTAATTCCTCTAGATTAACTGTGGAGTCTCCCCAGGAATCCCTTCAGGGTGAGTGGAGAGTCAGGTGGACAAGAATCTGAGCCCTACTATTCAACTAAACAAGTTTTGATTTGGAAAAAGAAATTTTGACTTCATTATTTGACCCTGCCTGGAGCCAAGAACTTATGTGTGTGCTTTACTATTTCTCTTTGCATATACATGAAAGCAAAGAGGGGTTTTTTTCCTTCAGTTTATAATGAAAGTTACTGGTATAAATAGCCAACACAAAATAAAGCAGAAAGAACTTAAAAAACATAGAATAAAATCTGTACAGTGTGAATAAATTATTTGGAAAAATTAAATTGCCAACTTTATACACACACACACACACATACACACACACATACTCCTATTGTCTCTGCTTAATGCACTTATAAATAATTTAAACCCTTCCTTTCTTATTTTTAGTAGGTGATTTATTATTTAAGTAACACACTAAGAGTTATTATTTTTAAAGAAATTAAGAAATTATCTTTTTTCTGAAAGACGCCCAAGAGCAAGTTGATCATGTGCTGAAATTTTTTTTCTGGCTTCTAATACAGTTTGAAAATGAGGAAAAGAAGAGAACTCAATAAAACATTTCTAAATATGGGGGTCATTTTTACCATCACATCAGTGTTGGAAAGCCAGAAGAATGAGGTCCCATGCCGAGCACTAGACACTCCTGTCCTTCTCACTGCTTGAGTGTTTGTGAAATTTTGGTACTTTGGACCCTAATGAACACTCTCTTTAGCTGGACAGCAACACAAATGGCTGTAAAGTGGACTGTTATCTATTATGTGTACACACACACGCAGAGATTTAAAATGAGGTTTATCGATGTAAAGTGGCCTCCCTCTGTAACTGAAGAATCATAAGGCTTCCATTCTGCCCACTGCTTGTTTTCTTCTCCATAGGTTAGGTTTACTAGAGTGTCACTTAAGATACCGAAAATAGCATTAAAATGCTATCTTTTAACTTCCTCGGGGAAGCACTTCTCTGCTCCTTTTATTAATACCTTAGTTCTCAGACCCTCATTATCTTTCTCTTTAATCACAAGTACAGAACTTTCTAAACTGGTTTGTTTGCCTCTGGTTTTACCCCTTTAAATTCATCTTCCATGCAACTGAGTGATCCTTCTAAAGAACAAATGTGACCCCAACACTCCCAACTTAAATGGTTTCTGAGCTTCCTGGGTACCCTGAGGATTGAGTGAAAGCCCTAAACACAGCTTGGACAGGCCATCCCATCTGCACCCCTTGTCTCTCAGTTCCTCTACTCCAGGCGCCATGTTATTCTGGGGTACTAATCAGCTTCTAGTTTTTCACATGCACCAATTGTTCATATTCCCACTCCTGGATTGCCTCCACACCTCACATATCCTTTGCCTTCCTCCCTCAAGGAGTTTCTACTCATTTTGTAAGGCATGGCTCAGCCATCTTATCTGAAAAGTTTTCTCTAACACCCTTTCTCTCTCTCAAAAAGACAAGGTATCTTTCCCCTGTTGTCCACAGGAAATTTACCAGTGGTTGCACTTGGTATAAATGAACCTTATATCCAACTGTCTCCTCTGCTAGGCTGTAAGGTCTTTGATTTTAGAACTTGTATTAATTCATTTTAACATCCTCAGTGTCTAGCACTGTAAGTGCTGAGTAAATGTGGGTTGAACCTAAGCTGAGTTCCCAGAGATGAAGTCAGGAGTTCTTAGTATCTTTAAAAAAAAATAAAATAAACTTCTGACCTTTTTTCATCATAATCTTGGCAAATTTAGAATACCTTTATCCTAAAATAACTTTGTAATCAGGGAGTTGAAGCTCGAGTGGGAATGAGAACTGTAGTATTAAAGAATGAATTTTTTAGCAGTGTGTAAGAAATAATAGAAAAGAGCCATAACCAGTTTCACCGAAGACTGCTAATAAAAATCAGAGAAAACACCATAAATATGGCGTTAAATAAGGTGGAAAGCTGTGCTGAAGCTTGAAGATGGAAATATTTGTGGAAAAATAAGGCAGTGAGAAATAACGTCCTGCATCATGTTTTGACATGCTGTATTCATCTTTCTGGTGATGACTATATTTCACATGTAAATTAGGAAAAAAAGGGGGGAAAGGAAAGTGAATGTGTGTTATGTCCAGGAAGGGAGAGTCAAATATTTTAGAATAGCTTCTCTAGTCAGCTCTCTATATATGCTGGTCTTTTGAAGTACTGGTGAATTTTTAAATCTTGCCTTCTCCAAAGAAATAACAAAACTTAGAAATTTGAAAATCTCAGCTATGGTGAATTCAGTGACTTTCCATGAATCAATCTCATTATTTTTTAACATCTGTTGACCTTAAAAATCAAAACAAACAAACAAAAAACAAAACAAAACAAAAAAAGCCAGCTATTTTACAAAAAAAAAAAAAGTTTATTCAAGAATAGAGAATTACAATTTGGGGCAATCAAATTATGGCAAACCATATGCAAGTCCAGAGAACAGAGGAGAGAGTCTTGCTTTTATGGAGGAAAGAAAGAAGTTGGGAGGGGCTATTTTGAAGAGTTCTGGATGATGATGGCTTCTCATTGGCTGAGTGTGGCAGTTTCTCATTGGCAGAGCTGTTGCTTGGCAAGGAGAAATTCTTCCTTCCTCCTGCTGGATTAGGTAAAGTAAGCTTCCTCCTGTTTGCGGTCTCAGCATTGGGGTCTGAGAGCTCTCCCTTCAGGGTTTTCCAACTCCATTTTTAATGAGGATTCCTTTATTTTTACACATCTGAAAGGAAAGAACCCATATGACTGATCGTTGATGAATTTCAAAATCATGTGCCATAGAAACTATAAAGAAATTTAAACTAAAATACTGATATTTAGGCCTATTTTTAAAAACCTGCCAGTTTGGATATAATGTCTGTCATTGAATAGTCTACTGATCTCCTTTACTAAAATGGCTAAAACCCCAAACTAACACCATAAGTATACGTAATCTGGAATTTTAAATTGTAGTTTACTCTGAGTGCTTCAGAGGCCCCTGCCCCCAGCCTCCTTCTGGCAACTTTTTATGCATAGTTTTTATGCATATGTTTTATACACACGCTACCCTGCTGTGCTAGCCACAGCTAGTTGGAATAGAGAACAGGGGCAGCCCAAAGTCAACCTATGGGCTAATCTTGCAAAATGGAGGTGGCCAATCCAGCAGTTTGTACTAGAGGGTGATTGGCCAACTAGTCAGATACTCTCTTGAAGAGTTTGAATGCAGAAACACAAATAATAGAGTGACACCAAAACCCACAGACACACAGGTAACAGGCAGACAGTAGGCAGAGGCCACAAGAAAACAGAAGACACAAGACATAGAAAAGAACAGAGGGCCAGAATTGGGCAGAGCAGGGGAAACCATCATTTATCGAGAGGGTAGTGTCAGGAGAAGTATGAGTCAACAAGCAGAATCAGAAATAAATTGAGACAGGATTAGGGTGAAGTCACAAGAATAGGGGACAGCCAGAATGAATAGAATAGAAAGTGCTAGTGGCAGTGAATGTAGCTACCTACATGAGAAGTTTGATGGTGGAGGGAAGCAATAGTTTAGTGGCAGTTATGCCTGAGGGACTTTATTTAGGATGGATTGGAGGTGGGAACAAACTTATGGGTTAAGGAGACGCTCGACTATTTGGCATGATACCAGAGGAGAAAAAGGAAACAAAACTTAGGAGAAAGGGCTTAGCTTTTGAAAAGAGGAAGAAGGAGCCTTTTTCTTGGACACAAAAAGAATGAAGAAAAGATAGAGGCAGATACCAAGAACTTAAAATGAGAGAGGAAAAGAGCTCTTCTTTTCCTGTCTTGATGATTTTCAGTATAAAAAAGAGGGAGAAATTGAAAATAGAGAAAATCAGTGAAACAAAAAACTGGTTCTTCAAAAAAAAAATCAACAAAATTGATAAACCTCTAGCATGACTAACAAAAGTACAAAAAGAGAAGACACAAATCACCAATATCAGGATAAAGCAGTGATATCACTACAAATTTTGCATTTGTTAAAATGATCACAGCAGAATACTATGAGCAACTTAGAAGAAATAGAGCAATCCTTTGAAAACCGCAAAACTACCATGCCTCAACCTGAATAGTCCATAACCATTAATGAAATTGAATTTGTCATTTTAAAGTACCAGAAAAGGAGACTTGGATGTGTACAACTAATTCACCATTTGAAAATCAATCAGTAGAGTCTGCCATATCAGTAGGCAAAAGGAGAAAAACACATGATCATATCAATTGACACAGAAAACTATTTGACAAAACCCTACACCCATTCACAATCAAAACTCTCAGCAAAACTAAGAATGCAGAGGAACTTACTCGAGTTGATAAAGAATATCTACCAAAAAAACTACAGCTAATATCTTATGTAACAGTGAAAGATGGAATGCTTTCCCTCTAAGATGGGGAACAAGGAAAGCATGTCTGTCACCACTCTTCTTAATCATAGTACTGGAAGTTCCAGCCACTGAAATAAGGAAAGAAAAAGAAATTTTAAAAGCATATGTATTGAAAAGGAAGAAAAACAGTTTTAAAACTATCTGTTTGCAAATGACATGATTATCTGCAGAGGACATTCCAAAGAATCTATCAAAAAAAAAAAGTTCCTAGAACCAATAAGTGATTTCACTATGGTCATAGGATAAAAAGATCTACATGCACAAATCAGTTGCATTTCTGTATATTCACAACGAACATGTGGAAATAAAAATTAAAAACTCAAAGCCATTTACAGTCACTCCAAAATAAATGTAATACTTAACATAGACTTAAAAAACATGTACAGAATCTGTATACTGAAAACCATAAACAATTGACAAAAGAAATTTAAAAAGGCCTAAATAAATGGAGAGACATACTGTGTTCATGGATTGGAAGACTCAACATAGTAAAGATGTCAATTTTCCCCAAACTGATCTGTAGATTTAATGCAATTCCTGTCAAAATCCTAGCAAGGTTTTTCTCTAACCATAGACGAGCTTATTCTACAATTTGTATGGAAAGGCGCAGGCCCTAGAATAGCTGAAATGATCTTGAAAAAGAAGAATAAAATGAGAGTTATCACTCTACCTGATATTGCTGCTAGATAGCTATAGTAATCAAGATAGTATGGTATTGCTGGAGGAATAGAATAGAGAACCCAGAAATAGACCCACACGAAAATGCCTAACTGATTTTCCACAAAGGTGCAAAAGCTATTTAATGGAGGAAGAATAGCATTTTGAACAAATGGTGCTGGAGCAATTGGACATTCATAGGCGAAAGAAGGGAACTTTGACTTAACTTCACACCTAATAAATCAATAACCCAAAATGCATCGTGGACTTTAAGGAAAAATGTAAAAAATTAAAAATTCTAGAAAAGACATTATTAAGAGAAAATCTTTAGGATCTAGGACTGGGCAGAGTTCTTAGACTTTGACAGCAAAAGCACAATCCATAAAAGGAAAAATTGATAAATTGTATCTCATCAAAATTTAGAAGTTTTGCGCAGCAAAGACCCTGTTAAGAGAAAGAAAAAATAAGGGGTACCTGGATGGCTCAGTCGTTAAGCATCTGCCTTCGGCTCAGGTCATGATCCCAGGGTCCTGGGATCGAGCCCCGCATGGGGCTCCCTGCTCTGCAGGAAGCCTGCTTCTCCCTCGCCCACTCCCCCTGCTTGTGTTCCCTCTCTGGCTGTGTCTCTCTGTCAAATAAATAAATAAAATCTTTAAAAAAAAAAAAAGAGAGAAAGAAAAAATAAGATACAATTTGGTAGAAAATATTTGCGAACCACATTTCCAACAAAGAATTATTATCTGGAATATGCAAAGAACTCTCAAAACTCAGTAGTAAAGAAACACAAAACTGTCCATTTAGGAAATGGGCAAAGATATGAACAGACATTTCACTGAAGAATATATGCATATGGCAAATAAGCACATGAAAATTTGTTCAACATTATCTAAAGTCATTAATTAAATGCAAATTAAAACCTCAATGAGGTATCACGGCACACCTATCAGAATGGCTTGATAAAAATTAGTGACAGAACCAAATGCTGTCAAGGATGCAGAGAAACAATCACTTACACATTGCGGGTAGGGATATAAAATAATACAGCCATTTTGCTGTGTTTGCCATAGCAAACAGTTTAGTAGTTGCTCATAAAACTGGTGATTCCATCAGTAACATTCTTGATAGTTTATCTTAGAGAAATGAAAACTTACGTTCACACAAAAACATGTACAGAAATTTTCATAGCAGCGTTCTTCATAATAGTCAAATATTAGAAACAAACCAGGTGTCCTTCAAAGAGCAAATTGTTAAACAAACTGTGTTACACCCATGTCATGGAATTCTATTCAGCAATAAAGGGAACATATTGTTGATACAACTTGTATGTATCTATAGGGAATTAGCTGAGTGAAAAAAAGTCGATCTTGAAAGGTAACTTACTGGTTAGTATCATTTATATAATACTTTTAAAACTACCAAATTAGAGAACAGATTAGTGGCTTCGAGGAGTTGGGAGCGGCGGGAAAGGTGGTCACTTTGGGTATAAAAGATAATTGATTGCCAACAAAAGGATTACCCAGTTCCATCACTAGCCCCCTGAGGTTAGATTTCATAGATTTACAGCAGAACAATTGACATAATGAAGTGTGTTTGGGAAAACGTGATCCCAACCTATGACCAGCCCAGATCATAGTAGACACCACACAGATATTCACAGAAACTATAATGCATCAGCTCAACACTTCACATATTCATGTTCCAGTCCAATGAAAAAGTACTGCATGCTATACTCCTGGGCTTTTGAAAATGCACCAAATGACTTCCTGGTGAAAACTTGGTCAAATAAACACAGCATGATGGTACTAAAATGAGCATTAGCGCCAGGTAGGGGAAAAATCAGCACTTCTGTGATACCAAGGAGTGGGAAAGACAGATTTCTGCTGGTTCTTTTATTTTTTAAGATTTTATTAATTTGTTTGAGAGAGAGAGCAAGCACAAGCAGGGGGAGGGGCAGAGGGAGAGGGAGAAGCAGGCTCCCCACTGAGCAGGGAGCCAGATGCGGGACTCGATCCCAGGACCCCAGGTTCATGACCTGAGCCCAAGGCAGATGCTTAACCGACTGAGCCACCCAGGCGCTCGTCTGCCAGGTTGTCTTAAACTCTGTGCATTTGTGTGTGTGTGCAGGTGTGCAGTGTGGGTGAGTTGAATTAAAGGCTTTTTTTTTTCCAGATAAAAGAAATCCTATTTATATCTTCAAAGCCCACGAACCAGGGTCCTTTCAGCAACATTGTTTTTGCATTCCACTAAGCCCTCCCCCTCCAGTTCCAGCTGTGAGGAATGAAATGCAGACATTGAAGAGGTGTTCCACTACCTCAGTATCTAGAGACAATGTTTCTATTTGGGAAGCCTCGTTCAAATCACATTTCTTTTTTTTTTTTTTTTTAAGATTTTATTTATTTATTTGACAGAGAGAGACACAGCGAGAGAGGGAACACAAGCAGGGGGAGTGGGAGAGGGAGAAGCAGGCTTCCCGCTGAGCAGGGAGCCCAGGTTCTTTTTCTAAAAGATTTTATTTATTTATTTGACAGAGAGAGACACAGTGAGAGAGGGAACACAAGCAGGGGGAGTGGGAGAGGGAGAAGCAGGCCCCCCGCCAAGCAGGGAGCCCAACGTGGGGCTCGATCCCAGGACCCCAGGATCACGACCCGAGCTGAAGGCAGACGCCCAACAACTGAGCCACCCAGGCGCCCCTCAAATCACATTTCTTGACGGCAGGTCCATCTCATGCATCTTTTTTTTTTTTTATGTTATGTTAATCCCATACATTACATCATTAGTTTTTGATGTAGTGTTCCATGATTCATTGTTTGCATATAACACCCAGTGCTCCATGCAGTTAAGATCCCAACCAGTTACTTTTATGGAGGGACACAAATATTTGTTGAGCAGGTTGGATGAGCCCACACATATTACTGAAATAAGACTTTATTTCTACCAGTTTGTTGGACTTTATGCAGGATACCAAAATATTTTAATACACTCTTTTCCCTAAAATGTTTATAACCACAATTCTAACATGTCCGCTTTTATCCGCAGTGTCTCCTTTGCTGGCAGACTAGTTTATACCTGTTTCTTTAGTGAGAGACTCTTATGCTGTCACATACATACCAAAGTCCCTCTCCACCCTACCCCTGGACTGGAACACCAGCAGTCTGATTAGCTTAAACATCCAGGGTTTCAGACCAAGGGCCATTTCAACTAATGGACTCAAGAGGTTCCAAGAGACCTTGAAGGGTTACAAAATATGTAGCCTTTTGGGTCCAAACATTCCTAACCAGTACGGACCCATGAGCAATAATTAGATTTTTTTTTTCTTTTTTGAAACTGAAAAGAGTATTATAGCTGGCCTGGTTTCCTTAAAGATTCCAGCAATCTATTTGAATTTGCCAATTGAGAGCCAAAGACATATTTATCTTTGCCATCAGAGTAACTTATACTAGAAGATCATGGGGTGAACAGACCACAGCAGAGTGCATTTTTCTGCCTTCAGTCAATACTGTACTCAAATTAATTCAGAATAAGAGCAGTCTGTCCTTTGCTTTAAAATTTCAAATGACATTCCCTCATGAAAATGCATTCAGG
The DNA here is from genome assembly GCF_964656455.1 of Halichoerus grypus. Taxonomy (NCBI): domain Eukaryota; kingdom Metazoa; phylum Chordata; class Mammalia; order Carnivora; family Phocidae; genus Halichoerus; species Halichoerus grypus. Next base: position 125,038,589 of record NC_135716.1, on the reverse strand, counting down.
AGCTGTAAGCCCCCATCGTTATGGGGAGTCCACCCAAGCCAAATATCCGATCCCTACAGAAGAAAAGCAGTAAAGAAGTCTGCGTGTCCTGCCTGATACATTCCATCATTACTTATGTGTTTTGAAAACAAATCTATAAATAAAAACCTAGATTGTAATTTTTTTTTTCCAAGAGTGCCATTAATGAATGTAAACATTTCTTCCATACCGTAAACCTGTGGAAGATACAGATGGCCATTTCAGCAACTGGGCGTGTTTTGCTTCTGTCAACTTTAGAGAGACAGGATTTTAAAAGATAACTAGTGGCAAATCTGTCTAGAAGAGATGGTTGGGACCTGGATTGACATATTTTAAACCATATTTTAATCCAGCAACACTGAAACCAGGACTTTCAACCCATGGGCTGGTTACTGAAACCTGATGGGAGAGAGGAACAGTTACCTCCATGCCTCCCATGCCCCTGCCACATTGGTGGGGAAACTGAGCAAATAGATCCTTCTGGTAGGATCGGGGTAATGGGCACCAGCAATTCCATGACTTTTTTCTTTCTCTCTTTCTTATTATTTTATTTTTTCTTGTTACCGGAACTAAAGCAAAGTAATAGTGAAAAAACAAAATACCAAAAGCTCTAAAAGAGAAGAAGAATTGCATAAATCTTGCTATTAAGTGATAATCACTGCAGATAAATATTTTTCTAAAATTAAGGCAGCGTGCTGATTTAGAAAATGCAAGCATAGAGAAAACAAATCCAAATCCATCACCCAGTCATCTCTCTATTCACACCTACACACAATTATCCCTGTAATTTATATAAGGGTCATTCTTGGTATCGTACCCTGAATCTGGATTTTTTTTTACTCAATTGAATGTTTGGGAGATCTTTCTATATCAGGAAATATTAAAAAAAAAACATTCTTTTTAATGGATGCAGATAATTCTTTTAAAAGGATGGATGGATGTTTCGGAAATTGTGCAGCCAGTCCCTTATTTATGAGTAGGTAGGTTGTTTCTAGCTTTCTGTTCTCTGAAATAATGCTTCACTGAAGCTCTTTGTACATGTATCCTATACTTAATAGCTCTAGATAAATTTCTAGAAGAGGAATTACTGGGTGAATTTTGATATCTATTTCAAGACTGCCAAAAGAAAGATTAAGCACTTATGCTTTCACTAGTAATGTGTAAGAAATGTGGATTCCTCATACCCTTATCAGTATTACTAGTATTTTCCTAATTTACTAGGAGAAAATGAAATATTTACCCCATTCATTAGGTAGAAATGATAGGTCATTTTTACTAGTAGTTTTTTCATTAATGGTGCAGTCAAACATCTTTTCATATATTTATTGACCATTTTATTCTGCAAACTGCCCATTTCCAAATTGGGATTTTTGTCTTGTCTCAAATTGCTTTTTAAAGATTTATCTTATCTTATAAATACATACTTTGTGTCTATCATGTATTGCAAATATTTTCCCAATTTGTCATTTGTCTTTTGTCTTTTGATTTGTTTTTGGATGTTTTTAAATTATGTATGAATTTTAATACCTTCACGTAACACCTAATACATAATTTTATATCGGGCTTTTATCTTTTTAACATTGTATTGCTTTTACTTTCCCTCATTAAAAATTCAAGTAAAGGGACGCCTGGGTGCCTCAGTCGGTTAAGCGTCTGCCTTCGGCTCAGGTCATGATCCCAGGGTCCTGGGATCAAGTCCCACATCGGGCTCCTTGCTGAGCAAGGAGCCTGCTTCTCCCTCTGCCTGCCTCTGTCTCTCTCTCTCTGATAAATAAATAAAAATCTTAAAAAAAAAAAATTCAAGTAAAATATTTTAATGAGTGTATAAAATATGTTTTAGGAATGTACCATTATTTATCTTACTGTAATGTAGTTTCCTAGTGATTTTTTCCCTACTGCTGGTTATATTGATATTGTTTATTTCTTACCACCGTAAACAATGCTGGATTAGAGGATAGTGAGGTGATAAGCAGACAGAAAAAATAAAGTACCTGGGCTCTTCAAAATTTTAGTAACAGGAGAAATTGAAAGTGATGTGAGACTCTTTTTTTTTTATCACCCTTGCTAAAGGGACAAAGACTTAACAAAGGCCCAATTGTAATATCTTTTAAAAAAAGATGAGAGGCATATTAAGAAAAAATAGCCCTGGGGCGCCTGGATGGCTCAGTAGGTTAAGCATCTGACTCTTGGTTTCAGCTGAGATCATGATCTCATGGGTCCTGAGATCAAGCCCCACGTGGGGCTCCATGCACAGCGGGAAGTCTGCTTGAAGATTCTCTCCCTTTGCCCTTCCACCTGTGTGCGTGTGTGCGCTCTCTCTCCTTCTCTATCTCTCTCTCTCACACTCACACACACACACACACTCTCTCTCTCTCTAATAAATAAATAAATCTTTAAGGAAAAAAAAGAAAAAATAGCCCTGGGGGAAGATAAATAAATAAACAAGACAATAACACACTAAATTTGTGTGTTTTAGTAACTTATGGTTTCAAATGAACCTTTGAGATTTGTTTTATTCTTTTGCATTTCTCCCATTTGTTTTAATAGAATATAAAGTCTTCTATTCCTTAACTGTGGAGTCCCCTCATGATCTCTATCACATTTTGTTACTCCTGGCAACAATCAAATGTATCCAATCTCTTTAGGCTTGTCTAATAAGTGGCATTATTGCATCATTCAAGCATTTAAATTTGATTGATGAGTTTATCCATAAAGGTTGTTCATAAATCTGTTAAAGTCATTTATTTCTGATATCGGTATAATTGTGTATGCCAGTATTAATGCTGCTTTCCAGAAGATTAACCATATGTTGTAGGGCCTAATTTGGGGTTCAGAGTAGAAAGTGGTGATCTTTTCAACATGTGATTTATTGGAGGAAAACGAAGCTTGATGGGGACAATCTGGGAGCAGACAGTTGGGAGGGAACCCTCACACAGATCTTGTATTATTTTGCTGTTATTCAGCAATTTATATTGTGGGACTTCTAGTACCAACCAGAGTGAAATATAGCCTCACATTTTACTACCAACTCTGTTTTTTCTGTCTCTCTTCTCCACTAAGACCAAGGAATAGAACATAAAGGTCGACAGCGTTATCCTAATCTGAATTGTTTTGAATATTGTACTTGTATTTTCATCCTTCATTGATTTTTAACATGATGTGATATATTATAGCCATATTCATTTTTGTGTGTGGCACCAAAATTATGCTTTAGAAGTGTGACTTTTAATAAAAGGAAATGCTTGTGATTATTTGTGCCATATCAACTGTGTCACATCAAGTCCTTAATATACTGTAATTCAGTAGGGGCGTTTTCCCCAATTTCACAGCAATAAATGCAGCACATTGGTTCCATTGCCTTACCTAGGTTTTAGAGTTGTTTTGAACAATGGGTTTTGCTTGTAGTTTCCATGGCATTTCACCTAAATCAGTTGGGTGAGTCTACCCCAGCTAGTAAGTGTCAGGTGCATAACTGGATAGATATAAGTGAAAGGTGCCTTATTTTGGAAATGTGCAGGTCTACTCTTGCCTAGCCTCAGTATTTGTCATCTGTGCTCTTCAGATTATGGCTTCTTGCCATCCCTGTTCCCCTACCCCCACCCCTGTCCAGGGTCAGTTAATCATTCCCAAGCCTTCAGGTTCTGTTCTTGTCCACACCCACACTATATTTTTAAAGAACCTGTCTCCCTTGTGTGTGTCTTAAGGGCAGAATTCAGGCCTGTCTTCCGTATATCCTCAGGACTTGGTGCCTACTCTAGGCTCTAGCACAGAGTGATAATTTGATGAATTCAACTGAGTGAACCCCATCTTGCCATCTTAATGTATTGAATGATTAATACATGCAACTGATGATGAAAAACAGAGTCTGGCTTCCTTCAAGCCTTCCTTTCTTCCTTTCAGAAATATTTGCTGAGCGCTTGCTTATATCGTGAACATCATTCTTGGCACAGAGAATATAGTGGTGAAAATGAGAGAAAAAAAACCTGCCTTCAGGGAGTTAAAAATCTAATGAAATAACTCAATAGTCTTCTTTGTCCAATTCATGTGTTTTTCAGGTTCAGGTTGGATAAACAAATCAAGTATCCCCTCATATTAAAAAAGTAAATTAAAAAACTGCATCTGGGACTTTGCTACTGGCAGCGTAGTATACCAGAGAAACAGAGCTGCGTAATCCACTGTCGTAGCCACTTGCCAGTGTGGCCGTGAGCACATGCAGTGTACTAGTCTGAATCCAAATGTACGAAAACCATAAAATACACACCAGACTTTGAAGATGGAGTATCGAAAAAAGAATGTAAAGTATCACATTAATAATTTCGTATTATGTGTTGAAATAATATTTTTTATATTTTGGGTTTAGTAAAATGTTATTAAAATTAATTTCACCTCGTTTTTAAAAAAAATGTATGTGACTACTAGATAATTTAAAATTACTGATGCAGTTTGCTTCTGTGGCTTGCGTTATATTGCTACTGAATATTGTGAGTAGAGAGTAGTACAGCATAGGCTGGAGAATGCTCCACTATCGATTTTGATCATGTCCCCCTACTGGCTTTGTGGCCTTTGGCAACTTATTAATCTGTCTTTAACTCTTTTGTCTTATCATCTTGTAAAATCGAGACATCAGTAGTACCTAACTCATGCCATTGCTATGAGAATAGATGCATACAGACAGTATCTGGCATATAGTATACACTCTTTATGTATTTGTTAAATAAGTAAACAAATTTACTGGTCACTACCACGTCTACCCCAGTGGGTAGAATTATCAAAGGGATAAGGTTTTTAAATAGCAGTGTTGTACAAGAAACAACAGTTGTTGGCGAGGATGCAGAGAAAAGGGAACCCTCTTGCACTGTTGGTGAGAATGCAAACTGGTGCAGCCACTCTGGAGAACAGTATGGAGGCTCTCAAAAAAGTTAAAAATAGAGCTACCCTACAATCCAACAATTGCACTACTAGGTATTTACCTAAAGAATACAAAAATACAGATTCAAGGGGGTACATGCACTTCAATGTTTATAGCAGCATTATCAACAGTAGCCAAACTATGGAGAGAACCCCAAATGTCCATCAACTGATGAACGGATAAAGATGTGATATACATATACAATGGAATATTACTCAGCCATCAAAAAGAGTGAAATTTTGCCATTTGCAAGAGCGTGGATGGAGCTAGAGGGTATTACGCTAAGTGAAGTAAGTTAGAGAAAGACAGATACCATATGATCTCACTCATATGTGGAATTTAAAACAGAACACAGATGAACATAAGGGAAGGGGGGGTAGAAAAAAAGGAGAGAGGGAAGCCATAAAAAAGGCTCTTACAAATAGAGAATAAACTGAGGGTTGCTGAAGGGGAAATGGGTGGGGGATAGGCTAGATGGGTGATGGGTATTAAGAGGGCACTTGTGATGAGCACTGGGTGTTGAATGTAAGTGATGAATCACTGAATTCTACTCCTGAAACCAATATTGCACTGTATGTTAACTAACAAAATTTAAATAAAAATAAATAAAATAAATAGCAGTGTTGTAAATAACCCATCGTTTTCTAGGGTAGGAGTAGTGATTGTAGACTGACATGGGGAACATTTTGATAGTTTATTAGCTCAAGTCCCTTCTCCCCACCCTCCTCTTCACCCAGAACAGATGGAGGGAAATGAGTAAAATTCAAAAGGAATTAATTACCTTTCTCTCCAGCAAGCTATTTGGGAAAAAGCTGCTGAAGTGAATGGCAAATCTACAAGATTTTTCTTTTCACATAAATGCAGGCCTCTGTTACTTTGTGTGGGTTCTTAGAAAGAAGTCTAAAATATGAAATCCAAGCTTCTAAGTTAGAGAAGAGATTCTTTGCAAAACAGACCCACTAAAGAGCGTTGTTGGCAGCCACTCTTTAATCTCTGTGTACTTGTTAACTAACTGCAGAGGAGACACTGGGAAGTCAGTCAAAAATTAAGGTATTCATGACACCTAAATATAAAGGAAAAAATATATATTGATCATGGCAGAGAGGGTCAGAGTGGCCCCCATGTTTCCTGCCTTGCTTCTAACCAATGTAACAAGGCAAAAGTGAAGGGATGTTTATGATTTTATGTGTGTGATAACATGACATAAGATAGTGTCTCCTATCTTACTGAAGTTTCTCTTTCCCTTGATGGCTTTGAGGAAATAAGTGTTCCTGTTGAGGGATTCCACATAGAAAGAAACTGCTGAAAGCTTCTAGAAGCTGAGAGCAGCCTCTGCTAACAGCCAGCAAGAAACTACAAAAGAACTAAATTCTGCCAACAGCCAGATTGAATTTAAAACTGTATCCTCTCCCAGTCAAGCCTCGGAAGAAACCATAACCCCTGCCAACACCTTGACTGCAGCCTTGTGACCCTAAACAGAGGATCCAGCAAAGTCATGCCCAGACTCCTGACCCCTGAAAACTGGGCAAGAAATATGTGTTACTTTAAGCTGCTAATTTGTAGTAATATTGTTCGTCAGCAATAGTTAACTAACACACTGGTACTTTGACTTGTCCAAATTGTAACCAGTAAGCATATTTTAAGTAAAGTAAGATATGTGCACTGAAATTATTGGAATTCATTGTTCCTTTTCTTTGATCTTCCTTCTTCTCAAGCCTGGCTGAGGGATTTAGGTGTATATTTAATAATAAATCAGTTATATTTATAATATTTTATAGCATTTTAAAGTTTACAGGTAATAGACTTTTGGTTGGTAAATGATAATTCAGTTTCCCATAGTTTGGTTTGACATGATTCTGCAGTTCAGAATGTATCAGACACATATATCTAGGACTCCAAAAAGAGATATGGACCAAATATTTTTTTTTAGATTTTATTTATTTATTTTGAGAGAGAGAAAAAGAGGGAGAGAGCAAGAGCAGGGAGGAGGAGGCAGAGGGAAAGGAAGAAGCAGACTCCCCACTGAGCACAGACCCCGATGTTGGGACTCAATCCCAGGACCCTGGGATCACGACCTGAGTGCAAGGCAGATGCTTAACCGACTGAGCCACCCAGGCGCCCCTGAACCAGATATTTCGTTCAAATCATTAGCATCTTCCAGATGGTAATTAGATCTATTAAAATGGATTAAGTCACTTGATCATCCGTAGAAGGTAAGACTATGGACAAGGCTCAAGAAAGAAACAATATTTAAGGGGCATACAGAAGAATCGGCAAAAGGGAAACCAAGTCAGGAAGGTAAAAAGAAATTTAAGAGAGAGTTTTGTCAGGGATGCCAAGAGTTTCAAGATAAAGAACCAAAAAAAAAAAAAGGATAATGAAACCCGGGTTAATTGGGTTTAGGAATTAGGAAGTGATTGTTGATCTTAGTGAGATGGAATGGAAGTTGGATTTCAATGAGTTGCTAAATAGTTTAGGAATGAGAAGTAAAGGTAAATATTTACTTAGGTAATAGCTAAAGGGGAAGGTTGAATCAAAGGGTTTTCTTAAGACAGAAGAGACTTTCATGATTGTTACCATGAAGAGTTACTAAAAGAGAGCTTGTCAGTGTGGAAAAGGAAGGGGGTTACTGTACAAATGAGGTCCGGGATTTGGTGAGAGGTAACTGGTGGTGTGGACAGCATAAAGAATCAGCCTCAGATGGGTGAAGAACACCTTTCTTTCAGACTAGGAGGAAAGAAATGAGCCTGCATGTGGAATTAAAGACATTCAGAGGTGTGGACATGAGAAGTCAGGGAATTTATATGACTTTCATTTTCCCACCTGCCTTGAGGAAGTGGGCAGGGCTGAGTAGGGGCTAAATGGGTACAACCACTGATGGGAATGAGAGTCTTGCTGAGTAGAGCGGAGTTTCTAAGAGGCGTTAAGACTCTCACCAAAGCTGGGGTGCCTGGGTGGCTCAGTTGGTTAAGCGACTGCCTTTGGCTCAGGTCATGATCCTGGAGTCCTGGGATCGAGTCCCGCATCGGGCTCCCTGCTCAGTGGGGGGTCTGCTTCTCCCTCTGACCCTCTTCCCTCTCGTGCTCTCTGTCTCTCATTCTCTCTCTCAAATAAATAAATAAAGTCTTTAAAAAAAAAAAAAAAAGACTCACCAAAGCTGAAAGCTGACCCACTATGAAATCTCCCTTGGAGTTGAAGGTGAATGCATTTTGGTTTGTCCATTAACATGAGAAACCTGAACTTGGGAAATAACCTCATAGCCCAGCTTCCAAGGCTGTTACCAAGGCCATCCCTCTTGCACTCATATGAATTATTCTCACACCTCTTGACTGACAAACTAGGCTTTTGTTTTGTTTTGTTTTTGTTTTTAATTTAGCATAACAAAAGAAAAATGTAGGATTTCAGGTTGAAAGTAAGGAATTCTATTTGTAGGACATACTCCTTATAGTGAGGTGACATGTGCACCTTCCTCACTAGAAGGGGTAATACTTTTTCTTCTTCCCATCAGCACTATTTTCAGACCCCACCTCTTTCTTCATCGGATTTGAGTGAAACAAGATCAGAATCATCCCTCAATTTTCTCTCTGGCTGGTTCTTCTGGAAACAGTGCATGCATGCATTACAACTCTTCAGAGGTAACTTGCTTTTTCTTCAGGAGAATCTAAAACCATAAAGCTGGAATTGTTTTCCATTTCATTTCTTAAATGGAATCTTAAATTTTTGCTCCTGGAGAAATGGTCTATAAAGAATGCATCCTCCATATCTACATCGTCTATGAATAGATAGAACTCTGGCAGTAGCTACTACCAGAGTGAACATTCATTCAGATCATCTAAAATTATTATAGCAGTTTATTCTTTTATTTAACCTAATGAGTACGTACTGCTATGTGTCTGGTGCTGTTCTAGGCTCCAAATAAGGACCTCCTGCTTTCAGGGAGCTAACATTCTTACGTGCATGTGATGGGGGGAGAAGAGGGAGAGTGAAGCTGAAAATAAACAATTGAACAAATATGTTTAAAAAAGATTTAGCCGATAGTGATAAGTGGTGAGTATGAGCAAAATAACAGAGATGTGATATCTGTTATATATTGTAGATATGATAATGACTGGGAAGAGGCTGGCTTTAGACATACAAAATATGCAGAATTCGGAAGATTATCAGATTGCAACCAGACAGCTCAACAATCTGCAATTACCTTGGCAAGAACAGAAGTGGTGTAAGACCTGCCGTATATATATTTTTGGAAAGCTTAATCTAAACCAGAGGAGAGGAACCCAGAGACCTGGCTCTGACATCAGCTGTCCATCCTTTCTTCAGCCAAAAAGAAAAAAAAATAAAAAGAAATGCCTGAAAGCCAGAAAAGCCTTACAGATGAGAAAAATTATTTTTTAGATGTCCAGTCTTTTGTAAATAAATAGTCCTGTTAGTATATTGGTGTTGAGGCTCTCACCTGTTACTACTCCTTTGTCTTACATTTTTAAACAGCTGATTATATAATGTTAATGACACACACATTGCCACTCTCTCTTTCTCTGATCTTCACATGGATGGCCTCAGACCTCCATCTTTCTTTTCTTTTGCTTAGGCTTTGGGTTCTGGACTTACTTTAACTACATTCAGACTCTGGAAAAATGGAGGTTTCTGAGGTTACGTTGGAAAGATCTTTGACTGACAGGCTCCCTTCGGCCACAAGGAATTGCAAGAGTGGAATAAAAAAATGTGGATTTAGCTCAAACTCTGGCAGCTTTTTTTCCACCTGAGAAACAGAATCTGGCTGCGGCTAGCCCCAGGGAATGTAAATAGAACCTTACCTGTAATTAACCCAGGGCTTCTCTTGTTCTTGATGCAAATGGAGTTATAATTGTATTTCCTTTAGTAGAATAGAAAGCCTGGATTTCCGGGGGGAGCTGGCAGAGGAATAGAGGACAAAATTTCTAACTATGACAGCTCCCTCCTATCTCCTTCTAGAAAACCTGAAAGATAATAAAACTGGAGTTGCATTTGATGTAAGACATATGGTAATTACTATAATAATATTATCACTCAGGGTCTGCAATGGTTTTGTCAGTGAGGTGCAATTTCACATATTGTCTGCGATAAAATCCCCGTTTTTGGTTATTGATAGCAATGCCTTTCTAAAATGGTATAGGTGTTTTGTGACAGCTGCGAAGTTCCTGCCTCATATCCAGGTAATTGGGTTGAGAATAAGGCCTGCATGTTAAAACCTGACGATGTGAGAGGTGGAGAAAGCCCAGGGAATACTCTGAATATTTTGGTAGTTATTAACTGGCTAAAAGGGAAGCCTTTGCTAGTCAGTTCTTCTGAAGCAATGCTGAAGGGGAAAAAAAAAAAGAAAGAAAAAGAAAGCAAGCAAGAAAGACAGCCCCCCTTTGAAAGCTTCTGTGGAGTCTTCAGTCAAAATTTGGAAATTTGGAGCTAATCAATCGTATCATGAATCTGTACTTATATTTTTAAGGCTGTGTACAGTATCCACAAATTAGACTATAATTACTTTCATTTTATGCTACTATTGATTGTTTCATCAGATTTTACTCCGCTTAATTGCTGATTTAATAGAAATTACTTCAGCGTCATAAGTATGTACGTGTGTAATAAACGCTTTTATTTATTGGTCATAGGAAAAATTGGTTCTATAGGATGTTATCCTGAGCAAGCTGTATATATTCAATTTTATAGCTGCTTCCAGGGAGCCAAATATTGAAGACACTAACAGCATGTTAAAATGGACTACTCTAAATCATTTTTTGGAAATACGTGGGAAATAAATAACAAATAGCAATGGTATGTCAAAGTGATTTTATTGTTTAGATTAATAAAAGGAAACTAATACAATGACCGGATAGGGGAAAAATCAGATTATGGGTTTTTCTTTTTTTAACGTCCTCTCTTGTGCAGAATTCGTTTTTTAAAAATCCCACCAAAGACCCATAAAACAGTGAGCTCTATTCAGAAGTTATTATTTAGGCACAAATCATCACTAGTGGCAATATATTCAGTGAGTGTGGCATTATATACTTGTGGTGAATTGAATAAATATGTATATATAAAGGTGTAGGTTGGCAAGTTAATTATGCTGTGAAGTGCTAAATAACTAGAAGTAATGGTAATAATTTGGGAATAAAATTGGTGTTCTATTAGTTGGTTATTATGATTAAAATTCCTTAGTTAATTCTTTTTTTGTTTTGTTTTGTTTTTTGGAAAGGGGAAATTGCCCAGATGTCAAAAAAAATGGAATTGTAAAGTTAGCACAAAACTAAAGACCTTTGGCCTTAGCATTTTATAGCAAAACATTTGGGATTTGTATAAAAGACCTATAGCAAGGTGGTAATTCAAATCATTTTGATGCAATTTCATTCAAGAATTATTATTATTATTAAATACCTGAAAAGTTCAGACCCTAGAAATCTAGCCATGAACAAAATTAAGCACTACTCGCATGAGCTTTCTAGATCCTAGGAATACAGCTGTGAACAAAATTAAGTTCTACTCTCATGAGCTTATACTTACTAGGTATAGATTCTGTGCTAGACCCTGTAGAACATCTAAGGTATAATTGAGGATATCTTGTTGAAGTATTATACCAATTTCTCACCAGACCTAGTTGAGATTCTGAGTGGTCATTTGTTGGTACAGGAAACATAACCAGACTAATGTGACTCCTCCCCTTGGTGAATTACCACTAGAGATTACACCAGGTGGAGTTGTGGCACAAAGTAATCTTTAATTGTAGCAAATAAGATAATCACGGGGAGTAATTTCCAAAGCCGTGACTCCCTGAGGAGGGGTGAGCAAGTTCTTTTTATTTGGGGTTTAGGATGAATGTTTAGAAAGGGGAGCTTTGTCATCACATGTAAAGGCGGGCATGAGGTTGCGCCTAGACAGGCTTCGAAGGTTATGTTAAAGAAGCTTGTGCTCTTCCTAAGATGGAGACTTTAACATTATAATGAGGCAGAGGTAACTGTTGAACAATTTTTGGCTCATCTGCATAGTCATTGACTTGGTGGCCAAGCTCAAGCTGGGGTTTTTTGGTTTTTGGTTTTTTTTAAGATTTTATTCATTTATTTGACAGAAAGAGGGAGAGAGAGCAAAAGCAGGGGGAGGAGCAGAAGGAGAAGCAGACTCCTCGCTGAGCAGGGAGCCTTAAGTGGGACTTGATCCCAGGACTCCGGGATCATGACCTGAGCCAAAGGCAGACGCTTAACCAACTGAGCCACCCAGGCATCCACTCAAGATGGTTTAAACTGGCTTAGGCTGGCTAGTTCTTGGTTGGCCAGTAGGTAGTCTAGGGTTATTCTGTGGTCTAAGACCATTCAGGCTAAGGAATGCAGGGCCTTGCTTGTTCATAGGCTGGACCCATATCAGTTGACCCTGAGTCCAGGCTTCTGCAGAGACAGCTAGTGCATTTGTTAGTGGGATCTGAAAAGAAGCGATAGACAAAGAGAAACAGTTCTCTGAAAAACAAGCTTTAAATTTTCTGCTAGTCTTAACCTCATCAACCCTATTGGGCATGGTTTCAGAAAGAACCAGGAATTGGTGGTTCCTGTCTGACTTTCCAACAAGCACATGGAACTCTTCTCTAGTGTAACAGAAAGATTATCTTCTGTGGAGATAAAAAACTTTCTTAATTTTTCAAAAGAAAAATAAGAGACAGCCCACCTCTAGTTGGGTTGAAAAATTTTAAATATTTGTTTGCTCACTGTATTTTTTTTATAAGTTGTTCTTTGACTGTTTTCTCCGGGTCTTAGTATTTTCACATTTGAAGTTCATTATATAATTAAGATATTATGTCTTTGTCATATGTACTATAAATAGTGTCCCCATCTATCAGTCTATTTTGTTGGTACACAGCTCTTTAAAGCAAATGTCTGATTTATTGTCTTTTATTTGAAGCAACAGATCTTTTCTTAAAGAACCAAACTTGTAGTTTATTTGGTTGTTCATACCTTAAAATACAGTAAGGAAAAGATATACACCAAAAATAATGGCATTTTTCTTCTTGTTAATGAGCCTTTCCCCTTGGAGAAAAGTTCACTAGCAATTTTCATTGAAGGATGTTCTTTCTTGAGACATTTTGTGCATGTATTATTGGAATTTGAGAGGAAGGAATCCTTTCTATGGAGTAGTTCCCTTTGTGGGGGTCAACCCTTAATCTAGAGAACATTATTATACGGTAGTTAAATAGTATTTGTGAGGTTGCCCAAATGGGAGTAAATCTGGGAGATTTATTTTCAATTTTATAATCACTTAGCTTTTGAATTGCATTAATTGTTGCATTCCCGATAATGAATTATACATACTGAAGATTTTTCTCAGGCCCATAGCAGAGGTTATTTGGTGATGTAGTGGAAAGAACATTGGATTTTGTACCAGAAGATGTGGGTTTTCACCACAAATGAGGACATGGACTAGATGATTCCAAGGTCCTTTTAGGAATGTGTGATTCTGGGGCGCCTGGGTGGCTCAGTCGTTAAGCATCTGCTTTCGGCTCAGGTCATGATCCCAGGGTCTTGGGATCGAGCCCCACGTCGGGCTCCCTGCTCGGCGGGAGGCCTGCTTCTCCCTCTCCCACTCCCCCTGCTTGTGTTCCCTCTCTTGCTGTGTCTCTCTCTGTCAAATAAATAAATAAAATCTTAAAAAAAAAAAAAAAAAAGGAATGTGTGATTCTATGACCACTGGAAAATTCTCCCCCTTTTTAATAGAAGTTATTTTCCTCTTTTTTCTTCTCTTCCTTTCTAGGTTTAGAGAAGTTCAAGAATTCAGTTGTACATGTTGAGTCTTAGATATCTGAGTTAGCTCTTACAAAAAATTTAAAATGAAGATGCACATTTGGAAGTTGTAAGCAAGCAAATATTATTTAAAGCCATGGAAATAGACAACGTAAGAAACACATGAAACCAGAAGAATTCAGGATGAAACTGGAAAGATCCAATATAATGGTTCTGTAGAAGAGGAACTGGCAAAGGAGACAGGGAATCATGTCCAAGAATTAAAGATGCCATTTGGTTGTCTTGTTAGATGCAGAATTAAGACATAGCTAGTGTCGAGAAATTAGCACAGATAAATTAAAATAACAAAGAAGTGTAGTCTAAAAAGAGACAATAAACGAGGTATTGGAAGGTCCGTGTAGTATACCTTATTGATACAATTATTGGTTGAATTCCTATGTAATTTAGGATTTTGAAGAAAGAAGCCTCTTACCCAGTTGTAAAGGGAGGAAGGGGGATAAAAAGGAAAGGGAATCAGGAAGGTCTTCATGAAAGGGGAAATATTAATCTAGGCTAAGAAGGATAATGGGAGAAGCCAAAGGTGAAGACATTCTAGATCGCAGAAAAAAACTAAGCCAAAGTAGGAAAAGGGTATAAATTGGGTACGTTCAGAAAGCAGCATAGGGCAGAGCAGGCTATAGCCAGTCTTACCCAAGTGAATTCAAGGCTGAAGAGGGACAGGTTGGTAAGGTCCTATTATGAAGAGCCTTAAATGCCATTTAAGTAACTTATTCATAATCAGTCAGGTGATTGGAAGTTACTGAATGAATCTGAAATAGAGAAATTGATTCTAGTCTAGATAACCATTTTAAATAGAGATTTAAAAATCATAGTAGAAAAATATAAATAAATAAATATACAAAATAATTTTGAACTTTTTATTAAACACGATGAACTAACACTTGAACACATTCAGACTCAGAGAGCTTCCTTTGATTAGAAATAGAGGTGTGAGTAGAAAACACAAGACTAGACAGGAAATTGTCCCCTTGTTTTCAAGGTCATTCCCATATTCCATCATCAGTTCCCAGGCATCTCCAAGAAATAAGAAATCCCCCAAATTCAATCCAGTGTGTATTCTTCCAGGAAGGAGAATATACATCCTCGGACTGAACACCAACTAGCTTCTCCTTTGTCTTTATTGATGGAAGGATTTTAAGACAGAATAAATCTGAATGGCATAGGAGAAAAAGGCAAGCAGTTCTCAAATTCCTAAGACCCCAACCAGTGTTCCAACCTTCATTCAACAAATACCTCTCAACCACCTTCTAAGTGCCAGATACTTAGAAAATCAGCCTCATCCCTTGTTGACAGCCAACAGATAGAATAAATTTAGATGGTTCTCAGGATCATCTGATTTTTTTTCTCCTCTGATTTACCTGAACAGTAACACTTATCCACATAACTCATTCCCTTCAAGTAAGGCCCATGAAGAGCTAAGGCTGATTCTGAACGGAATGGAAGGTTAACAGCCTATTTCATCTCTCATCAGTTCCCCTTACTGTCTATCCCTCAGTCTGTGTCACATGTCAGTGTGGAAAGAAGGGATGGAGTCAGAGAAACAATTCAACATTGGTGGATTTCTTTAGGCCAAAGCTGAGGGCCTCAATGAGGGAGTGACAGCAGAATTAGATACAGAACGGTCAGATGTAAAGCTATTTCAGAGTGAGAATCAATAGGACTTTGCTACCCACTGAAGGTAGAAGGTCAGAGAGAATAAAGACTAAAAATGGACTCAGAGGTCACAATCCAAATTGGGACAGGAAAAGGAGAAGCAGAGCCTGTGCCGGGGTGGGGGAGGGGCACGTTGGTAGGATAGAAAGGGGAGATATAAAATAAAAGGCTTATTTGGGATACATTCATTGAAGATGCCATGTTGAGATTTTTGGTAGATAATTAATATCACCTACCTCTTCAGGGAATGGTCTGGGCTGGAGAATATAAGTCTCCATAGGAGTGGTTAATCAAAGCCAAAAGGAAAGATAAGATCACAACAGAAGTCCTAAGTTGGCCTTGAGGGTGGTTTTTGGTTTTTGCTTGTCATTTCTTTTTGATTGTTGTTTTTGATGTTTGATAATACAAGCTTTTCTGAAAAAACGAAATTTTACAAATCAAACACTAGAAAATAATGGGACTTATGGGGGGAAATAAAGATAAGGCAGAGAACTCAAAACCCAGAAGTTAATAACCAGAACATTAATAAAAACAACAAAAATCTCAAAAATTACCAGCACAGTTAAAAATCATGTTAAATTCACAATTGTGTGTGGGAGAGAGAATATTTAAGTTCTACTCTCTTAGCAAATTTCAAATATATAATAAAGTGTTATTAACTATAGTCACTATGTTTTACATTATTGTAAACCTTACTGATCTTATAGATGAAAGTTTATACCCTCTTACCAACCTCTCCCTATTTCCCCAACACTCCCCCACTCTGGGGCAATCACTTTTCTACCTCTGTTTCTGAGTTTGACTTTTTTTTTAAAAGATTTTATATATTAGTGATACCATGCAATATTTATGTTTCTCTGGTTTCTTTCACTTAATAATGCCTTCAAGGTCCCGTTGTCACAAATAGCAGAATTTCCTTCTTATCTGTTGATGAACACTTAAATAACTTGGCTATTATGAAAAATATTACATTGAACATGGGAATACAGATATCTCTTTGATATCTTGTTTTTATTTCTTTTGGCAATATACTCAGAAGTAGGATTGCTGGGTCATATGGTAGTTCTATTTTTAATTTTTTGAGGAATCTCCATACTGATTTCCATAGTGGCTGTACCAGTTTGCATTCTCAGCAACAGTGCACCAAGGATACCCTTCCCTCCACATCTTCACCAACACTTGCTGTGTCTTGTCTTTTTGATGAAAGCCATTCCAACAGGTATGAGGTGACATCTTGTGGTTTTGTTTTGCATTTCCCTGATGATTAGTGATGTTGAGCACCTTTTCATGTAGCTGTTGGTCATCTGTAGGTCTTCTTTGGAAAAATGTTTATTCAGTTCCTCTGCTCATTTTTTAATTGGGTTGTTTGTTTCTTTTGTTATTAGATTGTATGAGTTCCTTATATATGGGATATTAACCCCTGCTCAGCTATATGACGTGCAGACATTTTCCATTCATGGTTTAAAACCATGTTAAATTCCCAATAAATTTTTTAAAAAGAAAATGATGGATCGTTTGATGCCAGATAGTGTAAGGAAGAGTTGAGGCTGCTGAGTTGTAGAAGAAAGAGCAAATGCACTAATTAAGGTAAACACCCAATAAGCATTTCTAAGACAGAGTGCAGGCAAACTTAAAGGAAGAACAGGGAATGAATGTGTTCAGCTAATAACTGCACATTGTGCTCAGCTACTGTTATTGGTAAGATGATGAGAAAAACCAATATAAAACCACCATGAACCTGTACCTGATACTAATGTCAGTCCCCATTACCAGAGGAGCACATAAAAGAAACAGGCTTTTGTTTTCCTTTGACCCTATATGACCAATAATATTTATGTGTATAATTCATTGCTCTCAGTAAAAGGCCCCTGGAGAGATCAAAACTGACTGTACTCCAATTTGAATGCCTTTAGGACTAAGGTATTCAGTATCCATTTCCCACAGGCTCCACCACTCCCTATTGCCTTATACCCCTTCATCTCCCATCCATTTCATGCATTTATATTTCCTTCCTTGTCTCTGCTACATTTTTTAAAAGATTTATTTATTCATTTGAGAGAGAGAGAGGGAGCGCACACACGCACGCGCATAAGTGGGGGGAGGGGCAGAGGGAGAGAGAATCCCCAAGCAGATTCCCCACTGAGTGTGGAGCCCTGCTCGGAGCTCAATCCCAGGACCCCAAGATCATGACCTGAGCCAAAGTCAAGAGTTGGCCGCTCAAGCGACTGAGCCAATGAGCCTGAGCATTTTTTATTTCCAGGCCCTTTTGTGGAGAAGAAAAGAACTTAGGGGTAAAGCTCCCATTTAAGGGCAGGCCAGGAACTAAAAGAGGTAGATGGAACATCAGGAGAAAATGTTGGGTCTAAAACCAGAGGAGGAGAGGATTTCAGAAAAGTAGTCACGATTATAAGATGCTGTGGGGAGGTCCTAAGAGATCCTTGGATGTATCGAGTAGTACAGCAATGGTAACTCTAAGAGCAGTCAGTGTTTGTGTAGTGTGGTGGGGGCGGTCAGGCTGCCACACCAGGGAAAGGGGACTGTGGAGAAGGATGGAGGGAAGGAATGTCATCTACTCTCTCGAAAGGTCTGATAAGGAAAGAAAGGAGAGAGGAGCACTATGTTTACAGGAGGACACGTTGAGAGAATTCTCTTGGTACGAATAGCAACTCTTGATGATATTATTTTTAGACTGAGGAGAAGTAGCTGCTGGGGAGGCAAAGGGAAATATTTGAAGATGAGAGCGCAAGAGCAAGAGTCAGGGGAGCAACTCTCCAGACCTCTGTTCCATTACGTGGTTCACTAGACAAGCATGCACTCATCTTGTCTTCATTTCGAGCTCCTGTGATTTCTGGCAATATATTTACAGATTCTCCCCTGCCCCCCTCCTCACCGCCCCTCCCCGCACAACTGCTCTGTGTAGTTCCTTTGTAAAGATACCTGTGCTGTGGTGGTATCTACCAGAGAAGACATCCACTGGCAGTGGAACAATGAGGACTCGACGCAGGTCGCGTCCTCTGTGACAGCCCTGAAGGTGCTTAGCAGATATTCAGGATGAGTGGACCCCCCTTTATTGCTGAAATACCGCCTGTCTCATTATGCTTAACATTTCAAACATTATTAATTTTTAATTATTTACATTTAATTATCTGCTTTACTTAAGCATCCAAATTCCACAGCTAATGTTCTTGATGAAATATTTACTAAACAATCAACCCTCTTGGATTCCACGGAGCTGAATGTTTTCAATTTGCAGTAAGCCTTTCCAGGAGGCCTCCTTCGCACCCCAGTGTTCTGGAGGTAGCTGCACGCCCAGCGCTTAGGGCTTCAGCTGCAGCATCCATGCTGTCTCAGGGACACTCTGTCACCTCCAATGGGATGGATTGCCCTGCTCCACATTAGTGTTAGCAGGTTGGGTGCCGTTGGGACACTTACACCATCTCCCTTCTCATTTCTCTTCTGTTAGGGCTGGAAACAAATTAACAAGGAGCCAGTTCTGGTGATAGAAAAGCGAAACAACTTTATTTGTGGTCAAAAGGTAGAGGCATGATGAAAACTAATCGTAGCTCTCACAAGAGGTGGTCACTCACACAAACTGATCAGCCAGGCAGTTTTTCCGTGGCGAAATTAGGACCCACTGTCGATGAGAATGTCATTTTCAGAACAAAGGCCAAGGGAAACAGCCTTATCCATCTTAGCATCCCTGACACAAATACCCCATAACTCCATCATCCTTTGTGCAGAAGGTCGACAAAATGTGCACTGGCTTCAGTTGGTTTTCCAGGACTGAAGATAGAAGGAATGATGCTAATCTACTTATGTGCACCGGTGGGGCCTCCCTTGGTACCACTTACACGATCACAGGGAGGGTTGATTTTGTGGTGTATACAGCACAGTGGTTAAGAGTGGGGATATGAATTAGACATTCATCCCACAGGTATTTACTGATCACCTGCTCTGTGCCAGGCACTGTGCTAGGCACCAAAGAGATAAGCAGACAAGACAGATAGGGTGGCTACCTTCATGGAACTTACAGTAAATATAAGATGCCAGGATTGGAGTCATGACTGTCACCTACTAGTTGAATGACTTTGGATAAGTTAATTAACCTCTCCAGGCCTTAATATCCTACCTGGAAAATGAGAATAATCAGAGTACCGCCCTCATAGGGTAGCTATGATGAGTCTTTAATTATTTATATGCAAATGAATGTAAAACTCAGACATATTAAGACCAACCGCTAGGCTGGCTTCACTGGGTCATTGTGGCTTAGTTATGCATGTATAGTTTCACTAAAGACTTGCATTTGAGGCATTTAACAAAATTAGCATTTTAATTATGAGTATTAAATTAAAACTATCATTCCTGGACACAGTTTAGTTTGAGTAACAGTTGGAGTCAAGATACAGAGGATGTGGCTACAGTGACCAGATGTTAGAGAGGACAGATTTCTGAGTCTGGGTAATGGGTCAGACACGTTAGTATCGTACCTGGCCTGAAATAAATGCTCAGTAAATGCTAGTTGTTGTTAGTATTATATGATTATTGGGCCCTGAGGCCTTCGTGAGTAAATAAGACTAGCTTAATGGAGCACAAGTGTGGTTCTTATACGTTATCAAATAATTAATAAATGTTAGCTCACCCACACCTATGAACACACGCACTAGTCTGCATCTTTATGACAGGCTATTCCAAGCATGTACGAAATGGAAAGGACCTTAGGAATGATGTAATCTAGCTTCCTCGGGATGATGGAACTTGGGGTCTGGAGAAGTAAAATAACTTGCCCAAGTCTCACAGTGAGTAGTAAACTGGGAACTAAAATCTGCTCTTTTGCCCCAGCTGGTAAAGGTCTGCTGTACCCCACAACTGCCTCTTCTCACCGCTTCATCTCCTATCCAACAATGAGGATGAGTAATATCCACCCAACAGGGCAGACTGCAAACATCTTGCCCTTTGGTGCCAAACTGAGTTACAAGATTTGGAGCGCAGCGATTTTGCCTTTTCCTCGCTCCTCACCTTTCTGCCACCTATGTGGGCTCATAATGAAAATAAAGCCCAAACCCAACAATTGTAAGACTGGCAATCATCTCTGGTCTCACTGGATGGCTGTGGCGTGGTTGTGCTTGTATGGATTCATTGAAAACTTCTGTTTGGAGTCTCACAAAAATTAGCATTTTAATTGTGGGTATTAAATAAAAACTGGCTTTACTGGACACCACTCTAGTTAAGTAGCAGTTGGAGACAAAATATGGAAGACGTGGCTGTGGTGACCAAATGTCAGGAATGACAACTCTGTGGGTCAGACATTTTGTCATCACACGGGCCTCTTAATACTACCTTTGTTCATTCTTAAATAGCCAGCGCTGTGCTCGGCTGTTGGCACTGAACACAGAACACACAACACTCAGGCACATTAGTAGGCAGCTTCTTCTAAAATGGACCTGGATTTATCTTTGTATCCCATAATTTCCTATGCTGAGGAGTTCACATGACTGCCACCATAATAGGCTCTGTCTTCATTGACTTTTCCTGTGAGGGGATGCACAGAGTTCTGCTTGAACCCCACACATTGAATTAAGAGAACTGGTTGCTGTCCTCACTCTCTGTAGCCGATTGAATAGTGGCTCCCAAAAAGACGTGTCCACTTCCTAATCCCTGGAACCTGTCAATGTGACTTTCTTTGGAAAAGGGGTCATTGTAGATGTAATTAAGGATCTTGAGATGAGATCATTCTGGGTGACATGGGTGAGCCCCAAATCCAATTTCAAGCGTCCTAGGAATTCCAGAGCCACCGGAAGCTGGAAGAAGCAAGAAATGACCCTCCCTTCAGAGTCTTTGGAGGAAGTGCTGCCCTGCTGACAACTTGATTTCAGGCTTCTAGTCTCCAGAACTGTGAGAGAATAAATTTCTCTTGTTTTAAGCCACCAAGTTTGCGGTGATTTATTACAGGAGCCCCAGGAAAGTAATACACTTGCCAACTACAAGTCCAGGGCTCCCTGAATGAGAGGTGCTGCATGGAGCAGAGGACTCAGAGTCAGTTCTGGATAATGCTAGTCTGGTGGGGGGGAACAGATGGGCGGGCCTGTGAGGTAGGAGGGGCCCTACCTGCCTGAGCAAGATGGAAGTACGGAGAGGCCCGGCCCTGAGCTTCTGGAAGAACTTTCACATAGCCTCTGCACATGTGCTTTACTTCCAAAGGGACTGCTCATTTGCTTGTTTTCTCACATACGCTTCCAGTCTTCCCTTCTTCATATGTATGTGGTGAAGGGATGCCCAAAATTTGCATTTTTCTTCTAACCTGTGTGATAAGAACCATTTGGACCTCAGAGTCCACCATGTTAGCAAACAGTATTTCTTAAATTGTTTTTTTTTTTTTTACTCTATTGTTGACTTAGCATTCATTTTCCCTTTACCGTTCACTCTCACGCATCTGTCACATGACAGGCCAATGTTCTTTTACGATTGCTTTAAGTTCACCTATGATAGATAAGCCAGTCAAGCCGCCCCCAACAGAATACTCTCCAAAATAATTGGAACAGTTGGGTTTTCCACTACCAAAGATTGGGAGCATCTGGAGAAATGCCAAGTGACCGTTCACACATTTGCGCATTCCTTCCTTTGGCCTGTGGAGACGTTTGTGTGTGCCAGGTGCTGTGTTGGGCACTGAGTGCTCAGGCACACGGAACAGGTGCGGTGCTGCCCTTCTGGAGCTCTGGGCACAGGAACACGTCTGGATCGTGACAGACCAGGCTCAGTGTCGTCTGAGATCCTTGATCTAACTTCACTGGTTTTCTCTTGAACCTTACCCTCTCCCAGCCTGAATCAAAGCAACCTGGACTCCCAAAAGAGGGTTCTGATACTGATAAAGTTATCCACAGAGTTTCTGGGAACGTCCCCTCCCCACTCACCCTCCATCTCCACAGACCTTCGGAGAACCTCTCCCCAACCCAGTTAAGGAAGAACCTGACTCAAAATCCACAAACAGCTGATTTGCACTGGATTTGTCACCAGTACGTAGCAATCTGAAGAGTTTCCCCTCTAAAAGGCCAATTTGAGCCATCATAAATCCAATAAAGAACAACTCTTATTTTTGCCCTAAAGTGGTAACAACATTAAGAGTGGGAATTGTCGCTTATGGAGATCTTGACTAGCCAGTTCCACTTGTTTCTCACAAATAGCCTCTGCCTCTTCCTTCTCTCTAGCCACAACATCAGTTTATTGAGATATTGATCTGCCCTGCATTAATAACTCATTTGCTCCTCCTAATGACCTGAGATAGGTGCACTTATTCCCATTTTCCAATGAAGAAACTGAGGTAAAGAGAGGTTAAGTTACTTCCCAATTTGCAAAGTGGCAGAAGGAGTTTGGTAGTTTGGCTCCCGAGCCCACAGTCTTAGGCCGTATGCTAGGCTGCCATTACAGGGCCGGGACATCAGGCCTTGTGAACCTGTCTGTGGCTGACGTTGGTT
Organism: Halichoerus grypus; assembly: GCF_964656455.1. Taxonomy (NCBI): domain Eukaryota; kingdom Metazoa; phylum Chordata; class Mammalia; order Carnivora; family Phocidae; genus Halichoerus; species Halichoerus grypus. The sequence goes on along the minus strand of NC_135716.1, from coordinate 125,015,730 downwards.
CTTTGATGACACATACCGATCTCTCTGCTCCGGGACATATAAAAAATAATTGTAGAGAAGAGGGAGATTGAAGATTAAAGTGCAAGGCAATGCCCTGAAGCCTCATTTCTCACTAACGTGAAGGAGTTCCTGGTCATACAGCGCCCTTCTGCAGAGCACCCTTCCACACTCTGCAGGATGAGGCCCCGCTGCGCTGCCTTGGGCCTGAGAGCATCTCCAGATGCAGCGCACGCTCTCTCAGCTCTTTCTAACAGGGTGGGGAGGAGGCCACCGCGGTCCATCTATCAACAGTCAGAGACCCAAGTAACATGAGAGTTTAACTGGAATCCTTTCTCCCCAGAGTGTCAGTATAAAATTCATGCTTCTAATTCATTATTGTGACAAGATATTGCATCTAATTCAAGGAGACCGCTTCTAAAATGTCACGGTAAGTTAGGAACCAAAATTTGGTCAGTACACAAATGAAATTGTGTGGGATTTCCTTGGAGTACAGGATACCTGGATGTGGCATTCTTTAAGAAAAGTAGGGTGTGGTTTGCACAGCGAGGGTGCAGGAGAGTTGTGGGGGCCCAGCAGGTGATTTATTTAGCAGTCATGGGCTGAGGAGCACAAGGACCCAAGTGTAGATGGATCAAAAGAGAGGAGGCCTGTGTGCCGCCTGCGTGCTGCTTCTCTTACCCCAAGACTGCCCAAGGCAAGCGTTTTCATCCCAGTAGGACACAGAAGTGCTTCCCCTGATGTATGGGGCCGGAACACGGGTAACAACTCCTGTGGAATTGCTTTCATTTTTTAAAAGAGAGAAATAGAGGACTATTGTGTCCCTTCCACAGCCAACAGTTTATAGGTCAAGATGATCTGGAGCTAAGAAATGTAATATTCATTATGACACAGCATGAAAAAGAGAGTTGTGTTTAGTAAAGAATTTTCTCGTGTAATCACAGGACCAGGAGGGATGAATAGAAAGAGGTCTTCAGCCTAAGAAAAATTCAATCCTTTTCTTATCTTCCTAATTATTTATTCTGCACGCCCTGCCCACCCCCCAAGAATGTAAGCCACAGGAAGGCAGGGATTTTTGTCTGTTTGCTCACCGTGGTACCCCTGGTGCCTTGCACAGAGCCTGGCACATAGTCCATATTCAATATATATTCATTGGTAAGCAAGTGAATTGCGATCTGAAGAACAATCTTTCCAAAAAGATTCATTTGTGGATTTTTGGGTTTATTTATTTATTTATTTATTTGAGAGACAGCATGAGTGGAGAGAGGGGCAGAGGGAGAGGGAGGAAGAAGCAGACTCCTCGCTGAGCAGGGAGCCCGATGCGGGGCTCTATCCCAGGACTCTGAGATCATGACCTGAGCTGAAGGCAGTTGCCCAACCGACTGAGCCACCCAGGCACCCCAGATTCATTTGTTAAAATAAGCTAGTGCATTGCCTCTAAAGCAGCTTCCTTCATTAGGGGCTGGCTTATAGGTTCACATGTGATGGCGTTTGTGAATCCAGCATCCAGCCCAATGACATTGCTCTTCCATCGAAGCTGTTCTGCTTCCCTCCACCAGTTTTTCTTCCCTAGCATTTGGTTTGAGTCTGCAGTTCTAGCTCTTTCACCCCAGAATTCACCTGAGGAGAGATTGCATTTCTCTTACATTTGAAGCTTAGCAAATTGAGGAAAACCAACTTAGGCAAACATCCGACCATCTTTTGAAATGTTAAGAGGCCTGGAACCTCAAGACAGATGGTGCCCTGCTGCTTTGGGGGATGCTTGGCAGCTTGGGCCCAGCCCAGCGTGGCTTTGCCAGGAAATCAGGACTGACTCTGGATTCTGTCTTGGCTCAGCGAAAGTGCGGGGCTATGCCAGGGCGGCTGGGGAAAATGGCCCTGGGGCGGGCAGGACCTTGGGGGAGGGGAGCTGTAAGACCCTCCTCGCTGTCTCGCGCCCCATCTGGCATTCGAAAGAGTCTAGGACTCATCTAAACCTGATAAAAGGTGTCCAGAGGGCTCAGGGTTAACGCTGAGTTGTTCTTTAAGTACAAGATTATGGTTTCCAATAAAATGGATTTGTGATGCCTGAGGTGATTTTGTGGGAGAAAAAAAGGAAGATTAAAAAGACTGTGTCAAAACAGTGTTTTGATTAGACCAGAAGCATAATTTTAGAAAATGGAAAGTAGTAGAAATGTAGCAGAAAATGAGCTTGGGGCCTACCCTCCCGGGGTGAACCGAGGTCATAAATCATCCCTTCTGTCCCCCATTTTTCAAGTGTGAGGTTTTTTTCTACATTTTGTAGACTTAAATTTCCTACACTGTGAAAAACTAGCTAATGCATGATCCCTTGAATTTAAGCTCATGTTATTATATTTGCCATCTTTTTAATTTTTTAGAAGATCTTTCATTTACCCTTCTTAGGAATACATATGATCCTGTGCTTTACTTTCTCATGCCGGAAGGAGAGTAAAACGATCAGCTCCTTGGTTTAGGAGGAACTAATTACTAAATTTCCCGCCAGTTCTCCAGGCTTGTGGCAACTAACTTCCTTCCTGACAACTGAACTTTGCAGCCCAACCTCCATTAGTCTTAATAGAAGCCATGCATTCTCTCCCCCTCGCTGTGATATAAGAATAATTTTTCCTCTGAGTGGAATAATAGTTGTGAAGTCGTTTAGGTATTCACAGAAAAAATAGCCTTTTACTGTTTTTTTTTTTATTGATTCCAGGAATGAGGCTAAGAGTAACCCTGCTCCATTTTACCGTAAATACTATTAATCGAGAGATGAGTTCTTGGTGTAGAGAAATGATTGATTTGAATTTAAATGAGTTAATATTCAACATTTCCATCTAGACTCAGGTAAAACAACAAAATTATCCAGTGACTGTGGCTAAATTGTAGAGCTTCTGCTCAGATTGCCTGAACAAAAGCTTGCATTTTCAGTGCACCAGATACAAAAAAAAGAGAGTAAAAGCTCCGCTCCCCCATCCTGTGGTACATGAGATCCTGAAAGTATATGCTTCCCCTCCACCATTATTGATTTACTCATTCCTGACCTCATTCCCAAGGCAGTTCACCCATTGCTTCCACCCTTCCAGGACCCATGTCCTATTTTAAGAGAGAATTTTTCACTGCGGAAAAATAGGTTGACTTTCAAATTTGACAAAGCAGACATTGGAGTTCTGGTGCTGTTTTAAGAGAAGAACTGGGGAGGCCTGATTCCCAATCTACATAATAATTCAACAAAATTTAAGGCTGTCTTTAGCACTTTGCAATAGAAGCAGGTAATTACCTCCAACTAGAATGAAATGAGGGTCAAGAATGGTTTCAAGCAATCAAGTGGAAGTGTTACTTGCTTTATTGAACATGCTAATACAAAGCTGTATTTGGAAGAGTTAAAGGAGAAAAATACGTCCAACCCAAATTGCCTTGTGAGCTTTTTTTTGCAAGAGTGGGCCAGAATGGTTTGTAGGTGATCAAAAGTTGCAGTTGTTTAGTTTTAACACTTTAAATGACTTCACCTAGGAATTTTAATGATTTGGGATTTATGCTTTTGGATCTAATTTTAATGATGCATTCTCTACACGTAAGGGTAAGCACACATCCATTCTTTGTACGTGTAATTTAACTATCTAGTTCATATGGGTGTACCTATTTCAAATGGATAGGCTGGCGTCCTACCAGATGACAAAATTAATTTAAGTAGATAGGAATTACACAATTTTAGTAGGTGGCAATATTAGCTGAGTCAGTTTCCTCTTGTGAAATACTAGGCTTATAGAACACTTATCCAAACTCAAACACATTTTTTTATTTACTCAGGCATCCATGATTCTAATCTGCCTGGGCAACAATTCAAATTCATAACAAGAATTTATTTATTAGCAACAATTTAACTTTGAGAACAAAAATGCAACCAGATCCAGAATTCACGAATTTGCTTTTTTTTTCCCATTAGATGTTAACCGAAGTTTAGGATGCATATTTTATACATCTAGGTTGATCATAATATAAATAATTCTGGCCTAAGGGCTATGTCTTGTAGCTTCTTAAAAATTGTTCTCTATCACATAGCAGAAAATAAGTGGATATTAAACTCAGTTAAAATGATTAAAAAAGACAATTGCAGTGATGCAAATTATTTAACTATTTCAGGAGGTGGGCAGTGTCCATTTTCAAGGGTCCAGAGAACTACAAAATGGGGTGGAAGGCAGGAAGTGTTTATAGGATAAAGAATATGGAACAGGAAGAGAAAAATGTAAATGGATTGGGAAAGAGGAAATAAACATAGTACCCAGAGTTGGTCTGGTGTTTGGGATTGGCTGACTGGATATACCACGTTTTTGGTCAGCGCAGCAACTACAGGGACAGGAAAGTTATCAAGGTTCCCGTTGCTGAAGTGACACCACCAGACAGAAGCAGCTCCATCTTGGGCCTAGAAATTCATTTGGATAGTTCTTTAAACTAATAAGTAACTTTTAAGTGATGGACTGTTAAAGTTTAAAGTTTAAATTAGATCGTGTTTATTAAAAAGTTATAAAAATATTGAAAGTTTATAATTCAAAACCAATATTGAAAGTGTAATTCACCTTTAATCTTTTATCTTAAAAGCGTTTTCTAGTACACATTAAAATGAAAAAAGGAACAGTTAGGGAAAAGTAGGACTTTGGAAAAAGTGTTTAAAGCAGAAGAGAACATTTGGGTGTGTGTATTAATTCCCCTCAAATCCCTCTCTGCTGGACTTAGACATTCATGCTGTGAAGGGGCAGGAGAGGATCTCTACACAAATACAAAATTGTTCATTCGGCAGAGGGTCCACTTTCTTGGCCCCCTTTTCTTCCTCGGATGAGATGGGCTTGATAGATCAGAGGAAAATTCAGGAAAGGGTAGGCGATGCTTCAGGAACAAATAAACCCTAAAGAGTAAATTGTTTAACACACTAAGGGTTTATCTGCACTCACTCAGAGTCCAAAATGAACCAGATGTCCCTCCTCCATCTTATAACCTGCAAGGTTACTGTGTCAAGGAAAGAAAGAGCTAATAGTTTGCTCCAAGTGTTTGTAAGGGCCACATTTGGAAGTGCCTTGTGATACTTTCTCCCACATTTCATTGCTCATAATCAGCCACGTTATCCCAACCTAATGCAAGGGACGTGGAACAGCATGGGGCCAGCGAGAAGACACAAAGTGGGACTTGGAGTCTCTGCCACGGGAGACTTGCTAACTCCCTTAAGGTCACCCTACCTTAGCAGTCAGCTCCCTGTTTTCTCTCCTCTGAACCAATGTCCCACCAAAGAAAGAAAACTTTCCAGTGAGAGAGAAAGAAAGCGACTGAATGAGAGCACTAGCCTTCATACCAAGTCCAAGAGCATAAAATTCCAGAATGGCATCATATTTCAGTGTTACAGATTCCAGGTCATCCTGCACATCATTTCTTAAAGAGTAAAAAGAGAGGGAGAGAGAATGCTATTGAAATGAGAATATATGCTTACACTACTGAAATAAATAAGAATATAAATAAGAATGTACTTCTTACTCTACTTCCCTTCCTCCCGTGTAATTATTCCCATTGTAGTGAGTATGATAAAGTGTGTGTCTGATTTCCTTATTCCAAAAACACATCAAGAACCTTAAGCTCCCTTAATCTTAAGCCACCTGGTTTTCAACCTTATCTTCATTTCTTAAAGGGTAGCTACTACTGAGCCATTTCATATTCTCCTGAATATTCAGTGACATTGTGGTCCTCAGCATGAGTGACACTTTCTGGACTCATCCAACCAACATTTTGAATGTCTTCCAAGTGCCAGGCCTCGTGCCAGCTTGTTCCTGAGGCTGCATACCTCTCCAGGACCTCATGGTCTAGCAGCTGCCATATGAGTCTGGACAGATACGCTACGGGAACCATAACCACTGTTTCTTGTAACCCACACCCTGAGGTGTGCTGCTGGGTCTAAGCCATAAAAAGAAGGCCCTCTGAGGTACCTGTTGCTTACTTGCTGCTCCCAAATAATCATATCCAGGATGGGATGGCACATACATTAAAGACAAAATATTTGCTATTCTCACAGAAGTTAAGAATTGGGATTAGTTTTTCCCAAAGCAAACTTCAACTCTCTCCAATTGTCTATCAGATTTTATTTGATAATTGGGGCGGGGAGGGCAGGGGAGAGAACAGTGTTCTGAACATTGCCTGTTTGTGCCTGTCTGGGGCTCCATTTTACCATCAGAGATGCTCCTTGCTGGTCATGATGCTGACCGGTAGTGGGTGGACCTGGAAAGGGACAGGAGCTAGAAGCCCAGACTCGGGGAGGTGCACTCCCTAGACCCAGCTCTTCCACTAATTAGCTCTGCGACCTTGGTGGAGTCCTTTGGCCCTCTCAGCTCCAGTTCCCTCATGTGTAAAATTGAATGTTTGGACACGACAGGGTTCTCCCAGCTGTGACACCCTGTTGTTGTGGGCTTCGGCATTCCTGCCTCTGTAATTGAGGTCAGCAGCCCTGTGTCCTACAGGGTCTGCAGGGAGGAGGGATTGGAGCAGTGTCACCGGGCTGATCACCTCAAAAGGCATCCACTCCACAGTAACTTACCAAGAGAAAAACCATTAGACACATCACCTCGAGAACTCTTTGGCATTGGGTTTTTTTCCTCCTACAACTTCCAGATGCTCACTGTGGTCACAGACTGAAGAAGGAAATAAAGAATCCTTCAGCCAGTAAAGCCAACAAGTGGAACGGCTGGGTCACAAATACATCACTAAGACAGCCTCTCCAAAGGATACTTAGCCCATGGCTGGGGGAGAGTTCATGGGTTTATAGAGAGAAAGTTATTGAAGGCAGAGAGCTGCCTGTCACTGGGAGCACAGATCAGCCCACGGGGACCGGCCACACAACATTGGGAAGTTTTAGACCTCAGAGTTTCAGAGACTCAGCCTCCTCCCCACATTTCCACATATTTTGCAGACAAGAGAACTGAAGCCAAGAGAGGTTGACTAGCTCAAGATGATGAAAAATGGACAGAACAGACATGAAATTTGTATCTTCAGACTTCTGACTCAGAGGCCCATACTCTTATTCTATCCTGTGCTAGAGAATTCATAGACACACTCACTGAAACCCGAATCTGGTATCAAGAATAGTAATATGGTGATAGAGCAAATAATGGTAATTATGCATACCATATGTTTATACATTATGCATATCATATGTGTTACACATACACACTCACACACACATACAACATTAATTGGGTAGCCGCCACTAGCCAGGCACTATGCTAGTCATTTTATATACCTAGCTCTGTATTGTACTATAACTCTATAAGATATAGAGTCACTGTGGTGGAATTTAGAAAGAAACTAGAAAGGAGCTCTGCCTTCAAAGAAATAATAATGACGTCTGACATGTAACAGCAATATAAAGGAGAAATAAGACTGATGTCAGAAGAAAGATCTGGCTACATTCCAGGGGAATTCAGAGAAAGGGATGTGTTTTGTTTTCATATTGAATGGATTAAGGGAGGAAAGACAAGGGTCAGGAGGTAGCTGAACTGAACCTCAAAAGAAGGGTCGGTCCTGGGCACTGGAATTGGGGTAGAAAGACTTCACGAAAAAAAAAAGAGGCACAGAGCCTGAAAATCTAACTATGCCTGGAACCAAATGGCAAATCAGTTGGGAAGTCTGATCTCTGACCAGTACATGGCTACAACAAAGGGACAGGGAGTATAAAACCTTTAGTAAATAAAGAACAAGTGTGACTAATCTCATGAACCACTTGCTATAAAGAAATCTTGCTTTCTGATTTTGTTATACCAAAAGAAATGGGAAAACCATTAGAAAACTTGTAAACTTGGTGTCTAAACTGAAAGCAAAGTGGAACTGACCCCAGCACTGTGAGCATCTCTTCATGGGTGAAACTAGAGCGTTTTCCTGTAGAGTCCATAGGATTTACACTTGTAATAGGTCGTTGATTCTGAATGCAGAAATCTGAACATACAGTGGGTCAGATCTGCTTCCCAGAAACAGAGCATCTGCAAAAGAGAAAAGCCTGATGCAGCACAATTAATCTTCATCACCACTTTAAAGAGGAGTGGTGATTTGTCCCCATGAAAGAAAGAACAAAAAGAGAAGATTGGGCTGAAACCAGTGTGGCTCTGGGAAACGTTTAAACACTAGTTCTTTTTTTAAATGTGCATATGTACATGTTTAAGTTTATTATGAATTTTATTAATATAAAGGTGGCACACAACTTACAAGTAAGGATAAAATATACAATATTCTTTGCTGTAAATTCCATATAGCCGATCAGGTCTTGCAGAATGCTTTCATGGATTTTTACCAAATTCTTGTGTCTGTAGCCAACCTATAAGGTTACAATTAGTTAAATGAGTGTAGTTCCAACATGAATGGGGTTGATATTTTTGGTTACTTAATGAGTAAGATTTAAATGAAACAAAAAATACCTATGTTGGAACTTTATTCACTCCTCAGTAACACGTATGACTTCTTGGCTGAATCAAACAGTAGTTTTCACATAATAGACAACTCATTTTTATGCTATTCATGATATAATGGCTACAGACAAAACACACTTTTAAGTTCGATCTATAACATTAATGTTTTCTCCATCACTTTCTTAACAATCAACAGTATAATAAACCAAGTTCCAACTTGTAATGTTTTATTATTTCTGTGATATAAATCCTCCCATATGGCTGGTTTCCATCTACAATGAGATATCATTAAGTGCTGAGTAAAGAAGAGAGGCATAATAGCAGACCTTATATGATACATAGTCTACATAAAAGAACTTTGTCAGATACGTGGTTTGCAAGCTTTTCCTCCCAGTCTGTAACTTGTCTTTTCATTCTCTTAAAAGGGTCTTCTACAGCACAAAGATTTTAAATTTTGATGAAACCCAGTTAATCAATATTTTCTTTTATGGATCATGCCTTTAGTAGCGTGTCTAAGAACTCCTCACATCAGTTGAGATTCTGAAGATTTTCTCCTTTGTTTTCTTATAAAACTTTTAAAGTTTTACATTTTATATTTAAGTCCTTCATCCAGGGGCACCTGGGTGGCTCAGTCCTTAAGCGTCTGCCTTCAGCTCAGGCAGGATCCCAGGGTCCTGGGATCGAGCCCCGCATCAGGCTCCCTGCTCCGCGGGAAGCCTGCTTCTCCCTCTCCCACTCCCCCTGCTTGTGTTCCCTCTCTCGCTGTGTCTCTCTCTGTCAAATAAATAAATAAAATCTTTAAAAATAAATAAATAAGTAAATAAATAAATAAGTAAATCCGTGATCCATTTTGAATTAATTTTGTATGGCGTGAGGCTGTAAGTCAATTTTCATTTTTTTGCCCATGGATGCCCAACTGTTCCAGCACCATTTGCTTAAAAGATTATCCTTTCTCCATTGAAATTTCCTTTGTTTTACCTATAATTTATCCTCTTGTAAGTTTAATTGTTAATAATGGCTGTGGTTTGACATCCAACTCACAAACTCCCTGACAATTTGACCATGGGTTCTGGCTCAAGCACACTATTGATTTAGACTGTGCTGCATGGTTTTGATTTGGAGGGTGGGTGAGATGCAGATATAGAGATGATTAGGGATTGTGAGCATGTGCAAACACTGCAATATATAACACAAAACATTATAAAAGTGTCAAGGCCCCATGGTGGCATTAGTACCATCTTGCAGAAAATTAAAACTCAGGTTTGAAACTCACACTTTATTAGCTTTGGGGAGAGGGAGCAGGAATTGAATGTAATTCATGCTATTAATTTGAAATTGCTTAATTAATGGGTTTCCTTCATACTAATTTCGTAGCCCGGAAGCTTGGTAAGACAATCACGGCCTCTGTGGTCAAACAAAGCTGGGTCTGAATCTTGGCTCTGACATTTCCCAGCCTTGAGGAAACACCTCATTGACCTTTATTCTCCCATAGTGTTAAAATGGGAAGAAGAATCAAAAGCTGTGTTCATTAATTTATTGAATACTTGATGAGCTCTAGGCTATGTAGAAGGGATTAAAAATATAGCAGTGAGCAAAGTCATGATGATTTTTGCCCTCAGAGAACTTATGGTCCAGTGGGAAGGTGGGCAATGAAAAATAAGCACACTAGTAAATAAAATGGTGTTACAATTGTGTTAAGTGTCATTAAAAAAAAAAAAAGCAAGTGCTATTATTCAAACAATCAACAACAACAACAACAAAACCAACACAGTTTCAGTAACAGGAACTAGTAAGGAACTAGGAAATAGCTAAGTGTTAGCTATTTTTTTATTATAGATTTGGGCAAGTTTCAGAGCGGCACAGGCAGAGGTTTGGAGACCTCATTTGAGGGCCCGACTACTGTCGTTTTTGCTGAATATTGTAATGTTCACTCTGCTTATAAATCTGAATTGGAGGTACTTAAAGGGTCCGCTCCTACTCTAAGAATCAGTGACCAGCTTATGTGTCAAGAAGAGATTTGTTTTATTTGTTTATGTTAAAGGCACAGATAAATTAAGTCAATATGGTAGTCATTAGGTCTGATGCTATATATATTTATATTTTTAATGATATTTTTCTAGCATACTCCCTAGTCACTGTGCCCTTTTAAAAATGGACTAAATTATGAAAAAGTACTTGGGGAGCTGGAACCCTGGGACAAGGAAATGACTGCTGAAGTGTTTACAAATTTTATTTTCAACTCTTAACACACATCGGATTTTGTTCAAAAGTACGTTATTGTTAATCAATGTTTTTTTGTAATGAAGTCCATAAATCCACAGTAAATAAACATTCAGACTTGTTGATGTGCTTTTGCTTTCCTGCTTGAGTTTGTGTATTTTCATCAGAATTGGAGTCCTTCTGTTTTTTGGGTTTTTTGGTTTTTCCTGGTTTTCCACTAAGCCTCCCCTGACTCCCTGAGGAGCCAGCCCCCATGTCAGCTCCCTGGGCAGGGGCTGTGGAGGCATCTGAGGGCTTCTGCTTCTTGGCTGGGTGCTCTTATCCTTTAGAACAAAAGGATCCGTCTTTCCTATCTACCACTAGGTCTTTTACCTCCATTTTTCAGTGGGAAGATGGAAGACTAAGAGGGACATGGAAAGTTATTTTTTGTTTCCCTTCTCTAATGTTTTCTGATTGACAAATTAGCGCTGCCTTAGTGTAGAAAGTTTGGGAAATAACAAAAACTACAAAGGACAAAAGAAAAATTATCAGTGGTTCTACTGTTGGCAGAGTTCTTCCCCCAGACCTTGAAATATGGGGCATGATAATTCCAAAATTTCAGAGTCCGACTCTAAGTCCCTGCTCTGGTGTCTACCACAGTTTGAGACTATTGGGGGAAGCCATATCCCTAACCTGGGTCCTGATCCAAGAAACAGTACGGCTTAAACATGGATGGTGCCGTGGTTCGGGAATGAGTCTAAGCATTTTGCAGATTCATTTCTTACAAAAACCCTGTAATAGTCCTGCTCTTACCCCCGTTTTTCTAGAGTCACAGAGGCAGTCAGACACATAACCTAAATTCTGACTCAGGAAGATAAGTTCCAAGTCCACAGGCCAACTGACTTTCTTGGATTGTAGAAAGCTGACCTTTTCCCTCCACCCCAAAGCATCCCCTTCTTTGTTTCTTTGTCTCAATCCAAGCCCAGTATTGACTTTGTTCATATTTTGCCTTGTTACATGGTATCGTCTATCACTCCTGTGAATGGAGAATCTGTTTTGTCTCTTTATCTTCTTTGAACCTTCCTTTCACTCATTTCTACTGAAGGCCAAGTGCATTTCCATCATGTAGAATATAACTTCTAACTCCCTCCCCAGTTCTGAACATCTGACCGTTTTACCTAACAGCCAAAGTCACATGCAAAATTGAGCGTATGTTTGGGGAGGGGGGCAGTGCTTAAGTGCACCTGTTAACATGGAGGTGGGAAGGGTTTCTGAGGTCATGGGGGCCAGCAACCCCTTATAACTATTAGGAAGATAGCTATTTCTTTTATTTTTTTCCATGCATATAATTTTTAAAGTTTGTTTTTATTTTTTTCCAACCTGAGATTTTGAAATATTTCAAACCTATGGGAAAACTGAAAGTATTTTCATTAAACAATTTTTTAAAGATTTTCTTTTTTTAAGTAATCTCTACACCCAATGTGGGACTCAAACTTACAACCCCAAGATCAAGAGTCATGCTCTACTCCCTGAGCCATCCAGGAGCCCCTCATTAAACATTTTTGACCTTGATCTTGACCTAGGTAGTTTCTCAGGACTGCCGTAACAATTATTACAAGTTGAGGGACTTACACAACAGAAATGTATTCTCTCAGAGTTCTGGAGGCTAGGACTCTGAAATCAAGGTGTCAGATGGGCTCTGCTCCCTCTGCAGCCTCCAGGGAAGATTCTTCATTGCCTCTTCCTAACTTGTGGTGATTTTGCAGAGTTTGCAGTCCTTGGGATTCCTTGGTTTGTACCACTCTGCCTCCATCGTCACAGCCTTCTTCCTGTGGGTGTCTCTGTGTTTCCTCCTCCTCCTCTTCTTACAAGGTCAGCAGTCATACTGGTTTCAGGTCCACGTGATGTCATCCCTGTGTGTGTGTCTGTACCCAAATTTCTCCTTTTGATACAGACACCATTTATTATAGGATTAGGGGCCCATCCTAGTCCAAAATGGCCTCATTTTAATTTTAACTGATGATATCTGCAAAGACCCTATTTCCAAATAAGGTCACATTCTTGGCTTCTGGGGAGACTTGAATTTTGGGGGGACTATTTAATCCAGTATACCTACATTCATTAATTATTAACATTTTAAAGCATTTTAATTCTATCCATGCATGCATGCGTGTATCTATCCATCCATCCCCATATACAGATTTTGTTGATCTATTTGAAAGTTAGCACTAGACAGGTCATTTCACCCCTAAATACTTCAGCCAGCTGGTATGTGATAAGACAAAAAGACATTGTCCTGTATAATCACAATATTATTATGACAACATAATAAATTTAACATCTGATATCATAGTTTATCTGAGATACAGACGATATTTAAATTTCCCATTTATTTCAAAAATATTCTTTATAGCTAATGTCTTTTTTTCCTAAATCTGGATTGAATAAAGGACCAGACATTGCATTTACTTATTATGTCTCTTTAGTCTCCTTTTACAAGAAAAAAGCACACCCCTTTTTTCATGTCACTGACATTTTTGAAAAGTCCAAATCAGTTGTCTTTGAAAATGTCCCATATTCTAGATCTGTCTGATTATTTCTTCATGATTAGATTCAGGCTAAATATTTTTGGAAAGAATATTATTACATAGGTGACATTGTACGTCCCTATTACATCACCCCCAGGAGGCGCAGAATGACCACCTGCTCCATTTCTGGTGAGATGCTAAATACAGTCGCTTGACTAAGGTGCTGAGAGCCACTTCCCTACATTGTAATGGGGTTCTCGATGATTCCCTGTTCATTTAATTCTTGTTTCATATTGTCTTCGAAAATTCGGGGCGCTTGGGGGTTCAGTCGGTTAAGCATCAGACTCTTGATTTCAGCCCAGATCGTGATCTCAGGGTCGTGAGATCAAGCCCCACATCAGGCTCCACACTGCGCATGGAGCCTGCTTACGATTCTCTCTCTCCCTCTCCCTCTGCCCTCCCCGACCCTCCACCCTGACTCTCACTCTCATAAATCAATCAATCAATCAATCAATAAAATCTGTCTATTTCTGTTCTGAACTTTTGAATTTCTGATTAGAGGTGTGTTTCTTTTGGGGGTTTTTTTTGTTTGTTTGTTTGTTTTGGGGTTTTGTTTTTTTTTAGAGGGAGAGAGGGGTGGGGAGGGGCAGAGGGAGAGAGAGAGAGAATTGTAAGCAGCTCCACACCCAGTGCAGAACCCAACCCGAGGCTCAATATCATGACCCTGAGATCATGACCGGAGCCAAAATCAGGAGTCTGACACTTAACTGACTGATGATTAGAGGTGTTTTAAAAATATGTATAAGTGCTCTTTTACGGACATTTCATTCAGTTTGAGGATCGTGCTACAGTTTTCTTCTGCTTTGTAGTTTTGCAGGGAAGAATTTTCACCCGCTGAAATATTTTGATTCTCATTTTCCAAGGTCTTACAGTGACTGTGGGGAAGTTATCTGTGGTTTTAACTTTGAATTGTCTCATATTTTCCTGGACCAGCAATAGCAGGCGATTCTCTGTAGACAGTGGTAAGGTTTAGGGGAGGCTCACTTGGTTTCTTAGTTCAAGAGGGCTGGGTTCTGTTGATATAGTTAAGTGCACTTTCTTTAAAATAGATCATGGGGCGCCTGAGTGGTTCAGTCTGGTAAGCCTCCAATTCTTGATTTTGGTTCAGGTCATGATCTCAGGGTGGTGGGATCGCACCCCACATTGGGTTCCGCACTCAGCGAGAAGTCTGCTTAAGATTCTCTCCCTCTCGTTCTCCATCTGCCCCTCCCCCCACTCGCACATGCGTACACACAATTTCTCTCTCTCTCAAATAAATAAATAAATCTTAAAATAGATCGCACCTTTTGTTGGGAGTGAGGGATGCCTTCTTTTCTGATGGACCCTTGATCTCAAACACTTGCTTCCTTCTTTGACTCCACCACCTAGGCTCCAAGGACACCTCCCGTCTCCCAAAGAAGGTGCCTTTCCAAGGCTGCCACCTCTGGACTTGTGCACTGGTAGGCTCTCCTTTTATGTCCCCGGTAGTGGTGCCCTGATCCGGCAGGTTATAGACCTTTGTTGGTGTTTATCCTCTCAGAGAGTGACAGTTTCCTACCAGGAAGGATTTTATCTGTGCTCCATGCTGTCTCTCTTCTGTCCCAAGCGTTCTCCAGCCAACTCAGCTCCAGCAAGGTTGCAGTGCTGGCTCTGCAGACTCCAGATTTTTCTTTCCCTGTCTCTGTGTAAATTGAGATTTGTAACACTGTCTGTCTCCTACTGATGCTGTAGACAAGGGTTATGGGTGGTTTTATTTGCTCTCCTTATTGATCTCTATAGGTTTTGGAGGACATGTGTAGAGAAATCCATATTTAGTTAATGTAGAAACTCGAAGCCTGCATATATTTATTCTTACTTTCTTGGTGTTTTAATGTAAATACAATTGTATACTTTGTATTTTTTTAAACCTGTCATGGTAGCATAATTATATCTATATTTTTGTCTTTTTTTGTGGTTTGCTTTTTTACATTTAACTCTTTAACTCTTCTGGAAGTATTCCTTGCTTTTAGCTTCTTTTCTGGCCTCTGGGCACTTGAGGCTTTCATTTCTGCTGAGTTTTTTGAGGACTGACTGCCCTTCAAAGCTGGCTGCTCATCAGATTTCTCAGAATAGCTTTATGGATTGTCACATTCTTAATCACTTTCTTAATGTCCCAAATTCTCCATTCAGGTTTCATCTTTTCATGAGCAACTACAACTTCTTCTCTCCCAGGGCACTCAGGAGTCTTGCACAAAGTGGGTTCTCAGGGACTATTCTAACACCTTTGAAAGCCTGCATCTACCTTGAGATCACAAGTGGTGTTACATCAAAAGCAGTTTATTTTTCTTTAGAGACTGATAAGACAAGAAAGACACCTGAGTAGAAATGAGTATAGAAGCACCTGCGTGCTGTGCAGCCTCTCAGAGGCCAACTGTGCAACAGGCTAAGTAAGACCTCTTCATTCTGCTCAGGAAGTGGTGAGAAAGCAAGGTTATCCATGCCCCTCTTTTATGTATATATATCTATCTCATATGGGATATCCAACAACTATCCAAGTAGCTGCCTGAGCATTGCCTGAAAGAACTTTTGAAGGGACTAGATCATGAATTCAATTAAGATTCTGCATTGTGGGGTACCTGGGTGGCGCAGTCAGTTAAGAGTCCAACTTTGTGTAATTCTATGCACAAATTTCCACAGGATGGAAGAGACACACTTGACCACTATGCTTTGAGAAGCCAATTCCATCTCTATGCCCATTTGAAGTATAACAATCAACTTCATAAAAAAAAGTCAGGGGCACCTGGGTGGTGCAGTCAATTAAACATCTGACTCTTGGTTTCAGCTCAGGTCATGATCTCAGGGTCATGAAATTGAGCTCCGTGTCAGGCTACATGCTCAGTGTAGAGTCTGCTTGAGGTCTCTCTCTCCCTTTCCCTCCACCCCTCCCCATGCTCGCTCTCTCTCTCTCAAAAAAATAAATCTTAAAAAAAATCTGCATTGTATTGCAAATTCAAAAGGTCTTTAGACCTTTTTGAAGGTTCTGTGAGTTATCCTGTTTATGGTTGTTATTTATAACACACACATGTCCCTGGGATATAAATAAATAAAGACAGGGGGACATGAAAATTGAATGATGTCACCCTCCCTTGGAAAAGCCCTTCAATAGTTTTCCTTGTTTGGGGATAAGAAACAAATTCTTAGAGCCTGTAAAATCCTCCATTGTCTGCCCTGTGCCTACTTCTCCAGCATCATCTGCACCCCTAAAGTCCTTGCTTTCTGACCTGTAGTTTCTCAAACATTCCATGCCTCTTGCCACCAGAAGATGTTTGCATATGTTGTTGTCACTCTCTGGCTGTTTATACTCCCTTGAAGGTACCTATACCATCTCTTCCCTTAGTAATACTTGTCTGTCTTTCATATCTCAGGTCAAATATCACTTCTTCAAAGAAGTCTTCCTTGAATGTCCCATCATACCTTCCCACAGGAACTTGTACCTCCAAGGTATTTCTTGCAGTTATAATTTTAGATTTTTGTTCTCCTCCTCCACTGGACCACAACCTCAGCGATGTAGAACAGAGTTTATTCTTGCCAACCATTGAATCCCCCGTGTTTAGAACAAAGACTGGTCCCCGCAAAGTGCTGGGTAAAAGTTTTGTTGGATGCATGAATTAATTGATCGTTGTAAAGCAACTAACTGTCCAGAATGAAACAAATAGTGAACAATCATTTAATCAGAGAGACAGTAGGCTGATTTTTTTTTTAAATCATTATTTGGTAATCTCTGAGAAAGAGTCTGAAACAGCTGAACACATGTAGCCTGAGAAACAGATGGAAGAACTAAGAGAGAAAATTGAGGAAGAAGGTTGAAGAAAACATGATAAAAATTTCAGAGCTACTTGCTGGTTGTGTCTGAAAGTAGTGTTCATTTCTAGTCACATCACTGCTACAAAGAGTTTAAAGATAGAATGAAGAGAAGAGCTTGGGACAGGCAGCCCGGGTGATCCCAGATCAAATGTCAAGCAGCTCACAGAAAGTTTAGAGACTTACAGTGGAAAGTCAAGAGGACTTGAAGGAGATGTAATTATAGATCCAAAGCTCAATCGCTGTATGTGATAATGTTGCTTACTTTCATTTTAACAAAGACCTGTTTATGCAATGCAGATCCTAGAGTGGAGGTCTGGAAAATTCAAGGCAAATTTATGAAGTATTTTTTATTATCAGTAACAACTAAAGGATCTAAAGGCATAGGATAGTGCTAAGTATTGAAATTGATATCTAGGGTAAAGCATTCTTGTATCTGTGAATGAATTCTCTCCCTCTCACACACACACATACACACACATACATGTTTATTTTAAGAAAAGTACAAAAAATGAAGAGTATAACAGAGAGATGGTGTTAATTTGATCTTTTAAAGCAAAATACTATGTATTCATCTTGCATTTTAATCAACCTCTTTTTTTTTAGTCTAAAAGAAACAGAAATACGACTGTTTCTACTCATTAGTGGATTCCACTGATTCCAAAGTGAGGAGAGATTTGGAATTCCTTAATGTTTACCAAGAGCTTTGAAGGGACTAGCTGAACACTGACTTTTTTTTTTTTTATTTATTCACTGGAGAAAGAGAGAACACAAGTGGGAGGGGCAGAGGGAGAGAGAGAGAACCTCCAGAAGACTCCATGTTGAGTGTGGAGCCCAACGTGGGACTTGATCCCAGGACTCTAAAATCATGACCTGAGCCGAAACCTGAGCAGACACAACCAACTGTGCTGCCCAGGCCCCCCTGACTTTTTTTATAGAGTTGTTTGTCATACTTCAAATGAGCATAGAGATGGAATTGGCTTCTCAAAGCATAGTTCTTGAAATACATCTCTTCCATCCTGTGGAAATTTGTGCATAGAATTATTAGGGACATTTGTGGGAGATCTGGTGAGAATAGAGAAGGGAGTTAGTAGGAGACTGGGAACAGGTAGGGCTAAGGAGGGACTAGGGGAGGACTGTGATAGTAGAGAGATATTGCCCACTGTACTCTCTATGTGGCTAAAGGCTCAAATAGCCCTACATTTTTTTTTCCAGATAGAAAATAAATCAAATCTAACATGAGCATCCAATGCTTTATTGATAATAGGCTAAGATCACACAGTGAGTGCTCTGGCCAGTCGGACTGCTGTGCATTTACAACCATTCCTATTAGAACAGACACAACTCTGCCTATAAAAACCCCATGGAATTGTGCATAACCAAAGACTTCAGTTGATCAGAATGTCTTTGACCTTGAGAAGAGATAGTAAGTGGGACTAAGCAAGATGGGACTAAGCAACAAATTCAGGACAGGCCTGAACTGAAGAGTGGGGTGTCTTCATTATAGGATGGCCTAATTTAGGTGATCATCATATAGAGAGCAGGTTGGGAGTCTAAGTCAATGGGTAGGTAGAGGTTACCAGAGCCATCAAGACTGCCTCTCAAAGGCAGATGATTATTTTGAGTATGTCCTTTTCTCTCTATTTCCCCCATCTACTTCTGTGATAGGCAGAATAAAAACCCACAAAAATGTTCCAATAAAACAAAGGGGTCCTAATAGGTCCTAATAGATATCCTACTCCCCAGAACCTGTGAATGTGTTACCTTAGAATTCCTTACCTTACCCTGCCAAAAGGGAAATTGCAGATGTGATCAAGGCTGTGGACCTTGAGATGGGGAGATTATTCTGCATTATGCAGGTGAACCCAAACTAATCCTATGAATTCTTAAAAGGGGAGAATTTTTCCAGCTGAAGTCAGAGTCAAAGGGAGATGTGACTGCAAAAGAATGGTAAGAGAGAGGCCACATGGCTGTTTTTGAAGGTGGAAGTTGGAAGCCAGGAGCCAAAGAATGGAGGTAGTCTCTAGAAGCTGGAAAAGATGAGGAATGGATTCTTTTTAGAGCATCCAGGTGGGAACACAGCCCTGCCAACACCTTGATGTTAGCCCAGTGAAACATGCATTGAACTTCTGCATTTACATTCTGCCAGAATGTAAAATAATAAAATGTATTGTTTAAGTCCCTATGTTTATGGTAATTTGTTTCAGCAGCCATAGAAAACTAATACAGTCCCCTATTCTGAGCCACTGACATCACTCAGTTGAGCTACAACAGTCCCCTCCTAACTGGTTTTCCTGCTTCCAATTCTGTCCTTCTACAACCCACAATTGTTCAGAGTTGTCCTCTTGAAAAACACCAGATCGATGGTATTTTCTAGCTCAAAACTGTTCAATGAGTTGATTGCCCTTAGAATAAAACCGAGAAGTCTTAATGGCTGCTCTTGAACCTCATATCATACTGCTAACCCCTCTCCATTGGATGCAGAAGCTCCCCACCCAGAAGTAACTTTACTGACTTTTATAATAATTGCTTCCTTGATCTTATTCATAATTTAGTCATCTATGTGTATGTCTCTGAATTATATAATTTAGTTGTGTCAGTTTCTTGAACATTATATAAATGGAATGATACAGTCAATATTCCATTGAGTGGCTTTCATTCAGCGCTATCTTTGAGAATCAGGTGTTGCATGTAGCTGGAATTTGTTCATTTTCATTTTAATAATCCATCTCTGAATTCTTTTGATTTGCTATGTAAACAATCAAATGATCTGTAAACAAAGAAAATTTATTTCCTTCCAAATCACTTTTATTTCTTATGCTTTCTTTATTGCACTGTTTAAGACCTCTGGTACAGTGTTGGGATGCCTGGCTGCCTCAGTCCACTCACCACGTTGGGTGTAGAGCCTACTTAAAAAAAAAAAAAGAAAGACCTCTGGTATAATGTCAAATTAAAATAGCAACAGCAGCTATTCTTGTCTCATTTTTCCTTTCAGAAAGTGTTTAGCAAGGTTACCTTATATGAGGTATGAAGTTTGTGGAAAGTTGTTTTGTTTTTGTAGATAGCATCTATCAGATTAAAGAAGTTCTTCTCTGTATCTCATTTGCTAAATGTTTTGGACACGGATGAATGTTGATCTACTGAAGTGATCATGTCATTGATTTTTCTCTTCTATACTGTTAATAAGTAAATTATATTAACTAATTTTTTAAATATTAAACCAACTTTGTATTCCTGAATTAAATCCCATCTGATCATGATTTGTGTGTGTGTGTGTGTGTGTGCACGCACGCACGTGCTGCTAGATTCAGTTTGCTATTTTATTCAGAATTTTTACAACTATGGTCATGAGTGAGATTGTCCAGTAATCTCCAGTGTGTTATGTGTTGATTGGATTTATTTATTTATTCTTATGCACCTGCTTTAATTACTAAAGACTTACCGAATGTTTAAATTTCTATTAAAACTAGTTCTCCTTCCTTGTTTTCCTGACAATTCTAGTTTATAAAATTGAAAATCAACTTATCTGTTTACAGGAAAAAACAATGTTGGTGTTTTTATTAGATTTGAATTAGAATTATTAGTTAGCAAAGATTGACACCTTTATGATTTTGAATCTTCATATCAAAACATGTAGTGTGCCTTTTCATTTGTTCCTCTATAGTCTTTATGCCTGTTTTAAAGGCTTTTTTCCCCCTTAATAAAAGCCTGCAAGTTTTCTTGGGAAATTTATTCATAGGTGTTTTATTATTTTTGTTGCTGTTGTAAATGGAGTTTTGTATGAGACCTATTGATATCTATGTGTTAGTTTTATAAGCTGATACATTACTACATTTTTTATTGCTAGTATAGGTTTTTAGATATAAAATCTTATCATTCCTTCTCCTTTCCAGTTTTTATACCTCTCATTTTTTTCTCATGATAATTTTATGAGATTGTAAATCTGGAAAGTCATTAAATAGTAATGTTAATACTTGGTATCCTTTACCTATGAAAATACTTACAGTGTTTCTTTATTAAGAATGACACTGATGGGGCACCTGGGTGGCTCAGTTGATTAAGTGCCTGACCTGACCCTTGATTTCAGCTCAGGTCATGGTCTCAGGGTCCTGAGATCAAGTGCCACATGTCCTTGGGCATGGAGCTTGCTTAAGATTCTCTTTCTCCCCCTCCCACTGCCCCTACCAGGCTCTCTCTCTCTCTCTCTCAAAAAAAAAAAAAAAAAAAAAGAACGACACTGGCTATAGGTTTGGGACAGAGGTAACTACATTATTTCCTGTTAAGGAGCTAACCACTGATTACTGTTTTGTTGAGTGTTTATCAAAAATGGATGTGGATCTTTCAAATATTTTTGTATCTATGGAGATTTTCATATTATTTTCCCTTTTGACCCATTAAAATGATAATTATATCTATATATTTCCCAATATTGAACCATCTTTGCATTCCTGGGATAAATTCCACCTGGTCATAATGATTTTCCATTCTGCAGGGCAAGAATATTTAGAGCAGCATTATTTATAACATTCAAAAACTGCAGATAATCTTCATGTTCATCAACAGAATAATAGACAAATTGGGGTATTTTCATACACAAAATATTTAATGGAAATCAAAACATCACAAACATATGCACTAAGGCAAACAAATCTCACAAACACAACTTTGAGTTCCTCACTCCCCAAAAAAGCCAGACATGAAAGAATATATACTGCATGATTTCATATATATGAAGTTCAAAAGAGGGCAAAACCAAACTATAGTTTTTAGGAATGCATACGTAGGTGATAAACATATAAAGAAAACAGTTATCATGAAAGTTAGGATAATGGTTACCTTTAAATGAGAAAGGTGATTGGGCACAGTTACCAGTGAGGTTTCTAAAGATCTGGTGATGTTCGATTTCTTGATCTAGGTAGTATTTGCCTAGGCATGTGTTTTATAATAATTTATGGAGCTTTACTTTTATATTTAATGCAGTTTTTTCATATGTGTATATTGCATAATGAAAAGGTTTTTAAATTACCTGCTAACAATTTGTTTACAATTTTTGCATCACTATTCAGAAGTGAAATGTTTTCCCTTGCTTTTGTTTTTTTTTTCAAGATATATAATGCAACATTACTTAGCCTTAAAAAAAAGAAGGAAGTCTTGTCATTTGCAAAAACATGGGTGAACTTGGAGGATATTGTGCTAAGTGAAATAAACCAGACACAAGACAAATACTGCGTGGTATCACTTAGATGTAGAATCTAGAAAAAAAGTCAGACTCATAGAAGAAGAGAGTAGAATGATGGTCACCAGGGGGTAAGGGGGTAGGGAAAATGGGGAGATGTTGGTCAAAGGGTACAAAGTTGTAGTTACATAGGATGAGTAAGTGTAAAGATTTAATATGCAACACTGTGACCATAGTTAATAATACTGTGTTGAATACTGAAAACATGCTAAGAGAATAAGGTTTTAGGTGTTCTCATCAAACATAAGATGGTAACTGTGTGAGGAGAGGATTTGTTAATTAGCTTGATGATAATAATAATTTCACTATATATATGTGCATCAAATCATGTTGTATACCTTAAATACATCCAATTTTTATTGAAAAAATAAAATACTTTTTGAAGAAAAAAATTATATGTAGATCTCTGTGGTAATGGCTAACGGGTGCAGAGCTTCCTTGTGGGGTCATGGAAATGTTTTACAATTGATTGTGGTGATGGATGCACAACTCTGTCAATATAGTAAAAGTCATTTAGTTGTACACCTTAAGTGGGTGAAAAGTATGGTATGCCAATTCTTTCTCAATATAGCGGTTTAAAAACTGAAGTCCCCTCTTCCTACAGTTTTTCTGCTTATTTCTCTTTGTAAATATCCCTGTTAGGTTTTACTCTGCCAATCTGTGGTGCCTGTGCAGTTTGTAACTTATATTCTGCATTGTGAATCATATCCTTCAGTATTTTTTTTCTCATTTAATGCATCTTTGCCTGGATAAACAGGAAATATTGTCACTGAGATCACAAATCCTAGATTGGCTGAGGTTTAAATTCTGACTTTCACACTTACTAGCTTTGTGCCCCAGTTACTTCATCTACAACATAGACACAATGATAATCAGGCAACTATCTCATTGCTTTTGGGGGAGGATTGCATAAGTTAATAAATGTAAAGCACTTAAAACAATACCTGGCTTTGGGGAGCCTGGGTGGCTCCGCCGGTTAAGCATCTGCCTTCAGCTCAGGTCATGATCTCAGGATCCTGGGATCAAGCCCCACGTCCTGCTCCATGCTCAGTGGGGAGTCTGCTTCTCCCTTTCCCTCTGCCTCTGCCCCTGCTTGTGCTCATGCTCTCTCTCTCCTTCTCAAATAAATAAACAAAATCTTTTTTAAAAAAATACCTGGCATATGGTAAGTGCTATATAAATGTTGGGTTAAGCATTGTGTGTTATTAAGCTCTTAAGATCATGACTCCTGCTTTCTTTTAGTTTGCATTTGCCTGATATACTTCTGTCCATTCTTTGATTTGTTTTTTTTTTTACTTTTCTGAATTGCTTAATTTTAAATGTATGTCTTGTATGCTGTATATCACACCTGAAATCCATTTTCTTTTTTTTTTTTAAAGATTTTATTTATTTATTCGACAGAGAGATAGAGAGGAAACACAAGTAGGCAGAGTATCAGGCAGAGGGAGAAGAAGAAGCAGACTCTCTGCTGAGCAGGGAACCCAATGTGGGGCTCGATCCCAGGACCCTGGGACCACGACCTGAGCCAAAGGCAGATGCTTAACCAACTGAGCCACCCAGGCACCCTCCATTTTCATTTAGTAGGTAATTTTGGCAAAGTTAGATATATTTTGCATAGTTCTATCACTTTATCTTATATAATGTAGTCTTGCTAATTTTTTTTAAATTAAAGTGTTCACAGAGGCACCTGGCTGTCTCAGTTGGAAGAGTATGCAACTCTTGATCTCAGGGTCATGAGTTCTAGCCCCATGTTGAGTGTAGAGATTACTTAAATAAATAAAACTTTAAAAATTAATTAACTAATTAAAGTGTTCACTCTATGATCAGTTTTCTTCACTTAATTTACCTGGTGAAGTTTTTCTGTGTGCTCTTCTTGGAAGGTTTATGGTTTTTCTAGTTATCTTTAATTATGAATTCCTCTTAGTCCTCTTTTAGTGATTGTCTATTCTTATTAGTTATAACTGTGAATAGCTAAACATTTAGTGCATTTCCTCCTCTTCTCCCCCTCATCTCTCCTCCACCATATTGATTTTAGTCAGTATTATTTTTCTTGGTATTTGTCTTGATATAGTCAAGTATGTTTAGGTTTTTATTTCTTGATTTGTCAACTTTAAGATTTTATTTATTTGAGAGAGAGAGAGAGCATGAGCGGGGGGTGGGGGGTGAGGTGGGAGGGGCAGAGGGAGAGGGAGAAGCAGACTCCTCGCTGAGCAGGGAGCCCCACACAGGGTTCAGTCCCAGGACCCTGAGATCATGACCTGAGCTGAAGGCAGATGCTTAACCGACTGAGCCACGCAGGCACCCTTTGATTTGTCAACTTTAAATGAAATCCTTTGACATCCAGTTCTTGCACAAGACAACAAACACATTTATTCTTCCTTCTGATTGCTTTCTCTCATTCCCTCCCAATCTTTCAGTTGTACAATACTATATCGGCCACTCTAATGCACATTTCTTCTAGTTTTAGTGGTATTGTTAAATATATTCAGGCTCCTCCAATCTCTTCCCCAGACTTCTTGATTGATTGAATTTTGTCCTTTATTCACTTCCACAAAAAGGGATCAGCAAAATAATATTTCTCCAGTTTTTGCATCTTAAAATTATTGAGTGTAACCTTTGTACTTAAAGAAGAGTTTGCATGTAGATACAGTACTTCCCTCAAACTTTCTTTTCTTGAGACTCTGTGTAGGTATTGTATCTGGTATTCAGCTGTTTTGTATAAAATTATGAAACTAGCTTGAGGTTTTTTTCCTCCTAATTAAATTGGCTTGATTTTTCACCTGCTTGCACGAAAGATTTGTTTATCTTCTAAGCCCAGTAACTTTACTGGGCTCTGTCTCATCGGTCATTCAGGGTCTTTCTTTATTTCTATTTCATTGCATTAAGTATCTCATTTCTATTCTCTGTGAATCTACTATGTTTTCCATAGCATCTATTCACTCTTTTGCTCCTTTTTGCTGTCATTTCTTAAATTCTATTTTTCCCGGGGCACCTGGGTGGCTCAGTCCATTAAGCAACTGCTTTTGGCTCAGGTCATGGTCTCAGGGTCCCAGGGTCGAGCCCTGTATTGGGCTCCCTGATCAGCAAGGAGCCTGCTTCTCCATCTCCCCCTGCTGCTCCCCCTGCTTCTTCTCTCTCTCTCTCTCAAATGAATGAATAAAATCTTTTTTAAAAATTCTATTTTTTCCCTTACACACTTTTCCTAAGTTCTGCCATTCTGTACCTAAATTCCTCCTATTCTCCCAGCATATTTTCCCTGAATTCGGCCATTTCTGCATTCTTATCTATGATCTTTCATCCAGATGACCCCTTTATTTTGGAAGGTTTTTTTCCCCTCCAAATTCAGGGCAAAACATTGTTCACAATTTTCATCTGCCCTATGGTAATAAATTACAAAAAGATGTACAAAAGGATGTTCAAAGATTTTGCTCCTTGACTTTTGTCTTAAGGTACCTTTGTATAGACAATGTGATCATTTTCTTATTTTATTTTTTTATTTTACACAGCACTGAGTGATTTTCCTTTTCCTAGACCAGGCATTCATTAAGCATTTTCCTGAGTCCAGATTGGCATTCCTTTCCAGCACAGCTCCAGCGTGTAAAAGTTCACCTCTTCTCAGGGCTTCTACCACAATAGAGTGCCTCCAAAAAGTGTGCCTCGTCCGTCCAAGTCTTCATTTGGCCTTGCTTCCTCCTTTTCATTGAGCTCACTATGGTTCTCTTGAGGTAGAAAATGACCTTTTGTTTCCACACACACTTTCGCCAGGAAAAGATCCAACTTCTGCCTCTTAAGGCTCATCTCTCACTTTCAAGAAGTGAATTTTTTGTGGCATTTCCTGAGATCTGTCAAGCCTGGGCTCCAACCACTGAGATCTTCAGATCTCTTCTTAGCCTCTCTCCACTTCCTCATGGGAGAACTCAGTTGCCTTTAGAAAATACTTAAAATATGTTTGAATCTCTCTTGAAGTTTCATTCAAAACTGTTTTTGTCTTGCCTTTCCATTTTTCATTTGCTTTGGGGTGGTTTCTGGATAGAGAAGGTATAAGGCAGCATTAAACAACCACGGGTATATGTTGACTTTCTACCCCATCCCCTGCTTCCACCCAAAGAATATTCTTTTATACTTTTGAAGATTCTTTCTCTTGCCCCCTGAGTTTCTTGAACAGTAGCCAGAAATACTTTTAGAACATTTTCTTTGCAACGGCAGGCATTGCTCATTGTACAGCAACCTGATTTATGAAACTTCTCTACCACAGAATTGATGAGCACAAACTCAAACAGCAGTTACCTGAAAACCCAGACACATGAGATTTCATCCCCTAGTCTGTCAGTCTTTCGGGGTGAAATGTGGACCTTCTCAGCATTCTGCTGTCTCTGTTGCTCATTTCAGGGTGGTTGCGTAGAAATGCCCAGAGGAATAATCTGGGTGCTGGCTTTCTGGCTCTATCCAGACAGCCAGACTTTAAAAGAAGGCAACCTGTACCTTTCCCGATTCCTTCCTGCCCCCTCTCCCACTGAACCTTCTCACACACACTCCCCATTTACGCCAGGAGCCAGTGGGAAAATGGGTCACTGACAGTTGACAAATTGTTTATGAACTAATCATTCCTGGCAGCAGGAACCAGAGAGCACACTCAGGTTTGAGGATTTAATGAAGGGATTATTACTTAACCCCGTGAGACTGTGAACTGTCCACTGGAGTTTAGGGAAAGCAATCAAGGGATAGTGCAGTATCCTGAAGAGTGGGAGTGGTATGGGAGCCCTAGAGGGTATTATCTGGAGAGGGCTTCCTGGAGGGAACGGTGGCCTTCAGTAGAGGAGGCAGACCACATAAGGAGGGAGGAAGCAGGGGGAAGAATCCCAGCCTCTCTCCTCTCACTCTCCCAGCTCCTGCATTGTTCTCATTGGCCAAATCCAATTAAAAGCCAGATGGCAAATAGAGCCCAACGATCAATCTGTAAAGATCAACCTCCCACGGCAGAGAGGAGGAGAATGGACAGTGATCTGGAGGGGCTGACAGAAGACAAACAGCACTCCATGGATCCACCAGTTGATTAAACAAAATTTGAAAGGGACTTTATTCTGTAGCAAACATGTCACAAAGATTGTTAGCTTGCAGAAAGCAAATACAAGATTATTCTAAAGAAAATATAAATCAGAGGCCACGTGTCAATTAAAAGATGAATTTTAGAGTTCAACACAATTATGCCTCATTATGAGCAAAGGAACAAATCCCTAGATTTTAAAAGCTAAGGCATAGAAATGTTCAATCACATGCCCACTGAGCATTATCTGAAAATCATCAACTTTTTATCACCTTTTTATCCTGAATCTTCCAACCACTTCTCATTCATTCTTCGTAAACAGTCTGCCTCTTCCCACCCTCATTTTCATGCCTGGATTTCCTACCTCAGCCATCTTCTCTGCTGGTTCTACTCTTTCTCCTGGATGGCCTTTTCTAGTTCTTTGATGTCAGTTTCTACATCTTCTCTAATGAGACTCCGACTATTTCTCCATCTCGGCTCTGTCTCGGGAGCTCCAAGCCCACAGATCTAGCTACCTACTGGACAGTTTCACTTGGATGCCTTACAGACATCTCTAATATATATGCTGAAAATCTCACTCATTATCTTAAGCCCTCCCAATACCCCTCCCTTCAACACACACTCTTGTGCCTTTCTGCATTCTCAAACTTATTTAACATGGTGTGGTCTCCATACTTTTTGTTTCCTCACAAAAATAGATAAATATATGGAGGAGATTTCTTTTGTAGCAGAGAAATAAGTCAATTTTCAAAATTTTTCATTGGTGCTTACTAAAAGAAGCAGAAATCAGAAATTTCTAGAGTCTATGTAGGTGTCAGTTTCCTAAAAGCACATCCCAAAGGTAATCCTCAGCACCTTCTCCTCCGTTCCCCACCCCGAGGTGATCATAAGTCTCCCCACTTCTATCCCTGCTGCTACCATCCTGACATAGATCCTCATCATCTTTTTCCTGGAGCACTGACAAGTCTTCCTGTGTTCTCCCTGCCTCCCAGTAGCAACCCCTGCCAATCCTTTCTCTTTGTGGCAACCAATTACCTTCCTGAAATGTGATTCTGGTCCCATCCTCCTTTTTAAATAATAAAACAAAATAAATACTGCCGCTAGGTAGCTCTTCCTTGTTTGCCAGGCACACAAATGGTTCTGTGTGTGTCTGTGTGTGTGTCTGTGTGCGCGCGCGCACCTGCGCCTGAAAACATACCTTACATTTGAATATACAGTCTTTTTAGGCAAGGCATGTCTTCTCTAGTTACTCACTGGCCCATGAACTACCTCCCAGTTCACTTCCTCTTATCTCTAGAATAAAGACCCAACTCCTTAGCATGGAAATCAACTTTTCTTTCCAGCCTCATCTCCCTCCCCCGACCCATCCACTGCCTTACAACTTGGACACATCAACCTTTCACAGTTCCCTAAGATGTTTTCTGGGTCCCATGCACCCTTTTCTCTCCCCGAGGAGTTCCAACTCATACTTTTAAGAAATGCTTCAAATATCACCCCCACCACGATGCCTTTGAGAACTCTCTGCATTAGTTACTCCTGCCTCTGTGACTTTGTGTGCTCTAACTGAGCTGCACCAGTAAATACATCTTTACATTTCTGTTTATTCAGCTACCTTAGGAGGCCCAAAGGCCTGGACTGTATTACAGTTTTTCTTTGTCATTCCTCCTCTCAGTGCAAAACTTGGAAGATAGCAAGGGCTCCATCAATGTTTATTAAATAAATGAACACTCTATTAACCTAATTTATTGAGCAGTCTTAGTACCATCTCTCTTACGTCTCAGTATTATGTTTCACTGAAGCTTTCTCTAATGAATTTTGTGAGAAATATGGACTATTGTTACAGTATCCTTTGATCGTATGTGAGTTTAATTCCTGTTTATACTTTTCTTGTATTACTAGAAATAATGACTTTCCCTACAATGACAAATCTCTGAGATTTATGTTTAAGGAAATTGCTACGGTTAGAGAAATTTGCCAAGCCTGACTCTGCCAGGCTCTACGCCGTGTATCTGAGCAATTAATTCTCTACTGTGTTATGTTTAGCTTTCAGCTCTAGAAAATGCTCATTGTTCACCTCTTTTGTGCAGATTTATCCAACTGTCTCCTCTTTCTTTCTTTAAACTCTCTCAGTAAAGCCATATTCCTTCTGTTTTCAATTGTGATTTCTCTTCTCTTGAGCTTCCTGACATAGAATCTATTTGAGGAAACTTTGGTTGAAAAGACAAAGAGGAAAAAGACTTTTTTTTAAGGTTCCCTCTTTTCACCTAATTGGAAGAAATAGCTTTAGGTCTAAACAAATGTGTTATAAAATAACAGACGCCATGAAATATACATGCAACCACAGTGTCGTTATAAATATATTTTCTTATCAGAGGAGGCAACAGGCACATGAGCCACCTTGGCAAGGTCATATTTCATAGAGACAGGTGAATTCACCCACTGTTGAATTATGTTATGAAGCCACTGATTTAGCATTGTCATCTATTTTGATTGACACCAAAAGCCTTCTGGGACAGTAAATGTGAAGACATTAGAAAAAAATCACTTACAAAATAGCTTGATAGCTCCTGTTAATGAGGTTTTAAATGTGGTACAACAACTTAATCAAATCAGACAGCTCCATAAAAGAATTAATTTGGTCATTGGCTGTCTTTACAAAATGACTTTGTTTTACTCAGTAAGGTAAAAATTTTTCTGTAACTAAAACATTCACAGCTACATTCAGAATGGCATGGCCTGCAGTAGGAAACAGATTTTCCAAAGTTTCCCAGAGCTATTTGTGTTGTGGCCTCCTGTCGAATGAGCTCTACACCTTTTCTCAAATTTTATTTTGATGAAACAGAAAAAGAATGCAAATGACAGGTATTAAAAACCATGAGCCCACACTTAGAACCTCCGCTTTTGGTAACGTGTACGTGAAATTTTAGGAACTGGAATGACTCGGAGGTGCTGTTTATAGGCTACCAATGGGAGAGAATTGGGGAATGTCCCCATACCGTCCCAGGCCACACCAGTCATGTCTTACAATGTCAAGAGAAAAACACACTGGACAATAATCAGCCAAAAGCAGGAGAGTCCTGCTTTATTTTTTGCTAGACTTTGGGCTCAAACTCCAGAAGAGATTATTAGAAAGGTGGTCTGGGCCCCTGTAGAACTGTGGGCTTTTGCCCAGAGCAGAAGCCTACAAAGACTCGCTTCCCGTCTACCCCAGCACAACCCCCAAACCTTTTAGTGTCCCTCAAAATAGAAGTTGATTCTAAAGTCAGCTTTAAGAAGAAAATTGCATGTGGTCACTATTACCCACCAATTGGTAAATCCCCCACCACTGGTATGGATCAGTGCCTCTTAGATTGATCACCAGATTAGTCAGTTTGCATGTGGACCTATTACATGAAACTCCACGTCTTTAAATATCGGGAATCCCCTTCAACATGGCATTGAAAGGCAGGGGAACTGGGACAGAAGTAGGAAAGAGCAGATTCATAGACCCTACCTCACACTCACATGGGCCCCATTCTTATCGACAGCCAAGGTACCTGTGCTTTTCAAATTATTATTTCTCCTCTCTTCTCCCCTTCTTCTCTTTCATAAAGTCCTGTGTGTAGTGCTTGCCGCCATTGTTATTTGACATTTATATTTGTGTTTAGTAAAGATACTTCTGTGCCATTTATGAGCCTGGGAAGGGAACGGACCATGTCTCTTTTGGTGTACTGTTTCATCTCAGCAACAAACACAGAGCCCAGGAAGAGCAGAATAAGTATATATTAAATGAATGGATAAATAGAAGAGAGAGACCATTAGATTTCACTGTCCTTAAAAGTTCTGCTCTTAGTAAATGTGGCTCAATCATGTTACAGTGCTGTAGGCACCTTTATCATTTACAAAGAGCTTTCACAAAGATGACAAGCATGATTACCCCTACCCCACTTACAGAAGAGATTGAGAGATCAGAGAGGCTAAGCAATTTGCACGAAGTTGCACGGCTAATTCATGGCAGAACCAGGCTCTGAACCTGTCTCCTGAGCTCAAGCCAGGCCACTCTGCAGTGTGCAAAGCTTTCCAGTGGCACACGTGAATGAGATTTTGTCCTTGCTCTCAAAAATACTCACCATCTCACACTAGCCTAGTTTTTTGAGCATGTAAATTTTCAACTTATGTTGTTGAATTTTTTGTGTGTGGTTGAAATCCTACCCTGCCCACAGATGCAATAATATGCAGGTTAAATGGGAGGAAAAGCATGGTTTGGTGGCTTGCACATACATTAACAACCATTGCTTCAGGTTTGAAACATCCTGCACATATGTTCAGCATCCTCACGATAGTACTTATTTGCAGAGCTGAGGCCAGAAGGCTTAAATTTATTAAATGACTGTGGAACTTTTTCAGCATGTATAGTTAGAGCTGGGATGGGATCGTCAGGGAGTTAGTTGCGTTGGAAAATATTGGCAGCCAGTGCATTTTGTCTTTTCCCCTTACTCCAGGGTTAGAGTTCCATAGAATTCTAAGTGAGAAAAGAACCTGCAAAGGTGTGAGGTGGAAATCATATGACCACATTAGAGCTGGTGAGATCCTCAGAGGTGACCGGGAAGGAAATGGCACTTGAGTGCAGGAGAGTGATCTTCCAGGATTTGTAGCAGGATGTGTTCTATTTTAACAAGAGGAGTTCCAAGAAGGGTCTGTTTCAGGAGCGTCCTTTGAGCCCCTGGAGAAGAGAGATGGTTGATGGGCTGTCACACTCGCAGAGGGAGCATGCTGGGTGAAGCAGCGCAGGGAGAGATGAGGTCCCACGAAGTACAAATTACAAAATAAACCCATTGTTTTGTTTGTCTCACAAGAGATGACTTTGAAACAAAAAGAGAAAACACTCTGTAAGTGAGTAGAAATTAGGGAAATAAAGTAAGTGATAAAGGACTCAGTTTCCCATGGAAGAGACACACAGGGTGTATGAGTCTGTGGAGGTAGTCATTCCTGGCTTCAAGACAAGGTAGAAGAATACTCAGGGAGGAGACAATTAAGAGCAATGGTACAGAGGCAGAAGGCACCTGACAAGGTTGCCAGGGGTCTAGAGGGAGTGGTTTTGTATGAAACATGGAGCATGGTAGCAACAGATTAGGCCAGCTTCGGGTCAAATTGACCTGAAAATCTTCTATACAAAATTTCCAACCAAGCAGTGCTAGGTCATAGAAACCCCTGCCATATGGATTGAAACTTTGTTAGGATTTTTATTAGTTAATCCCTCTTAAGCAGGATCCAGGCAACTAAATTACCACCCACTGAACACTAGAGTGAATAGCATGTCAGGATTCTATCTTTTCTTTCATTCTGTATGAAAGAAATAAAATTAGTTAGCTATGGTATAGGTTACATTTGAAACGAACAATTTTGGATTGTACCTAGTATAGAAACATTCTGTAAATGACATTTTAAAGGGAAAAAAAATGTTTAGGACAGTTACATTGTGTAATTGGACAAAGCGTATTTTTATTTCAGATCCAATGACCATCTGCAAGGACTATGGACAAGGAGATGAATTGTCTCCTGTGCTGAGCAGATTGAAGGGCATTATTCACAAGAAAAGGAAATCTAGTTTCCTTTACATACCACTTGCCTATTGGGTTTTATTTTTTCTCCTCATGATGAGAACTTAAATTTTTAAAGTTTAGAGTTTTAAAATTCTCCAGAGACTTTGAGCCATCATTGAGTAATCCATCAAAAATCCAGAGGCATTAAAAGTTCTGTGACTAATATGTGTGAAATGTTTAAAGATGAAACTCTCTTTTGTAATTATACACTGCAGAATATGGAATAGTTTCTGCCTTGTGAATTACCTACCTGAGGATACTATTTGAAAGTTCTATCTTGCGTAAATAA
The DNA here is from genome assembly GCF_964656455.1 of Halichoerus grypus. Classification (NCBI taxonomy): domain Eukaryota; kingdom Metazoa; phylum Chordata; class Mammalia; order Carnivora; family Phocidae; genus Halichoerus; species Halichoerus grypus. The sequence continues at coordinate 124,982,547 of NC_135716.1, read as the reverse complement.
CAGTCAGCCTCTTCTAAAAGAGTAGCGTTGTTTTCATACCTGGAATAGAAATTATTTTAGAATAATTTCCATGCAACATTTTTTCATTATTATTTAGATCTAGTGACTATGGAAGGGAAGTAAACTCACACAGCTGGCTCTTTTCAGACAGAGTGATTCAATTTATTTTTGTTCCAATATTGTAGGAAAATAAAAAGTTTAGAATTACCTTTTGGAGTCGATGTGGTATTTCCCCTTGATGCCTAAACAAATGAAAGAAAGCAGCTTGGCCAGCCTTAGTTAGACTCCAGGATAGTAAAGGATTTCCCTTGTAGTGTGTTTTATAGGAAATCTGGTGCTTTTCCATAATAATGAGGGATTTAGATACTGAACTTAATCCTTCAAACAAACCCAATGTCTCATGACTTTTTCAAATATTGCCCTGGTTCATAAAGAGGAAGAAACTTAAACTTTAATTCTGATCTAGTGTGTAAGGATGTTGTTTTGAATTACACACTAAAACAATTTGGGAGATGGGATGATCTAGCACAAACCTGTTCCTTCCCCGGAGATATGGTGCCTCGTAAGTGTAAGGTGGGCTTCAGGAATGTGTAGGGTTTTTCTCTCTTTATTTTGGTAAGATTTACGTAACATACAATTTACCATTTTAACCATTTTTTAGTGTACAATTCAGTGAC